>NC_141202.1:3220000-4420000 GCF_054491065.1 Syngnathus leptorhynchus
CTCATAGATCAAAATCCAAATGTTAGATATAAAATCGTTCCTGAAGCTGATTTTGGATGCAATAATCACATTGATATGTCAGCAAAAAAATTGTAGTATTCTTTGAATTCTTTTTTTTTTTTTAAAGACTCATAGATCGAAATCCAAATGTTAGATATAAAATCGTTCCTGAAGTTGATACACAGGGATGCATGAGCAATAACTGTATGATGCCAAATATACAAAGAACTCGTAAATCAAAATAAAATAATAAACCCCCCCCCCCCCCCCCCCCCCCCCCCCAATTCTGACACTACCATCTCATCCAAAGCAACTCAGCTTTGGACATCTACCACCTGGATTTGGAAACTTAAACAAGTGTAAACTGCACACTCATTAGCATCCTGCGGGTTTCATCGTTAACCACCCAGGAACCCTTCAGAGAGAAATCAGTAAAAAAAAAAAAAATTCCATAACAACGATAGTCCAGGATGGAGGAGTGCCAATCCTTTCTACTGATACTTAGCCAGCTGCATACCTGCAGATCAAGTACTTAGCTTGCCACTCCCCGCGACTCTAATCGCTCACTTATTTAGCGGGAATGCAGCAGCCATAAAACTGTAAAATATGAAAAAAAATTTTATCCATCGCGACTTGCTTGATGTTACTCAGACTCACTGTTGTGGTCTTACAAAACATAGCCGAGCAGTGCTAGCTTAAAATGTCTTACTGAACCCCTGCAGTTGTTATTTTTAGACCCTCATTAGTCAACAAATCATACAAAGCAAACATGAGGAAGCGTTGTCAGGAAATAAAACCTTTAAAATATTAAATATATGTCAACAAATCCTGACTTTCTTCTCTCATAATGACCTCCTATCCCCAACTCAGCATCTCACTCGTCTGACTCCATGTTGACCTCTCTTTAAACCTTAGATTCACTCCTTCCCTTGTGTTCTTTTTTCCTTGTCTTTTGTCCCCCCCCCATCCCCTTTGGTCCTTCCCTCCATGAAGGGGAACTTCCACTGCAGTCTCGCATCCAGGAACAGACTTCCACTGTGGAAAACAGCCACATAATACTGCTCAAGTGTACTTTCCAAACGAGGGCGAAAAAGAACACACACATGCACACAATACCACCCCCCACCCCCCAATATATGCCCCCAACTCTTTTTCTTAACTCATTCACTGCCATCACAGTTCAAATGGATATTTGACGTCTGTAGCCGTCAATGGTAGTGAACGACTTGAGAATGATCTTTATGTTTTTTGTTTGTTTTTCAATAATGATTTGAGACCAAAAAAAAAAAAAAAACATTAAGAGTGGATTAATCAGTATAGAGGAATAAATAAATTGATCAAATTGTGCTATAGGAAGTTTCGGTTCCATTGTTGCCGCTAACACAGCGTACTGTATAGTTTAGTCTTGCGACTTCCTGCGTGATTGGTGAGTGTGTTCAAGCTTTTGTTCATTTCGCCAGAAGAACATTTAGAATAGAATAGCTCCTTCCCTTAAATAAAGTTCCATGTAGTGAACTGAAGATCAGATTGTGCATCAACATTTGTCACAATGCGCAACACTTGAGACTTTTTGCTTGTGATTTCAACGTCATCGGCACCTTAAGGTTATTGTTGTGCTCTTCGTGGAAAACAACTGGATGCTGACATTTTGTTAGTTTTAATTACAGTGCTGTGCGAGCGCAAATATGTATTTTTTTATGTTTTGTGGGCTTGCTGCAGGGTTGGACTTGACACCATTATGGCAGATTACTGTCACTATTTGTTGGCTTTCGTGTAATCGTGCCTAAAAGGTTGCCTTCCGAGTAAGTGGCATAATATTATGAAACAAAAATTCCCAATACTTAGAGAATACATCTTAAAATTTCAATTTAGCTCATAGTTATTTACTTTTGGAAAGCGAATAGAAAATATTTAGATATACAACTATAGATTTGCTTCAACCTCAAGCTAAGTCGGAGATTTAAAAGTGTCGCCAAGTGTTTTTTTTTGTCTCTCTTCACTTTTGGACTTAAATTCCTCCTATCAAGGCAGTGGAATGGTGGAAACTCCTTGGGAATGGGTTCCATGGAATGTCTGGGCAAGATTCCTTCCGTCTTTTCCCCAGTGGAGTTGACTCTTCTTGTCCCATAAGATCGTCATTGAGCATTACAAAAACAGACCACAGAAATAAATGTTGAAGCTCATTATATAATATTAATTGATAGACAAAAATAACATTTGGCCATAATTCACATTATAGTTAGTTTTGTAAAAGTACTAATAAGTTTTCTTGTTTTAAAAAGTATTTTTCAATTTTATTTTGTACTCGTTGGTATTTTCTTTTTTTTTTTTGGTGGTGCGCGTAAAAAGTTTGAGTATCACTGTAATCTAGGGTTACCATGGCAACAACAGAGGCACTATGTTCTTTCTTACGGGCTACTGTAACGTCACTCGGATTAAGACGTTGTTATTTTCAGACAAAAATTGCGTATGTCTTTTTGCCAAATCGCCTTTTTTTTTTTTTATGTATCTCTGTTCACGTCTTCCTCCCCCAACACTGGAATGTAACTTTGGGTTGACCTCGTGACTCATCTCTCCCACACTGACCGCACCGCTGCTGTGCGGACCGAGTCTCTCATGCAGTAGCGGTACACACTCAAAATCTAAAACACACTCGCGCTAACCCACACTTGTTGCGTCACACACACTTTTTGTGGTAACTACTAGACAGCTGTTCTTGCTCAACGCTGCTCTCGGCCATGATGTCATGAGTATTCATGTGTGTGATTGGCTGACGTTGGACGTCAAGGATGGAAGGGTCAAAAGTTTTTTGACCTCTGTCGTGTTTTGCTTTTCATCACCAGTTGGGGGAAAAAAAATGCAATTAATGATCGATTCGATTATTTTACCAATTACTGATGAATCGGACAAAAACGTCTATTTTCTATCCCTGTATTAAAAAACAACAAATACGTATTACTTCAAATTGGCTAATTAGTTACTAGTTTGGTCTGTAATGTCAGAAAAAATTGAAATGTTGATATTTACAGCAATCGGATAATATTTACTATTAGGTCAAGTTGTCGATGAATCGATTTGTCATTGCACCTCTAATAATTATGACCAGAAGCATCCAACCGAAATGACTTCAATGTAGCTTCCATGACTTAAAGGCATTTAGTAATTTAGGTCAGCGTCATTTACATCCAAATTCCCAAAACATCCTTATTATGTGGTTCATCAGTCGATAGAAGGACATCTTTAACAAAAAGCTCATTATTGTCTACAAAACTGGGTCAGACAGTTACAGAGTAAAAGTAAGAAGTTGTATTTTAGCTTAGTTGACTCGAAATGAGATTTGTCTTTTCAAGACACTCGTGCGTGTCTGAGAGTGTCCCCATTCATAGTCACCATGGTGAAGTCCTAAAAGTCGTCATGACAACTCGATCCGCGGCCTCGTTGCGTGCCAAAACACGCAACTGTCACCTATGCATCACCGCTGTTCACACAAACGCTCATGGAGTCACTATCGCACACAACAAAGACACCGACGTGGTTTGACGCTTTTAAAACGGGTGTCAAAAGAGGCGCGGTATGAAAAAAAAAAAAATGAAAAAAAGTGTTTATGACTGTTAAATCCGTCCTTTACTGAGCAGAACGAGTCACTTTTAGTTTCTTTTCATTTATGTTTGCACATCGTTTTCGAATTGTAATTATTATTCTTTTTTTAAATCAGTCTTACGTTGGAGCAAGAGATGCTAAAGGCACGTACCGGAAGGTGCAAGCCACCCTCAGGGGGGGGGGGGGGGGAGGGGGCTATTCCCAGCAGCCCACCCCTCTCACTTCACCTCTCCACATACAACACAGCCTGCCTGCCTTGAGCACATTTTACTCCTCGATGGTCGCCCCCTCGGTGATCTCTTCCTATATTTGACCCACTTTCCTGCGTGCACCTCAGTCACCCGCTCTGCCACACGCCCACTCCTCTGTATTTCCACTGGGGTGGAAAACACAAGTAGAGTGGGAAAAAATGAGGGGTGGTCTCTATGGAAGATGAGTTGGAGGGGGGAGGAAAGTATCAGGATGAGTGAGTCTGTCCATTAACCCCCCTCAAGATTGGTCCTTGCACTGTACTAACCAAGGCCTTTCAGTTTGGCATTCCAAACCAGAAGGAGCACAGAGAACACATTTGATTTCAAAAAGAACTGAACAAACTATGTACAAGTCCTCTTAAATGCTTATAAAAAAAAAATAAAAATAAAAAACATCTCTATGGTTAAGCAATAACACATGATAAAAAGAGAGTTATTGGTTTTATGGGTGGAACTTCTCTAATGTCAGGCCGCCCTTGTTGTCATGGTTACAGTACGGTTGTAGTTGAGCTAACAAGGTACAAATATGACATTCTTCTTTCGCTCTGGATGTCATTCTATCCCTTTTGTATTTGAATATTTAATTCATTTTGCTGGAAAGAATGTACCGTAATGCTTTTCGACATTTCTGGGCCAATCTTGATAATATAGCACAGGAGCTACTTTCTTCTTCCCATTCGACATTGTTGTTATATGTCCACTAGACATCCCATAACGCATTGACTAGGCAGTAGAAAATCTTGGAATTTTAGATTTAAACATATTGAGTTCAAGTTCAGAGAATCTGCTGCATGGTTAATTCTTGGGAAGACAATCATCTGATGGTGTGTGTCTGTTTTCTAATCTCTAATCTGTATGTTGCTGCAAATCAAGACATGTGCAGACACTTTCTTTGGAAAGCCGTCTGAAGTCTAAAGCTAAATCTACACCGTATTTGTTTCTTAAAAATAACAATGAAAACATTGCAAATGTATTTGATTTCATTACATATATTCAAAATCACAAACAGTGATGAATATCACCAGTTTTCTGAATTTGCTCATGTGACATTCACAAGCTGACCCGTGATTGGTTATTGGCAACTGTGATGTCATTTTTAGTGGACAGCAAGTGGCAAAATGGCCGCCCCCTGAGATGGACAAAAACAAATGGATTTTTCTATTTAACTCATACTCCACACATGCAAAAATAATCACAATATCGTGTTCAGATAAGTGGGACCGCATGTAACATATGTTTGCAAAGAACATTTTTGAGTGGATTTCTTCTTTAAATATAGTAAAGTCACACCTGCTGTTCAGTCTAATCAGAATCTTGCCACGTCTCACCTTAGAGGCGGATGGAATGTTCCTGGCAAATGAGAAGTGAGCAATAAAAAAAACGTCAGACATCAGTGAAAACAATTTCTCAAGGTTTTGCCGATTTCTAAATCCTTTGATTCCATTTGAAGAGAGTTGCGGTCCGCTATGGTCAAGGTAGCGATAACGCCGCCCACTCTCCTCTCACTTGCTACTTGCATCCTGTCGTCTCATGATGCAAATGGAAGTGAGAGAACGCCCACTCTGTCCTCATTGCCATGACAATCATATGACACCAGTACTGCGATGACACACTTTTATCACCACCAGGTGGAGAAAATAACAAAAAGTAATAAATAGCAGCTTTCTGTGTGTGCTACCTAGAATTTGATTTTGACTGGAAAAAAAAAAAAAACAATCAATAAAAAAGCCAATTTGCCGCCTACACGTTTTGCATCTCGGCACGGAGCTTGTTTGCTTCTTTACAAGGTGGAGGCGGCAGCGCTAGTGGAAGACTACGTGGGCGTCTGTGGCAAAGGAAGCGTGCGCTTTCACCCATCACACTAGCGTACACATCTGTATTTTTGCGTATGTGTTAATCCTGGAAAGAGAAGTGAGACGGACACTTCCGCTTTGACTAAAATTAGACCTTCCACTGCAACTTGCATCACTTCCTCTTTAACATGCGTGTTTGCTGTACTGTATCACCCTAAACGCTACTTCACAGTTTCCTTATCTGGCTTTTTTGCGTGGTTACTGTGTTGGTTTTATTGTGTCTGTGTGAGTGGAAAGCGTTTTTATGTCACGGCACAAACGACGACTCCCCGTCAGAGCTTGGAGTTCCGCACTGTGCCGTGTTATATTGTTGTTACTATGTATGTACATCTGTGATAGGGTACACACACGCGCACACACACACACACACACACACACACACACACACACACACACACACACACACACACACACACACACACAATCTGCGTCGGATTTGAGTGAGACAGAGATGGAAAGTGGTGCCTCACTCACCACGTGACGTCAATTTCTGGTGTTTTCCAAACCAAACTGGAAGCAACACAGATGAGGATGTGATGTCATCATCAGCGTCAAGCTTACTTTCTCGCGCCTCCCTCACCACACCTTAGGAGCTTTTGGCTATATTTTCATTTCTTTGGTGTGTGTGTGTGTGTGTGTGTAGGACTTTTATCTCCATCTTATGCAGTAGGTGGCCACTGCCCGTTCTTTTTTTTTTTTTTTTATGAATGGAATGTGTTGTTTACTTACTGACGGAGCTATTTTTGTCAGTGCTGAAATGATGAGCACAGAGTGTGACCACACCGACTTCCTCTTTTATCGCCCTTCCTCCGTCGATTGGTTCAGCCCCCCCCGCCCGCAGCTTAATAGCAATGGCACGGTTGTAAAAGTGCAAGTGCGTTATCTTTTCTTGTGGCTGAGTGTTAAGATTTCGCAGATTGGCTCGAAAATGTAAGCATGAAAGCAATGTGCTCAGATAAGGCGTGTTAAGACAAACAAAAAAAGACAATAAATACATTTTGGGAAAAAAATAGACAATCATGCGCTTGTGTGGTATTTGCTGCCGGGATTCTGGACTTGGTCACCTTAATCAAATCTAAAATGCATGAAGTCTTCATTCTGATAAGGCCTTGACTTTACGTTCCTCACAGTGGGATTTTACTTCATGGTGCATGCCTCTGCATGTTTAATCGCAATGCCATGACATATTTGCAGGAACTAGTCTTGAAAACTTCAACTTGTGATCACCCAATGAGGAACAGTAGCACGATTTAAGTTTTTCTTGAAGCAAGTTGTATTATTATTATTATTGCTCTGGCTTCCACTCAGTGAAATCATTCTCTTGCCCAAATCCAATATTGACATCCGTGCCAGCCTGCCTGCTGTGAGCGTGTGCGTATCTCCTCGTGTGTACATATTTGTGTGTTTTGAACTGCTCCGAGGACATCCAGTTTGAGTGTTTCTCCTCCAATGCTCTTTCCGGTTGAGGAACAGTAGTTTTTCTGTCGATGGGGCTTATGGATTGGCACATTCAGCATCCCAGCCCCCAGTCACACACCCACACGTGCAAACACTGGACAAAAGTAGAATCTGACTTTTTTTTTTTGTCTGGTGTAAACTAACAAAGAGATGGTTCGCTCCAGTTTTTGCTTATAGCTAGCATAACTTTTAGCCGTTTGTCGGTTAGCTTATAAAATGTGTTTGTGCAGTAAACGGTACGTAATAATTCTTTTTCTTATTTATTGGGCACATCTGGGAAGACGACAACACGTATGACAACGATGTCGTGCAACAGTTGTATTTGAGAATCATGGTGATGTCGAATGGAATTTATAAACAAACCGAGAAAAGTCTGTAGTTTCCTTTGTTATGCGTAATAAAAAAAATTAAGCTCTGAACTCAAACATTTTATGAGTTAACAATTTAGTATAATAAAAAAAAAAGTATTTTAATGAGTTTTTTTTTAAAGTTTTTTTCTTTATTGCCTTAAAATTCTGTCGCCGGTTGCTTTTGGCCTCACTTTATAAACACCGGAACACAATAGAAATCGTTTTTAAAAATAAATATAAAGCCTTTCAGTGAAATAATAATACAACACATGGCGGTTGGCACTGCACAGTCAGTTATGTAATCCTGATAATAGGCAGTCTATTTTGAAACCCCCCCACCCCCTCCCTCCCCTCTTTCCAAACTCATTATCAACTTGTTAAATCAAGCTTTTTTCTCCTTATGTCTCTTCCAATTCTCTTTTAGTGACGTCGCCCTTTTATGTTGCTGACGGAATCTCCCGCTTGGCAGGAAAATACCTGTCATGGGTCACAAGGGCCACCGGACATGTGTCTTAGCCAGTGACGTTGCCCGCACGTCTTACTCCAGCGATTTTACTATACACACGGTAAGCCGGGGAAGCCCTCACACACACACACACACACACACATACACACAGCGGTACTCACTAATCCAATTAGGACATTGGTTTGTGGCCCGGGCCTCATTGGACACATGCTGATCCAATTATTATTGGATGGGTTGGCCAGGCAATCCCAGTGTTTCCCTTTGCTAATGTTCTTAAGTGGCGCTGTGTGGACACCTCGTACGTACAAAAGACCCCCCCTCCCCCTCCTTGCTACGTGTGCCAACAAACACCCTGTCAACCGAGGTGACGTCCACTCAATCAGCTGAGTTGCAAAAAAAACAACAACGGAAACTCAGGGCTTACCCTTGAGACATTGAATTTGTATAAAACTCCTGAACGCATGCCAGGAATAGTCTCAGATGTCCTCACTGCAGGCATTATCATCATCAGTGCCAAACAATCAACGAAGGGAAAAGGTCTTTGGAAGCCGCTGAAACACAACGCTCATTTTTCTTCCACTAACAAAACATTGACACCAATTTGGAGAGCATGTGCTCATGTGTGGATATTTCCTGAGTAGCTCTTCATGGTACATCAATGAGGAGCACTCCAAACAAGGACACAAGTCCATCCAGGCGCTCTTATCTAACACTCGCTTAGCCCAGTGAAGATCTGGAGGGCTTTTCTAGTCTCTTTTATTATCGTGACAAACATACACATTTTATCCACGGTCATTTCAGGCGGAGCAATTAGTGCTTGTCACACTTCATGTCACGTGAACATTACAGGGTTGGAAAATTCTCAAGCCATTATTTTTTTCGGGCAGGTCCGCAGTTTGTTCGTTTTGATAGCGCCGAGAATATTTGAGTATTATTTAATGCTCTGTTGGGATGCTCTGTTGAAATGATTTTTGGTTGAGCAACGCTAGCCTACGCTACCCCTAAACAAAGCTAGCTTACATAGCTTTCAAGTTTGATTTAGTTCACATTTAAGGAAGAAAAACATTGATTATAAAAATGACTAAAGCTCATCTTTGTTCTCCTTTTGTATTGTATATTTCGCCACAAGATGAACCTTAATGGATCGGCCCGCACAAAGCAGAATTGTCATCTGTAAAGTATAGCAGCAATCAGCCTTGCAGCAGGAAGCACTTTATCAACTTGTAGACACAATCGCGTGTCTATTTCCGACGGGCTTTTCTTTGATCAACGACAGAACAAAAAATAATAATAACAAATAACAAAAGAGCGTGTATGAAGCAGATAGCCGGGCCGTTGCTCTGTAGTGAAAAACGCCTCGGCTTTGGCACTGAACAACATATGCTCGGCGTGGATGACATGGAAAGTGAGGAGAAGAGGTTTCCGCTGGAGGGGACAGCGGGGGGATAGCACATACCCCTGGGGATGTCTAAGGATGTACAATGCCGGTGTGTGTGTGTGTGTGTGTGTGTGTGTGTGTGTGTGCACGCCCGAGGTAAAGCAGTGGATGTTGAAGCTGATTTGTTCTGATGGACTCAAACACAGACACAGACTCTGCCTGTGACTCACAGACGAGACGCAAGTATCCCTTAGGGAGCAGGCCCGCGGCGCGCACACACACACACACACACACACACACACACACACACACACACACACACACACACACGAGCTTGCCAGGTTAGATATCTGCACGCTTGTGGATCTCTTCTAGCCGTGATGTGAGGCGATCATTGGGATGTTTTGACTTCAGTTCTTAAGAGAGCAGAGTTGCATTGAAACCTCTTATTGCGCCTGCCAAAATGGAATTCGTATCCAACTTTCTCACGTCTTGTCGAGCGTACGAAAGCACAATGTCCAGTTGTGTCGTTGCCGATATTGCGATTCATGAATGGGGCTTATTGAGCGCACGCTTGCTTCCCTTCCTCTCGGCCCGGCAAAACTTTCGCAAAAGGAGGCGAGAGGCCCTCCGGTTATCGCCCCCGAGTTCAAGTCTTTGCCGTGTTCCCTAACAGCCCGTAATGGGACATTAAAAGTGCCAAGGAAAGACTGGAGCTGTCGTTTTGCGGTGTTGTGCACAAAGGCGTCTTGATGGCGTTCTCATTTGGCCCGCTTGCTCACACAACAAGATGGAGACACGCAATTTTACACAGTCACATTAAGGCACACAAAGCGCCACTGGCTTAATATGAGCCCGCGTGTGACGTCAAGCGTATGCTCGTTATAATAGCGCTGGGAGCATCAAAGTGACAGATATCACACACAGGCAAACGCAACGAATTATCGTCGGGTCATTTTCAGATCAAACCATTAAACACATTTCAATGCCCCTTTGTTAGAAGCCGACAATTGCCGTCCCGTCGTGTCATGTGCTTTGTTTAGAGTGGCTTCCTAAATTCGCCAGACTTTTGGAGATGACTGAACAGGATGGAATAGTAATGATGGTGGCATCCCAGGTCGCATAGAAAGATGCGATGATATCGCCGGAAGGCGTCCTCACCGAAATCACGCGTGATAAATAATAAATATGAAATAAAATTAGAATTAAAACAAATAATACAATAAATAATAAAGCAAACAAATAATAAACATAAATAATAGAATAAATAAAATCATAAAATAAATAAATATGAACCCCAATGGAAAATCACAGATTTTTTTTTGTTTTTTTTTGGTGAAATGGTTTCACCATTCATTTAATATCCATTGCACAAGTCAGTACAGTTATGCTAGCCATAAAAATCAATGTGTCTATTGTCCCTCACGGGTCACCGTAGGTGAAATGTGGGAACTGGCGACAGCGGCAGGATTCTTTCCATTGCTTTGTGGAAGTGGAACATTGATTTGGTTGCTTCTTTCCCACACAGAGAGAAAGAGGAACAAAAAATAGTTTAGGATCAGGACGAAAGCAACAAAGGCTTAAGAGCTTGCTTGTCTTTCCACAAGCATGTTGTTATGATTTCAAACAAAGCGTAATGAAGTGCTTATTTGCTAACATGCTGAGCAGATCAGACAAAAACGCTTATGACTAATCGTGCACGTGTTTAATCTCGTGTTTGGAAGCAAGATAATAATCTACTGCTTGTATACTGATTCATTCATTCATTCATTCATTCATTCATTTTCCTCACGAGAAGTGCTGGACAGCTATCTTCAACCTCTTAATTATTTAACTAAGGTTTCCTGTGGAAAATTCCATTTTTTTTATAAAAACATTTCTTGCTGTCCTGCTCATCTATATTACTTCCTTCATGAAGTTCAATCCGTTCTTTTGTGAAGATCTTCCCTCCTGGTAGTTCTCAAGTGATGTACAAATGACCTTATTTCGAAAACTCCGATGTTCTGCGTGGCGAGTGAATATTTGTTTTAGTTTTTTTTTCACAGCGTGTGTCAGCGCTCTGACTAATTGTGCCTCCGTCACTCTCGTACATTTTTCTCCCGCATTCCTTTCATCTCTTCACTCGTTTCTTATTTCCCCCCCGGCATGACTTCATCGGTGTAAAAGCAAGATCTAGTTTTATTACAGCCCCACGTCTGCTCTTAAGTAAATATTTGCAGCACGTGTCCAAAGTGAGGAGCAAACCTGAGCACCGAGCTATCCCAGGAATGTAGCGCATCATCACTTCCTGGCCCGATAACGCTGGAAAAGCCTGATTTCTATCAGCCGCTGTGTCGTAATCGACCCCGTTGATGCGCGTGTGCAACATGTTGTGTCCTCATACCATAATAGGCTTCCCCGAATAACTGTCCCATAATTCTAAACCTGTGAGAAGATCCAGCTGGCTCTGGCCTCAAAAGGAAGCGCTCACCTCGCTTGGCTGGACTGTACTTCACCTTCTATGTCAGACTAAAACATTTCCACAAGGAATTCCAAGTATCCTAGAAGACATCTTCCCGATTCCAAACATCTTCGGTAATACGCCGCTCTCGTCTGGATCTCGGGCCAAGAAACACATCGACACTACTCGACCGAGAGCGACACTCGCCGATTTTACATCATGACAGCGCGGCGGGGGAATGCTGTCGTAATCCCGGGCCGTGCCGAATCACGCGTGATGAAATCCAGTGGCCATGCGGAGTTGGCCGCGGCTCACCCCGGAATACCACAGAATATACACGATATGTTCCGAAAGGGGGGGGGGGGGACGCGATGATACGCTCAAGTGGCCGGGAGAAAGAACGCTGATGATAGTTGGCGTCTTGTTAAACTTGAAGAAGTACATGACACCTTGTCCTGTCAACACAGAGTCACTCGCTCGGTTGCTTTTGGGCCTCGGCCCGAGCAGAGCCGCGTGCTTACGTCGTCGTTTTTAAAGGGGATTTCCTCACTTGACTGTGTGAGTCGGTATATAAACAACTTTACATGTTTTGCTTCTCAAGAACAAACATATTAGGTCATTTGAAAATCTGTTCATATTTTTAGATTTATAGTATGAACACAGACATTAGCGTTAGCAAATACTTCATATGCTTTGTTAGTCATAATTATTGTTTTGGAGGGGGGGGGGGGCACACAAGGGACATATAAAAGTAGCGTGCTTTCGGAACCATGCGCTGATTAGCAAGAAGATGATCATCAATCATAATATTGCTTCGTTAAGAAAGGTCAGCTGGCGGAGGTTCTTCCATGTCGGTTAGTTACATCAAGCCAGCCAGTGGGGATTTAATAGCTAGAATAAAAAAATCCAAAAAGTTACAGTGGCTAGCTATTGTCAAAAGATTTCTTCTTCTTTTTATTTTTGCTGAATTTGCAAAAAATCTCTCCAGAAACTGAACAAATATTCTCTCAAGTGTTAAATGAACGTGCCATTCATTTGTGTGCATACATTAAACACATTCAACATACTCAACTTGCTTCAGAACAAGCCACCTGAACATAATCAGAAATATTTCACACTCGTCGCCATTTTACCAATTGCTCGTTCACTCCAATTAGAGCGCTCGCACTCCACCGAGGACAAGGGCTAAGCGAGTGCTTTGGAGTGGCGCTCGAGTACGCCGCTTCTAAAGTGGCGTGTCCATGAAAGACTCTTCTTCCTCCACTTGGTGTGGAACCAACTGTGGAAGTGAGAACTCACATCCCCTTCACCGTGCTGAGAG
This sequence comes from Syngnathus leptorhynchus, assembly GCF_054491065.1. Taxonomy (NCBI): domain Eukaryota; kingdom Metazoa; phylum Chordata; class Actinopteri; order Syngnathiformes; family Syngnathidae; genus Syngnathus; species Syngnathus leptorhynchus. The sequence goes on from NC_141202.1 coordinate 3,233,118, forward strand.
AGAGCCACCGGGTCAGCGTAAAGTGCTGCCGGGTGCTATTACTGTGAAAAGGACGCCTCTCGGGGGGGGTGTCCTTTTCAAGCATCTGATGAACACGGCCGACTAGCATATGTGCGTTACATCGTCCTATCTCGTATAATGTGTTGCCGGGACCATTTGTGAAACCAAAGCAGATCCGTGTGACATTCAGCGCGTGAGCCCGCATTTACAGTGTATGTGACAGACTACGATATTATTGGACGGCAGTGTGTTTGCACCGGACGCAAATAGCAACACGGATGATATTCGTGGATCGAGTTCTGTCACACGCTAGCGCCTGATTCAGCAGGTGCCCCGACCACCCTCCACCCGGTTCTCCCCTTGTCAATGTTCTGAGCTGCTCAAGCTCTGTCTAGGATTGACTTGTGACACACTGACCTCACATATGAATTTTAAGGATTTATTCATTATTACGACTGTCTGTTGAGGATGGATGTAAACGATTTTAATGTAAGTTGATTTCGGAATTATGACGACAGGCCTACAGAGAAAAAAACAATCCTTTGGTTCCCGTTGGATTGAGTTAATTCGGGCATGTAGATGGACTGCACGTGATGTGTTCAACTGAGATATATCATTTGAACGTTTTGGAGGAATGCAGTGCGTCAGTTGACCACGTTGTAATCATGTGCTACCGAAAGTTAAGCACACAGTGTGCTTAGCAGTTTCAGAGAAAAGACTGAGTATACTTGAAATGATCAAAAAGCACCGCCGTTCATTTATTGGTGTTTTTATTTATTTTATTTATTTTTTTGCACGCCCCCCCCCCGTGATGAGGCGGATCATAGGTTCTGTATATTTACAAGCGGATGAGGAAAGTTGAACGTGTCGTTTGTGGACGATCACGTTTCTGTGGCCAGAGGTTGAATGGACAGGTGGCACGATCGGGTTCCATCGTGCGCACGCTCGTACGTGTGCTCGTGAACCACCCGCATCTTATACAAGCATATAATTATACTTTGCAAACGGCATCATGACTTGGCATCGGGGGTCCTTTTCCAACCGAGGGTCAGTCTTAGTTCACGTAGGATACGTGTCACGGTGTGTGCGCCTACGTGTGCGCCATAAGCCAGCTCTGGTTTTATTTTTAAAGTGGGGCTCAAACAAAGACCTTCAGTCAAACTGCTCAGAGAACTGGGCCTTGGGAACATGACCAGCGGCTGTTGCGTCACATTGTGCGTGGCTGTGTGCCACTGTGTTTTATGGCTGTGTGTGTCTGTGTGTGTATGAGAGAGAGTATCCAACCAACTTGTAAAGAAGTCACTTGTTCAAGTAGGACAGCAACAAAGAGGGGAAAAAAATTCTTGAAATCCTTGCCAGATGTGCGTCTCCAACGCACGTACACACGCACACAGTGGAATGAAGTGTTTGCCACCAAATCGTTCTCATAGTGCGGGTGGGATCGTCAAGGCTTTGGTCACATTAACACAGAAAGACAACAACGGATGGACGCACATTCACGGTTGGCGTGTGATGTCATAGGTAGCCAGGAAGGGATTTGATATTTGGTCACGCACGCACACACACATAGTCTAATGGTCGTTACTTGTCAATATGGCCATGCAATAAAGATGTACCCCACGAACATAGGAAAACAAGAACACACACACACAGTTTGCTCAAATAGAAACTGGACATGAACATCAACAGGCATCATGGTGTGATGTCATATGAAGGATTTCATATAAGTGGGAGAAAAAGTTCAAAATATCCGAAAGTAAACAGTCGAAAATCGAGACAATCGTGGATAACAAGAGAAAACGCCCTCTCAAGGTTATTATTGTTCTCCGGAGGTTTCCTAAAAGCCGCCAGGGGAACGGGGGAAGCCTGCTCTCTGTTACATCACACATCTACACTCACAACATCAGCGTAATCTGTCCCACATCTACGCTGCCGCTCGCCCGCCCGCCCCCGTCTTTCCTTTCTTTCCTTCTCCCTTTCTTCCTGTTTTTAAAGTCTTTCTTTCCACCCATGACGCACTCTGCCATAATGAAGCCGTTAAGGGGAGTCCGGTTAACTTTGGCTGCTGTCTTTGGAAGGGAGGGAGGGAGGGAGGGAAGGAGGGAGACCATGTGTGTGTGTGTGGAGGTTGGTTAGTGATGTGGTATAAAGTGACACCACGCAAAAGCGACTATATTTACAGCGCGCCTCTGTAACGCCGAGACTATTTATAGCCGGCAGCTCTTTTCTCAGCAACTGCCGCTGCATTGTTGCAGCGTCACAAACATGAGCATCAGATGGCACCAGCGAATGTATACTGCACCACGCTGCCAAATCCTCCAGTGACTTCCTGTGCGCACACACACACACACACATGCAGACACACACTCTGGACTTTCCCTCCTTTCGCGTCAGTCAATTGGGCTTCTGACATTGAGTCTGAGTAGGAATGATATGCAAATATAGTGGTAACCTGGCGATGCTTCATTTTTAGGACCACGTAGAACACCCAAATCATTCTTCTGGATTGAAATGAGTGGCAATGCCATTAATCCGTTTCAGCCTCACCACCAAAAAATGCCCAAACTTTTCGAAATGTGTTTTTTTTAAGCGGAAAGATATTTAATTATCGGTCAAATGAGTGCTCAGTCTGATTTATATGTATTTTAACATTTATATGTTGATAATAAAATGAAGAGTAAGACATGTAAGGCCAAAATTGACTACTTTAAAAAACATTAAGCCCAAAAAAATGAATAAAAAACATAATTATGTAAAAAAAAAAATCTGTAACTTAGTCACGTGATCAGTAAAGTAACTAAGTTATATAAATAAAAAATCTTCAAAAAAGAAAAAAAAAACACCCACAACTTGTTTCCTTGTGGGCCGTGCCACTAAATAAAGTCTTCATGACAACGTGGGGGCATCAGACGGAAAGTGCCCTGAACCCTGAAGTGGCGCTGTTTGTTGGGCCCGCGAGCGTCGTCAGACGTCCGGAGATGCTCGCAGGCAGCCAAGCGTGCGCCAGCGGCGTTATGTCGCCTGTCGCCGTTCCGAGCAAGGTGCGTGTTTACTCAACAGGGGTGTTAACGTCAATCGAGGAAATTGATGTTTATCCTGGCAGCTTTGGAGAGCGAAGCATGTCAGCGAGCGTGTTTAACCCGACTTTTGCTTTGCCTGCATCTCTTCGCTGTCCCCAAACACACACACGCACGCACGCACGGGCAGAAAACGACGGGCTGACTCAGCTCGGGCGTTCCATTGTAACAAAAAAAAATGGTGGGCGGTGCGAGAGCGTCACTCGGGACGATTTTAGCAACTGCATATGACGATACTACGCAGAAAGAGAACATCATGGTTTTGTTTTTCAAGCGTCCTCCTCCCGTTCCGTTTTTGTGGCCTCTTTCCCAGCGCTCCCTCGAGAGTCCTTCCCCATCCGCCGCCATTTGTTGCGGTCCCAAACCGCAGATGAACCATCACGTCGGCCCGCGTGCTGACATCAGCGGTCGGGCCTACACGCGCGGTCGTACGCAGGCCCGGCCGGACTTTCCGTCTCTCGGGACGGCGCGAGCCTAAACGTGTGACACACTGATGTCTCCCTTTCCGAGTTGGAGTTCCCAGGGCCTCGGAGTCGTGGATGGCGTCAGCGAGGCTTGTTTTTCAGGAGTTGATGTGACACACAGGAAGAGAGATTGCACGATGGGATGAATTATTATTATTATTATTATTTGACAGTATATGCATATTGCACTTTCCAACCATTTGAACAGTTAAGTGTTTTTTTTTTATTCACCTGTATGCAGAAAGTGACAAAGCAGTTTAAGAATAAATTGGACAGGCTCTCTTCATTGAATATTTTGTTCTTTTTTTGGGGTTTTTATATTGCTAAATCATCGTGACAGGGTCGCTGCCTTCGTTTTAGCCGAGTGGAATGAAGTGGTTAAGCCGATTTGGTTGTTGATGGTCCACCCACGTGAATGTTTTCACTCATTTCCGACCTCTTTGGACTGTTGAGTATATACACTAGTGTTGAGATTATTTTGTGGGGGATTTTTCATTGTCCCTAAACCGCGCAGTGGAACATCTCAATTTAAGAATTTTTCAATTCGCCTTGGATGATTTTTTATTTTATTTTTTTTACCAGCAGGACTAAAAAGTGAATGCTCGAGACGTGAAGGAATTTGCTCTGAGGCGAGACAACAAATGCACACGTATTGACAACAGTGCCGAATTTACACCTCCCTGCGAGTTGTTGGCAGTCTGACACTTTGTCCTACGTCGCCTTTGGCCACCTTCCTCTCCCATTTTGCAGGAGGTGTCTTCACAGCCCTGTCCGTCAAAGCATCGAGGGCCTCTGGCGCTCGCCTCGCACGCCTTTTTCACAACTCTGTCCGAATACAGTATCGGAGAAAAAAATAATAATATTGTGAGGTGAATGCAGGAGGAAAGATGGAAGAGGCCGGGTCAGAAAGACCCAGAGGGCATCAAGTTGTCCTTGCCTGAATCCAAACATCAATCTCATCAATAATAGAGCTCAAGCAGTCACGGGACAATATTAAACATGACATCGGACCAGGACGTGGATCCCCGCGCCGTATTTTTATGCCGCCTCGAAGATTTGTGACTCACGGGCGGGTTAAGTCGTGTGACTGCGAAATCACGTTGTTGTTGAAGAAAAAAAAAACAACAATCGCAAAGGTCACTGCCACGTTCTCGCAGCAACTTGACGTGGAATCAAAGTCGTTTGTGTGTGCCTACAAATCACTGACTCACAAAAGAGTCATCAATATGAAACGTCCTCATAAATGAATTACCAGCGCACGCTAAACACATAAAGCTCCTGTGATTTCTTGTATTTCTTGCCTTCTTAATAATAAATAAAGACAATGCTCCGAGTTAATACACACACACACACACACGGACGGCCCCCTGTCGTTCCTCATCAGTCATTCAGCGTGACATGTCTGTATGCGAGAAATCTGCAAGTCGGCATTTTTTTCTCCCCCAGTAGATTTTGCTTTACCTGACTCTCCGCTCATCCATGTAAGCAACTGGTGAGCGTTGCCGCCGCGCTTACTCCAGCTGGAAATTTTAGAGCCATCACTTGGCAAAACTTAACTTAAAAAAAAAAAATTGAAAAACTTAACTTAAAAAAAAATAATTGAAAAAAAAAAAAAGTAGCATCCATGCCCAAAATTTAAAATAATTTGTCTGAAGAATAATACTAAAGAGCGATTATATAAGATTTTATTATTAATATGACGTGTCAAAAAAATAAAACACTTTTTTCCCTCCTTTATTTCAATCACGTTAAGAGTAACTGCGATTATTCATACTAAATGAATAAATAATAAAGTGGTGGCACGTCTGAATATTCAACAGAACATTTATTTTGTGTTTATCACACAGCAAAGTAACTGTTTGATAACAAGTTACATATTAGTAAGGAGTGTCTTAAGAGATTCTCAAACGTCACGTGTACATTTGCTGCAACTTTTATAATTAATCTGGATAATTGGGGGAATTTCGATCAAACTAGCTTGTGTGGTCACACTTTGAACTTTTTTATACACACGCACACGCTTTGAATAACTTCAACCAGTCAATATGCAAATCGACAGGCTTGGTGCTCTCGTAAGCTTTCTGGAAGCTCATCAAAGAATATTTGGTGCCGCATGATCTCATTTGTGGTTAGGCAGGTAACTGGATTTGCCAAAGCCACGTGGATGACTCAAATAGTGTTAGGTGAAGTAACCTCAAGAGTATTGGTGTCAAACTCAAGGCCTGGGGGGCCCGATACGGCCCGCCACATCATTTTATGTGGCCCGCGAAAAAAAATTGTCATTACTAAAATTACTAATTGTCTTCAGTTTTTAAAAGAAATCTGACATTGTTTGCAATTTTTATTACCATTCGTCTTTTTAAAAATATTTGAACCATTTTTACTTATCTGTGATTTCAACACTAGTTATTCATGAGTTTGTTATGTAGCCTATACTGTATGTATATAGAAGACATTGACAGTCGTAATGGCCCTCCGAGGGAAACTATGACGACAAAAATGAGTTTGACACCCCTGCTCTTGAGAATGATTTAAGCGGCTTGTATTTTTGGTTTGAAAGAGTGAGACGAGAATGCGTATGGTTTTCGGTTGCAGGTCTCGATCACGTGTGCCGCGTTTGGAATCGACACGATTCACGCTTTGTTTTGCTGTCCATCTGTAATATCGGTGTTGTTGTTTTTTTTCCGAGTTTTGATACAGCGTAGGCAGGTTTTGGTTGAAGGGAACGTGTGAACAAGCCAAGAAAATGACTCATGAAATACAAGTTTGATTTTTTTTATACTGTCCATGTTGCTCATTCGATTTCTGCAAAATGACTACTTAGAATACTTCATAGAATACTTTGCCTTAACTTGCAGGTTTTTCAAGTTATGAAGCCAAAGCTTGATTTTTTTTTGTTTTGTTTATGTCACGAGGCAAATTTGATTTATGAGTGAGCTTCAGATGCACCGCCGCTTAAGTAAAGTGAAAAAAATGTCACTTTGCAGGAGTTCAGTGACCAAACGATGTTATCGGCAGCGTTACGATATCAAGTAGCCGAGCACACGATGTTGATTTTTATGGCCGAGTGCTATTGTTGCACGTTTGATGTCAGTCTACCTTTACGCTGGAAATGAGATTAATAGGAAGTATATGTCGCCAAAAAGTGTGGTTGATTAATTGTTAATTGTGACTAGCCTTAGTGCTGTTCATTTTGTTTCAAGCTAGTAATTAAACTTCATTAAACCATTTTTTCTTTTTTTTTTTTTTTTAATAACCAGGGTTAATTTGTGGTCCAGGGCGCCACTTCCTACCAGTTAATGCCCAACCGGTATGCAAAAGTGGTCCAAAAGTGTATTTTTAGACCCAAATACTTTTATGTAACATCAACAATAACATCTCCACTGATATTGAGTTCTGGACGTCACGTGACTATTCCCATTTTCGCAGCACTATAACTAGCGTCAAATCATCCGATTTGTCCAAATTAATTCACAACTCACTTTGTTTTGTTTTTTTCTCAGTTTCTATACTGCTGATCATTCCAAATGTCTTCCCCTGAAAAAGGTCGCTAATCATTTATGGCAGCGCTGCTTACATAACCCCAAAAATATATGGAATGAAATGTATTTTAATTGGGAATATTGATGAAGTAATCAAGTTACACCTTATATGAGCAGTTCTACTAGGGTTATAAATAAATAAATAAATAAATAAATAAATTTGACTATTATAATATATTGTAAAAATTGTACATTTTTTTGGAATCCTTTTTTAAAATTTTGGCACTTGTATTCTTGCACTCGTATGCGCTGCTGTGACAAGTAAATGTCCCCGCTGTGGGATGAATAAAGTTCTATTATCATCATCATTATGAACAAGTTGCTATTATTTAACCAGCCAGAGCCCCTCCTGCCTTTGTCACTTAGTCCTGGCGGAGCTGCACAAGGACTGGAAAATATAGTGGCCTAAAAATACACTTACAAACACTCTCACCCGGCCAGGCAAGGTTTCTTTAATATTAGAAAGCACAAGGCTGATACCTGAGCCACGCTCAGATTGGCGACATGTGCACGCTCGCACCCTCCCGGCCGGCCGGCGGGGTCATAAGCATGGCCGCCCAGTTGTCGACACATACTTTGGTAGTCACACGGGCATCACCAGGCGTGACGTGGCCCCCCCCTGACGCCGGTGGGAGGGGACACGCATGTGTGAGGGAAAAAGGTCACACGGTCTAGTGCGGCCTACGTGAGGAAATCTTACTCAGCTTCTGTTCTGGAATTTCGAGATGGTTCCTCGTTATTTGTAGGCAGAAGGACGGGCTAGTTTGAGACTTCTGCGATATCGTCTCCTTCCAAAGTGAGTGGCAGGCGACAATGGAATTAGCGTCCAAAACGTAATCGGTAAATTGGTGTGACGGATGCGTGGGGAAGATGGAAATGAGCTGGACTGCATTTGTGACAAATAACAGTTTGATAGCACAGAAGGTCATGTCTATGTGTTGATGCACTGGCATTTGTAGAAATGTTAAAGGAGATTTAGATCTCTTTTTGCATGCCTATTTATATACATCATCTAGATTAGGGATCATGATGCAATGAATTTTTTGGAATTCAAACCAAACATTTGTGGAAAATATGCAATGCCGCCATTGTTTCTAATTTGACAACAGGCTGCAACATAACCAGACTGTATTATTATTATTAGACATTCAATTTTGTCTGAGGGTGGATCAGTCATTTCACACGCACTGGGATGTGACCCGGCCCAGAATGCACAGGGCGGTGAGTTGTTACACCCTGTGGCTAATTGCTCCTGGTCTGATACAACATACCTGCACATCATAATACTGAACAAGATTTGTTTATGTTTCATATATACATACATATATATATATATATATATATATATATATTTTTTTTTTATTTTTTTTTTTTATTTTTTTTTTTTTATTATTTTTATTTTTTTATATTGGTTGTTTTTGTTGTGTGTGTGCATTGGCCTCTTGGGGGCAGTGTGGTTCCAGACAATGAGATAAGAGTAGCGAAGAAGACAGCTCTAGTACTATAACTCACATATTGGGAATAATATGTGCCTTTACATATTGTTATAATCTCTGTGTGTATGTATTCCTAAAGCGTTTGTATGTGAATATTTGTTATTTGAAGAAATATCACTCCCAGTGGTCGATGCTAATTCAGCTAGCATGTCAAAGGGCTTTTAGATTGACTTTAGCATTAGTGCTAGCAATGCTTTTATAATAAAACGTACAATGTGTATAATTTTTTTGTGTGTTTTTAGTTTTAGTATTGGTTTTGCAGATTATCGCCTTGCGCTCGTGCATTTTCTCCGGTTTTCTTGGCACGTTGCAAAAGCATGAAGACTCTAAATTGTTAGTAGGTGTGAATGTGAGTGTGGTTCATTGTCTTTTTTTGCTCTCTGTTTGGCTGGCAACGGGTTCAAGGTGTACCGTAGACTTTTTCAAATCCAGCTAGGATAGGCTGCACAGGAGTAAGGAGAGGATAAGCAATACGGAAGATGGGTGGATGGATGGACGGATGATCAACTTGAAAGACGAGCTCAGAAGATTGCTTTTGCAATTGAAGACCTGAGCCAAAAGCACCTTGTTATGATCTTTGACAATTATTGTTAATTATTGCCAATGAGTGCTCAAACAACCCACGTGTTGATGATCACCTTGCCAATTTCATTCTCATCACTCAGGCACGCGACCAAGAGTGTAGTCACTTTTGTCAAAGCTTCGGCGTTCTTCTGTAGAATTGGGGCGGTTAAATGACTCATAGACTGAGAAACATAATTTTGTGGTCTGATGAGACAAACATAGAACTATTTGGCGTGAATGCTAAACATCCTGTTTGAAGGTGAACGCCTGGCCCAATCTCAGTTCCCTGGAAACGACTCAGGATTGAGGGAAAAGACATATGAAGCAACGTACAGAGACCACCTAGATGATCTTCTTGGGGGCCGGGTCATATTTCAGGAGAATGACCCTCAGCACACCAACCGAGTTGTCTGAAGGAATATCTCCCGGACAACTCCGTGAATGTTCTTGAGCTTGAGTGCCAACTTAAATCCGGTTGAACATCTTGAGAGAGCTAAAAAAAAAAAAAAAAGCCAAACAAACAAAAAACAGGGACGCTCCCCGTCCAACCTAATGAAGCTTAAGTGGTTCTGAACAGAATGGACAAAACTGTCCAAGGATAGGCGTGCCGAGTTTGTGGTATCAGCTTCAATAATTCTCGAGGCTGTAATTATTGCTAACTAAGCGTATTCAAATATATTGAATGCTTAGGTAAGTCGTATGATTTCATAAATCTTTGCATTTTCTTGTTACGGGCATTTCGGGCTGTAACATAAAATGTAGAAAAAAGGTGAAGCTCTTTAAATTGGTGCTGTATTTGTTTTGTTAAGATTACATAAGGTGCGCCAGTATTGAAAACAAACACACTGATTATTATTATTTTTTTTGCTGTATACTTCCTTGTATTTGTCTCGTGCAAAACAACCATGGGTCATTTTTGAGAGATCAAAGCTCCAGAAATTACTTAATTGCACACCACATCAGACAGCATTGACAGAATTGTTCAGTTGCATCTACTCACCCCCCCCCCCTCCCTTTTTTTAAACAAAATATTTTTTGGAACATGCCTCTCGGATTCACTTGCTTGGCCTATCGCCCATCGATCCTACCCGCCTATCCGTTCCGCGCTTTACCAACCGTGTGATCTGCTCAAAAATAAACACGCATGTTTGAAGCATGTGTGTGTGGAAGATGTGTTCCACAATGGGAGAATGGATGGATGATTTTGCATCTTCAGAGTGTCATTTGCTTTTACTGACTTTCATTTTATTTCAAAGAAGTGCAGGAAGTTCCTAAAGTCAATTTCAGTCACCAATGGTGCACCGGCGATGTTGTGATTTTACCACAACGGGTCTTAGCGCTCCACGTGCAGCCCGGGAGTCCGCTCGTAGCACTGAGGGACAGCTTAGCCACAGCTCCTCCATATTTAATTGATACGTTGAATTATTCTGGCTCAGCGCCGTGTTGTGCCACCGTGAATTGGGCCGTGGAGTTGAGCGTGTGTGTGTGTGTGTGTATGGAGACAGGGGCGAGAGAGGGAGCCTCGCTCGGCAGTCGGGATAGCGGCCGAGTTTGCCACGAACGCTGAAGGCCTTTGGGAAAGCAGAGCCATAGCAACAGAATGAATTAATGAACAGGGCCCAAGAGTTACGTTTAACACAAGCAACAAGCGCGCGCACATACACGCGCCGTGACAGCTGGTGGTTTCATATTCAACATACTGATAACCTGGTGATGCAGGTTTGACTTCAACTGCTTTTACAATGACAAAACACACCTATCGCATTGTTGAAAATATTCTATACGCTTAAGTTCCCGTGGGAAACCATTTTTGTAAGTGAAGATAATTAGTTGTGGGAGTCAATGATTGTTAATTGCCTTTTGTGATGAATAAATGCTGATGGTGCTGTATGAATAAAAGTCGACTAGTCAGTATGTTAAGAAAAAAAAAATCTGCCTATAGAGGTGCGCTTATATGAAAGCAGTGAGATTCAGAAAATAGTCTGCAGTGCCCCCCTCAGGAGGTAAAAGTCCAAACAATGAGCTATATTGTTACTTGAACAAGCTATGAAGTCATAAAATTTCAAAGAAATCCGTTTCGAAAGGGCCTCGAAGCATGAACCATTGTGTCTTTTAGGGCTTATGGCGTTTTCTGAAAAGTCATATGGAACACAACTCAAGTGAACCAAATATTGGAAAGTTCTATTGGAATGTAAACAAAGTAGTCAAAAAGAAAAATGTTTTGGTTGCTTGTTTTATTGTACAATACAAATCACATTTTGTACAAATTTTATTTGTGTCCTATGAGATTGACACTTTTGATGGCTTTGACTTTAACATAAGTCACAGAAACTAAACTCCAGATTTCTTGTCGCGAACAATTTCAAAACTTATGGATGGCGGAATCCAAGGCTCCTTCGCATTTTTCAAATGAACATGGTTGGTAAAAAAAAGATGCTGCAAACAAAAAAAATATATATTCCGGGCATTTTTTTTCCTGAAATCAACTCAACTGTCCTTGAGCATTTACCTTTCCATTTGAATGACACCACAAGTGTTGAAAATATCTGCCATAAAAATCCAGTTGGCATGCTTTGTACAAGTTGCCATGGTCAGTTTCAGATGGGGGTTTGGTCCTGGTCCGTTGCGTTAAGATGGCGAGGTGCAGGGGGGGGTTAAGAGCGCGTGTATTTACCCCAGATGTGAAGCATGAAGACGGACGCGATGAAAAGCAAACTCATCACCAAGACCGGCACTGGCCCGCTGAAACGAGAAACATCGAGTATCAGTAGTCGTATCAGCCGCAGACTAACTCACAAGACAATATGGGGTCAATAAGGCAAGCAAATACTTTTCTGAACATAAAACTCACTAACAAAAAAAAAAAAAAACAAGCTCTCAAAGTGCATGTTGAGTGTGTCTTTGGAAAGTGGCGACCCTGCAAACAAATGTGTTCACTTTTAAATGGCTTCTCATTCGATTTCAAGTGCGCCGCAGAGTCTTCGAGCCGGGCTGGTTCATTTTATTGATGAGCCGCTGACACCAGGAGGGGCTCTCAACTCTAAAGGAGGGACTTGTGGGGGGAGTGGGAGGAGGGGAGGGGGTTGCATCGCCATGCCAACCACCTCCTCCATCCCTCGCCCTCCCCCCACCCGCCCCTGTCAGAAGGCTGTAATTGAGTTGACCTTTTAGAGTGGATCCTTTAATGAAGCTCTGCGAGCGGCGTCTAACGCCGGAACAAACGCGCACTCGATATACAGCGGCGTACGAGGAGTGTGCCCTCCTTCCACGCCCGAGACACACACTCGATAAGCAGCGCGGCGACATCGATCAACCAGAAGATGGGATGCCTTGCTTTTTAATAATGGGGAAGGGGGGGCTTGGCGTAGGATAGAAAGTTATCAGACTTTCCCACCCCCGAGTGATGCATACTTTGAGTACATTGCGGCTTTTTCCGACAACATACTTACACTTTAAGACCCGGCGAGTCCTCGGTGTAAAAGCGCCACATTCCCCCGGTGCCGGCCGATCCAGTGGCCCTGCCTCCGCTGCGGGTACCGCTGCTGGTTGCTTTCCTGTGGAACACACAAATGCATGTGTATAGTTGTGCACATTTGTTTTACATCCTAGCAGTCAATCATGAATCTGGAAAAGTCCATCCTTTTATTCAAAAATAAAGACATTATTTAAAACGGACAGTGCAGGAAATGAAAAAATAAAAAGTATTCATCATTGAGGTATGGCTTTGGTCTGATTGTTTTCCAAAGATGATCAGTCTGCTTTCATAGAGGATTGGATCATATCATGATGGATGAATTGATCAATTGATCAGTCAATTAATCGTTGCACTGCTGTAAAATCTAACTTTCACTACTACATGCAATGACCATACCTCTGTCTGACTGTGGAGCCCGCTGCACGGGGGGCCACTGTCTTGCTGGGGGAACGGCTTGACGCCCCCACACTGGTTGCACTTACTGCTGGTCCAGGCTGAGAGAAAAGAGTTATACCAACATTAACTGTGCAATCCTTTACTGCCATTTGAAGGGAAGAAATGAGTTGATCAGGCAAGTACAGGGTAGTGCAAAGCCCATGAAGGATCTCCATACATAGACAGCATCTTGCACGTGTATTGTGTTGATCTTTTTATTTCAATTCAGTGTTAACTAGTGCCTAGTACAAGTGATCATTTAATAATGATGTAGCCACGTACACAAACGGTGAGCTAGGGCTAGCAAGCGTGCTAACTGATAGCAAAACACGGATATATTCTAATTGCGCTGCTTCTTTTCAGTGTGACAACTACAGATGCATGCTCTATTGTCTTACCATTTTGTTTGATTTGGGTTGCTTCGATCGGACTGCCCGAGGTTCTCTTTCAACGGTGACGTGTAGTTCCGAACAACGGTTGTCAGTTCTGAATGGAGTGGTCAAAACTTGAGAAAGGACCCGTAAAGCTGACGCTTGTCGAAAAAGGACACGACTGCAAACTACGAGGACCCGTTTAGCTTACCAAACAGATGCCTGTCGACGTGATAACGTTTAACATAAAAGGAGAAAATATATAATTTACCCTCCGGTTTTTGTTTGTACATTTACAATATTTAATACGTTTGAAAGATTTTGTACATCATTATATTTATTTTTAAATATTATCATTGAGGTTTTTCGACATAGGCTAAATAAAGAGTCCCCTCGCTTCTCTGAATGACGTGTCTTCTACGAGACGCATGCTTTGCAATGGGGAAACCAGCGCCATTTTGGCGCAATCAGGAAGCTCGCCTTGCTTTATCTCGCGTATGTATTTAGAGCCACCATGGCGGCGACACGCTCGCGTTTCATGACAGAAGTTCGGACAAGTAGGGAGACCACGATCACAAGTGGATAAGATAACAGAAGGTAAATGTTATAATATGTAGTCTTTAATCCATACGTAGGACGGATATGTGGCCACACTATTCGGTTTTAAAACCATCATGTATGTATATTAACGTAATGTTTCGTTTTGGATGTTTTTGGCAGGTTTAGACACTCTGTGTTTAGGTCAAGCACTGTACTATTATTATTTGTCATCATTGACGCCGTATAGCTAAGATTGGTGTGTGGTTGTTCCAGTTATGGACATAATTGACATATTGTCGTCTAACACGCCTGCCTCTGTTCATTGTTCATCAGTTTAGTTTAGTCATTGGAAATGTTTGACAGTCATGCTTGTTAACTGTTCATTCAGCCTGATTGGCACAATTAGTTCCGTAAAACATATTGTTTTGGTTTAACAATGCGTATTGTTGGGTTGTCCAAGGTTATTGAAAAGATAGCTTTGACACTTTTCACTTAGGATGACGTATACTGGAAAGAATTGACCATGAATGTTTTCTCAAGGCTTGATACTTTCTTAATGTCAAATGCTTGTTCTGAAAGCTTTTTTAAGATAATGTCATTGTTCTATTTCTGTTTCTATGTCCAGGTCAAGATGGTGCGGGTGGTGTTTCTGCATCCAGACCTCGGCATAGGCGGAGCGGAGCGTCTGGTTGTCGACGCTGCCGTTGCCCTCAAGTCGAAGGGATGTAATGTCCAGATCTGGACCGCCCATTATGACCCGAGCCACTGTTTCTCTGAGACCCTTGACCCGGACCTACCTGTGGTAAGCAATCATTCAGGTAATGATGTGTACTAAATGTTAATATTGAGTAGTGCTACAATTATTTCGTCCTCTTCCAACAGGTATGTGTGGGTGACTGGCTGCCCACCAGTGTCTTGGGTTACTTCCATGCGGTGTGTGCTTACCTGAGAATGATCTACGTGGCTCTCTATTTGGTTTTCTTCAGCGGGCTGGAGTATGATGTTGTTTTCTGTGATCAAGTGAGTGACGTTTTTATGAAAAATCCGAGAGTACCTTTGAAGGCCTATTTCTTGAGCTGCATATAGAATCAAATTGTATTCTGTTTTTGTTTGTTTGTTTTGTTTTGTTTTGTTTTGTTTTAATCCCACGTTAGGTGTCAGTGTGTATTCCAGTGTTGAGGCTATCCCGTCACAGAAAGAAGGTCTTATTCTACTGTCACTTCCCAGATCAGCTGCTAACTCAAAGGAAATCAGCCCTCAAAAAGCTTTACCGTGCTCCCATTGACTTCTTGGAAGAGCAAACCACTGGCATGGCTGACTTGGTATGTTAAGGCCTAAGGGTCACACCCTCAGGTTTGTCTTTCTCAGTATGTTTTTCCCCATTCAGCTTCCAAAACTTTGCTTCTCGTAAATGAACACAGACCCATTATATATGCATGTATGTAGAAGGATCGTTTTTGAAATACGAGAGACTGCAAAGTGCTCAACTAAAAAAAAAAAAAAAAAAAAAAAGCTAAAAATAATGGCAAATGAAGCCAAATTTAAGGATAAAAATGATGAACGTGAAGTCCTTGAAACACTAATGTCACGGTGATGCTGGAAGTACCAACTGGTCGGGACTTTTTGGGGGTGACTAATATAAAGTTAAAATATTGTACTACCAGTACAATCTCAACATAATCAACAATTCCATTCTGCCTTTAATATTTGACTGAAGCAGCGGCCAATCAGGGTCACATTTAAAACAACACACTCGCCACAGCAAATTACAATGTACGGTCCTCCTGATGCAACTTTATTTGCATGTAGATTCTGGTAAACAGCCAGTTCACCGCAGGAGTCTTCAGGGAGACCTTTCAGAGTCTCAAAGGGGTCCAGACAGACGTCCTCTATCCCTCGCTCAACACGCGCACATTTGACCAGCCGCCCACTGAATCGGAAAGCCTGTGGGGGCTGCTTCCCGAGGGAACCTCCCACCTGTTCCTCTCGCTCAACCGATACGAGCGAAAGAAGAACTTGGGCCTGGCCCTGCGAGCCCTAGCGGAGCTGAGGCGTGTGCTTCCTCCGGGCCGGAGAGCAGGCATCCACCTGGTAGTGGCGGGGGGCTACGACGAGCGAGTGGGCGAGAACTTGGAGCACTACGCCGAATTGAAGGAGCTGGCATCGCAACTCCACTTGGAGGACTGTGTGACTTTCTTACGCTCCCCCTCGGACTCGGTCAAGGTGGCGCTGCTGCGGGGCAGCCACGCGACGCTCTACACGCCCAGCGGGGAGCATTTTGGGATCGTTCCCGTCGAGGCCATGTACTGCTGCTGCCCCGTTATCGCTGTCAACTCCGGGGGGCCCCTGGAGAGCGTGGCGGACGGCGAGACGGGCTTCCTGTGCGAGCCCACGGCGGAGGCCTTCTCCAAGGCCATGGAGAGGCTGGTCGTGGAGCCGCAGCTCCGCAGGGACATGGGACAAGCTGGGAGGAAGAGGGTGCAAGATAAGTTCTCTCTCCAGGCCTTCTCACAGCAGCTGTACGGATATGTTGTCGGCCTTAGCCAGTGACATTTATTTTTTTGGGGTGCGCCTGACTGTGGTGAGGTATGAGGACAATTAATCAGTGTTGCTGAGGAAGAAGCCTTTGATACCAATTATGAAGAAGATAAAGTGCGTACATGTCGCAGCGTGGCAACCAAAAGTATTGATTGATACAGTGAAATGTTTCTTTCCCCTTTTTTTGGGGCTGTCTTTATTAGCGGAGGAACGCAGTTATCATCAGGCACGCCACGCGGTTCTAAATCAATAAACGGGATGTTTCCCCCCCCCCCCTCCACTTCCTGTCTGCCCAGAGCTTTTATTCCAAAGACGCCACCGGCCCGCTCGGTGACTCTTGTTGCTGCACGGAGGTTATTAGCAGATGATAGAGAGTGTTTGGCTTCATTAGAGGTCTGGCTGGTGGGCAGTATGCCGCTGTCTGGGTCATTATCAAGGAGGAGAATAGCAGAAGGTCACCGTGTCTGCAACGGCAATGGCCTCCTCCACCCTTTCGCTGTATAGAGACGTTCTTATTGACATTCCACAAGTCTTAATAAACTAGACGATACACAAAGTTTCTCCAGTCGCTTTGTTGCAAAGTTTTGTCCGCCTTTTATTGAGGGGGGGTTTGGGCAGCCAACAAAGTATGTCCTTTACTGTCAGTGCATAGTTGAAATCCTGTCGCGCAGTAAAGGGTTTTATGGTGCTTGTTAGGATGAAGAATAAGCAGATGTGAGAGCTTATGTTTCCGTCTCCATGCGCTGCTGCATTATCAGTTCGAGAGTTTGGGTGGTGTCGACGTGATCCCCGTTCATTTTCTGAAAGGGAATCTGGAAAGACAAACCAAATATTAGCAATGGCAATAGCCCAAATTAGAGGCATAAAATCTGATCTTGTATCATCTATTTTTTTTTTTTTTTTTGCTTTGCAAATTTCCTACTTCCCTTGTGGCTGGAAAGCAAAGCGTGGAGAGTCCCTGTCACCAAAACGCATTGGTGCATTATTTTTCTCTTTTGATCTAACTTTTCTTTTTTTTATTTATTTATTTTGACCAGGTTTAGCTTCTTGTTATTCGCATGACAGTCAAGAATCCAACATACCTGCGTGCACACGGCTCGACCGTATCGAACAAACGTGGCGAAATGCTCGCTGTTAAAGTTGATCAGGTCGTATTTAAACTGTTGATGCAAGAAAGTGTGACAGCGATGCATCATCTGCTCCGTTATGGACGGAACCAGGTGGTGCTTGTCGTTGTTGACCCGAATGCGGGTTCCCGCAGGCAATCGGATGTCAGCGATGGGTTGAGAGGTGATGGTGGTCTTCTTCAGAACACCGTCGCCTTTCTTCCTGGGCAGCATCTGCTGCATTAGACTGCGGCACGCTTTCTGAGTCATGTTCTCATCTTTGGAGCGGAGAAAAAAAAAAAAATCTCACCTTATTGTCATTTTACGCAGTTTGTACGGCAAGTTCAAATCAATGTTTTCATTCTCTTTTACCTCCCACTCCAAAATGAATCACATGACCTTGTCCCATATAAACTCCCCATAGAGACACCCCAAGCCACGGGTGCGCAAATTCGATCAAGTCTCCAATCTCGGCCGCGGACACATTCTTATCAACCTGCGGAGGAAAATAATTCAAATGATCGGAAAGGTTTATGATTAAGGTGTTAAAATAAAAGCCAGGAGGAATTGACAAGTTACACTGCTCTTTCAATTCATGCAGACTTTCCTTCATAAATACTTATTGATTGAACAAAACGAAATAAAAACAGACCTGTTGCCATTGCATTTGAGAGAAAAGGCTGCCGGGGACAACCAAGCACGCAACTAACAATGATTATTTCATGCTGTAATCAGTTTGTATGCAACGTGGACACGCCTTGGTGATATCCAGATAGCTTTGAGTTGATGCGGCCAAAAAGATAAACTGCTTAATAGGTTACTTATTATTATTCCATGACATGACTTGTATAACCCCCCCAAATTTGTCCCCCAAAAAATCTGATTTAAAAACCGGAAGGCCCAGCTTTGTCTACATTGTTTGAAATCTATAAGTAAAATAATACTACAAATAAAATATTAAATAAAGAAAGTATTAAGTAGAATATTATAAAATAAGTAAAATAATAGTAAAATATAAAATAAATAAACTGAAAAATTCATACCAGCCAATTTGAATCAGTCTTAGTTGAAGTAAATATAGAAGCAAACTTTTGCTGGAAAAGAAATGAATTTTGAAAAAGAAAGTCAAAGTATGTGGAGGGGAAAGGGGGGGGGGGGGGAGCAGAGTGCCCGCCTGGCCTCCCGGTGCCCCGTGGTGAGGTTCTTATTGAGATCACGGCGTGTCTGAGTGACAGCGATAACCGGCACCTAGGTGCCACCGGCTCTCACCGTTTAATTAATTAATGAGACCGCAGGCTTACTTTTCTAATTCCAACCATCCGGCATGGGGCTGTATAGCTGGTCGATAGGCCGGGAATGGCGAGGGCTGTTTTCGGGCAAAGATAGACGACCACGACGTGTGTGTGTGTGTGTGTGTGCCTGTGTGTAGTCGCTGGCTCTACGTCCGTTGTGTTGACATTCTGGGACCTGCTCTCCTTGTTAGTCTTGCTCTATTAAATAGCTGTAGAATATTTTTACTCTGACTTTTAATCACGTGTGATGATTGGGAGTTAATCATGGGGCTAGATGAAGATGATGATGATGATGATGATGAGAAGGACAGGGTTACTACATTAATTCTTGCTCCCACTTTAATAAGCAGGTCATGGAACTCATGGCCCAGAAAAGACTAAATACCTTGCGAGTTAGTGAAAAGGTGCTTAGAGCAGCACGCATGTTTCATTATTAAGAATGAGCTAGTCTTCCAAACGGAAAATTAACAATCTTTTATTGTCTCCTTTGTTTTGGAATTAGGCGCTGTAAATAACACAAACCCACTTTGAGGTTGGTAATCATGAGAAATAACTTCGCAAATCATGTTGAGTGTATTTTGTGAGGTTTTGTGGAACACCCAGCTTAGATTGTTGACCTTCAGAGTGTACCTTTTGGAATTGGGACAAGTTTTTGGTCAAAAATATGAAAAGAAAAAAACAAAACATTCACAATAGCGTATCAAGTTACTTTCGAAAGTTGTTAATTTATTTTATTGTATTAGGTTTAAAAAAAAAAAATAAACCATGAAGACAATACATGCTTTAGATAATGAACCAAAATATAAAAACAAAACATATGATAAAAATGCCTTTCACCACATCTATGCGATGACAACCTAAATGATGGAATGTGCTAAAATAAAAGCTGATCTCTATTTGTATTCACAGTTTGTCTTTTAAGAGCTGTATTTTAAAGGCAAAATGTTTGTAAATGATATATTTCACACTTTACTGCCCCTTGTAAACCATTGAAATCTATGACCAAGCCTCCCCCCCTCCCCTCCCTAAACGTTAAAACCGATCTTGCACGTCTTCCTCCCACGAAGACGAACGGTCTCAGCTGTTGATATCGCGGAGCAAAGGAATGATTTACTGCTACTAAATAAAAGTCTGTGCTCTGGGAAAGATCACAATAAAGCATTTATGATCTCTGATAGTGGAATATTTTACATAGTAGAGCCTCGGCAAAAAATAAATAAAAAAATAGCTTTATGGCCCAGCAAGGAGAAACGTTACGACTCGTTCTGGCTTGTATGTTGCCGTTTACAGCATCGCATAGCTTTGAGATTTACCTCGCAGGAGCTTTATTTCTAAAATAATATTTATTTTACAAGGAAATGCAACAAACAAAGACTGCAAAAATTAAATAGACATTTATTTTGTGTCTCCATCACAATAAAGTATGCTCGCAGTGTGCCTTTTAATATATATATTTTTTCTTCTCCACATCAAATCTCTTTATTTTTATTTTTTTATTTACCACCATAGAGTCACTTATCAGCTATGAGGCGTCAAAGTTCATCTCATTATTTAACACTTGCTGACACGACAACTCCTTGTTTTTGTTTATTGGAGCTTGGGACAAAGTGGTGAAAGGATTTTTTTTTTTTTTTTCCTTGCTATTTATATTCTGTTGTGATTGATCGTGATGATAAACAAGTCTTAGTTTAAAACCAAATCATATTATAAGCCTTTAAGCAATGAGTATTTGAACACAAGCGGTGTGTAGCAAATATTCCTGGAGTTACTGACAGTAGTTGTGAAAGTCCTCTTTCTTTGTGTCTGCATGACATCTAGTGAGTGTATTTTCAAGATTCTATAGAAACATATAGAAGGTGTGTGTGTTGGGCGTCAAAAGAACCGACCTCCCCTTGAACTTGGCTGTCTTCCAGCGCTCATTTTGCCCGTTAATCTGTTGCAAATCAGTCAGTCACGTCGGCTTTAAACAAACACATTAATATTTGAGAGCGCTTGGCGCCGACCACACACAAACACACACGCACCCAACCTGTTTAGCGTGGCATTGTTCTTTTTTTATCCTCTTAAACTGATGCATGTTTTTAACTCATTGTTGGCCTGAGGTGACGTGTGTGTGTGTGTGTGTGCGCGTCTTCATGTGTGTGCCTACGAGTGGTCCACATGGATTTGCACCTACAGCACTTGTGGCCCAGGAGGTTCTTACAGATCACAGGTGTGACACTACACAGCTGGTGAACACTCACAGGTGGATGTCAATCATAGTGTGTGTGTGTGTGTGTGAGTGTGTGAGAGAAATATACAAAAAGACAATAGCCATTTGACTGTTGTTGATGCAAGTGTGTTTTTATGTGTGTGTGTGTCTGTGTGTGTGTGTGTGTGTATAGCCAGTGCCCGTTTACATCCTGTTAGATTGAGCTGTCAGTCGGCAGGCAGCAGATGAAGATTAATGGAGCGAGCAAACAATAAGAGGCCGGCAATGATCATGAATATGCTAATGGTCGTTATGCATACACACTCGGTAGACACGCGTGTGTGTACAGTGTTTGCGAGACGGCGAGGTGATGCGGGTTATACGCCTTCTCTCGGGATTCACCAAAAAAAAAAAAAAAAAGCAAGGTGATGGACAGGAGGGATGGATGGGGGAGGGGCGGGGACCACGTCCCGTGCGTTAGCTTTGGCTTGAGGGCTTTTCCGTGAGTGACTTGATTGGTGTTGCGTTCAAATGAGTGTCTTTGCCAAGCGTCTGATTAAGACTAGGGTGTAATGAGAGGATGATTATGAGGAGAGAAGAAAAAAAAAAAAAGCAATAGATGGACAGATCTATTCAGTATAAGGATGATAGGCTTCTTTGTTGCCTCGTCCCATTTAGGTGGTCCTCAGGGGTCCGTTCTGTGTTTGCAGCCATTTCGACTGATTTCTCTACCTTGCTCTCTCTCCTCACGCTTCCCTTCCATCTGGGTCACTTGTCCTCCACTCCATCACCTGAATACCTCCACTCAGGGGTCCCACTAGGTCCACTGGGAACCATTTGAGAGGTGGGGGGGCGGGGGGGAGTTCTCTGACCTTGCCCGTCCTTTAAACCCAAATACACACCTGCATTCCCGCACTTAGCGCCACACATCCTGATGGAGAGCGTCATTTGCGCACGGCGATGGATGGCGCGCCCCAACGTCGTCCGAAGAAGTGCTTATGATTGGCGCTAATGAGCTCACAGGGGACGCCCGGAGAGAGCGGGCCCGCCAATGTTGACTGCCGATCGGGTACGACTCTCGGGAGGCTCCCCGCCGAGCTGAGGCCCTCCTTCCTTCCGTCTTGGGAGTTTGTTTAGAAGTGTGTGTGTGTGTGTTTCCAACAGTCCCACTGGTCATTATACGCTCATTGTGCTGAGTTGGTTATCGGTGCTCTCCTTGGACAGGGGTAGTTAAACACTTGGATGTTGAATTACATCAGTTATGAGGCCAAGGTCACTGGTTTGGGAGCATTAAACAATCTACTAGGGCACTGTTGGAGGAAAAACACTGCGGGTTGCTAACAGCAGCGGTGGCAAATGTGTGTGTGTGTGTGTCGCAGTGTTTGTGTGTCTTATTACCATGCATCATGTGTCAGCGTTGTCCAGCAGCCTGAGCCTTGACGCCGTGCTCCAGGGGCGAGTTATAGATTACCGTCTGGAGCGGGTAGGGGCCAAGGGAGCTGCCGGGGCCCAGACCTGAGCACTGTAGGCCTGTCGCGGCTATCTGCTCATCAGACTGTCTCGGGAGGCCGCGGAGCTTAACCTGGAGCAAGGCTCTGATTAACCAGACTAATGACACCGAGGCCCCCAGCTCCCACTTCTCAGCGCTATAATCACCGCTTAAGGCCCCCCGGCCGGCCGGCCATTCGGTGTGTCTATATGGAGAGAGAGCCCAAGCAAGTGTCTCAAGCTTAATGCTTAAGTCCACTTTGAAGGCAGTGACAATGTTAGCTAACGCAGACATAAGGCGGGGAGCGATGTTGGTATTTAATAGATAGGCTAATTGCATAAAAATAGATCACTGTTCATAATAAGCATGAAATTGAAAGTAAATATTCAATTTTATTGTTTTTTTGGGGGGGATTTTGGCATTTTCCATTTAAAAAAAATTAAATTACAAATTTTTGGGGGGGATCAGTTGCAGTTCAATGGATTTCAATAAAGAATCATTTGATTTCATATATTTGTGAACTGAATTGCCTCCATGGACCTGGATTTGAATATTAATGATTGCAGAAAAATATGCTCATGTTAGAAAAGATGTCATTGATTTAAAAAAAAAAATCAAAGTAGAGTAAAACACTGAATTAAATGAAATGTTTGAAACATTTTTTTTTCTTTTCTGCTCAGCCACTCTCCAACCATGTTGCTGCAGCATGCTTTATATTTCATATTTGCAATAAAATGATAACCTCGAGTGCTGCCAGGAATTTCGGTTCTGGCGATGGCTTTGGGCTTTAGCGAAATGCTGCAAGTCAGAAATCCACTTTCGTGGAGCATCAGTGAGTCACGGGCCTTTCGGGTTGTCATCACCTTTCTTCCCTTTCGGCGCTGGTGGCAAATGTTCTGGCTTCAAGTGCTTTGTGGATAAGCAAAGTCTTTGTTGCAAATGTTGCAGACAACAAGACTCTTCTCAACACGTCCATATGGCATTTTGCTTCAAAATTAACTTTACGCCCCCTTCTGGGAAAGTAGTTTCCTTTCGTGCGTGTGATCAAATGTTTTCAAAACGGTGTAGGGTCGCGGGTGAGCTAGCAGTCGGGCGGTTGAGTTGAGCATAGAAGTAGCAGGAAATAATACTAAATGTTTCTATTATTTATTTATTTATTTAAGAACTCAGGATGTAACAGCAAATGTTTGTCTCCGTTTGAACAGAAGTTATTTGTGTGTGATGCAATCTTTCAAGAGTTACGACTCTTCAGGAATCCCTTTTTATCCAAACAAGAATGTACTCTAATTCTAAGAAATTCAAATTTTAAAAAAAGTATTATGATTCTAAGATTTAAAAAAAAAAAAATAGGTCACTACGAGCAACTGCTTTTACTAAATACCCTGAAGAATAGTTTGGCTTTTATTTTATTGCTGCTGCTGTGGAACGCCCTTGAGCAAAGCAATTGTGTTTATAGTCACTTTTGTTTATTTTAATATTCTGTTATTTGAATTTCAGATTTAATCAGTCAACCAAGCTCATGTTAAATGGCAGTCAACAGTCTAAATAAAGTTCAGCTCTTTAACTTTTATTTTCGTAACATTTTTTTTTTCCATTCAAGCAGGTTCTGATTCGCTGCTAAAACACAAAGCTGTGTAGGCTCCCCCCCCCCCACACATCTTTAAAATGGTCCGTTTTCTCCATGTAAGAGTGTCTGTGTGAAAAATGCAATATTTTTTTTGTGTTGGCGTGAGAGTCTGCAAAGGGATGATTGCAGTCAAATGTAACGCGTGCACACGAATGAGGTTGTGGGCGTACGCCAGCGCATTTGAGCGTGTTTACTGTGTGATGATCGACATCTCATCTCTGCCTTCCTTATCACCAAAGCAAACGTTTGACTGACGATGGAAGCTTTCAGCATCCCCACCACCAACACACACACGGATCCCGGCGGAGAAACTTCTCCAAACCAAATGACGTATGCAAAGCAGACAAACAAGCGGCAACCTTTGTGCTATCGCAAAGCTTTGCAGCGGCACGCCTTGTTAGGTGCCAAACTTTTGAAGTGCCTTTGTGGCTTGAAGGTGGGGTGTGCCAAGAGTGCTCATTGTCCTGCGTGATGAAAGTGGGCCTTGACACATCCTAAATGAAGCCTCCAGGGTTGGAGGGCCCTCGCTGGGATCACAGGCCGGCCTCGTGACTATTCCGGGACAGCGAGGAAATAGCGAGTCAATAAATGATCTCTTCTCGCCTTGGTCTGTTGCTCGGTGAAGAGAGAGGACTCCAGCTGTTTTATTATTCTCACAGCCACATGAAAGAAACAAAGATTCAAGTCATCTTATCACAGGGGCATTTTTTATATGGGGTGGTTTTTTTTTGTTTTTGGTTTTTTTTTTAGAAAAGGATTCGTGAGACAACTCTTCATATTGTTCAAAGCGGGAAGTGTGTGTGTCTCTGTGTGTGTATGAGTGTGAGACTTTAAGCCACATGGCCAATGTGGTGAAAGATTAATTTTCAGACACTTCGTAGCATTATGGTTAAAAAATGCCCCCTAAAAAAAAAAACAGTATAAAAAAAACAATGAATTAAAAAAAAAAAGCTTAGCATTCATATCATCACAGTCAATGTGAATAAGGATAATTAGGATTTCTAAATGAAAAAGAATAAAAAGTCTTCTTGCATGCAACTTCTAAAGTGAAAAACACCACTGCTTTGCTCAATAAAGATTTGGTAACATAAGATCATTCTGAATTTCCTCAAACTGACCTCATTCAACCTGCAGATCCTTCCCACCATCCTGCCCTAACATGACCTGACATCTAATTTGGCTAGATGTGCGTGAATTTTACTTTTGCATTGTCAAAGTTGTGTGAGTTTTTACTCGAGCAAATGCCGGCGTCCATTCCAAGCAGCTCGTGTATTCGAATGGATCTGGCGGCTATTGTTGTGCTGTCACTGAATCGTCTGTCAGGCCCAAGAGACACGCTGCTGACATTTAGCAGGCCGATCCCAGCACCACCACCACCACCACCACCACCACCACCACCACCACCACCACCACCACCACCACCTCATTGTCTCGCTCGCTAGTTCTCTCTTTCTTTCTCTCCTCTTTTTTTTTTCTCCTGTCACTCCTTCACTGTGACGTGATGTGCAAGGAAAGATGTGTGAACAGTTGTGTTAATGAGTGGCCCTTTAAGGCTATTAGGATAAGATTGGTGCGCCCGGAGTTCCTCATTATAAGCATTGCCCTTACACAGAATGTTAATTGGGTGGCCGGTGTTTAAGGGGCTACCAATGGTTATAAGTGGACATAATAGATAAACAAATGATGTTTTAGTGGTCCGAGGGAAAAGATCAGCCGTTAATCAGCTCCGCTGTCATCTGTGGATTTAGATGATGACGGTGTTATGGGGAATAACATATGTGGGCTTGTATCGTGGAAAAATATTTACATAGTCCCGCTTGTCATTTGAAATGTTTAGCGTCTGGAGACTTGTCTTTTAGGGTTATTTCAGTGTGACCTAAGCGCCACCTGCTGGATAGGAGCGGAAGTTTGAATCCGCCTTGTCTTTGCAAAAAAATGTCAATGTCATTTTCGAACAAATCAGGCCCATATTATTTATCATCAAATGAACATAACAAATAAAATGTATAATAAAATTGATTTATTTATTTACGTGTATTTATTAAAATATGTATTTTTAATTTCTTACCTTAATTGCCCTTTATTGTTGGGCCAATAATCCCATATATTTTACCTGTGATGGTGATGACTCATAGCCATAATTAGAATTGTATGGAAATGTTTGTCCCTACATTTTAAGGAAAAAAACTCAAATATATCAGTTAAAGTTTTTTTTTTTTTAGCAATTTAAAGTTTAAAATGAAAAGTGGCTGGTGCTCTTCATGGCTACTTTTTAAAATGGTGGCTTTATGCCACCATCATGCGGAGAAACTTGGAACAACAGCACACAATATTTTGAACTACTTCTAGTCTTCATTAAATTAATTATACAGCAAATTACAATAAAAATAAAAACACAAAATATAGTAGAATATTTACAATACGCAGCTATAATACTCGTTATATTTAAGTTTCACATAAGCAGTTATATATAAGTAGGGATTTCTACTCGTAAGACAGTGTACGTCCTCACGTCCCCATTGTAATTTAATTTTAAATAAATCTTTACATTCCAAGTATAGATTATAATATGTTCGGGAAACAACAAACTACCTTTTTAAAATGATACGTATGGTGACGTATCACCTCCTGATTGGAGGCCATTTTTGATGGAGCGAGGCTAGACGAAACCATTCAAACCGACGTCCTCACATACATACAAAATGATATCTAAACATTCACTATCGCCAGTGGACATCGCTATCGTGATTCCGAAAAGGATTATGATCCTTATCATGTGAATTAGACGGCAAGATTACAAATCCGGCTAATTTACGTTTGGATTAGAGCACCCCCACATTGAGCGTGATCCTGCTAATAAAAATCAATTGAGGACGAGGACACGATGAAGATGGACACCTGCGACGGGATTCCAGCTAAAATGAGGCCTCGCTTTCTTTTATGACCACTTTGGTGCAATTTGTTTTTCAATTTAAATCTAGATTGATGATGAATACCGCGCTGTGGCCGCTGCTTATCCATGTCATCGGATGGCAGGGAGTCGCTCCGAGCCCGACCGATGAGGGGGCACTGCGGGCCGGCCACGGGGACCACGGAGAGCCGGGCCACCAGGAGCACCACAAAGACTCGTACAGCACCTTTGCGTCCGAGTTCTTGGAGTCCCGATATCTGTCTGATGACGGTAAGCATCTTCACTTCACCCATAGAACAACTTGGATGTGTACGTAGGAGAAAACGGTCGTTCAGCACCAAGGCCAGCTCCCCCCAAACGGTGGCCACCCCCAAGCCCCCATTTGAATGCCTGTAATTGTAAATGAACGCGAAGTGACTTGGAAGGTGGTCGAGATAGATGTAAAAAAAATAATCTGTTAAAAAATATATGACGAAGGACCGGCTGCATGTTGCATTTATGTTCAGACAATCATCACAATGGCGTTGTCATCAAATCAAAATGAAATTTGTCCTGAAGTAAAAATGGGAGATTTGTTTTGTGAGTCGGTTTTCCAAAAGCGCCTGAAAAGTAGTTTTAAATGGCTGTAATTTCTGAAAATATACACTATATTCACATTTTGAGACTTGAAAACTGCAAAGGTATCAAACTTCACTAATACGGATGATATTTGTTTTGTATTTTAACTACTGTACCATTTATGTTCAGCAATAACTAGTGCTTGTTAGATGTCAAAAGGTGTCACACACACTTTGGTTGCCTTACCAATGATATTACGTAGAAAATGCTAATTTAGCACATTTGCAGGTTACCCTTTTCCCACTGCGCCGCCAGTGGACCCTTTTGCCAGAATCAAAGTCACCGACTGTGGTGTGACAAAAGGATGCATCAGGTAAAAGCAAAAATGTGTCTTTCTACACAATAATAAAAAAAAAAAAAAGCATTTTAAAAACAACTTTCAAGGCTTGATGCGTTTTGTGTATTAAGGTACGGCAAGCCTGGGTGTGATGCGGAGACGTGCGACTACTTCCTGAGTTACCGTCGCATCGGGACGGATGTGGAGTACGAGATGAGCGCAGATACTGACGGCTGGGTGGCCGTAGGTTTCTCCTCCGACAAGAAAATGGTGAGATGGAGTACTTTCTGTTCTGAGCTCAGTTCTTAACTTTGTCAAGCTGTATTTTGACTTTACATTTGAAGTACCCGTTATTAATTTGTATGTCCGAGCAGGCTTCTCCTGACATTTTCATTTCCCGTTTCTCAGGGAGGCGATGATGTCATGGGCTGCGTCCACGACGACAACGGCCGCGTGCGCATCCATCACTTCTACAACGTAGGCCAGTGGGCAAAAGAGATCAAGAGAAACCCGGCGAGGGACGAGGAGGGCATCTTCGAGAATAACCGCGTCACCTGTCGTTTCAAGCGTCCGCTCTATGTGCCGCGAGAGGAGACGCTCGTGGACCTCCACCTGTCGTGGTATTACCTGTTTGCCTGGGGGCCTGCCATACAAGGTGAGTGTTGACCTTATGTGTTCTTATTTGTGTTTTGCATCTTCATCATCATCGGCTCTGGTTCTTCAGGCTCCATCACCAGACACGACATCGACAGTCCTCCGGTGAGCGAGCGCATGGTCAGTATTTACAAATATGAGGACATCTTCATGCCTTCCACAGCCTACCAGACCTTCAACTCACCCCTCTGCCTATTGCTCATAGTAGCCCTCACCTTTTATTTGCTGATGGGAACGCCGTGAAGGCGGAGGTGTACGGACAAAATGTAGCAGCAATAAAATAAGGTGCCATTACATTGTTGAGCGTGCGCGTTGCACTATTAGACGTTTTCAAATTAAATATATCACGTGGTGTGTACTTCATGTGCCGCTGCCAATCTTAAGCAACAAATACAAAAGTTTTACACAGGACAGTTTTTTTCATGACAGTAGATAATTCACAGCATGGGCTCAGAAATGACCACCAAATGGAGCATAAAAAGAGCAGATGGCAAATATTTACTGGCTCATGATTTATTTAGCTGAAGGACAAAGAAGAACCAATAATAGACTGTGTCCCTTTATTATTTGATCATATATTTTTGAGTTTGCCACATGTATGAATGTCACCCAAACATTGTGATGACAAAATGTTATTTGCGTCTTTTTTTTTTGCACACCCATGTATTGCGCTCTGTATGCACATCTAACTACTCATACTTCAAAATTCATTTTGTTTACTCATTGGCTTTGTGTAACAATATGGGGGTATGAGATACTAATCGCAATAACTTCAGAATATGTTTTACAATGACTATGGCTTATCTGATAACTTAAAAAAAAACGTTTTGTATTCATTACACAATTTTAATCCTCAATAGATATTTCCATTTCAGGGATCAAAATTTGTGTAAACAAATAAGATGATCTAAATATAAGTAATATATTATAAATATATAATATATATATCATTGTCTTTCACAAAAATATACTGTAACATACAGTGTGATACCTGTACAATACCAATAAATATTAAAACATCACAAAAAAATGTGTTGTTGGTAGTCCCTCCCTGTTCACTTCAAACATGTTTATGATGCTAAACCTACATTTATTTTATTATTATGATTATAAATCGTACACAGAATGCTAATTGGTGATAATAAATGATGAGTAAAGTGGTGGGAAGCAGTCATCGCTGTATAACGCTTGCTGAGCGAAAGCGTCCTCAAACTACGTTTCCCATGATGCACCTCGTCATTACACGTCACACGTTCTCGTGTCACACGCGGCGAGTGACAACAGCCGAGATTGGGGTAAACATGGCCGACGAAGAGGACTCGTCACCGGACCCCGCCACGGGTGCTCCGCCGGGGAGCCCTCACACGGGCCGAGCTCAGTCCGTGTCGTTCTCCGACAGCTTCCAACCGGCGGTAGGAATGGTTAGCCAGTTGCTAAGCCAGCCGTCATCGCTCAAGTTCGACAAAAATATCAAGCAGGCCTTCTACAACACTGGGGCGATGATCTTCGTAGCTATCTGTTGTGGGGCAGCGGTTCTGGTCTACTTCATCCTGGAGGCTTTCCTCCGTCCGCTTCTCTGGGCAGTGTTATGCGGGACTTTCCTCCACCCCTTCAAGCACTCGCTAGCCCGGCTTGGACGCTCTTGGCTTAACGGCTTGCAGGACACAGGGACGCCCATCGTGGTGGGCACTCTGCTAGTACCGGTGTGGTGCGTCAATCACACGGTGGACTTCCTGGGGCGGCAGGTGATGGAGAAGCTCCCCCTGCTACTGGCTATCGGTGCCGGGGCGCCGCTGCTCTACGTCCTCTACCTGTCGTGGAGCGTCGTGGGCATGCAAGTGCTTCTCGGCCACTTGTGGGGGATCATCGGGGCAGGGCTGGACTTTTTCCACCCGGTGTGGGTGAGTGGATTGGCAATGACAGCTGACTTCCATCCCCCTTTTTCCATTGGATAAATAAGTCAACACGTTTGACTCGTGTAGAAAAATAAAGCATTGCCATATGTTATGTCAGTAGTCATTTGCAAATGTTATGTAGCAAAAGAAAAGTACGACCGGTATCGGTATTTGGTATCGGTGACATCTGGAGTCGAATATTGTCCTTTGTTGTGTGGTGACAGGTTTGCACAGTGGTCATCGGCTATTTGTTAGCCGTCTGCTTTAAATGGAGCCCCCAGACTGAAGGCTACCTGAGGTCCGCTGCCCTGCCCGTGTGGACCACTCTCCTTTTCTACATTGGTGAGTGGAGGTAACACGAGAAAGTCTCGTCTTTTATTTTTAGTACACTGGCTGCATTCAGTCCGATCCCCGGGGCTTTAAATTGTTTCACGCTGAATTCACGGTGGATCATTTTTCATCTAGTGTCTTTGATGGGCTCGTGGAGGGTTCCTTTATTTGTGGTGGTGTTGCTGCTACTCATTGTGGGCTCCCAAGAGAAGCCTCCTGTCCCCAGCAGAGGTGAGGCTTGATGAATTGGCCACTCATGAGTAGGTTTTGTTTGTCTGCCTTGTCCCAATGTCTATAATTCAAAACGCTGACTTTTGTCATGCAATTGTTTTGACAATGTATTTGTGAGGATTCATTTGAGGTTTTTTTTTCTCAGGAGAGCTGTCTGGTCAGATGTTGTCATTTGCTGCTAACACTATTTACATGGCCATTGCTTGTGGTAGCCTGCCGTCCAAAACTGAGCCCAGGGAAGGATGCACCACAGGTAAAGGTGTTTGTTTATGTATTCACCTTTATTTATTTCCCAATTTTGTTTCAGGTCATATTAATGTTATCAAAAATTGTAAAATGCTGTCTGATTTTTTTTTCAAGATGGCAGCGACTCAGCGGAAAGCCTCCATGCCACACCGGGGTTCCGTCATCGCCCTCTAAGAGCACCGTCCGGTCTCTTCCAGAAGAAGTCCTCCCACAAGGCCAGTGACATCTACTTCATCCTCCTCACGTGGGCCATAGTCCTGGTCCAGATCTGGCTCAACTTGTGGGTCCTACAGCTCCTGCCCATCCCCGTGGCCGGTAACATGACTTTCCGTAGTTCCCCCTCTGGGATGTTACACCTCACAGTTGCGTTGATTTTTGCAGTGTGGGTCATGAAGAAGTCGGTGGTCCATTTTGGCCTGAAGAGCTTTGCGGCGAGGACTCTCAACTCGTGGCGGGCCGTGTTGGAGAAGTTTGGGCGGGAACGAGATGAGGCTCTGCTGCCGGGTCCCATCAAAGGCTTGGCACAGTTCTTGCTGCGGATCGACACAAAGGTAACCCAATGTTTGTGTGCTCGTGTCCGCCCCGCCCCGCCCGCTCCCACCTCCCCTCAACGATGACGTCAATAACACGCATTGTGTCCTATTAAGACGAGGCCACTATTTGAGTAGATTTCATTCAATTTTCGGAGGACTTCACCGGAGCACGTATGGGACTCCTTGCTTGCCACGCGCTTGCACCCGAACACAGGCGGCGGGCGTTGTCGTGTTTGCACGTGGAGGAAATGTGCCGACTCCTTTCCAATAACAATCTTCCCAATGTCTCTTTGTCTCTCCTCTTCAAGCTATGGCATTGGCTTAACAAGCAGGTAATGATGAGAGAGGCCGTTAAGATAAGTGTGCGTGTGGATGAACAAAAAAAAGACGGCGGAGCATTAATTATTAATGTGAGAGTGAGACAAGTCTCGTGCTTGGACTGGCTTTAACTCTTTCATGACCTTCTTTTGTTTACATGTTTGTCCTCTTGCGTTTCTGCTGTTAGATTTTAGTTTGTTCTTACAGGAAGATGCGGTAGAAAGTTTTTTTTTGGTGCTGCTTCTGCATCTTATTTGTGATGTTTTTTTTTTGCTTGAGCGCGTGTGGCTTATGTAGACCTCAATCCAGCAGAGGGCAGTGTTTCCAAAGAAATATTTCTTTTTTTGTTGAAAACAGTCACTTTTCTTCAGTCGAGTTCATTTCACGTGATTCTGACAAATAGTGAGAAACCCTTGAAGTAACAGATAATCATCAACAGCGGAGCAGCACATGTCGACAGACGATCTGAAATGACCGACATGCACACACCAAAAGAATGTTTGTGTGCTTTACACTTTTAAAAGCTTTTGTGTGTGCGGCTTTTGTGAGTTTGGCTTTGCTTTCGCTTATTTTGGCTCCTTGGAGAGTGTGAGTTCCAATGACTTTTTCTTTTTTCACTGCAAAGCTGCCATTTTGGAAGGACACTTTGTGTTTTGAACCCTTTCAGTGCTTGCCTCCGTTCTTCTTTCACAATCTTCCTCTTGTGTCCTTCATGCAGATGGTGGTGTGGCTGGAGCGCTCTCTGGATAAAATCATCAGTATCTTTATTATCATCCTGCTGGTCACCGGGACCCTCCTCATGGGGCTGCTGCTCACAGCCATGGTATGTTTTTTTTTTGTTAGTTTTTTCTCTCATCTCTGCATCCTGAGTGATATTCTCCTGACCCGACGCCTCCAGGTTCACCACGAGAGCGTTCACATCATTGACGTCACCAGTAATCTCATCAACGAGACAGTCTCCAACCACCCAGAGTGGGCAAAGTAGGGCAGCCATCTTGTTAGTTCAGATTACCAATGTGTCGATCGCTCGGGGGAAACAACCTTCTGTCTTTATCTATTCTCTCTCGCACAGCTTGCTCCCGGAAGCTCGTGTGGTCCAGAAAGCTCTCAATTCGGCCGCCACCAACGTCTACGAACACGGGAGAGAATGGATAACACACAAAGTTGGCATTACACTCACATTATAATTTATTTTTAAAAAAAATGTCCGAACGTGTCGTGTTTTTCGTGTGTGCGCGCAGCTTCACAAGATGTTAGGAGACAAGGTGAACCACACAGATATGATTGAGAAGCAAGTTCTGGAGCTTTGGGACCGACTCTACCACTCCTGGTTTGTGAAGGTAGCGACGGACGCCGGGTGGGGGCTTTTTTTTTTTTGTTGGAGTGGGCCTTCCTGAAAATCCCGTCGCAATTGTTCCTAGAACGTCACCTACTCGGGTCGCTCTCGTGGACCCAAGTTGAATATCCAGCGAACAAACAGCTGGTTGGTGGACATCCTGGACTGGAAGGACATCGCCTCCTTCTTGCAGGATAATATCGAGACTCTGTGGTCTGTAAGTGGGCTTGAATTTTTTTTGCGTGAAAAATGCCGCCTTGCTGAATTTCTTAAAAGCTGATGCTGTTTTCGTTCAGATTCTGGAGTCCCTCTGGGTGGTGATGAGCAGGAACGTTGGTCTCCTCATCTCCACGACCACCACTCTCCTCACCGTGCTCTTTCACAGCGGCACAGCTGTGCTCAACTTTGTCCTCAGCCTGGTAGGAAGACGCCTCGTCGCTCGTTGTCTCGTGGCGGTGTAAAAACGTGCTTGTGTCATCTCAGGTGATCTTCTTGACCACCTTGTTCTACCTGTTGAGCTCCAGCGGAGAATACTACAAACCCGTCAAGTGGGTCATCAGCCTGACGCCACTCTCGCAGCCGGGACCTTCGTCCAACATCGTCGGACAGTCTGTGGAGGAGGCCATCAGGTAGCTCACTCGTTGCCAAGTGAATTACAAGATGATTATTAATATTAAGACTCTATTGTCCTATCAGAGGCGTATTTGATGCCTCTCTCAAGATGGCCGCCTTCTACGGCCTGTACACTTGGCTCACGCACACCATTTTCGGCATCAACGTGGTCTTCATTCCTTCAGGTGAGTCTCGTGCCAAGTGCAGCTTGTTTTCATTTTTCCTTCCTTCCCTCGCTCGCTAAGCTTCTTTGTCTTTTGTCTTCTGGGCCAAAAAGCTCTGGCTGCCATCTTGGGCGCGGTGCCTTTCCTTGGCACGTACTGGGCCGCCGTGCCCGCCGTGTGCGACTTGTGGCTGGCGCAGGGTGAAGGAGTCAAAGCCGTGCTACTGCTCGTCTGCCATTTGCTGCCCACCTACTTCGTGGACACCGCCATCTACTCGGACATCTCTGGGTGGGGGTCTCAAAGGCGGGATATTTTATTCGGAATTCTGTATAATTGAGGTTTTCGTCAGTTAGTTTATTTTGTTGTGTTTCAGCGGCGGTCACCCCTACCTGACAGGCTTGGCGGTGGCGGGCGGCGCCTACTACCTGGGTCTGGAAGGCGCCATCATCGGGCCTATCCTACTGTGCATCCTGGTGGTGGCGGCCAACATCTACAGCGCCATGTTGATGAGCCCCAACTCCACGGCCCCCACGCCCATCCAGGCGGGTTGGC
Source organism: Syngnathus leptorhynchus (assembly GCF_054491065.1). Lineage (NCBI taxonomy): Eukaryota > Metazoa > Chordata > Actinopteri > Syngnathiformes > Syngnathidae > Syngnathus > Syngnathus leptorhynchus. Next base: position 3,268,002 of record NC_141202.1, read on the forward strand.
CCCAGCCCGGCAACAGGTCGCCATCGCCACGGCAACCGAGTCACGTTCCTTTATATTTATTGTTTGTTCGGTCCCACCTCCAGGGCTTTCTCTGAATCGACGCCAATGGTCCTGAAGAAGAGCAGCGAGTGATGTCACAGGGGCGGAACGTCGCCAAGCTTGATGGCTCCTTCGAATGCGGCTCCGCAGGTCTGACCAGACGCCGCCACAGACAAGAAAGATGTCGCCCCACGCTCCCACGATGCTTTGCTGCAGCGTTGCTCCGAGCACAATGCTGGCTGCCGCCGTCGATCAAAAAAATGATGAGGTGGACCACCTTGTCTCCTTTGCCCAAAAAGTAATGCAAGCTCAACAGGGTGAGACGGTTTTCCATTGTGCTCACATCATCATCAACAACTTCTTTCTCAAAACGTCCACAATGTGGACATTTCTTGAGTTCTGGTTGCAAAGGGCCACAAAGGTGTGATTTTGCTTAAGATTTATCACATTGGAAATATTCACTTGAATGTGAGAAACCACTCATTCATTGCCAGACATTTACCCGAACCCATGAATTGTTTTATAAATTATATAAATAGGAACTGTAAAAAAATATCTTGGTGCCAAAGAACTACATAGAAGTGATTTTCAGATCTTCTATTAGACAAACTAACACTTTGTGGTATCTACAGGTAATTTTAATTATTTTTATAAGTTTTGCGCCAGGGTTCCATATGCAAGTATTAACATGTAGTTTGCAACATTGAAAAATCTTTGGTATTTTACAATCCTACTCATATATCCTTCAAGTAGCACTGAGTTTGGACTAAATTTACTTGTAATAAGAAAGCACACACCTGCTCTCCAGCAACACAGTCATTGTTTTTTTTCTTTTAACAAAGCAGTAAGAAACGTGTTACATCTTTTGATCATGAGCCACTGAGAATTAAAGTGGGCTAACTCCATTTTTCAAGTTTACTGCAGATATTAACATGAAGACTTACTTGGACCACTGTTGCACTTAACTTTAAGTTCCAAAATACAACTTGAACTGACTGTTCTAGAAATTGACCAAAATGGAGTCTATCCCACATTAGATCTCAAGATACCAAACTGATTTTATCACAATTATTGACTTGTTTTTACTACACTAGCACTTTAAGAGTTTTACAGTGCTTATCGCCACATAAAGCTTGGTGTATAATCAGTGGCTAAGTGACGATAAATGTGTGTTGTTGACGAGATAGGACATTGGGTTGTTTATTTTTCCTTTCATTTTATGTGTGTGTTTTTAGTGTGCATAAACAATACCAGTGTTTACGGATTTTCTTTTTATTCCTACATTACTGTTTGTTTTCCTTACTGACTGGACATGAACTGCCAAATAAACATCGCTGTTTGAAGTCAACACAGTATAGTAAGTTGTTGTTTTTTTTTAACCAATGAATCAATTTGAAAAAAGAACCATGTATTGTTCAGTCATGGTCAAAGTTTAAATGAAAGTGAAAAGTCCCACACCCAAACAACCCCCCACTTTCTGATTGGCTGTTTGATCTGTGACGTCACTTGGACACTCCATTAGGTACACCGCCATTTTCAGGTGTACCTAATCACAGGCCACCTCATTAGGGAAAAATCATGGTCAAAATTTAAATGAAAGTGATAAGTGCCACACCCAAACAACCCCCCACTTTCTGATTGGCTGTTTGATCGGTGACGTCACTCGGACACTCCATTAGGTACACTGCCATTTTCAGGTGTACCTAATCACAGGCCACTTCATTAGGGAAAAATCATGGTCAAAATTTAAATGAAAGTGATAAGTGCCACACCCAAACAACCCCCCACTTTCTGATTGGCTGTTTGATTGGTGACGTCACTCGGACACTCCATTAGGTACACCGCCATTTTCAGGTGTACCTAATCACAGGCCACTTCATTAGGGAAAAATCCTGGTCAAAATTTAAATGAAAGTGAAAAGTGCCACACCCAAACAACCCCCCACTTTTTGATTGGCTGTTTGATCGGTGACGTCACTCGGACACTCCATTAGGTACACCGCCATTTTCAGGTGTACCTAATCACAGGCCACTTCATTAGGGAAAAATCATGGTCAAAATTTAAATGAAAGTGAAAAGTGCCACACCCAAACAACCCCCCACTTTCTGATTGGCTGTTTGATCGGTGACGTCACTCGGACACTCCATTAGGTACACCGCCATTTTCAGGTGTACCTAATCACAGGCCACTTCATTAGGGAAAAATCATGGTCAAAATTTAAATGAAAGTGAAAAGTGCCACACCCAAACAACCCCCCACTTTCTGATTGGCTGTTTGATCGGTGACGTCACTCGGACACTCCATTAGGTACACTGCCATTTTCAGGTGTACCTAATCACAGGCCACTTCATTAGGGAAAAATCATGGTCGAAATTTAAATGAAAGTGATAAGTGCCACACCCAAACAACCCCCCACTTTCTGATTGGCTGTTTGATTGGTGACGTCACTCGGACACTCCATTAGGTACACCGCCATTTTCAGGTGTACCTAATCACAGGCCACTTCATTAGGGAAAAATCCTGGTCAAAATTTAAATGAAAGTGAAAAGTGCCACACCCAAACAACCCCCCACTTTTTGATTGGCTGTTTGATCGGTGACGTCACGCGGACACTCCATTAGGTACACCGCCATTTTCAGGTGTACCTAATCACAGGCCACTTCATTAGGGAAAAATCATGGTCAAAATTTAAATGAAAGTGAAAAGTGCCACACCCAAACAACCCCCCACTTTCTGATTGGCTGTTTGATCGGTGACGTCACTCGGACACTCCATTAGGTACACCGCCATTTTCAGGTGTACCTAATCACAGGCCACTTCATTAGGGAAAAATCCTGGTCAAAATTTAAATGAAAGTGAAAAGTGCCACACCCAAACAACCCCCCACTTTTTGATTGGCTGTTTGATCGGTGACGTCACGCGGACACTCCATTAGGTACACCGCCATTTTCAGGTGTACCTAATCACAGGCCACTTCATTAGGGAAAAATCATGGTCAAAATTTAAATGAAAGTGAAAAGTGCCACACCCAAACAACCCCCCACTTTCTGATTGGCTGTTTGATCGGTGACGTCACTCGGACACTCCATTAGGTACACCGCCATTTTCAGGTGTTCCTAATCACAGGCCACTTCATTAGGGAAAAAGCTTAAGTGAAAGTGAAAAGTGCCACACCCGCCCTCACCCCCACTTTCTGATTGGCTGGTTGATCGGTGACGTCATTCGGACACTCCATTAGGTACACCGCCATTTTCAGGTGTTCCTAATCACAGGCCACTTCATTAGGGAAAAAGCTTAAGTGAAAGTGAAAAGTGCCACACCCGCCCTCACCCCCACTTTCTGATTGGCTGGTTGATCGGTGACGTCACTCTTTGCATGCTTTCATGCTACAAAGGTGACAGAAGAGGGCATCAATTATTTTTCAGTGTGAGAAACACGTATTAAATATATTCTGAACACTCTTGAGACTGACAAAAAATAAAGACACACATATGTGATGGTTCTTGTCAGGTCGTGGAAATGCCTTCAATTTTATTTCCTATATTTGGATGCGTTCACTGTGGAAAAAGCTGTACGTGTCAGCACATTTCAGTACAATCCAAACATCACAACAAAACGTCCTCTCAGCCACGTCACAGTCGCTCCCTTGAACCAACACTAAGATGATGATTTCAGAGTGTAAACACCGTTGCTGTGTCGGGAATCATTCACTCATCCACTTCTCCTTAATTACTTGACAGAGATTTTTATGCAGTGAACCAGAAAGTCGACAACAAATTCAAAAATAACATTGTTTGTGTACTTGGCTTTTGAATGGATTAAAGGTCCTGGAGTAACAAGCAGCCCCAAACAGAAAAATCGAGAATTTTTCAGTCATTTCGTTACTCAAAAAAAAAAAAAAAAATGTTCAGTCAATTTATTAGTAAACTCTGGACTGAATATCTTGAACAAGTAAAGCAGTCCAAAACTGTCATACTGGTCCAGTTTTAGTAAACGTCATGACATAAAAATCTCTCATGATTATGCAATAGTGATGAAGGAGTAAGTTAGGAGTGAAGGATTCCCAACATCCCTTGTAAAACTTTAATGACATCACACACGCGCAGTGATATGCAACACATGAAACATGATGGTCGTTAGTGCCCAACTTAAACTTTGAGATATGATGTAAAAGTTAAATATGACAAGGTAAGATATTATCACCTTCCTAAAAAAAACGGCCAAAGTCATTTTTTTCAGAAAGAAAACTGAATCAACTACTGAAATATTTGTTAATAATTCCATTTCAGGGTTAGAATTTAATATTCTGCTGTACTAAGAATATCAGTCATTTTATCAGAGGTGGGCAGCATCATGAAATGTTTCAGGCAAAAAAAACAACTTTGGCTATTGTTTGAAGAAGGTGACAATCTGCAAAGTGTCTTCCTCTCAACTCCTTTGCGCCCTTTGACAGACTTTGTGAAGAATTGTGTTGAAAACAAACAACTGGAAGCAATAAATTGGAAGAACTTATTCGGGAAATTGTCGACTAAGATGGAAGAAGGTCGTTCACACACTCCACACTGGAGTGTTGCTTTAAAGAAGAGTTCCCAAAACGGAGCCCCGATCCTTTATCAAGTCAATGTCAGTGAAGTCAGTCCTATTTTTTTTTCTTAACTGTAGCATTTGATGGCGTAAGCACATTCATGGCATCTACTTTAGTAACGTGCCTAATTAGGCTCCAGCTCATCTTAAAACTACAGTGCTGTAGATGTGAAAACATTTGGAGGAACCCCGCTTTAATGGAAGCAAACCGGGTGTGTTTGTGTGTGTGCGAGCGAGCGAGCTTCCATGCAAAACAAGACGAGACAACTGTGTAAAAACATGACCTAGAAAAGGTATGACATCACAAATACGTTATTTGTCTTAATAAGATGACGTTTGGTCCCACCCCCCCTCCGCCCCTTTCTAATGTGCGCAGTCACGTCAGTCCGTAGGGTGTAAAGACAATGAGAAGACACTAGAGGGAGACACGCTGTAAGGAGGCACACAATGGAGAACTAACCTTCTTCAAAGGAGTTCATGTTCACGATCCATGACAGAATTAAATAAAAAAAAAAAGCAAACATTCAAGTCGCACACATACACGCACGCAAATTAAGTGCACACACTCCATAACAAGAGGCAGTCAGTAAACGTTACATGATGATGTGACAGGTGGGCATCAGTGGAACGCTGAGAATATCCAGTGCCCCCTGGTGGGAGTCTTTTTCTCCGTCTTCCTCCTGAGGATGCGACGCTGTTCCTCGAGGTCGTACCGTCTCAGCGTCCTTCTCTCACATCCACACGGAGCCCTTGTTTTAAACGTTCCACCCCGTGGTCTGGCCGCTCCGCTCCGCTCTGTGTGTGAGTGTGCGCGTGCGCCATCAGAAGACCTCCGGTAGTGTGACGTTGCGGAGCAGCCACTGCTGCGAGCGAGTGTGTGTGCAGTCTCTGACGCTGGGCACCTGACTGTCCTCCTCGCTGGCCTTGTCCAAACATTGGTTGCTGTTGACGTGCACCAGGCTCAGCTTCTGCACAACACACACACACATTTGGTTTGCCAACAGAGCCCATCCACTCGCTGAAGAAGTGTGTCAATGTTTGCGCTCTCCTTTCACTCTGACATCATCTTCCGGCACGCCTGCTTGTGTGCGATCTGGTCGACAACACAAAAATGCAGTCGAGTGCCAGTGGATCTCCCCGTTGACAATCAATTTAGAGTATAATCGATTCTTCCTTCTGTTCAAAGCCAAGCTAAGTTCAGCTAGCAAAAAAAAAAGGCAGCCGAATATGAACAATTGACTCGTTTAGCTAAATTGTTGATGTGAGTGTTTGATGATGTCATAGGCCGCAACTCTCATGGACTCACCACGGGGTCGTACTCCCACAGCTGGTTGCCTTTAAGGTGGTGACACTTAAGCATCGTGACAGGTCCGTTTAATTTGGACACGTCTAGACACAAGTCGTCTGTTCTGATCTCCTTATTGGCCGTGTAGGAGAACACCTGCAAGGCGCACCAAAAGCTGCTTACGTTGACGCTTTCAGCGGGTTCAAGACATTTTGTCACATCAGAGTCACCCATTAGTTCCCATTCTCATTTTGAGGAGAATAAATGTCATTTTACCTGGTTGCCGCCCATGCCGTGGCAGTTGAAAATGCCAACCTTCTCGTTCTCCTTGCGGGCCATGTTGTCCAAACATTGATTAGTCTCCACATTTCGAATCTTATAAATAGAAACATGAGATGAATAAATTATACCTGTGTGTGTGTGTGTGTGTGTGTGTGTGTGTGTGTGTGTGCGTACCTCTCCGAGGGAGTAATAGTGGCGGGGAATCTGCGAGTCAGGATAGACGTGTTCCAAGTACCAACTGAAAGGTTTACATTGAAGCTTCTGTCTGAGAGCTGAGCGAGACGTGATGTCACCGTAGTCCACTTTGGTCACGCCTGAAGACACACACACACATAAAAACAACTTTATTTCGTTCTTTTGGAATCATCTGGGAGAAAATCCTGTCTCCGGCAAGACGGAGATGGCAGACTTGTGCAAATCTGACTTTGGGAATGCTACTTTTCGGATAAACACAAAATCTCTCCTATGCCAGAGTGCGTGTGTGTGTGTGTGTAAGTTAATTGCTGCTCCTAAGCGTGAAATTACTCACTGCCCCAGTCCCGCACTATTGAGCCATCACACTGATATCACACTGTCACCAGGTTAATGGATAAATCACTCTTGCTGCACACACGCACGCACACACATACACACCAGGCGAGATGATGTAGAAGAAGTTTTTAAATTCATCCATCCACACTTCAGCCAAGCGTCTGTTGTTTTTGTTGATGATCTGCCCCGTTCCTCCAGGAAAGGTGTAGGGCGTCGCCTTTCGGAAGACGTGGCCGACGTGCGAGCACGTGACGATCTCCAGGGTCCCGCCGCACTGCCAGATCTGTGAACAGAGCGTGGAGGTTAGAGTGGACGTCAGCGTCCTCGTGACTGTCGTCGTGCCGCGGGTGTGTCCACTCACTCGGAAAGAGATTTCCAGATTCTCGCCGCCCCAAATGTCCATGCCTGCGTCATACGTGCCGATCTCCTGAAAATAATCTCTGTCGATGGAGAACAAGCCTCCTGCCATGGTGGGAGTTCTGGGAAAGCAAAGTATTTCATGTTCAGCATTTGTTTTCAATGGAAGCGGTTGCATCGGCGAGCCGTGACGTTCGATGGTCTGAAAATACACGTTGTCAAAACAAATCAGGTAAGAGGAGAAAAATGTTCTTTACAAATAGCATTAAGATGCAGGAAACATCAACAGGGTCTAAATCTGTAAGATGTGCAGACAGATAAGTCCCCCATTTCGTGTTGTTTTCCTGCTCTGTTGCCGTGACGGTCGCGTGCGCGTTTAATAGCGTTGCGACGACAGCCCGCTTTCCACTTCTAAAAATAATTTCCTCTCTCGCAGCAGCGGCGTATTTTTCCCGACGTCCAAGTTGGCTTTAAACAAAAGACAGCGGCGGTCTGGGTGCCGCCGTTTTAATTCCGAGGGGAAATAACACGAGATATAAATAAGATTAGCGGTGTCGAGTTGAAGAGTGAGAAATGCGATGACTAAGATGTTGAAGCTCACAGGATGTGGGCTGTGTAGAAAGTGATGAACTCAAGCACCTGACAGGAAGCGTGCGGTCTCCTTTGCGGCGGTCCATTTCTCTCTGGGGCACCGGGTACCATCGGAAGTTGAGCTTCCAGTTGAAGCCTCCGTACGTCATGTCCGAACCCGCCATGTACTCAAAGGTGTCGTCGCTGATCACGTCGATGATGGGGCACACCACAGTTTTCCTGGTGTGCATGAATAATTCGCCCAATGATTAACATGAAAGAGGCGAGTTGGGCAGTTTGCTGCTTTGAGCTTACTTGTCTTGTTTGATGCGAGCGAGCAGCGGCTCCAGCCAGCCTGTCGTGCATTCACAGTGAGCATCCAGAAAGGTTATCACCTATTTCAAAAAGAAAGAAAAAATCGGTTTCTCAGATTATACGCGGCACGGTTCAACAGAGGCGCGGGTCGGGTCGCACGAACCTGGCCTGTTGAGATGGACGCTCCCTTGAGGCGAGCTCGGATGAGACCGGACCTCTGGTCCATCCTCACCACCCGCACAGGAACTTCCAGTCTTCGGACATATTGCTCCAACGGTCTCTTTAGGAAATCTAACACACACGGGGGAGAGCACTTTGAGAAATCTCTGAACCACGTTCTGTGTAGAAAAAGCAAAATGTCATACTTCAGCGCAAAACAAAAAGATCTGGTATGAGATAAGAGCGTGAAGATGAGATTTTAATTACAAACGTAACACACAACATCAACATTAGACCTGACAAAAAAAAAGACGAGGAACTAAAAATGAACTCTACATTTGGATGATAACGATTTGCTGGATCCGATGATGACATTTGATTCTAACCTGGATAAGTCAAAGCAATTTGTTTTTTTTAAATGATAAAATCAATGTCTTCCTTCTACAGGCTGATACATGTAAAAACGGTAGACAAACCAAAATAACAAAATGACCTCTTGGCAGTGATCCCAAAAAATATCAGAGTCCAAACAAGTAGGCCCAAACAAATCCACAACATCCACAGTGGTTGGATTACAGGCGACGGCGGCGCCTTCTTTATATGGTGGAGACGGATCAAAGAGAACACGTGCAGACACCGCAAACATCTTGACCTGCGACGGTGACAGAGCGCGCGGTGGCCACCGCCGCTCGCGCGTAACAGCGGAGGCGTAATCCCTGCTATTGACGAATTAAAGCCCTAATCCCCGTCGCCAAACCGAGATTAACCGGACGAGGCAAGGTCGCGGGGGGGGGCGTGCTGGAGATGCTGCCGATTTTATTGGCCATCACAAACCTGATGAAAATCACACCGTCGCTTGAGAAATAAAAATGAGGCTCAAATGAAATGTGTGTGTGTACCTCGCTCACTGGCGTCGTCTACCAGAACAATCTCCTCCAGGAGCGTGTGGGGAGAGCGGTCGATGACGGAATGGACGGTCCGCAGCAGCGTGCTCCACGCCTCGTTGTGAAATACGATCACCACGCTGGTTCTGGGCAGATTGTCAGGGTAGAGTTTGTTCTTGCACCTACAAACAGAATATACGACACTTTTAGAAACGGCAAAGAGAGCACAAAATCCACGGCGGGCATTTCGGGAAGAGAGTGATATATTTATTTTGGGGAATTATTATGTCAGACGGGAAAAAAAATTGAGTCAGCGATCTCTGCAAGCGTGCCCTAAACAAAGTCAACTAAGGGTGACTAATAAATGAGCAAACAGGCAGATAGTCCCCCCAAATTAGGAATATGCAAATATGTAGGGCAGCGTGATGACAGCTGGCTTGTGTTGCTCATTAATTTTTCCTCTCTCTATTTGTCTACGTGGATTCATACTTGATCCGTCCGATGTTATGATATGGATTGAAAACAACGCTCATATTTAATCGTATGTTTGCAGAACTCTAATTGCTTACATCTATGTGGATGCAAAAGATCAGATCTTCAAATAATGGTGTGCAAGAAAGTGCAGAACGTTGAGCCCCGGGATTGACAGATTAAACGTTTTATAATCATTTTAGCGGGGAAAAGATGATTTGACTAGGACTCTTAAGGAAGAAGATAGACAAGAATAAAATGATTGATTAGGCAGAGAGAGAGAAAAATAAAAGTCAACACTGATGTGAATTTATAATAACATGCAAAAATGTATTCTACAGGGTGACACAGTCGGAGAGAGAGCATCTGGCACACAATCTGGGTCAAAAAGTAGAAGCCACAAGAGCTGATATTAAAACATAAGTCGGCAAATGTTGGACATTTTTGTAATCATCTCATAAATCCAGTGCAGCGCTCAAAAATAAGTCGAGTGACACCAACACATTTGGAGTTTCATGCGACTGACTTGATTGGAAAACTGGAAGACGACATGTTTCGACACACGTCAGCCTGTTGACTTTGCTCATGAGTGCCATTTATGCTAATGGGAGGGAGGTGCAGCGGCATTTGGCGAAAATTTGTACTCGCTTCGAAAAACATGATGCAGTCGCAATGTCAAAAAAAAGAAAAAAGTTCAAAGGTGTTGTTTTTAAAATGTGATCATGGAAAATGGTCACGTCGCAGATCCACCCATCGGTTACGCACACTAGCCTATTACACACACACACACACACACACACACACACACACACACACACACACACACACACACACACACACACAACCCCCCCCCCCTTAATTATTTCACTCGGAATGGCCCTGACGACAACCGTGAAAATAGACCTCCAATATCGTCAAGCTCTTCAGTTTGAGCTAACGGTGACCTACGCCAAATTCATTCACCGCTTTCCTTCAACCAGACACACGCGCGCCGTGTCGATATTGACTCAGTCTTATCTCTTAATTGGAAAAGCGGATAGACGGTGAGAAGGCTGAAGGAAAACAAACCTAGTAATCAACTCTTGCCCAAAGACTAAAACACATTTCACGGCTCAATGTCTTTTTTTGTAGTCTGTTGAGTGTGTATGCGTGTGTGTGTATATATTCTTGCTTGTCAGTCAATATTTCTATGAAAACAAGCATTGTTTGTTCATGTCAGTTTCTCTAGTAAAGAGGTCACAAGTCCCAAATGCAAGTAAACAGTGAGTAGGATGTACAAATTTGTAAAGTAGTATCGGAGTTGTAGTATCGGATGTCTTTCCAAGTAACATCATGAGTACTGACATAAAAATACATCACCCGGTTTTAGAACGGCACTGTGCCATACTGAGAAATGTTTGCGATTTCTTTAGTTAGCGACAAAAGAGCGGTAATTAAATCGTAAAATAATAATATAAACGCAACTTTTGTTCTAAAGAAAACCTGAGCCAGCTGAGGGCAACACGAGAAGACGGCTAATCGCGTGCATGCGGGATGCTCACCCCTCGAGTCGGACATCGGGTAAAGAACGATTGAGTGCAATCATTTCAGATGCCATGAGGTTGAACTGGTTGATCTTAAACATCTCCTTCATCTTCTCTTGGTTCTCCTTTGGGATCACCACAGGTTTCCCCCCCTCCCCGGGCCCGTCCCGCGGCCTCGTCAGGGGGTCTGGAGAAAATACAAAGAGTTGTTGAGTACGTTTGACGGGTTCTCCGTTGACATGAATACTCACCGTCTCTACCGGGCAGTCCTCGCTCCTTCTTGTCGTCGCACTTGTTGCACTCGCTGAAGTAGAGCAGGATGAACATGTCCAGCATCACCCACACCAGAGAGGTGGCCAGGACCACTTTGCAGTAGGCGAACCTCCGCATCCTGCTAGTGTCACCTGAGACAAAGAAAGCAGTCATTCAACCCATTTCTTTTCTTGTTTCTGCTCAAAACTTTAAAAAAATATATTTGTTGCTGCAAACATTGGCTGTATATCTGTTTGGCAATTCAATTGTTCATGTGTCGAAGCAACACTACTTTAATTTCTCGGAATACAAGCTAGCTTGCGTGGCTAGCAGCGCAAGGGTGGGTCAGACAAATAAAAAAAAAAAAGACTTCAAGTGAGGCTTTACACTTTTGGGAAGAAACTGACAACATGGTGTCAAGCATGTGAAAGTAAAATGCTCCAGGTCAGTTTGCATGTCGAATCTGACCAAACACTTGCGCGGTGTAGAATTAACAGACTGCCTTGCGGCTCCTCTGAATCGAACGGAAAGCGAGTTACAAAACCTAAACCCTCCACGAATTCACTTTTTTTTTTAAATCAGTAGTTTAAATAATAATTTTATTTATTTGACACCATGCACGATGACAGAAGATAAACAAACTATAAAGCAAATGGGAGAGGATCATTGCTGTTCATTTTGCCAACATACAACACGGAAAATCCCTGTGCGCTAAATCGCCGTCACGTACGCGCACACACATTTATGCCCAAATAACACAACGTGCACACTTCCCAACACGGTGTGAGAGAAGCTGTGACAGTAATTGCTTTTCTTTGGCAAACAGCGTCAGACAGACAGACAGATAGATAGACAGAGCCACATTAAAATTCCTCTGCTCTCCTTTCCGCCCGCCTCTGCTGCAGCACCATCTCTTCCACTCTAACGGACTCGATGCCTCAGTCACCCCTCAGGTTATACGGCAGTACGAGCAGAAGGAAGAAAATTAATTTGGCTACGGCGATTTCGCTCTCGTCGCTGGGAGACACACACACGCACACATAAAAAAAAAGATGTTTGTGCATAGCTAACTTGGCGGCGGCCTCGCTCAGTTTAACTCGAGAGGATGTAGAACTGCATAGCAGCGTTTTTAAATTCCACCTGATAGGATTGCGGAGCGGCAAAGTGCCACGCAAAGCAGAATGAGAGAGTGAAGATCTGCTACGTCCTTCCGCCGCGGCCAAAACACAAGAGTTGTGAGTGCGGCACTTCCACAAGGTCAAAACTAAACTTTGTCCTGATTTTAATTTTAGATTAATGGGTTATACAAATGTGTAGCTGTGGTTGTGTTGTCATTTGGGTTCTTTGATACCAGCCAGCCTTTCTGTGACATGAAACAAAACACACGAGTCTGCACTCTTGTCTTCCTTCTCCATTCGCACTCTCCTCGTCTTTTATAATCCCGCTCATCTGCATTTATCTTTCAACCGCCTCACACCTTTCAAGAGCGGTTGCTATCGTTACTTGCGTACAATTTCCCTTTTGCATCCTTCGCTGTCTCTTCCAATGTATTCTTCTCCGCTTAACCCTGCGTTAGATGTTGCACAAGCGGAGGGCTAGTTTCTTTATCGTCGTATGCCTGCAGAGCGCTGACGACTGAAACAGAGCAGTATGTAGTATTGAGGAAATGAAAGAGAACAAAATGGCCCTGAGGTTTGTATTCAAGCGCTCATGTGGAGTAGCTTGATAACAAAGACGCTTCGGGCTGGGGTCACTTCATAACCGGGCCGTGACCTTCACGGCAAAACACACTGCAGGCAAATAAGGAAGGAAAGACTAAAGGAGGAAAGGAAGGCGAGGAGCAGATTTATCCTCGTACAATGATGACATAAATTGAGCTGGTGATGAATTTGACTTCAGATTCAAACATGTTTAACGGCATTTCAACAAAGTTATGAAATTGCCAATATTCCCCTTTTACTGCAAATTAAAATTGTTTATCATCCTCCTTGACCACTAATAATTGGCATCGGCTCTGAAAATATTTATCACGATAGAAAACACGAGACGGTAGAACACGCACACTATTTATAGCCATTAAAACACTGATGAGAGAATATGTACAAAAAAGTAACTATTATTCAAATTTACGCTCACCAAAGATAATGAGCCAGACCCCAAAAACCAAAAAAAACCAAAGAGGGAAAGTGCCCACAAAAGCGAAAAACAGCTCCAATTGATTAGCAATTTAAAGCTTGGCATGAGCACAAAGTGGAATTAAATACTCCAATCAGTCAGACGTTCCCAGCCAAAGTCAATACGTATTACTGTCAAAGAACTAAACACCCCCACCAACACCACACAGTCCTTCTTGCCGTACTGCAATTGCTCCTCTAGTACCATGCCATTATTATCTGGAGAGCAAAATAATCAGTATAACAGCAAATAAGAGGGAGAGTGCGCTAAGTGGTGTAAACGTCCCCCGCTCATAAACACGCGTCCATAACAAGACGTTTGAAGCAGCGCGTTTGTGTCAGTTGTTCTTAAATTCGCTCCCGGGCACTGGCGGCAGGATTTAAATGGCTTTCGTATCAAAGCCGGATTCGCCGGGCCCACTGACCGCTCAAGTACCAAATATCACCAAAATACAAAAATGTTCCCTAGCGTGACTTATTAATATGAACATAATAGCCTTCCACTAATTTTATTTTGCTAAAGCTGTTTTGAAAGCACTATAGTTGAATTGAGTTTTAAAAAAAACTAGCGCACCCAGGGAAGAACAGCCAATCAGAGACGGCGAGAATGACAAATGATGTGTCAGTTTGCTGAGCGCTCGCAGGCACACTCGTAGCGGGAACACCCAACGGCCTCACGCTGACTTCGGGACTTTTGATGAAAAAAATGTCACAATATCCTAACTGTAAAAAATGCACATCGCCCATTGGTCAACGACTGGACAAAAGGCAAGCAAACGGAAGCAGAGCGAAGTGATGCGGCATCAACATTTCTACTTTTTGATTGTGTAATAAATTGTACACACTCCTAAACATAAAACTTGTAAAACTTTTAGTACAATAGTAACACTCAATTATGAATAAATAACAATTATGAATACAGTAGCAGTCAAGGTTAACTTGTTATCAAAGCTAATGCTATTTTGTTGAACCATTGATATGTTTTCTTTGTAATTATTCACCATGTATTTCATGCTATTATGAATCACCATGTTGAAGAATCACACTTGTAGCAGTTTTACCGCCATAGAGTCTCCCTCGTTCAACTCATACCTGTCTAGGGCGGGTTCTCTGGTCAGATGCAAAGAAGCTCTACCAGCACAGAAGGCAGAGCGTCAGAGATTCCACTTCCTCCTTTTCTGGTCACTCCAACATTCTCCTGGAGTAGATCAGACGGAAACAAAAGCAGATGATGAAGAAACTGCTGCAAACATATGCCGGTTACACGACATTTACATTGTTTCGAAATGGTCTTGATTTTGAGACTTGCCATACCAAGAAGTGAACCTGTGTAACAGGTTTGGTGCTCTGACTAGTTCCTATTGTGAGCCTTAGTCATTTGCTGTGCTTGATAAGTCACACAAAAAAAGGAACATATAGAAGAAAAATATATTCAGGCATTCAGGCTTAGTAGACTCACAGGCACGTACACCGAACTATGTAAGGCCTGTTAAAAGAGCAAGCAGTTTCATTTTCACACTCAAGCCACAAAAGACACACGGGAAGAGCGGCGTGAAAACGCTCGACTTTACCGCCTGAAACAGATTTCCTGCTTGTGCTTACGGAGCACATCTCCTTTAACTGTCGGTGTCACAAGGCATATTTGCCGCTAAACGACACTTCCCTTATCAGTGGGAATGTATCGAAACGATAAGAAAAAGTGGACCTTGGGAAAATCTACAAGTGTCAATCATTTACAACTTGTGTTCATCAATCCTTGTAAGCATGGTCACAGAAGCACAGACGCTGATGCAGTGAGAGAGATTGACAACTCAGTGCTGCTCATCTCACGGGATTAATCGTCTATTTTTGAAAAATCCACAGAGAATGAAGATGAGAGGCAACGTGACACAGTGTGGGCATGGCCGGTGTGTGTGTGTGTGTGTTCAATCTAGTTCTTGGCCTACTTCAAAGCCAAGTCATCATTTGGGCCAACTGGGGTTTTCTATTGCCAGTCTGTATGTGTTGTATTACAAAAAAGCATGATATCATAAATCTCTTCCTACCAGCCCACACATTCGCGATATTAGCGAGCAATGCTGCAGTGCGGGTGTTTTCCGAATACCGCCAAAAAGGTGTGTGTGCCTGTCAACCAAGTCACGACCGCACAATTTTTGTCAAGTCAAGTCAAGTCAAGTTTATTTGTATAGCCCTAAATCACAAGCAGTCTCAAAGGGCTTCACATAGACAATCAATTGACAATAATTCTCAAAGCATCCCCTGATCTTAGGCTCCCAAAAGGGCAAGGAAAAACTCAAAAAACCCCTACAAGGGGAAAAATGAGAAACCTTGAGAAGGGACCACAGATGGAAGGATCCCCCTTTCAGGATCACCAGGCTGTCAATGAATTCTTTCGTATGATTGGAACCAATGTGGACACACCCCGTAACGGTGCTCAATGTCAGTCCTATGCTGCAATAATAAGCAAGCGAGAAAATAGCTCAAAAAGTGAGTGACAGCATGAGCATATTTGACTCTGTAAACATGCTAACACAATAATACATAAACATACTTGCAGAGCAGAGCAGAGCAGAGGCTTTCCTCCAGTGTAATGAAACCTAAGCAGCCCATCTGTCTTCGGACGGCTGCCAAGCAAGCATCTGGGATTGGGAGGAGGGAAAAAATGTATTTCTGTGATCTTCAGCCAAATTAACCTGAAAATGATTGCACTGAGAAAAGTCACGGCTTATGTGAAGAACGTTGTATACCGTTGGCACCAACTCGAGTTTGCCAACACCGTAATGCGCTCGGTTGGTGTTTGAATTTTGGTATGTTATGTGACACTGTGTGTATGTAACATATGCCGTAACAGAGGGAGACATAAAGTGTCATCTCTGGTGTTCGCAACAACAAAGTGCCATGTGGCCCGCCGCCTCTGCCTCCTTACGGGCTTTCCGACGTGGGAAAGGAAAACCACGCTGGGCCCGCAGCAGCGTATGAACTCTATAACACCTACGCTATGCAAAAAAAAAAAAAAAAAAAAAAAGACCAATGGAAAGCGGGTGGGAAAACAAAATGACAACAAGCATATCACAGGGCAAGTGTGACTGCAAATTGACAGTTCTGACCCAGGCAGCAATAAACAGGAATTCTAGGAATAGAGCTGGGGGAAAATTGCTACCTTTCTTTGACCTGCACCAAAAAGGGCCACAACCTACGAAGGGGCCACGGGAAGCTGTCACTTTCTGAACATAATGTATGTAGCCAATGAGGGAGGCGAAGGTAGGAAGAGGAACAAACAGTGACTGAGAGAGCGACCCAAAAATGACAGCCACGGGGGAAAGAGTTACCAAGAGAAAGATAACCGCTTCCTGTTGACGCAGGGTGGAAAATACAGGACAAAGAGCAACAAGGCCACTCGGCCATTTTTTTGTACAAAGCAAAATGGGCCCAATGCCAATCTTTCCATGTTACTTTTTAGCCCATGTCGAAGGAGGAAATACTCAATTTATTTTTGTATGCCTGACTGTTCGGGATGAAAGGCACCAAATGTATTGGTTGTATGATAAGAATTATTTTTGATCGATTGTAATTGTTGATCAATACAGTCGTGTAATAATGGAGGCAAAACCAGTAGAATTAAAATCACTTTACACTGTGGATGCCTTCTTCCGCTACAAACTATTTAGCAGTGTGACGCAGAAAATGAAGCTTCAAATTTGCTTCATGAAACCACTTGTAGTGTCTTTTGACTTCTCTGAAAGCACACTGACAAACCAACAGTGTTATCTATAGAGGGGTCAGAAACTGGTTCATGAAGCAAATTTGAAGCTTTGTTTGCCTATCACTACTTATTATTACTCTTGCATTGAAAGAGAATAATTTACAAAACAATATTTGAAACAAATCATGTCGATCCCCCAAGGATGCAACCTCAAATGTCAGTGCTGATGTGAGTGTGTTCATTTGTAATTTATTCATGCTCGCGTATCTCCTCTGCTGTTCCTGTTGTGCTAATAGGATCAAGAGTTTCCACTGCCCCAAGCTGTGAGCTCAACGCTCCCGGCAACATTTTCAATTCAGGACAGACTTCTTCGTGATTCAAAGTAACATTTCATGCAATTCAGTGCAATGGAAAATATTAGTAGTCGCATAAGCTTTAGTGGCATTCATGAACGTCAACAAAAACTCATGCAAAGTAATATAAAAGATCCGAATCTGAAAATGGCCCACAACAAAAGATTTAGTTCCTAGCAATGCAATTGTTTGTGTTGGTTACAGTTTATGCGAGTGTCTCACTGCTTCAAACGGCAAATGTTGCTACATGTATGTTACATCACCCATCACAGCGAATTGATGATAAACATGTTTGACATCCGGTTAAAATGTGCAAAGCAAGCCACGCTTGTCTGAAGACAGCTTGTGAGAGAAGAAGCGGAAGGGATAAAGATTTCTGTTTATGTTTTGTTTTTTTTGTAATCAGCATCAGAGCCCATGAAGCAACACAAGATAACAGTCAGGATGGAAATATTCCCTGAGATGAAAATGTGACAGAGCAAATTGTTTTGGTCACTGCTTCCTAAGCTGACAGAAAAGTCAGATAATTTTTTTTTAAATCAGACTTGCTTTGTGCTAAATTTAAAGCAGCACTTGGGCTGGTCTCAGTTGACATATGTAATTCATATTTACTTCAAATGATTCATATTTACCACTGTAGCTAGAAACAAGGCAGTCTAAAACAATCTAACCAGTTAGTCTTTTTTTTCTTCTTCTTTATATGCCGGGCTCTTGTGACACCTCCCTCATGTGTAATTTGAAAATTAATGTACGACTGCAAAACAGACGTGACTTGGTGAAGGGTGGCCATCATTTCCGTGAAGTTTTCACGAGATGTTAATTACATAAAGATCCATTTGGAAAATATTGCACACTTTAAATGTGAATTTAATTTGTGTCGAGGATCTAAAAGTCATACTAATGATCGCCGGTGGGTGGGGCTCACCTTCGCTTGGACTTACGGCTTCTGAAGTAGTGAAGACGAAAGGCTCTTCGTCTGTGTGGAAAAATGTGTACGAGGTTAGATATGTAAAGACCTTGAAATCATTCCTAAACATGAAAAGAATATAACTCCAATTCTGTGTGTATTGGTGGGAAAGTCTCCATTGTAACAGGCAGAGACACCTGCTAGAAAATCACTCTTAAAATATCCTGACTGAAGGCAATTTGATATGTGAGCAGCAGAGCTCCCGGAGATCCCGTTTAATAAAAACGACCGGTGGAGTGTGCCGAGTCATCACAACGGGGTTGTGTAATATACGAAACGGCAAAAGCCCTACAAAAGCCGGAGAGCATTTTTCATCTCATCACATCTTGTATATTAATATGACAGCATCTGTCGGTCAATGGTAGTCAGCGTGGTTATGTAAGCCAAACTGTCTGCATTGACCACCACTGGGCCAGTTTAAGTGATCTGGTCCGTGGGACTGTACTTAAAAAAAAAAAAAAAAAAAAACAGACACTCAATAGGCTATTAGCAGTTGCAAAATGCACAATCAATCACAGGGCAAAGACATAAACATACGCATGCTACTTCCTTTTCACAGCAGCACATCTCCAATATTCCATTTAAGCAGGTCCATCATGAGGTCGATATCATCCCCACACATAAGCTTTGATGAGAAGCACTGCTCTGCCTTCTAAATGAGCTATAAGCAAATTCATACAAATTCAAAGACAGCAGGTAAGCTCCAGGATAAAACAATGAAATGATGGAAAAAAATTATTTATTATGCAGCATTTTATTTCAGGGGTTTGTTATAAAATATGGCTTATTGCACACAGAAGGTATTGGCAGTGATTCGTAAAGCCAGGCTTGTTGGAAATTTATCAAATATAAACATGGCTACAGTTCCAAAGGGCCATTTGCGCCGTTGTGGGAGTGGACACAGCCAGATGTAAATTGCTGCTCTCGCTAGAAGTGAATAAAAGGCCCATGTGGGTCCAACAAGGAAAGTTGAATTTTGGCCACAGCTGGGGTCTTTTTTCCTCTGCTCTCATCGTCTCTCTTTCTCATTTTCCTCTATGAAGGAATCCTGCTGACATATATTGTTTAAAGTAAAGCTAAATGGAAAGCGATTAAAGTTACAGAAAAGACACACGAGGAGCTAAACAGCCTCACGAGTGTACCTTGGAGGAGAGTAGTTACATCATGGAAAGTAGTTGTTTGGGTTTACAAAGCCTAATTAGAAGCAACCCGGGAGAGGTAAACAAAGGGAGCAACACACTTGTTCCTTGAACAGCTAATTAAAAAGAGTTTTAGCTGTATGGGGTCGAATATTAGAACTTTGGAAAAAGCACTTTTTTTTTCCTGGAGAAATTATGAAACAAAAATGCATAAAGTTTGATGGCTTTGAAGGAGACCGCAATGCAATTCTGCAAATATTGTACGTCATACTGAAAATGTAGCATGAAAACAAAACCAATTAGTTTCGATCAGAACAAAAGTGAATGTACCGACGGCGACACAAAGTTGAAAAGCAGAGTGTTTAAAAGCTGCCAGCCAGTTACGAACACGATTCGTTTTCAGCTTCAAAGTGAGAATCTCAATAAATCCTCTCGGGCTTTTCCAGATTGAGTTTCTGTGCAGATAAGCGGCGGAGTGCCTCGGTGTTTGTTAAGTGTTCCTGCTCCTGCTGCTACTGGCAAGCGAGTTTCAATCCAGCCCTGAGCGGCATTTCTGCCTCTGGACTTGACCTTGGCGTCACAAGATGGAGCTCTGCAACGTGGCAGCTGCTTAATAGTCACGTTGACTCCAAAATGCTACAAAAAATATATATATATTCTTTGCACATTGCAGTCAAGTCTGGGCATTATATTGAATATTGTAACTAGGTGAAGCCTTTGATCATTACTCTGAGGCAAGCTGCAATAAATTCAGAGATTTATGTGAGAGCTTTGGTTATGAGACGCTTTGTTTTCCAAAAGGGCCACGACATCAACGGAAGTAAATCAGAAGCATGGGAGACCACACGGGCTTAAATTAATCAGTGGCAACATTAACTTTTGTGGAGAAAGCTGCACAGCAATGACAAAAATGAATCTACGAAAAAACAGAAGGTAATTTGATTAAAAATATATATCTATAAATATATGTGTAGTTTTTGATAGAATTTAAAAAACCATTAAATATGATGAATCAAACTCAACGTGAGTGGAAATAGGCGCATGGGATTTTCTTATGAATTCCAATTTATTAATTTATAAGACCGTATTGGCCCGAATATAAGACAACCCCCACTTTTTCAAGACTCAAGTTTGAAAAAAGCTTTGTCTAGCCCCCGAATGTAAGACGCCCCCCTTCCTTTTTCAGTTTTATTTCAATGAAAAAAAAACAACCTCATCTTATATTCGGGCCAATACGGTAAAAAATCTTTTTTGCCTTAAAGTGTAATAATAATAAATTCAACTACATTTACTACAGTACATGTGGACAGATTAGAGCAAAAGTATCTGGCAATGGGTGTGTCGAAGAAAGGTGAAAATAAATCATGACCTCAGTGTCAATGGGAGCTATTCAAATGGGCACGCAAGCGTTGAAGGTAAACGGAGACATCTGTGCGACCGTGTGTGTCACTCAGCCGTTACTTTCGCCCAGAGTCAGCCGAAAGTGGATATATTCGACATAGAAAATCAAATGGGGGGGGTGGGAAACAGCAAGGCTGTCGCTATGGAAACTATGCCATTTTCCAATCGGCTCCTATCTCAGGAATGAAACAGCTGTCGCGAGCAACATACAGATGCGCTTGGACGCTACGAACTGTCACGAAGCAGGAAACTCCACGCAACTGGAAAGGGTTACTGGGCGCGACCTCGCCTGGCAGCTGATCTCCGCGTTGGTTCCCACTCTTCAAATGTTCCATGTGTAGCCGGCGGCGTCATATTCTGTAATGCGCATTCGTCCGTATGAAGTCATGAGGGGGGGGGGGGGGGGGATGAACTTGTCAGTCATCTGATGACATCTTGAGCAAAAAGCTTCACGCATGAAGTGGCCAAGGAGAGTTGCGGTGACTCCACCTGGCCGTTAAAAACGAACGGCGGATGAATGTCCACATGGACGCGTATCGGAATATTTAGCTGGCTGATGAGCATTAAATTAAACTGTTAAACAGTCGGTCGATAAGGACCAGCTAGGCAGCGGATCAATGCCTTTGGTACTTCACTGCTGGACTGTCGAGCCGACACAGCGGCATACAAAGAACGTTTGGCCACGAGGGCAGGAGTCGAATTGAGAACGACAGATAGCTAGCTAGTTAGCTGGTGCAACACTGGATTCTTTCTGGATTCTACTGATGGCTCAGGGTATGACAAAGTTAAAATAAGCTAAAACTTAAAATCGGACAGAACCAGAGTTGAAACACACACACATACACACACACACACAACTATTGCGTGGTAAGCAGGCTGTGTGCACAAATAACGAGGATGTAAATGTTGACATTGGCCTTTAGTGGGCTCGAGCCAAAGAGGGAGCTGGAAATACTCCCTGGTGGCACTGGCTGACCCACTTCTACGCAACTCTATCCCTGACGTGACTCAGAGGAAAACCAGAGGCCACACACACACGCGCACGACTACAAATGCACACACACACACGCAAGCAAACATACTGTACAAATACTGCTACAAACTTACATGCGCATGACAACACAAACTGCTTCACTAAATGCCGTTGATAGCGATCTCTCCCGGTTTCTTGTTTTCTTTTCTCTTCATCAGACCATCAGCCCTTATGATCCCACTATCTGATTTAGCTAAAGAGCCATCCGATGTCACGCCAAGACTAGAAACAACTGTAAACAATTTGTTTTCCCCAATACCAAATGTACACATTTATTGGTGCAAATAAAAGATACATGGCACTCAGCGCCGATAGAAGACCAATTAGTAATGGTAATAATGGTTTGCTTCCTTTCAGTACATCATTAAAAAACTTCTCACAGTTCGTGGAAAAAAAAAACCCACAAGGCAGTTATAAAGTTTTACGACTGAACCTCTGTATCGCGGTGATTCAGCAATAAACCTTATCTTTATTTTTCTTTGTCATACTTTCAGTTTCGAGTTGAAATACTGTGCTTTAATTAATAATTACGAGCTTTGTCATCCCCCAAAATAAACACCTAACTATTTACCATCTTGTTGTTTTTTTGTTTTGTTTTTTGAATGCAAAGTATGTCGCATTCACTTGAGTCATGCTTCCTCTTTTTAATTACAAAATGGCAAATGGTAAACTCGTGAGCAAACAGTTGTGACATTGACAATGTAATCACCTATTCTTCAGCTTGCTTTCGCCACACACTTTCTAATAGTCTAAACAAACAAATAAAAATGATAGATGCTGCTCGTTAATTATCTAACAAGATTTCAAACATTTTTCTCGCCTTCTACACCGGCACAACGTTAACACTCTGGAGAAGGAAGCATGATCATGAGGGAGATTCTAATTTCGCCAGTCCCACCTCGTAACGTCAGGAAAACATCGGACAGTCCCATCAAAAATCTCTGACATCATCACTGATTTGGAATTGTAACACAGAGCGGAACTGGAAGTATTTTCAGAGGAATTTTATCCTTGGTGAAAAAGTAGGGGACTATTTTCATGCCGCCGGATGAATGTGTCCAATTGGAAATATTCTTTTGATACAAAAGAGTATTTGTCAGAGATTCGGTGACTGAAAGTGATCTTTTGTTAATGTCCACGTGAACTCGGATCCTCTTCGGTTTCACTGGCGGATACCATCTTTTGGTTTGTTCTGAGAAAATTCTGTATTCATCATTTCGAAATGCGACCAAAAAAAAATCATCTGACGACTTTCCCCAAAACGCTCCCAGCTTCCAGTCAGTGTTGTCTCTCACCTCAAAATCCCAAATACTTGTACAAGTACGCAGGGCCAAAGCAGAACCGCGTACAAGGTTCTCCGAAAACCACTCTGGATTTGGGGGACGCTGAAGGTTCTCCGAAAACCACTCTGGATTTTGGTGATGCTGCTTTTGTTCATCGGCACTCATGCTGGTCAGGTCTTCAGACAGACTGAGTCTTACACCAGCTGTGTTAGGGTCCAGAATGACGGGACTGTAGGAAACAATCTCCTTCATTTTTTCCCACGCAGTGAACTTGAGGTTGCCCACGTGTTTGGCTTCATCCAGGAGAGATCCCCTTACGAGCTGCTTGGGCAAGACGGGTAACTGGAATCTGCTCATTGCAGTTCGGATGTTCTTCGTGAAGAAAACATCAGACAATAGCAGCTCCTCTGCGGTTTTGATCAGGTCTGAAAGGGCAACCATGTGTGTGCTGAGAGCCTCAATTTCCTTCTTCATCCTCTGAGTCTTGTTCTTCTCTTCCTCCCTCACAGCAGACAACCTGATCTCCTCCTCAACCTGCAGGAAGCGACGAAGCTCCTCAAAATCGTTCTTGATCTTGCTTTCCACACGCTCCCTCTGAACCTTGATGTACTGGGAGCAGTGATTCCACTTGTCCCTTTTCTTGTCATAAACTTCCAGACTTTTCTTTGCATCCTGCAGGACTTCCTGGAGTTTCTCTTTGTCACCTTTTGCAACTTCATCAATGGGACGGATCTTGTGCCCATCGTGGATTTCTGAATCTTTGCAGATGATGCACACAAGCTCCCGGTGGTCCAAACAGAAGAGTTTGAGTTTCTCCTTGTGCAAGCTGCAGATGTCCTTTGACTCGATTGAGGCTTGTGAAAAAGCCTCACACACGTTCCTCAGTGTCAAGTTCAAAGGCACATCGATGGAGCGAACCTTTGTCCTACAGCCTGGACAGGAGTGACCGCCTTTCTGCTCCGACCATTTTTTGAGACAGTCTTGGCAGAAGCTGGAGATGTCCTTTGACTCGATTGAGGCTTGTGAAAAAGCCTCACACGCGTTCCTCAGTGCCAAGTTCGGAGGAAAATCCAGGGACTTAAACTCGGTTCTACAAACTGGACAGGAGTAACCGTTTTTCTGTTCCTGCCATTTCTGGAGACACTCTTTGCAGATGCTGTGAGCACACGGCAGCATGACAGGATCTTTAAAGATCTCCAAACAGGCCGGACATTCGAGACTGGCCTCAACGAAGCTTGCCATGGTCCTGATGAAGATACCGCCTTAGCCTTCAAGCTTTCAAATGTTCACTCACAGAGAGCCTCAGTACGTCTGCCTGAGTGACTAGTGAAAGGATCGTCTTTATATCCAATAAGTCCGAGAGTCCAAGATCCAAGTTTCAGGTTTTATTGTCAGTCTTCAACCCGTGACACGGGTCACTAGACTAACGCTATCTACATACATGGCTGTATTATTGCTTAATTACAAAATGCACGGTGCCAAAGTGCACTGCTAAACGAGATAACGACCCAGTTCAGGGTGTGTCAGGGCAACGAAATTGCAATTTGGATATAAAAATAATCGTTCAGCCCTCCTTCCACCTCACAACAACAAATACACACAAAGAGATTAATAATGCGACAAAAAAGGAGCTAAACACGCTATGTCGATCAACATTAATTGATTGAAGTGGCAGGGATTACGTTTTCATCATTTAATGATCCGCTAGTGCTTTGCAAGACTGATTAATAGGCTGCCTGCTCACCAACGTCTGAAAACAAGTCCAGTTCAAGTCCCCAAGCGAATAACAAACTTGTTCATCTCTCTGACAGCATAACAATTTAATCAACTTCCCGAAGCATTTAAAATACAAACAAAAATGAAGGACTGTTTTTCACTTTTTGATAAATGCAAACACTCAAATTAACTGCACACAAATCAAGTAACAAACAGCCTATTTTAATTTACAGCCACTTGTTACGTTCTCGTATTTACCCCCAACGAGGCCGAAGCTTATAAACAGTAACAACAAAGCGTGTGTACTTGAATCTGTGTGTGTGTGTGCACGCAAGTAGCTCTGATCCCGCTATAGTCCAAAAGTTTGGAACAATGGCATTCCTGTGCTGCTAGCTCCAGGTGGCTGTGGAAACCCAATCTTAAAAAGCAAGCCTGGCTGGCACACGGAGTGGCCGGCCGGGAATGCTGCAGCCTCCCTCCAGAGCCGTGCCAGAATGGACCTATTGTTATTCCTGACAAGCTGAGGGCAACAACAAAAAAATGCACCAAAATTGCCACGGATGACAAACAAAAGTTTGCTGAGACTTACACGTTGATTTTGCTCACTTGTTCAGAAAGCCATGACTGTTGAATGAACAGCAACAGGTGGATAGAAAGGTTCATTGTACCTTCTGACATGTAATTGAAGAATATTGAATTGTCTGTCAATATATGTCGGCATCATAGAAAGATGAACAAACATATTAGTGTAATCAACAAGATAAGTGCACCCCGAAGAGCTCTATGGTTGGAAATGCAAGCAAGCAAATATGCTGAGGCCAGAACACACTGTCAACACACACACAGTGCAGGAAACACATCATGTCCAGTCCAAGGCCTTGAAATGAGGAACATGAATCATTTCCTCCTTATGTTGGCTAGTCATGCCTTCACACAAGTCTCAGGTGCGGAAAACATTATTTCAAGGTTCATTATGGATCCTGTGGCAGAATATTCTTACAGTACGTTAACAGCGGTTTGGCATCTTTGCTTCAAAGAACATGACAGATTGCCGTCTTCATTTGCAATGATGACAATCCATTTTCGAGTCACTAAATTTCAGCCCTGTTAGAACTAACCAACCAGTAAAAAAAGAGCTCCAAGTGGCTATTCAATGGAACGTAGTAAATAAAGTTATGCTACACAAAATATAAAATGATGCAATGATAAGATTCCAAAGATTTTAGTGAGTCCAAGATTCAACAAGAAATTGTGCAGTATTATACCAATTTTAACAATAACGGAATTCATGTCCCATCACAAAGCTGCATCTGTTTCTGCCATATCAGCAAGCAATTTTTTTTTGGGGGGTGTAAAGTACTTGAAGTACAGGCATCATTTCTTACAATAAATCTGACAGTTAGTGCCGTGGTAATTGAAGGCTGAGTAGCAGTCAGGAAAAGTGGCAATTTGCGTTTCAAGGGTGGTCGCATCCTCCCTCCCTTAACTGGGCTGCTTCTGTCAACAAGAAGCCCGCTGCCATAAGCGCCCGTCCTCGGCTACGAACATATTCCGTTCCCCGGCGCGTGGTTAATGTGGCGAGAACAGGGGGGGCAAGGTCGTTCATGTAAAAGAAAAACAGCTTACCTTAATTTAAAAGAGTGACGGGGTAGCCCAAGTCCGCCCCAGCTTAGCTTGTGAGCCACAAAACTCCCCCGACTAGGGTACCAAGTGTCGGGGCTAAAGTTAGCTAGCTCGGTTAGCTTCTCCGGCTAACGATGGGGGGCGCGCTGCTCCTCCTCTTTGCCGTCGAACTGGTTACCGCATGAAGGGGGGGGGAAAAAATAAAAAGAAGCTTAACGTAAGGCGTTGGGCCGTCTCACACACACATCGACGGGGGTGGCGTCCGTTGACTAGAGCCGTAATGAGTCGGGACATCCATGAGGGGAGACGGGCGGATACGGAGGGTCGCAGGGGGAGAGGAGTCCGCGGCTGACTGAGGTCCGTCCCTCGCGGCGGCCTGGGGGGGCGGACGTGCAGACTCTGGCTGGCCGGGTTCTTGTGAGGGAGGGAGGGAAGAAAAGGAAGGACTTGGCTGCTGCTGCTGATGATGTGCGGAGCGATGTGCAGGCTGCCAGCATCATTGCTCATCCCTCCCTTCGCGCTCTCAACCCGGAAGAAAAAAAAAACATGATTGAGCCCATAATCGGATTCATATTTTTTCCCCCCAAAAAAAGAAACATATCTATCTGACTTTTATGGAACTGGATTTGAGGAATTCCATTTAGGCTCTCCATCCATTCTCCATACTTATCCTCACTAGAGTAGACGAAAATAAATGATTCTGAAGGCACAGAAATAAATGTTAAAGTATTCTTTCTGTTATTTGCAACAATTGACAATGCAAAACTTTCCCACTATGACCCTAATATCTGCATAACTCACTTGAAAAATTAGATATTTTTGAGAGGGGACTAAAAACAATCCCGTAACCCACGTGAGGAAAACCGGTCCAGATAATTGTTCAGAACGATCCAAATTCACGATTATCTAAATGAAATAAGGGACAAACTATAATTACCTTATGAAACAAATAATAAAAAAAAGAGGACCAAATACACACTTCATACATAAAATCATGCAGGAACAACAATTATGCATTCAAAGGAGGCCTCCTATTTTGAGGTGGGCGGTAGATTTAAAACCGTCTTTTGACATTTCATAGAAGAGGCGCAGACTATCCATCCCTATTATAAACATTGACACACATCCAGCATGAGTCAACACGCAGATCAATAGGTGGCTTTAGGCCTTGGCTTGTATGTTTGCCTCCTGAGTCACTAGAGCATGAAAAATATACAAACCTTTTACATAATGTGCTTTTAAATGTAACAGCACGTACAGTGTGCGTGACGAATCCAAGTGAAATGCTGTCGCTCGGTTTTGAAGGACGAGATAACGCCGAGCTCGGTATGGCATCCGGCGACAATTAAAAACTGTCGGCTTTAGGAGAGCTGCAGCAAAAAAATGAAAGCGATTGTTCTAACTGATCCTTTGCTTCCTTGGATTATCTTGGTGTAGGTGGAAGATCTGCAGTTTTGTATGAAAGTTAAACATGATCCATAATACATTAGCATTTGTTATCCAACTGTGCCCAACTATATATCATTTATTATTCACAGCAGCACGTTTAAAAATGAATAAGCCATCTTATCAAAAAAAAAGTGCTTTTTCATCAGCATTTTGCATGCAACTCAATTCTCAATTCTTCTGTATTCACACTGAGTCACACTAAGTCACCCAAATGACAGCAGTAGCTCTTCGTTAATCAAGGTCCCTGCAGTTGTTAAGGGATGCTGTGTTGAATTTGGATGTGGTGCTTCATTGTAGTGTGAGTCCGAAACCTGACAGGTTCTTTCCCAAGTGCAGGGTTAGAGATGCACTAAAGGCGCTTTGACGTCAGAGGTGTTTGTGTGGAACGCTGTCAGATTGACAAGAGAGGGCCCACATATAGCTCCGAGGCATGGCGTCCTACTCTAACCAATCGGCACATTACCGGAGGCAATCGAATCCTTCAAAGGTGTCCTGACAGGTATGGCTTGTTTTAGTTTATCTCTCAAGTTTGCTTTAAGCGAAATCGACTTGTCTTGTTTAATGGTTTACGGGTCAAAGTAAATGTCACTATCTTGCTGCACCACACCCACTTGGTCAGTTTACTTTTACAATTTACACAGTAAAAAATGAAACAAAACAAAAAAAGAGTAATTTGGGGAAAACAATACAAATTATTGTCATTTAATGCAACTCATTTAATTTACTTTTTCATATTTTGTCAATGTTGTGGTACATTCCTTTAGATGGAAGCAGTAAATAAATAAACTCTTGGCTCGTGGGCGGAGCCTATCCCACTGACCACGCACCTCCCGAACTTCATAATTATTATTTTTTAAATTTATACAACTTAAGTAATTAGTGGTTTTTGTTATGACCGTAGTGCTTTAAATCTAAAATATCACGATATTAAATTTCTGCACATAAAAAAAAAACTTGCCGGTGTCACTGGTGTGCGCTTCAACGGAAGTTAAATTAATCAACATCCGGGTGAACCGTCGTTGCGCGGCTTAAGCTAATGCTACTGCTCATCCTCGAGTTCGAACACAACATGTAAATAGACTGTATCCCAACACATGGCATCTCAGATTCCTATTACGATCAAGACCCAGCAGTTGGCCGCCGGCCCTGCAGCACTGCGGGGGAAGAAACGTCCCGGTAGTCCGGCGGTGTCCGCCGCCCAGGCGCCCGGTGGGGGCACCAAGAAGAAGAAAGCTCCGCTAATAATGACACAACTTGCACCGAATCAGGTAGAAACAGAGAAGCGATCTAACTTGATCTTCTTACACTTTGTGTGTATTTAGTTTTTCATTTCTCAGGTAAATAACACTCGACTTTCCTGCTATCGCCTTGTTTGTTATCTTTCCACAACCATTGGAATGAATAACTTCATTTGTACCGATTGCACAATCATGTAATTTCATGTCAATCAATGTTGATTAAATGCCAATCCCCTCCCTTTACCTTACACTCTCCCTCGATGTCGTTTCTATTTCTGTTGACGTTCCAAATTCTGTGTTCCCATCAGATGTCAGTGGTCGAAGTTGTTCCTGACATGAAGCCGGTTGGATTGGTGGAGAGCACGCCGCTAACAAGCATCAGCACCAGCACAGAAGGCACTGTTAAGCCACCACCTTTCAAAGATCCCTCATTTATGGTGAGTGCCATTTTGTTATTCAATACCTGTATGATCTTGTGGCCACATCTTAGAATGATCGTGTTATCTTTCCATCTTGACAGCACTCCGGGATCGGTGGAGCGGCAGCAGGCAAAAAGAACAGAACCTGGAAGAATCTCAAACAAATTCTGGTTCTGGAACGTACTCTACCCTGGACGCTAGATGACCCGAACTGTAACTGAATCACTTGATTTAATTCTACTCATAGTGGTGGTGATAACAATTTCATATTAGAACCTAGAGAATGCATTAGATTCATCGTGGTCCATCACAGTTTTGTTTGATCACATTCAAACAGATTGAACATTGCAATAAAAAAAAAAAAATTACTAACCAATAATGTACCATTTCAATTTACAGACTACAACATTGATGCTCCTCCCTCTCTGAAACCATCCAAAAAATACTCGGACATCTCAGGACTACCCGTGAGTAACTTTCCTGGCTCATATTGCTGAGCCTTAAGAGAGTGACTTACTATTTCCGACTTTTGCTCAGGCAAGTTACACAGACCCGCAGACCAAACTTCGCTTCACATCCACAGAGGAATTCTCCTACATCCGCCTCCTTCCCACAGATGTTGTCACAGGTTACCTGGCCCTGCGGAAGGCAACTTGCATTGTACCCTGACAGACAAGTCACAATTGGATGCTTAAGATCGCCGGGATATTCCCAACCAGCGGAGCAGCACAGAAAGGACAGAGGACAAGAAGATTTTTACCTTCTTTTCCTGTTTCATTCGCCCTGTTCTGTTAATTTCATCCGTGATTTGAATAGATGGCAACTGGGCAAGTTGTGGCTGTCTTCCCTCTATTCCTGCAGGCTTCATCAGTTCACGCACCAAGGCGAGATGGGACACTTGCAATGCTATGTGCGCCCCCTGGTGGATCTGGTGAATGTTCACTGTGGAAAAAAAAAAACTGTACATAAGTCCAAATAAAACACACGCTTTGGCTCTTTCTGATGAAACAAGTTCACATCCATTCATGATGTTAGTCAATTTGGAATGTTTCGTGAATTGTTTAACAGTTAAAAAAATAAAATAAAAGTGAATTCCTGAATTTTGGTGCAGGTTTTAGGATTGTAAAATATCACATGAAAAAAAAAATCTTCACAGCTAATTTTCACACTAATGGGATTTCATTTAACATGTAATGGTTACCAATAATCATTCCAACTTGTCACATCATACACCGAAAAGCAACATTTTACAGCATCCCCACTGTTAATGAAGTTGAAGTATTAGGTATTGTCGTCAGCAGCAGTGGTCACTGTCTTACTGCTGTGGGCCCTCAGGCCAAGCTGATGGTGGCACTCTAGTACATCTGTTCACGTTCCAGCAGCACTTTCATTCCTGCTGTGGCATCAAAACCTCAACGCGGTGATTAATGAGGGGGCAGGACAGGTTGTGCCAACACAGCATGCCACCAGATCGCTCGTCTGTGTTGCGTGCGTACACATTTTAGGGTTGCTGTGCTAGGGATTTGCAGCCAACAAATTATAGCGGATGAATTATAATTGTGGTTGAAGTTTGCAGTGCTGTAAAAACTACACTTCATCATAACTGATTCGGAATCGGTTTTGTTTCATAAAGTACACAAGAGTGACTCAGTGAAGTTCTATCACAACAACTATGACCATCAATCTATTCACATTTTGTACAGAAAAATCACAGAAAAATCCAATTGACCTAAATACTGTCGACATTTGGATTATTTTTTATTCAACTGTTTTCAGACTGTAGCCTAATCAACAGTACAAATTATTTGTACTTTTTTTTTAGTAAATTTTTAATTTAACTTGTTTCCCCCCAATTTAACATGTATTGGATTTCATACAGGTATCTGTACTACTTACCAACAAGGGGGGTGTATTTTCGCCAGAGAACGTAATCCAAAGTCTTTCTTGCAAATCCACTTTTCACCACTAGAGTGCGGTAGAAATCCGTTTATACCACTTCCACATAGACCCGGATGGCAGTAATATCAATCAGTGTTAGTGAAACAATCAATATAAACCCAATTGCTCAAGTTCATATAGCAAAAAAAAAAAAGGCTAGCCACATTATTGGCATTAAATTGGATACACAACACAGTATTTTGTAGCATATTGTACAACATAGTAAGCCTAGCATCATTAAGGAGCTAATAGTGTCTCATCATGCTTTTCTTGAGAAGACGATAGTCTAGAACATGTGTCTTGGGAAGCACGTGATACAAATGAGTGCCATTCCGCTGCTCATTTGGTCCCCGATATTCCCTCTTTTCTTGTCACTGTTATGCTGCCTAATGAGGGAGAAGATGCTGTCTGTGCTGACACAGTGTAAAGGGGCTTTTCTGGCTTTGTACAGCTCGTAGTTGACGACTTTCACAAGTAGCCGGGCATATTATTCCTAATTATAGCCGCAATTCAGGTATCTTTACTTGGCCTCGCTCAAATCTTGCACGAATTGACTTTCTAGGTGTTTGTATACAACAATTGGTTGCGAGTTTGGAGTGCATGCCCATCCAAATACAATGTCGTATTTCTTTCTTGTGTCATTCTAATGACCTGCGTTGGCTCACTGTTACAAAATATGGATGCACACTGAGCTTGCTCGGGGAGAACTCGGGATGAGGGGTGGCTCAATTGATTGCAAAACAAGAAATAAGGAGTGTAACGTGAGCTTATTCTTTATCCTTGAGGTACTTTGACAAAATCCACTGACAAATGTGCCGTGAAGGCACCTGCTGAATTGTTTTAAATTGATGGAAAAAAAAAATAAAAAAGCGCATATGTCTCCTTTAAGAAATACTCGCCTGGCCTTGCGGAGAACCATCATTGATTTCCTTTTGCTACTGACACAGGGTAGACATAAATTAAGGTTTTAAGCAGTAGATCCACAACACCATTCGACTGAACTTGTACAGTACAAAAACAAAACGGTTATTTTCCAAATGAAAATGTCAATTAAGATGACAAATCCACCCAGTTTTGAATCCATCATCTAACCAGCAGTGGTTTTGTCCTGCACAGCCACTTGCTAAAAATGACACCGCAGTAACGTCACGTGACCAAACCCAGAAAACAATCTATTAACAAGTCAATTGGACCCTCGTTAGATATCATGCTGGTGAGCGCATCTTCTTTATAAAAGAAATGACTGATGAGTCATTACCGATTCAGTCAAGCTGTAAAGTCAATGTGAAAGGTGACCTGTTGTTATTGTTGGGCTTTGGAGGTCAACCAGCAAAGTGTCATCAGATAGCTCTAATCAAGTCATTCACATATCATTAAACTTGAAGGGATAAAAGCCTGCTAATCCCATTGAAGATCCAATAAGTATCCTCTCACACAGGTTGAGACTTGTTCCTCATGTGTGTGTGTGTGTGCGCTGGCGCTCACATGTGGGCATACGGACAGGCCCGAAAAGTAATTCTTCATGTTGATAGACAACGATTGTCCTTCAACCGCATGACCACATTTGGTGTCTCCCCTCTCTGTCCTTCTCTTCATTTTGCAGCACTGTCCTCTCTCTCTCTCTCTCTCTGTGAAAGACTTTTTGCCCTCCTTCCCGCCATTGCTGCTGGCTTGGGGATTAACACGCGGCTTCAGGCTTTGATTGATAACACTTCTGCCACTCTTTCCCTTCCCCCTCTCTTTGTTTTCTTGCAATAATATGAAGAGAGCTTTTACTACTTTAAAAGGTTGTCCAGTATGAATGTTGACGAAATCGTATTGAAAAATATCGCAATTGGATCCTGTATCACATCAATTCATTTCATTTCATTGACGAGCATTCATTTAGTTATCACATCATAATGGTATCATTATCAGACATTGTCATCCATCCATCCATCCATCCATCCATCCATCCATCCATCCATCCATCCATCCATCCATCCATCCATCCATCCATCCATCCATCGCACGAGTGCTAGCAAAAGGAACGTGACCCTGTGATCTTCTCCCCGCCAGATTGAACCAATCTCGCCATTTCCAGACACACCATCTATTCTATTCATACTTGCCTACTATCCTTGCGTGTGTGTGTGTAATGATAGCTGAAGCTGCAACTCGGTGTCTGCTTAAAAGCTATTACAAATCATGAGTGGATTTATGTGCTGTCAGGTGTGTGTGTGTCTCCCACCTGATATTTTACCACCAACTCGGCCATCCAATGTGATATCTGATGTCGCTATAAATGTCAATTGCAATCTCAGATTAGAACAAACTCAGGTAAGTGATGAATTTATTGTTGTTTTTTTCCCCCCTTAAACTTTTTCCATCCATAACATTTTTATCACTATATTACAAAAATAAGTTGGTCTGCGGCGTGAAAATGAAAAGCCCTAGCAATAAAAATCCATTGTGTGACCGTAGAAAACCTTTTTTATTGATACTGTGGTGGCTTTATGAGCTGCTGTACCTCCAATAACTACAACTGGGCCTCCTAATACCTTGCATAACGCTCTTTGCATTAGAGAGGTAATTGCATTGGCTTTGCAAGTAAAACAAGTTTGTCTGTGTCACTGTGCAGAGGGCTAACGCTATCATTGTCCTTGCTGCGCTTTTTCAGATACAAGACACTCTCTCATTTAGCTTATATAAGCAAGAGTTTATGATTTTGTTTGGTAATAACATTGCGCGGAGGGGGGGGAAATGATGACCTCAAACACACACAGTTGGGAGTTTTGAGGGACAGAGTGATGGTAAATGAAGCGTGAAATGAGGAGTCGGAGGTGTAAGAACAGACCATCTCTGGGGAACTTCCACAGAAGATTGACAGCAGCCAGGTCAACGGACTACATCGAGACAATCAACTCACCGCACCCCCCCCTAGTGGACAAACAGGCATTGCAACAATTACAAGGGGGCTAAAACAGGTTCCCTGTGGTGCACCATATCGAGTGATGCCGCTTAACACCCGCTGAACGATTTATTTTGCGTCACCTGTTGTGAAACTAGTTTTAGTTGCGGACTGTTTACTTTCTGCTCCCTACCTCTGGCATTTTAGTTTTATCGTTAACTCAAATAGTATTTTCTGATGATCATGTTCATCTGAGGAGATGTAATATAAACTGAGCAATGAGGAGCATAGTGCAACTCTAAAATGTTTTCTCCTTTAATGACCACTGCTAACACAATTATGCCAGTCTTGAGTGCCATAGCAGGTCACCTAATACTACCGAAGACAGCTACTGCCTTTCTTTCCACCGATAGAGTCCATTACAATCGCCTCTTATCTGCTCTAATATGCTCTGCTGTTAATGAATAATCAGTCTTGTTAATGTCCTGCTAATTAATGGCCCATCATCCTCTTCCGAGTGGCAATTAAGTGCCAGTCGAGGCGTCTAATTGGCACGCTTTCTGAACTGGGACCTCTGGGACGGAGAAGGTGAATTATTGCCTTGTCATGGTTGTTGGAAGGACGTTTAAAAGGAATGCTGACTCGCTTGTTTAATAAAACGTATCATCTCGTTAACCCGCCCGGCAGTAAATTGAATCGTAGCTTTGCTTGACTGATTCTGTCAGAGGACAAAGTGAATTAAAGAGTTTGGACGTTAGACAATGGCGTGAGCGGAGACATCGCAACGGGGGCGAGAGACCCGGGTAACGGCCTACGGCCTCCAGCTGAAGGGGGGCCCCCGAGACATGGCTACCCATAATCAACGACAAAACAATCCAATTGGCTGGCTGGTGGGTAACGGGGAGCACCGAGACATACTGTTATTGGTCCATATCAACCACACAAATGGAAAGCTCAAAGCAAGGGTCCAATGTGGTGCCCTTTGACACCAGGTAGCCCCTAAGGACCACATGAGTTGCACACAGACTTGTTCTAAAAATAGCTCACCAGTGATCATACATGGTGATAATCAAGGGTTATTTGAAAATAAACACTGGGAGAGATTCATAGGGATAAAGTCCTTATATATTGATTAGCTGGCGGTAGTTTTTGCAAGTTCGGACATTTTCTAACTTTTTTTTTTTTTTTTTAAATGGTTATGTGGCTGGAGGTTTCTCCACACGTCCCGGACAAAAGTCCAAAGAGAAAAAAGATCAAATAAAATGAAATACAATAAAAAAGTGCCATATTTGAGTCACAGAAAACAAAAAAGAATAAATAATTCACTGAATGACCATAATGATCATTTCAGATCACGTGATCTTTGGCTATTGTTTTAAACGCATGCAAGTATAGCAAATAAACAAACAACCGGCTGTACAGATAAGACGTTTTTTTTGTTTTGTTTGTTTTTTTACATAAGCGAGCCTTTTTTTGTCATCATCTCGACCGGCGAACCAAGCAACGGCGTACGCTTCATGCAACGCTGATGATGAACTCATTCCTTAATTAGTCTTACAACTTTGCAGCGTACCGTAATAAAACATAAAACAAAGTGAAGCGACAACCCTGAGATGATGTTCACATATGGCAGGTTGCTGGCTGCTGGGTTAATTAGCTCCAGTGTTGAAAAAAAAAAAAAAAGAAGCAAACTCGCCAAAGGTTTTAGGGCAAAAGTTGAAGGCGTGAAGAGCTGAGCCCATATACGGTAATACAAGCTAACGGGCGTGTGAGGCGTCAGGTTTCATTCTCATATGGCTGACTGCTTGCTTCAAGCTGTCGGATAATGAGTGACAGCCCGGCGCGGGCGGAAAGGGAGCGATAGGGAACGGGGAGGAAAGAGCAAGGTAAGGTGTCTTTTATAATGAGGGGACAGAAGAGACAAACAGGGAAGACAAAGGCTGCGTTTGGCAGCTACTGTACACACACACACACACACACACACACACACAAGTGGCTCCAAGCATTCTGGGATAATAAGAAACACACCGTTTTTCTAATGAGAAACAACAGCTGAAGCACCAATGGCGGAGGAGACAACGAGCGAGGTTGGAGGCAACGGAGAGCTCCACTTACAGTAGGCGACGAGGCTCTGCGCCCAATCACAACATTGCTACGTGATACT
Source organism: Syngnathus leptorhynchus (assembly GCF_054491065.1). Lineage (NCBI taxonomy): Eukaryota > Metazoa > Chordata > Actinopteri > Syngnathiformes > Syngnathidae > Syngnathus > Syngnathus leptorhynchus. The sequence goes on from NC_141202.1 coordinate 3,304,744, forward strand.
TTGTGAAATCAAGTAACAGATGGAAGGTGCTAAATGCATCTCTGACCAAAAGGTGGAGTGCAATGGATGATGTTTATGGCGTTATGTAAACCGAGTTGGACTTTTTCTGAGAAAACTAGTTGGCATATATTCCAATGGAGGTTTAGGTTGAATACAATCGGTTCCGCTTGTTCTCATTTCCGAATGGAACATTTTATTTGTCAGGTGCAAACGGTGCCACGTGAGGGCAAACATTTTTCTTGTCCAGTTGCAAATTGCTTAACTGATTTCTGGCACCCCACTAAAAGTAAATCAAAAAAATCTTAATGTTAAAAAATTAAAAATTATTTTTTTTATAATCGATTATTATGATTACAGTTACAGTGATTACAGTTTATGAACTAATTATTTTTGGTTTCATGGTATTCTTTAAAAATCAGCTAAGCAACAGATGAGCAATGTCACAGAAGAAAGATTGATAGTCATTGCTTTCCAAAAAGTAAAAGCAGATGTTTGCAAACGTCTTATTTTGATTCAACGCAAAAATTAAATCAGCTTTTCTGTAGGACTAGAGAAATATTACTTTTCAGAGCCGGAAATGGGAAGGTTAGGACAATCTTTAAAAGAAAAATGTCTCTAAATGATTACTCCACTGTTAAAAAAAACAAAGCGTTCATTTGATAATCGATTTATCGTCGATTAATAGATAAATCAAAAAACCCACCTTTCAGCAACCACTGAGAAGACTGAGAATGAGACAAGATCAACAAAGCCGCGTAATTCACTTGTGTGCATTAAACCTAAAAGGTTTGTTTTACACCATACAGCGACAAGTCACTGAGGTGTGTGTGTGTGTGTATCTTCACACTACCTATTTTTTTCTGACGGCTAAGCACTTTGTTGTCCTTGAGAGACTGCTGGTGCTTGGCTGTTCGCGCACGCTCGCCGGACGCTGTTACGCTGAGCCGTGCACGTCAGGTGACCTTCCCGTGCCTCTCAAACGTGCACTCCGAATGACGTACGTACCTTTGGGAGCCGACACACACACACACGTACACACACACACACACACACACACACACACACACACACACACACACACACACACACACACACACACACACACACACGTACACCCACACACAGTGTCCCCTGTGATGTTTCCATCTGACAGATGTTTTGTGTTGTTCACTCTAATGTGCCACTATAACCGTAAAGTAGCACATTTACACCCATGAACACATCAAAAAATCTACGACTGCAAATTCTTCACACTTTTATCCATCACTTCAGAGGACACACCTTCACCTAGAAAATGTAAAAGGATCTCCTTCCTGAAAGTGAAGCTCCTCCCCGCCCATTTTTTGTTGTCAAGTATCTTTTGCTGTCAATATTGACGTGCATATTTTACTGACATAATGAATCTGTATGAAATACGTTCACAATTTGGGGAATGGATGAAGCAAAAAAAAAAGATGTTTTATGTTCCTCACTCAACATCTTTACAGTGGATATAAAAAGTCTACACACCCCCGATTAAGCCAGGTGTATGTGATCTAAAAAAAACAACAACAGCATTTTCAAATTGGTTCTAAGCATCAAACTGTGCAACTCAATTGGAAAAAAAGAAAGAGAGGAAATAAAAATAAACAACTGAGAATGTGGTTGCACAAGTGTGCACACCCCCTATACCGATCGAGGTCAGAATTAGCCGATCACGCTTGGACTCGCGTTAAATGGTTGTCAGTGCGCACCTGCTACCATTGAAAATGCCTCTGATTAACCCCGAATACAATTTAGATGTTCTAGTAGGCTTTTCCTACCATTCCTTTTTTGCACAACACATTTTCAAAGTCAAATATTGACGCCAATGTTAGCAACTGTTGCAGTGCACCTGAAAAATAGAACAGTTAAGTAACAGTTCGAGCTGAGCTCAGCCTGACTGACCTTTTATCAGAAATCAGCAAATTGTGTTGCTGGACGGAGAGAACAATTTAATGACCAGCGAGATAAAAGTGTTGCCGGTTGTGAGAGTTCCTCTTTTAACTCCAGATGTTGACCTTGCTTAACAGCCCTACAGCTGCTCTAACAACGGGCTGAAAATAACCCCAGGGTGTTACCATGGTTATTGGGTCTGTACTGACAGATGCTCATTAGAACAAACAGGCACACATTCGCAGCTGATAATAAGTTCTTCTCGGAGGAAAAGTTCAACTTCCGCTCTGCAGATTTTTCTCAAAAGTTATTCTTATGTGAAGTGGACAATGTGCAACAATAATATTTTGAAAAGTAAATCCGTGCGATAATGCGGGTCATCGCCACATCATTAAAACTTTTTCATAGCAAATCCTCATAATGATAATTTTTTTTTTTTTTCCAAGACATTTGCACTCAAAGTGCTTCTTGACACACACGTGATTTTTGTCATAGTGAATATATAAAATCTGGAGGCAGGTTACTTGGTTAGAAGCATTAGCATAGCGTAGTGGTTGTGAGCAAGCAGAACGATGTTAATGATCCTCTGAGGACTGTCATATTTATTCATGGATTCACTTCAGCCTCATTTCCAGCCTCTATCCAAATGTCTAGCGATGGGCGGCTCACTTTTGATGTAGCTTTACTGTTCGTCAGGTAGCGTGAGCCGACACGGACGTGTCATGTGACATTTTCGTCATCGGTTTCTCATGGGGAAGCTCCTGTCTTGACTACTGAGAAGAGACGTTGATAGATTTATATCATCATTGATCGATTGAGTTCAAGAATGGTTTCTTTTCATGGATTTGAACATCATGACTGTTGACCAACCATATCAAAAAGTCCATTTATTGGCATAACTTTGATGAACCGAGGTCATATTCTTGGCGAGGAACATGATTTGGACTAATGAAGATGAGTATGTATGATTTTGGGTGACACGCGTTACAGTAGACAGATGGACGTGGCCTCCCGCTTTGTATTCATAGATTCAGTGTGGTCTTCATTTTGCCAGCTCATTGTTGTGTCTGTTGCGGTGACTCCTCCCTGGCGGCGGCGTGGCTCATTAATATGAATGAGGCCAATTTGCATAATTAGACACGCTGTTATCATAACAACAAAGGTTTTGCTATGACATAAAGAGGCCGAAGCAGCCAATCGGAGCTCCTCTCCAGTTTGAAGCAGAAAAATAGGAACAAAGATGGTTGGACTCTGTGTGGTTGTGACCGGGGTCAACTTAACGTGCTAAACTTTGCTCATCTTTATGTACGACATACTACTAGGACTACAACTAGTACTACTGCATTTGGAAAAATCTACAATTTCTTTCCTTTACTGGTTTTGCTCTTTCTTTTCTTTTCCTCTTTTTGTTTACATTTCTTTCTATTTCTATCCTTATCCTTAATTCGTTCCTCCTTCTCCCTTTATAATTTAGATTACATTTTTTAATTTTCTTTCTCTCCTTCCGAATCATTCCCGCTTACTTCCTTTATTTACCACCTTTGGAAATTCATTCATTCTCTCCATCCTTGTTTATTCGTTCTCTTGACTCTTTTGTCCGCCTTTCAATTTTCATTGCCTTCTTACTCCATTTTTTTTTCCCATCCAGTGTTTCATCTCACCTTCCTACTTTGTTTCATCCCTTATATACTTTAGCGCTCACTTTTTTTTTATTGTTTTCCTCCTCCATCCTTCCTTTCCACCTCTTCACCTCACTGTGCAAAAGGTTCAATGAGGCAAAGATATGATTCATAGTGCCCTCAAATAAACAATCTCACATACAGTGATGATAATTATCTAACCCACGGGGGGGGGGGGGGGGATGTTACAGCTTTGGATCTGCATTTAATACCGCTTCACAATTTCCCCTCTGCTGACACACACACTGTTACAACAAGACAAAAACACACACCCTCTTGTCAACACTACCTGCATGTGTGAACACTTGCATCAAACGGTCAAATTAAGAAATAAAAACTATAAACAAATGGATAAAAAAAAACAACGGTACAAGCCAAACATGCTAAATAATCCCTTACACACCCGCAAGCACCCCCCCCCCCAGTTACACACGCACACGTAGACATCCACGCACACACGGGCGCTAGCTGGCTGTGTCCTGTGGTCTGTGTGCGCTGATAAGGGTTTAATCCTGATTGGAGCCTGAGTAAAAGGCTTTGTTATGAACACTAAATAGACTGGCCCTCGGCGAGCACACTGGGACAGCGCTGATAACATATACCCGTGTGCACTGACACACGTGCAAATGCAAGCGTCGACACACACACACACGCTCGTTTACATACAGTAGACCTACAACTTAGCTCGGCACTTACCGAGCTCTTAAACACGATTGAGCTCACATCTGCAAAACACATCGTGTACATTCGATTCCTATACCCCGGATGCAAATATGTGTGTTGTAGTTTATCAATGGTTTGATAAAACTCTGGAGAGTAGGAAAATGTTGGCAGGCTGTAAATAGACTACTAATAGAGTGAGCGATTAGAGGAGTGGTGAGGAGGAGGACAGTAGAGGAGAGATAGCAAAAGAGAAGATGTGAGATGACTAGCAATGTCAACGGAGCCTCGTTTTATCTCGCAATGTCATCGGAACATTGAGAAACTGTCACAATGGCGCACCTGTAGCTGGAATACTTTGTGGTGGACGACTGTGCTCGTGTGGTGCTAATGTACTTGGGGTGATGATGACATCATCTGAGATGGTGATGGAAAATCTGAAAAAAAAAAAAAAAAAAAGATTAAGACATTTTTTTAGCCCCCCAAAAAAATCACTGTTTAAGATTTCATCGCAAATTTGGTTCTTTCGTGCTTGCGCAACATCTGCTCTTGACCTTGGATTGATCATTAGATGAGAGGTCAAAGTTGAAAGGTCATGTTTTTTTGTTGCCTCCAAGTCATCAGTTAATTTATTTATTTTTTGTTCCTGTCCTGATTTGACACCGAGAACGGCAGATGCCCTTTCCGTGTTGACTGATGAATCTTGTGAGCCGTCCTCGCTTGTTTTTTTCAGGCACGCATTGACTCAGTCCACAGGTTTCATGTTTTTTTTATTTTTTTTATTTACGGACACACACACACACATGGGTAAGCACGCACACACACGCGCGGTCTTTATTTGGATAGAGCAACAGAGCTTTTGAAAAGTGCTGACACATGGGTACCGTTTGATCTCAGGTGATGCAGGGTTCACTCAAACATCCAAAAACGTCTCGCTGGCACAGTTTGCTATTCCTGCTCACTCTGTGTAAAGTAAGAAGCTTCAGAAGCGGCGCAAAGCTGCATACAGTGTTGTATCGCCCCGAGCTACGTTGTCTTGCCCGAGCTCCGAAAAAAGACACATGCCTTTCAGTGGAGACATAACGTACATACAAAAAGCACAGATTACCGCAAGAGTTTTTTTTTTTTTAATCGAACTGTGAGGAGAACAGTATTTATTAGTCTTCAGATAGGATAGTTCTCTAACTTATGATGCTGCGGTTCTGTTTTTTTTCCACCTTTTCGGAATTTGTCAAGACACCATTTTCAAACAAACTCATTCAGTGCCATCGACGGTTATAGACGTCAAATATATGAACTGGCAGTGAATGAGTTAATATCCATGTCATTTTGTCACACATGTATGTGCAATTTAGAATCTTCATGCTAACGTGTGTTTTTGAATTGTAGGAAGATTGTAACCCGGAACCTCCTCAACTGTACTATCAATTGACATTGAATGGATTTCTTCTTGGCCCTTCCAAAAAATTTCTTGACATAAATTATGTACTGTTTACATCATTCTGCTGACACCTAAAAAACATCCTTGACTGAAGACATTACTGGATGAAGACAATGGATGGAGCACTCGGGCAGCCCTGTGCTCGGATTTTCAACATCACTTCCACGCTTGCTTTTATTGTCTGTCTGTCTTTGTGACGTATGTCAGCCGGGAACACCAAGGATGCCCGCCATGGTCATTTCCGCATCGCCTTCTTTCTCTTTCAGATCCACCTTTTCCTCGCAAGCCTTCCCCGGTGTAACCTTGCGGGGGGGGGGGGGGGGGGGGGGGGGGCTCCATTGACATCGGCTTCATAAGTATTCAGCCCTCAGTGCCTTTGACATTAATCAGCCTACAGTACATTATCTCGCCTCTCCCTCCTTTTTACCTCCTCTCATCCCTAGCATCACCCCTCTTTCACCTCTCCTCCTCTCCCCTCCCTTCCTATCACCCTCCTCAGCTTTCCATGCACCGATTTGTTATCGCGGCTCAGAAAACTGCGTTTGTGTCTAGTCAGATACTAAAAGTTTAGCTTGCTAGTTTATGGATGTACATAAGGGAATTATTTATTATTGTGTAAAGAAAAAAATCTTTTGGGAATTAGCATGTTGCTATTTAGCTAAGATACGCAATATTACTCTAGAAATGAAATCATTTGCTGTATCTGTATATTGATTTGATTTTGAAGCTTTTGTCTTTGCCATTTGAGGCAATATAATCATGGCGCTACAAAGTCAAAGGTTTAACCAATGGTGTTTATTATCTTATTTCACAAAAATAATAAATAAAATTAAAAAAAGATGATTACTCAGTCCTTACATCATCTGTTGTGAACCAGAAAGCAGCTTGCTGGCACTACACAGACATACGATCGAGCAATCCAAAAATGTTTGAGCCTTGTAAATTGACTGCTGCGCTAAATGAACAAATAAACCAATACGACGGCGCTAAACACCCTTTTCCCATTTTTTTTAAATATTCTTATGATCAAGTCTAGTTATGAAACAGCTCTTATATTGAGGTTAGATTTACGACACCGATAAACCGCACAGGAACATGGTGTAGCTACATAAATGAGCTCTGTTCAATAAAACCCGGTAATGAAAGGCTCCGTTTCTCTTTGACCACACTAAAACACTTCAGAGAATTTACAGTAATCGCCACCCAAACGTCAAGTACGTGTTGCCTCCGTAAGAGCCTTCTGGCAAAAAAAAAACAGCACGCAGTAGTTTCAATGAAACTTGATGTGTACATATCATGAAGCAAAGTAGCTGACGGAGCATCTCCCCATCCCGAAGGAGTAGATTAGAGAAGTAGATGAGGACACGTCGAGGTGTGTAGCTGTCACACAGATTATCTTGGAGGTGTGATGTATGCCTCCGCCGCTTGCTAACAAGGGATTATAAAGCTTCACGTAATCCTGGATGGGCGGGCTGGCTCAGGATTCTCACTGTTACTGCATTAGCATTAAGCATTAATAGTGGCCGGGCATTAGTGTTAGCAGCTCATAGTGTCCCCGAATACATTAGCAACTAATAATGCCATGCTGTAAGATTAGCATTAGTTTATTTCAATACCGTAGCATGCATTATGCAGGACAGTGTGGAGAACGCAGCATTGGTATACAAAAACCTGTGATCAAAACCTGCGTGTGTGCATGTGTGTGTGTGTGTGAGGCATTAGATCATAGAGCCACAATAGAAGGTTACAGCAGACATTAGACAAAGGACAATGAAGGTCCAATCAGGTGAGGGGCTTTACCACAGCATGCATTTGTTAAAGCAGAGCTCACCAAACAGAATCTATCATTGTCTTATAAGATATAACAAGGTCAACTTGCAAGAAATAAATGTATATTACATTATATTCCATATTAAGGCAAGTGGAGGCGGACAGGGTTTTGATTTGTGTTATTGAATAATATTCCTTTTCTGGCTATGATATTTAAGTTGTCAAATCAGCTACTGCAAGCAGATTATTAAAAGGTTTTTTCAGATATTTTTTAAATATCTATTTATATATATTTTTTTACAACCTTCTTGTAATGCATATTTGACTAATTTCAATAAATGTGTGTTATGTGATCGATGTAAGGCAAAATATGTCGTTCGACATTTACGATACACGATTCCCCCGTCAAACTATAATCTGGACTTCTACATTCATTCTTAAAAAAAATGAATAAATAAATTGCCACGCAAGCAAGGGTTTTATAGTTGTACAGTAAACGTAAACGCAGTGATATCCCAAATGGGGCGCTTGTGGTCGACAGTCAACATAAACCGACTCGACGACGGAAAAAGACCCGCAGTGTAAATCCAGCCGTAAAGTGCGGTTCAAATCTGAAGATGCGGATGATTGGGAGTCCAACTGAGAGAAGAAACATAAAAAAAAAACAGGAGAACAAATGAAAGAAAGAGTTCCACAGAGACAAAAAGCAGAGGGGAGGCGAGGGGCCCACATATCCCAGAAAGAGGTATAATCATGCAGCTATTCAACACAATCATTATCAGGCTGCAGTCTGCAGCAGCAGGGGTCCGGGGATGATCTAAACCACCCACAGATACTCACCCAGAAAGCCCCCCCCCCCCGACAGCCACAATGTCATCTTTACTCACCGTTTTTAAATCTATGTAACAATCAGATCACATTTTGACATTAAAATCCTCATTGGACTGGAGGAGTTTAATACTAAGGTGGGCTGGCCAATCAAAAGGCTTAAAATATCCAACGGTAAATAATGCGTTTAGTAATAACCTGTTAATTACGCGTGGTTAATGACACGACAGATTAAGCCGAGACAAAGGGCAGCGTATGTGTTTGCGCTACGAGAGCCCAGCGATTAGAATGCGTGTGAGCGAGCGCGTGGAAAGAAAAGGGGGAGAAATGGCATTACACTGTAATTGCCTTGTCCGTCCATATCCGCCCACCAAGCCATGTGGGAGCCGGTGGCCTAAAGTGGCGGCCACTGCTTTAGAAATAGCCCTGCCAATGGCTGGAGGGAGTTGTAAAATACTCCATTGTCTCGGCAGTGGCTTCCGCTCGGCCTTTAGGGAGCCATTTACTCACTAGGACCAACAAATAGAGGCCACGGTAATTCTTACTTTGAGCGGCAATTGTTGGATTTGCAGTGAAATATATTGGAAGAAGGAACTTTTCTTAGCGTCAGACTTGCTGCTCTCTGTAATACCCCCCGAGAAACTGGCAAGCTTGGTCGGACAAACAGGAAGTGTTATAGGCTTGTGTCTTGTTAAAAGCGTACTTTTCCATTGGTTATTTTCTGTGGTTGGTTTTCACGCTGTCTGCGCAAAGCAAATAAACAGCACAATATATTTGTTTGGCTTGTTAAAAAAAAAAAAAAAACACAATCAGAAAATATCATCAGTTGAGGCCTACGGCGTGACCGTCGTGGGACCGATTACAGTGGAACCTCACAAAAGTAATCCCCTAAATCTGACAAAGAAGAGTTTCACAACTAAGTGACTCAGTGAGCTGCAGCAATCTTTTTTTTTGCTGAGGATAAAAAAAAAAAAATTGTCGGTCTATATGTGTTGCTGCGCCGTTTCTGTTCTGAGTATCTGTATGCTCACAATGTCTTCAGCCATTTCGACTACCTCATATCTCTTTCAGAGTGCACGCAGCCGGATAACAGTTACTACTCTTTGCCACGATGTCGTCAAATAATTTTTCCACTTTGTCTCACACTTTTGAATTGAATTCCTCTTTGTGCACAAACAGGGCCCGGCAGCACACATTCCATCGACTACTAATAATGTTCATGTCTACCCTGGCTTTAACTGGTGAGTCAGTGTTGAGTTGATTAAACCAGAACAAAAATGACTTCCATTCAAGATCTGCCATCATGCATTTTGTTCAACACCAATGCAAAACTGCTCCAGTCATCAGGCGTAATTAATCAAATCCTGTCACCAATCTGTAAGCATTTACATCACTGCAACGTGCTGCTTACTAAACTGGATGTCTGCTTGGTCGTCGTCTATGTGTGTGTGTGTGTGTGTGTGTGTGTGTGTGTGTGTGTGTGTGTGTGTGTGTGTGTGTGTGTGTGTGTGTGTGTGTGTGTGTGTGTGTGTGTCAGTGAGTCACCAACACCATCTGGGGTATATAGGAGAGAGAGTGCAGAAGCATGTTGAGACGCAAAGGGGGTTCTCTCAAAACACACAGACAACTACCACCCCCGCATGCTTCAACACACACACACACACACACACACACACACACACACACACGCACACACACACACACACGCACACACACACGCGGGTTTATGTGTTCATTACAAACATAATCACAGCCTACATCTCACACCTGTGTTCCTGTCTCGGTTACATGCTTGGAGGTGTGTTTGTGTGCACATGCAAGGACCAAGGTAATCCATCAATTCAGGGAAGCAGCATACACAAATATACTACACGTATAAAAAAAAAAAAAAAAGATTTGTTTTTATGTGATACACTGCTGACAAATCAGCTATTTCATTTGATTCTAAAATATCGTGAAAACCTGAAGATACAGGAAATGACAAGAGCATGCCAGGAGCACACTGCAACGTGTCCTCCATTTTTTGGGGGGGTGAGATATTCTGAGGAACAATAACAAGATACTTTTTTTGGCCTATCAAATATTACTAACACACATTATTTGAATGTGAAATCAAATATCATCGGGTCGTTAGTCAATTGCAATCATTTGAAGATAAACAGACATTTGATTAAAAAAAAAAAGAACAGATGGGCCAGGTTATTGGTAGATGAGATTTAAAAAAAAACGAAAAAAACAAAACAAAACAAAAAACGGATCCTTTGCCTGTGAGGCAGACGTGCTCACCACATGCTCCAATATGTAAAATAGAGCAAGAAGGGAATAATACTGTATGGATGGAATGAAACGTAAATAATAAATCAATTTAAAAAAAAATTGGGAGGGCGTCCATGACAAAATTGATTAAAATGTATCAAAGTTGTCTCCGTCCAAAATCAGTTTGCATCTTAATTAATGAAGTATAGTTCACCTTTAAAAAAAAAAGCCTAGTTAAAGTCATTGAAGTTCCCATGGATTAAGACACATCACACAAGTTGTTTTTATGAAAGCCCATCTGGCGGTGGAGGCTCCCCTGGCAGCGTTACCTCTGCATGGAATGGGACGCTAGTGGCGCTCTGGCAGGGCATTAAAAGCATAACGCTCAATAGAAGCGCTTAACAGAGACTAAAAGTTTTCCTTGCTTGAAAAGCGACGCCAACACGCCTTCAATTTACTGCCGCCTCGAGGCCGGAGAGCGCTCGGCTCGCCGCGTGGAGGCTGAGGCGGCCTCGGTAACCGCGGCACAATGACCTTGATCAGGGGAGCACTTGAGAACGCACGGCCGCTCGGAAGAGTGATTTCTGCCTGAAAGAGCGTCATTCATCGGGGAAACGCCGGGAAGGCAAGGAGGCAGGGCTTCCCTGCAATACTTTCACGCAGATGTTTCATTACGCTGGCGCGCAAGCGTCTTAAGAGAGAAAAGCTGCAGCTGTGCTGTTTTCAGAAGACCAACACTACCACTAGTTGAACACACTGGAACGGAAATACTTTTTTTTTATGGTACACGGTGAGAAAAAAAAAAGAATGAAGAGCTTGACACCACAGCTTATGTCTTTGGGTTGTTTTAAAAATTGCATGCCTCTAACACATCCTTCTCTGTATTAAAAAAATTGAGGTCGTCAAATATGGAGTTCCACAGGGATCTGTACTCTGCCCCATGTTACAGTATAGTTTCTTCACATGGTCACACTACTATACTTGAATTGAATATTTCCAGTGATCAGTACAAGACGGCTATTTTAAGAAAATGCAATATTTTGCTATGTTAAATGATTCCTTCAGTTCCTAATGCAAATGACAAAACCTGGATTTAAAAAAAAAGAAATTCCATCAATGCATGTAAAATAAAACAAAACACTTACCCAGACAAAAAAGGGAATAAAGTACTGTAATAATAAGTAGAAGCTAAAAAGTTTTTGGAGGCGTAGGATGTCAAACACAAGCGCCTCACTGCCCACCATGTTAGTTTAGCCAGTCTGGCCTGAGGCTAGCAAAGACTTTGAGACAGAAAAAGAACATGGTGACACCTTGCAGGATTTATGAGGTGAGTTGCCAGTTTTCACTCCAATCCAGCAAGTGGAAAAGGAGGTTCCATCAGTCAGGTCAAGGACAAAGACTAACTGGCGTGATGTGTAGTTAAATGATGTGAGATGCATGACTGGATAGACACAAGCAATCTGCTTGCGGCTTCATATGCTTAACGTGTGCTAACATCGGAACAGGCTGATTTCATTTAACTGTTGTCCAATGCAATAATTGCATCACGTTATGTACTTAACTAAATGGCACTATATCATTAGTCTCAAGTAGTCTTTCCCAACATTGGATTCTCTGCGTGAATTTCCTGCAAACCTCTACAGAGGTTGACATTAATAGACAAGTGCAGCAGAGCAGGCGGTATGGCCTAGAGCCAAGTGTCCCTTCTGCTCATACAGCCGAGGCCAACAGCCAATTTAAGCCGTGTTCAGGTTGTGGGCCAATTAGAGCCATTGGGCAGAACGCTGGACAAGTATGAGATATTGGTCATGTTTTTTTTTTTTTGCCAAAAGTGCACGATGGTGAACGCATGGTTGGTCAGCTGCTGGCCTTCTGCTCTCAAAACAAACGACTGTGTTTTATTTCAACATGCATCTGCTTTTGCATTCATTGGCGCCGAGTGTCTGGTAACGCTCGTAAATTAGCGGTAGCTCGCAAAAAAAGCCTGTAAATGTCAGTTTTTAGCAAGGCGTTCACCTCTCGTGTCTCCTCATCCTGTTTTGGAGCGAACGGGTCGAGGCTTTTAGCCAAGTGAGCAGAAGAGGGCCATCAGTCATTGGTGCGAGCCAATGAGACCCTCTGCTCCGCCGGTCGAGCCAGACAGCGAGGTCGGGCTAAGGTCAGGTGGTCATGCCTGAGGTCAAATGTCAACAGACTCCCTCGGTGACCAACAGTAATAAATGTCATCGAGGCACGCATGCACTCATAATGACTGGCATGGTGAGCGGTGACTGATTTTCTCTGTCGGGCTAGACGTTCCCTTATCACATGACAAGCTCTTCTCTGATTAAACGGCAAGAGCAGCTCATTCATTTGCGACTAAAAGGACAGATTGTTTTTTTCCCCCCAATGACTGTTACATGCTTTATACTCTACCGACTACTGTAGCCCAAAAATATACACAAATCATTGCAGGTGAAAGACTTTTTCTACTTTTTCCCACCATAAATCACATGAACAATGAATTCTGTAACGTCAGCACTTTATATGGAAGAAAACTACTGCAGTATCCTTTTTTTAGTATATTCAACCAGATTGAATCATCTCCACATTAAAAGGTCAACTCCTGAAATTTTGCCAGTAGATTATGGACTGACACTTTCAAGTAATATTGATATTACTCCACTGATCACCTCTCGATTATTCACATAATTACGTTAAGAACTGGCTACAGTCGAAAAAAAACGATCCGGATGTGAAGCAAAGGTCCACGAGATGACTCGCGCACGCTCACATAAATGACCAGATAAAAAGGTGATGAATGGAGATGCGGTATGAGGACGAGGGAGAAGTGTTTGATGCTTATCTTGTTCTCCTTCCTTCAGGTGGCCTCTCTCAATAACACATCAGCCATTCAAAGAGCATAACGGAGCAATCAACCGCCAATTTAACCTCTCCTCGCACGCTCGCATAAGCACACGCCAATTCGCCAAGCTCCTCAAATTCCCTCACAAATGATAACTTTCGGGCCAAGCCATAAAGTAATTTCTCCATCTCCTGTCGGGGTTTAAGGGACGACGGAGGGCTGCGATAATCTTATAAACAGAAGCTGTGAAGATACGGGCCATCTATTATGAGTGGGAACAGTCGCGCGGATAGAAGCATTTATTACGGGCGACAGCAGACGATACATTCTCATTGTGTGATACTACTGGTGACGGACACGCGGCCATCCATCTTCAAGGGAGCGACAGATGGGAAGCGAGTGAGGTGCGCGCACAGTGAGCGGGGAAGGGCAACACGGGTGGGGACAAAGAGTACATGCAAAGGGGGCGTGAACAGGATTATCCTTTTGCACTTGGACATATTTGGAAGTACTGTTTGCACGTCACACGAGCAAATGGATGGTAGATAAATATGTTACGAGACTGTGATTTTATGACTAGCTTGTAATATTGTTGTTTATTGCTCATCGAGGAGCTCGCCAAGCGCTTGAAAATGTCTCGGGATAAATATCAAGCCTATAAATTGACTCTGTGGCATATGCATTTATTTAAAAAAAAAAAGTTAACTCATGTACAGTTCAGTTATGAGTGGTTTGTTGAGAGTAAAACACAGACTTGGAAAGTGTGAGTTCCATAAAATGACAAAATTCTGTGATTAAGGTCTTTGTAAATAAAATTGACAAAAAATATGAATAAACAGATATTTTAAAGCCTATCAACTTTGTTTGGTACAATATAACAATAATAAACTTTAATGTTATTGTAATAAGGATGAATTTGTGCTCGCATGTTAAGACTAGCTTAGTTGCTAACAAGAATTAGCTAATTCAATTTTTTATTTTAGCGGCATCTAAATGGGCAGGATGTCAACCGAGTTTGGTTATAATTCATTTAAAATGGCTTACTTGCAAAAATATGTTAACTTTACCGTATAATCTATTTTAACATATCTAATATAGCTTGTTAGCTTAGTTTAATGGTAGTCCAAAGCTATTAGAGTCTTCCGCATACTTAAAGTTAGCTACTTTCAACTTCAATGCAACAATTAATCTCTACAGGTTCCTGGCATTCATTTGATATGATAATAATGTTGTCTTGGCAGATTAAGCACAGAATCTTGGGCAAACTAACTCAATAAACACGCTTGAAAGGAAAGACAGTGATTAAGTTGGCAACCGAGAGAGTGTGACAATGGAAACTGTCCAGGTAATATTTTTATATGTTTAATTGTGTTTGTTCCATTCAGGTTTGAGCATGCACAGTGGACTGTGGAGACAAAAAAAAAAAAAAAAGTCTAAAAAAAAAAACAGCTTGTTATCAGTGTGGAATGACAGATGAGAAGCAATTAGAAGAAGCCATATGGATGATCATATGGTAATGTTATAATTAGCAGCATTTTAAAATAGAACACTTCTATAAAACAAGAGAATAAATGTAAACAAAATGTCAGTTGATTCACAAATGGCTCTTTAAAGGGTAATTTAAATCAATTCACTGATAATACCAAGCAAAATACAATTTACAATGCGGCTTTCACTTTGTTACTTTCATCTAATTACGGCCTAATCTAATTGTTGTCTTATATCAAGTTCCTTCGGCACGTCAAATACTCAATAGGATTATTTCTCCAGGATGTAAACAACACAAACGAGTTTTTTTTCCCCCCCTCACATTTGTCTTACCTACTGTTGTGTTAACGTTTGAAGAAAATAAACTCATTCCCGCACCACTGAGAAGAATAACTGCTCTTTTGTTTAGGTAGCAATAAAAATGTAATTAACACATTTTATGTGAGCAAGTTATAGAATATGCAGTGTGACTCCAATTACGATCTCTGTGGTTTGCAAGCATTTTATTCATCTGTGCCATTCCCCTCATCTATTTATCAAAGTCATTGAATCATAGATAAACAAGAAAACTGAAGAAAGGGACTAGATGCAATCAGCTCTCGTTAAGGTAAACAATGATTCCATAAAGATGAATAATTCACTGTGGTGCCTTCAGGACATTGTTATTCATCAAACACAAGAGATATGCATCAGTTTTTTTCCCCGTCTTTTAAATATTATATTTGTTTCCTATTCCTGATACAGTAGGTGCTTTTCAAAAGACGGAAGAGTGGGGAGGGTGCTGAAGTTCAGAAACAGAACTTCCATTATTTTTCATTTAACCAGCTGGTGACATCGTACATGACCATTGTGGGGTCCCACATGGCAGAGTCTTAGAGACATTATTTGTCTGTTAATTGGAATACACCTACTTTCTTTCCCTGATCAAATGTATTATATTTAATTCTGTATCACACCTGGAAAAGTAAAAAACATATTTTCTTTTTAAAGCTGCGAAGAAATCTGATCAACCGATTAAATACTGACCTACACGACTGACCTACATGACTCACTTATCGATCAAAATGTAATGATTAGTGATTTTGTTTTTTGTATTTATCATTCTTGTTAGCATGGCATTCCGTGATAATATATATATATATATTTTTTTTTACTTGTACCTTTAAGAGTAAACAGGGGGAATGACCTTTGCATAGGTTAGCATGCCATATCTGGTGGCTTGGACCTAAAGATGATTTACTTGTAACAGAGATTTTCCCATGTGCCCACGCAACTCCCGCATCTCCGACATCTCTAAAAGGTCACAGCCAAGTGAAACATACGGCAGCAACGTTTTCACACAACAAACACGAGCAGGAACCCCGGGGACAACCTCGCTGCATCTATCTCTCCAGTCCCGCTCAACTTCATTTATGCAACTGACCAGATACAGATGAATAGTTTTCCAACATCTATTTTATTTCCAATAAAGATGCAACAGTTTGCTCAACATGTGCTGATTTCGTGTTTGCTGTTTGGCTAGGATGGCTGTTGCTCATTTCAAACAGGAAAGCTTTTTTTTTTTTAAAATTGATCACTGGTGCAGCTATAATTGAGCCATGTGATCTCTTCCTGGCAACAAGTGACCGTGCGATTATAAGATTTGACTGAGAGGAATATTTTTGCTGCTGTTGCTAGCTAAAACTGAGCAATTGATGGCAAACGATTTTTTTTACAGCTTATAAAAGCTGCACTGCTGTAGATAATTTCTATAACTATATCTCCTGGTTTTTTTTTTTTTATATCCTTTACAGATAGATAAATAAAAGGCATACCAGGCATGTGATGCCTCAGGGGCTCAAGTGCGCAAACTCTTCTATCGCTTCAACTTCAGAAGCAACATAAAAACACAGAAACCGAAACAACTTATCGCTTTATTTTAAAAGCGCATTCGATGAACATAAAATATATAGGATCGAGTAATGGGTTCATTGTGGGTTCACGTCATTACTTCATAACAGAAGTGTGTTTAGAAGCTCTCTGTCCTCTGGGGTTTAATAAAGCTGATTTAGCAGTATTGACAAAACATGAGAGCATTTCCATAGTGGTGCGGTGTGCTGGAATAGTTACGGTTCGTTCTGCTGATGGAACATCGCGACTGGTGCTAAAGGGCTGCCTCAGGGTTCCATACTACACCCATGCTGTGTGTGTGTGTGTGTTTTTTTTTTTCTTTTTTTACAGAGATTGTGAGGACATAAATCAGTAGAAATCGTTATGTTGTGGTTTGTCCCACTTTTGGAGACACAAAAGTCTTTTTTTTCAACTTATTCATTTTTATGATGAAAGCTTTGGGGTATAGAGAAGAGTTAATCTTGGAGAGGAATATAAATAAATGAAATGTCCTCTGAAGTGGTTAAAAACGGATGCGTGTGTGTGTGTGAGAAAAGGAGACAGAGTGTGTAAGACAGAGATGCAACACACGTGAATGAAATCAAGGAATGAAATCTTAGATATTAATGGATACACTCAGACCTGGTGAAGAGGATGGAAAAGAGGAAGAATTGCTTTTTTTCCCTTTGACCTATTTGTAATGTGTGCAGCCCCCTTACTGTCAATAAATAATACAAAGGCCACACTGAAAAGAAAAAGAATCTAATTAGTGTTTGAAAATGTGATAAAAAAAATAATTCTAAAGCAATGGATAAAGATTAAGTAATGATAATATTTTCTGTTTTATCATTGACAAAATAAAATGATTGGAAATGACTATCAGGCCTGAAAAAAAGAATAGCGTCATATCTTAAAATGCAAAATTTGACCCCGGCTTATTACCACCTACGAATACAATGTCAAGACTCGGACGAACTCATGTCAGCAAAATAATCGAAAGCGTTTCCTTGCAAATGCCGTGTCGTCGTAAAGACTCGGCGCTCGGCTCACTCCTCTGATAGAATTCCATTGTAATGTTTAACTCGGCTCTATCTGCCTCATTTCTGCTCCATCCTCCAGGAAGAGCCAATAAATGGATCAATCTCCGAGACAAATAAAAATGTCACCCGCAATGTTTCCACAAGTCTCTTACTTACTCCATCACTCTTTTATCCCTTCCTTCATTTTTCTTCCCCTCCCTTCAGCGGCGAGCGCGGCTCCCTCTCCGCTTTCCCTGCCGAAATATGTCCCTCTTTATCGCATGTGACACGGCGGGATAGGCCTGTCCGGGGCACGTAATGATTTTTTTCTTCTTCTTATTTCAGTGTTGAGAGGGATCTGCGTGGTGCTGGTTATCAGGCCATTTATTACCCTGCCAGCTCACCACTCAGCTGTCTGACTAAATGCAATCTGCCCTGATTCACACAATTACCCCAAGATGGCGAGAGGAAGAGGAATAGCCCTCTCGCTGTGGGTCACCGGGAGTTTAAGGAAATACACAAAGACACCTCCGGTGCTTTTGCCAGAGCGGACGGCCATTTTCTTGAAGCGTACAAGCATTAAGGAATGGATATTTGCCGTAGTTACAATAAATTTAACAGTTAAGAGGGTATATGTCTACAGGCAGTTTATTTCCACTAAGCGGTACACACTTTCAATTCATTCCAGACTGGTCTCGTACCTCGGCGGGTGCTCCTGTTTTGGTTAGCAACAGACTTCACATAGGCTCGGGAGTTAACGCTTTGATTTATGTGTGAATAATGTATCCCTTTTTCAAGCATGTCTGGTTCATAAGACATTTTCATTTTTATGCTTTTAAGATTGACCTATTAAAGCTTAAGCGATACGGATTTTACCATGTGTTGTAAATTGGAGATGTTTAAAAGAAAATCACCTGCTACTAAACCTAATCTTTTATTCAAAAATATTACTAAATTATAATTATTTATATTTATTTTATTATATATATTTAATCATAATATATAAATTAAAATGATAAATTATTATTATTATTATTATTATTATAACCTGATGTCCTAGTAAAAACATAAGGGCAGATCAAGCCCGAAAGAAATTATGTACTTGTAGAAAAGTTTACTGGCATTGCTTTTTTCTTGAGTGGGAAGCAGACAACATCTAGAGACATTAAAAAAAAAAAACCAGCAACAGCTTGCAGGTAAATCTGCTCCTTCCTTGACAATCACACCATATTGTTGGTGGTTCAATAAAATATGTCAAAATCAAAATGTTTCCAGGTAAGAACACCAAGGATTGCATTTTTTTTTTCAGTTTTGTCGCAGCAATTTGATGTGTGCGAATGTTAAATGTCAGTTTTGCAGGTGTGAATTGCTGACTGTCCATTCCTGTCGTATTTAGCGACATCGCTCAGTGGGAAGAGCTAATGTCGTGTCTCGTGTCTAATCTTCACTTTTGCACCAGAACTAGTCCATTTTTGTGCAAAGGGGGAGCCAATGAATTCCCCCCCCCTGCAAAGGATTTATTACAAAGATTATACATTTAGATTATCCACTCTTAACCGGAGCGAAGCCCCTCTTAAACGACCAATAAATCTTATGATTCATCATCACATGGTGAATAATGCAGCGTGTCCACTGGGTCAGACAGTGACAGCGATTACAACTTCCACCATGTGGAAAATGAACATATTCATTTGTTCCAAGGCCGCTCAGGCGGGATGAATCCACTCGCTGGCATATTGTAAGGCCCGATTCACTCAAGGTTTGGATTTTAATGTTTCATCCGAGGTCGTGACCAAAAAAAAAAAAGAAAAATCGGACATGTATGCAACATGTTTTAGTTCTTTCAGTATTTCCGCAAATTATGTCAAAGGAACCGAAGTATCAAAAGAATCGATATTTTGATTTGAGAATCGATTTTTAGTGCATCCGGTCAGAGGTGACTGGCCAATAGAGGGCGCTAGGACACCGGCCTGGATTGAAATGCTCACCTTAATACCGCAGCAGCTGCACACCCAAATATTTCAGCTCAAGGTCTTTTATCAAATCATCATCACTTTGCTGTGCTAACGTACGCTACATTCGAGTACAACGCAAGTCATCAAAACGGCAAAGAAACAGGCCACATTTCTCCCCTAGACCAGCAGTTTTTGGTTTGTGTGTGTGTCTGCGACTGGCTTTGTGTGTTGTTGTTGTGCCTGATGAGAAGAACTGCTCAGCAATATTTAGCATCGCTGCAGAGCAAGGCGGCTTTAGTACAGAACACAGCTCACCTCCACAAAAGAGGAAAAAAAAAAAAAAAAAGCACACTATTGATGCAGAACTGAACAAAATCACATATTTGGGTGTGAATTCGACAGACACGATCCAGAAATATAATATCGTAAAATAGATAGATAGAAAAGGCAGGGAAGGGGATTTTTTTTTTCAATGATTCATTCTATGAGCATTTTAATGACATTTATGAACCTTGACTTACTTTGTGTTATGTTAACGCATGTTTGTTTTTTGCATAACAATACAACATAAGCTGTTTCAAAACAATGGACGTCATTAGATTGTGTCAAAACTGGCCTGCAGCAGCTGTTGGGCTGTCATATACACCACAAACACACACACACACACACACACACACACACACACACACACACACACACACACACACACACACACACACACACTGACCAGCTGAACGGCATACAACACGTGTGGGGAACCATCACGGAGTGCCTACCAAAGAGAGAACATTCTCTTCTCACAGGTATTTGAAATCATTAATGTAAGTCAGTGTTAACTATTCATCGCTGTCTCTTCTCGCTTTTCTCAGGATAAATAAAACATTGTTGAAAATGTCAAATGATTGCGCTTTCCCTGCTTGGAACTGGAATTTAGGCATCATCGCACTAATATATTTACAAATATTTGCCTTAAAATGTATTATTATATCTATATGTATATAAATATATGTTGAAAAAATATATAAAAATATATGTATATATATATATATATTAATATACACATCAAAAAATTATATATAAATATATAAATATATATTGAAAAATATATCTTTATAAATATATATCTTGTATAAAAGCTCCAATGTGAAATATGTTGCTAATGTAAGTTATTTTAGTTAGCTGACAGGTGATTTAGTGGCGTGTGCATTTTGTGTGTGTGTGTGTGTGTGTTAGTGTGTGTGTTTAATTGGACCTCCTTGAGCTAGTCTCCAGGTGATGAACCTCATCTGCTCTTTTTCTGATTAAGGACAACAGATGGACTGGTAGCAACACACAAACAGGCCACACACACACACACGGACACACTGAAGGTGGTTAAGTTCAATGACCAAAAACTAGTTAGTGTTTTAACAGCCTGGTTAAATGGTTTGAACATCTGACTTACAGGTCTTACAGCAAGGCCCCTAATTCTTCTTTCATTGACTTTCTATTGAATCGAAACGCATTCATTTAAACAAGAAGAAAGCAAAAGTACTGGTTGAACAAAAATATGGGTCATATTTGATGGAAACACTCGGTGAGGTGAGGAAAGTGACAAGTCAAACTTTTTTTGAAGTTGCTCCTATGCACAAACTTTCACATTTTCGCAAATTCTTCATCTTTAAGTGGTTTCCCTGCAGATCAAAGACGTGCGCTGAAATTAATCTGAGCCTTAACAGATGACCACCAACTTTCCCGGCCCTGCAATTATGAGCCACGGTGCTGCCTCGTTAAACCTACGGCAAGATTCATTTTTATTAGATGGATATCACCTAGATCAGGCGTTTTTTTTTTTTTTATTGGTAAGAATGTTTCTTTACGATTGCGTAAGGTCCTCAAACGTCCTCATCAACCACAAAAGATGTTGATGAAATTGAGTGATAGTTGTGAAAAGAAATGGAAAACCGAGATGGACGAACACTTCCTCTTTTGTTCTCGCCAATGATTCTCTTTTTCTGTCTTGGTGTTGCTGTTGTTACGCAACGCGCACAGAGGCGAGACAGTCCTCGTTTTTTTTTTGGGGGGGGGGGGGGAAGACGTGACCCCGGATCGTTCACAGTTGTCACGCAAGGCGCCGAGCAACACTTCACATCTATTTGCCTCCGGGGGCCACATTCGCATACAATAATGATAATGACAAGGCGCTCCGAGTATGATTGCTCATATTCGCCTGGAAAATTGGCGTCACCCGAGATGTACACAAGAAACACGGTTACTAAAAAAAAATATGGAAAATATAAACTTGAATGTGCTCATAATTGACCTTGACAAGGGTTCACGAATTCCCAACGTAACGACATCTTTCCATCACTTCCAAATATGCTGACTTCTTCCAGACAAAAAAAATTAAAGAGAGTGATGAAAGATAGAAAAAAGACAAAAAGAAGGCTAGGGGGGAGTGTGTGTGGGGGGGTTAACAGCTTCAATAAATCATCCGGGCCAGTCACCGCTCCCTGGAGAGGAGGGATGGATTAAATTAAGCACTCCTTCGTGCCCCTCTCTCTCTCTCTCTCTCTCTCTCTCTCTCGCTCTCCCCCACCCCTCCCTCTCTCTTGATGCCCCCCCACGCTTATAAATGCAGTCAGCTGATCGTCAGACGACACAGGCACGGAACAGCTCGTCGCACAAAGCGGGAGAGGAGAGAAGAGAGAGGGAAGCAGCAGTAAGAGAAGAGGAGCCGCAGGGCAGGGGGTGGGGGGGGATTGCGATGAGCCAACGAGTCGCCGGGCGGACTTGAGGACTACTTCCACCCGAGACCCCGGAGCGGAGGTCTCCTTCCACAACGCTTCCCGATTCCACTCTCCCCTCCCTCCCTCTTTCTCCTCTCCTCATCTTTCAAGACAAACGCTGATCTATTTATTCGACATCGCACGTGAGGGTGGCGGCGAGTAGACTTCCGCTTGTCTGCTGCACAGGAAGCTGAGCGAGGAGGAGGGGGGAGCTGTCCGGTGCTGAACTTGCTCTGGCTCTGCCGAGGAGGAGCCAGTGGTGGAATTTCTACAGACTAAAAGACCTTCGCAACTATTTAACGAGATTGCTCCTGGTGGGCAAGCTGGCCACGCCGGTCTGTTGTGTTTGCGTGCGTGCGGACTCGTGTGTCTGAGTGTGTGTGTGTGTGTGTTGCACCACCATGCCGAGGTCTTTCTTGGTGAAAAAGGTGAAATTGGATGATTTCTCCACCGCGGATGATTTGGAGAGCGCCTACCGGCCCAGGACGGAGCTCAGCCTGCGGCTACATGACAAAGGTAGGTCGGGCTCAGCTTGAACAGGTGTGTGCGGTTGTTGCTCCACAAAGTGTGCACTGCGACCGCAGCCCGTGACGGAATGTGCTGAGGATGCATTTGCTCCTTTACAAGCAGGATTATTTATTTATTTTTTTGCCCCAAACTTCACCTCTGCATTTAACATAGTGAAGCTGTTTTCCATTTTGAGGGCTCGCCTGCCTTGCTCACAGGCCGAAATGGAACCTTCACATTCCTGAGCACTCACTCGGCTGCGACTGTCCCGGACGCACTCTCTCCCCGCTGAGCTATTTTCAAGCGGATGTTAGCGAGAAGGTCGCATGAACTCAATCCGTCCCATGTTTTATTGATTTTGAGCTGATAGTCAACAGCCAGCCCCCCCCTCCCCAATGTGCTTCCTCCCACACAAGCTAAGTAAGGTTAAAGGAAATAAACTGGGCATAAGAGGTGGCATCTAACCTTTCAACTTTTGACTTTATAGGTCATTGAAAGTCCAAAAAAAAAAACTCAACAGGCTTCTGCCAGTGATATTGATGCTTTTTGAGGTTACGAATACGAGGGATCAAGTAAAAACTGTAAGCATCCTCGAGCTTGTGCATTTTGGAATTTGAACCTTTTCAGATGGCTTTGTTTGGAAACGTCGTCTGTGACGTCATTTTAATGAGTGTCAAAGGATTAAATGTCGTTCATCTGAAAAGTAGAGTTGTCTTAAGAGGGGGTGATTACGCAATGTTTTGTTGTTTGCCTCTTTTTACAGCAATTAACTTCTTTTAATTAAGATTATTCATGGCACACCTTCTTTTTATACCTTGGTCATTTAAGACTAAGCGCTATTATTATTAGCATCATAAGATTTTAAGAACAGTGGTTAACCTCTTGCTACCTTCAAATATATTAACATCTTTTTGTCCTTGAGCAATTTCAACCTTTCGATGCCTTTATGTGCCAGCTGCTTTATATGTTTGTAGATTATGGAAATTGATTTTTAGGTGAAACAACCTCCAAGCATTGTGTCCATCCGAAATATCAGTTACGGAATAATGGAGAAACAGGTAGATCACGTTTACTTGACTTTGGGGCAAGCAGAGTTCAGAGTGCATAAGTTTGGGATAGGCTCCAGTTTCCCAGAAAAAATCAAATAAGATGGATGGATATTTATAGCCATCTAATATATTCATATTATTTCAAAGTACACATGTACAATCCAAACATGTGAAATTCAAACTGTCATCCCTGCTAAAAATAGTGCTCGCTCAAAAACGGTTTCTGTTGTCAAGAATAGTAACGAGTATAAGGCTTTGAACCTTGTGGGTCACTTTTACTTTTGAGGATTTTGACTCAATTTCATACATTGTAGATAAAATGTTACTCAAAACAACTCCAGTAGAGTTAATAGTTAAAAAAAAGGTTACATTTTATGATTTAGATAAATTGACTAGGAACAAAGTTGATGCTGTTGATATTTTATGATATTACTATTCTAAGTATTCTTTTTTTTAAAAAGGTCAAATTTTTAAAACAGGCATTATGACTTGGCATTAGTGATAAATATGATTTGTGAGAATAAAAAAATCATCTGTCCCTCTTCCTGCTTTCGTTTTGTGCCTTTACTTTCATGTAAGAAACCACCACGCCTGAGGAAAAACAACCAATCACCAAGAGAAGGCGGGACTATCGATGTGTCGATCTTTTTCTTTTTACATACCTTCACCATCCACCTTCCCTAAAAGCTATTTTGTTTTGCATGACGCTCTCTATCAGTTAGCACGGAACAATCAATTGACTCAACAAGTTCGACGTGTGACCGTCTCTGAGTCACAGACGATGATATTTCCGCTCGCGGTGTTTAACGGCCCTCATTGCCGACACATCGTCAAGTGGCGGCAGCGTGACTCATTGTTGTACACGGTGAACTTCAATCCACCCTTGAACAGACGTCTCGGCGTTTCCTTTCCCTTCCTCCTGCGCCCGGGCGGGCGCCACTGACACGTTGTTGCATCAGCGTGCGCTTCCCGCGCCTGACCCCTCACTTGTGTTTGCGCGTCGGCGAAGACAGAAAAAATAAAATAAAATAATCTGTCAGTGGCGGGTGTATTCATCATGTCGAGGCTAACAAGCCCTGTGTGGCTTCACACGCGACCTTTTTCTACTTCCTCCTCCAATCCGGAAAGCTTGACGTGGTCGTAACGCTCACCGCAGTGCAGGATTTAGCAGCCACTTTTTTTTTTGGGGGGGTAAGAGTTGGGAATAATTGTTTTCCTACTTGTGTTGCTTTGTGGAATGGGACTACTCGGATCGGAGGGGAAGCCCGCGGATATAAACAAAGTCATGCAGAGGTTGGCTCTTCAGAATAACAGCCACATAAAACTAAGATGACTTCATGCTGGGTCGAAACAGTCAAATAAAATAAAAAAAAAGAAATATTTGAAAATTATGAAGAGGATGTATTTAAGTTCAATTTTTTTTTAGGGCAATTTCTTCAAAGTCATGGCAGTGCCCTGAAAACACGACAGGACGATTTTCTTTAAAAAGACATTAGGGGAGGGAACTCTCAAGAGCCAGAGGAGGTATTTTCAGGCGTTAAATTATATCTAAGGATACAGTCGCGCTTTGTTTTCATGCTCTTCTTCCTGGGGCCATTTCAGTTTTTGTTCAAATTAAGCTGTGACACTCATGTTGAATGCAGAAAACTAACGTTTGCTAACATTGCTAACACTTTTCTATAAGAATATTTCCACAAAACAGCCATCAAAGCATTTGAGTTTTAATTGCTAGCTTCATGGCTCTTGATTTGGAACAATGCTGCTCTTTCGATTTCCAATTTGGGATGTTTCGGTTTTCCATTTCAACACAATATGGAAGAAAAGTATGTTGCATTAATGCTAACGTGCTAACAAATAACAACAATGGATGTGGCTTTGGGTGCAGCAAAACGGACAAGATGGTGTCCAAAAGTAGTGAACATAAATTTCCAAACATTTATCGACCCAAGGCAGACATTTTACACACACAAAAAAAAGGATGAATCTGAAATATTGATGACCAATGTATTCCCAATTTTACTTCCTCAATGTAAAGTGACACCAACTTACAAAACATCCTGTTGTATTGACTTGGCCTGCTTGGAAAGATTGCTGACCAGATTAAAAAAAAAAAAACAACAACCCAATCCCTGTCTGTTACTTTACATTTCTGGAGTTTCATCATATCAGAAAGGTCAAAAAGGTCATGGGGAGGACTCAAAGCGCATTGTTTTCTTGTCGCCCGGCAGCCGGCTACATCAGCGACTACATCAGCCCGTCGGCGTACGATGGCGAGAGCGACGGTGGGATCAAGGTGCCCTCGCCGGACCCCCTCTACGACGGCATCCACAGCGACTACGGCGCCCCGGATTCGGAGTCTCCGGACAGCCCGGGCTCGGAACTCACCGACGGTTACATCAACGGCGACGCGGCGGTTAGCGACGGCTACTCGGTGGACGCCTTCTACATCACGGACGGGCGCTCCAGGAGGAAAGCCATGGGGAGCCCGCGCAGCATCCAGCGGCACACCTGCAACGAGTGCGGCAAGACCTACGCCACCTCGTCCAACCTGAGCCGACACAAACAGACGCACCGCTCGCTGGATAGCAAGCTAGCTAAAAAATGCCCCACCTGCGGCAAGGTGTACGTGTCCATGCCCGCCATGGCCATGCACCTGCTCACGCACGACCTCAAACACAAGTGCGACGTGTGCGGCAAAGCCTTCAGCCGGCCGTGGCTCTTGCAGGGCCACATGCGCTCGCACACGGGCGAGAAGCCTTTCGGCTGCGCCCATTGCGGCAAAGCCTTCGCGGACCGCTCCAACCTGCGCGCTCACATGCAGACGCACTCGGCCTTCAAGCACTTCAAATGCAAACGCTGCGACAAGACCTTCGCGCTCAAGAGTTACCTGAACAAGCACTACGAGTCGGCTTGCTTCAAAGGCCCCTTCTCTCCTCTCGGGCCCCTGGATGCGTGACCCGCTCGCGACGAGAACAAAAAAACAAAAACACCCCCCCGCAAACCGTCGATTTTGTGCTCTGACCCGGCTTCCTCGCTCACATTCTGCACCTCGCTTTCCCTTGCGGCCGATCCACGGCGATAGCACAATTTTTCCTGGATGGAACTGTTTTACGCATGCACTTCCCGACAACGACAAACTGTCGACGAGTTCTTCCTGTTCCGGATAGAGACGAGAATAACGCAAAGGCGCCATCCAGACGCCGTTGAGACTTTCACAAGGACGACGCTAGCAACGGCGCGCTAACGGCTGCTGGCTTCCTCTCTGCACTACCACGCGTAGACAAAGAGTTCTTTCTTTTGCTTTCGGAGGAAGAATAGTAATAATTATAGTAATAATGATAATAACGCTAATGTTCTTCTGCACCAAGTGACCATATTCTCGCCACTACTGAGGTAGAAATGTATTTATTTATTTATTTATTTATTTATTTATTTATTTATTTATTTACTGATTTGTCATGTATTTTTTTATGTTGCACTTTATTTTTTTTTTGTTATTTCGTATTTCTACCACCACAGGCCAAAGCATATGCCACTTTTTAAGTGCGATTTTTTTCTAATTATTTTGTTCAACTTATTTGCATGCAAAAAAAAATCTATGCCAACATCTTATAAAGCTTTTTTTTTTTTTTACTTTTTTTTTTGTTGCCAAAATTGAATAGACGAGGGCAATATTTTTCTCTTGGAGCCTCCGTAGGACTTTTTTCAAAGCAATAATCACACTAATGCATGGTATTTTATGATGAACTTACGAAGTATTACCTACTACTGTATAGCAGTTTTAAAAATCAGGTATGTTTTACTTCACCTATAGTTATAAACAGAAAAAGACAAATATTGCAGACATCAGGGAACATGCCAATGTAGTGTTAGCAAAACAAAAAGAAACAAAAAGTCTTTCCTCTCTCGTTATGCACTGCCTGCCTCTTAGTGAGTAGAACTAATGTAGGATTCTGGAGGAGGGAGGGGGGGGGGCTGGGATCAGCGGCTTGCCGCAGTTCTGAACAAAAAAAAAAAAGTTTAACAGCTCTTTTGAAAAATTCAAACAACAGTATAAGCTGGAGTCGAAAGGGTGACGTGCAGGTGCATCCACCTGAAGTGAAGGCTGATGCATGCTATCGTCCGAGTTGCGCTGTGGTCAACTTTAAATGCAATGCATTATTCAACCACACATCAAGTGTGCATTCTGAGACCATGGAAAAAAGGCCTGCACTTATAGCTGGATGGCCTGCCTGCCACCTTTATGGTTACAACACCATAGGATTCTCCAGCAGGCTTTGTCCATTCCTCTCGAGCCGACCGATCGGATTAACCCACGAGTCATATAAGAGCCCGGAACAATACGTCGATCCATACGACTGATAGCGGCTGAACCCAGCTCTCAAAGCCCCCCCCCCCCCTTTTGAATAAAATCCGCTGTAGATTCCTGGAGCTTCCCTGGAGACATTCGCAAAACACACACAACTGCGCACAAAACATTTGTGCTCGGTAATGACGATTGGCGTTACGTAACCTTGGCGAGACGCGCACGCACGCACGCACGCATTCGGAGCGACCCGGGGAAAACATCTGGGGCGTCTGATTAAACTCCACGCCCCACAGTCAAGCTTCCGACAATTGGAAATAATAGGTTTAATATGAACAAGTGATTCTTTTCAAAAGGACTTGTGATAATTACGGCGCTTCCTCAGACGTGTGTAATCTTTATTTAAGAACAACGTTGAGATGAAGATCCCCGAATTTAATAAGATTATTCAATTAGTGATTTTAGCCTTCTACGACGTGATATTTTAGGATGATGAAGATAAAAGGAGAATTTGCACTGAACATGCACTTCTGACCTACTTTTACCTTCATCTCAGATATAAACTAATAGCAGAATATTCTGAAGGCAGACATTTTGTATCAAGGTGTTGTTTTGCTGAAGCCGTCAATCTAATCTTGAGCTCTTTGAAAAATGAGTCTCAATAGAAGAAATATTTTTACCCGGGAATTGGGTCAAAAATCCAAAATGCAATAGCGTAAAGGAGCTTAATAAAAGATAAGAAGTGAGAGAATAATGTGAAGAACATGCGCAGGAAGAATTTGAATGAAACTCGTAAACAATGTAGTCAGTATTGTTACACTCCCGTCCTGTAGGTGGCAACAGCGAGTATTGCAGGAATAAACAAAAGAAACGCTGATTCGCTTGACTCTACAAAAGTCCAGAAAATTTTCAACGGGATATTCCATATTAAGTCATATCCAACCTAACAACCACTTCACAAACTTCCCACGTTAGTTAAAAAAAAAAAACTTTAAAATATAACATCCTCACTGACAGTTGATGGAGTTTGAATGGACAAGGCATCAAATTTGTAAAAATGTTTTGGATGCGCTTCGAATACTTTCCACTCAACTGTCAATCCTACGACCTGAAAAATGGATGCTACCTCAGCTAGCATCTTCCTTGTGCCTACACATACATCACTTTAGTCCCGCCCCCTAAAAAATCACAAATGACCACTATGTAATTCCATCAAATTATCTTCAAGCACGTCTTGACAGGGTCTTTAAGAGCAATAATCTACCGACCTGCAGTGTTTTTCAATCCCGACGGCAGTTGTGTGTCTCTCCACGTGAGCTCCGGATCTATTGCTCTCCAAGCACTTCCATTGGAAATCACGTCCACCTTCAAAGAAAAGTAGCACAATGAAACTAACTAGAATTCAGGTAGAGAAGAATTGAAAAACTTGTACTAGCTTGACCTCTCCTTTATTATTATTATTATTTTTTTTTGTATTACCGAGCTGAAGGGCGCTACGTTGACCGAACTAATCACTTCTTGGACGAGAGTTTGTAAAAGGACTTGAGGCGTTTTTAACCGCTGTACAGTGATATCCGACACACTTTATCTCAGGAGGTTCTGGGCTCTCTGGTGCAGAGGGAAAGGATCTCCTAGGTCTTTTTCGAGCCAGTATTTAGACAATGTAAGCACAATGAACACAAAGCATTTTGTGGCACTTCATAATAAAGAACTATCTTAACCAACAAAGATGCTTTGTTGTCTTATTTATTTATTTTTTCCGTTCATGTTGAGTGCCGGAGGGATTTTTACATAGAAGGATGCTTCTTTCTGGACCCCATCTGATATTGGTTGAGCTAATATTGTGTGTTTAAAAGAGATAGCGAGAGGGCACAGTGGGCTCATTAGCACTCTTAAGGCTGCGAGCTGCCCGCCGGTAATGGGCTGCTTTTCTTTGCTTAAACAAACACTGCAGTTTCCTAAATCAATATGTGGACATTTAGCGGCGGTTAGCTGGAGTGACGCAGAGTCCCCTTTCACTTTCAAGTGTATTTTCTTTTCGGTTAGCTCAGTTGAACGCTTGACCTTCAGCTGTTCGTCTGCTAAAAAGAGGGGAAACTTGAAAAGGAATTATTTTTAGGATGTTTGTGGGATTTTTTTTTTAATCAATCATTGATGAATGTTAATGTAGTGTGACGTTGTGGGAAGGAATGTGATCAATGGGATCTTTTCGTATGATTCATTTATAGGGAATTTGTTTGATTGATATTTTTTATAAAAAGCTGGCCGCAGGGGAACTGCCCCCCCCAAATAAAATATATGCTTGGATGCCCACCAGGTAATAGGCCAGATAATTGACTTTTGGATATTTTCCGATTTTTCTGAGATATTTGTCCTACATTTTCACCTGGCCCCTGAAAGAGAAATAATTAATTCTTAATCACCATTTTTTTTAATCTGAGTAATTTTTGTTTAATTTGATGGAACAATGTAACCCAAAAAAAGATTTGTTTTGACGTACTTTGTTATGATTCAGACCAAAGCCTTCCCTCCACAAGACTTTCTGTTTGTTGCAGGAAATTAAATAACCTCCTTGCTTTTCCGCTTTGTTGATTTTTGTGCTTTTTCATTACACTTATTATTTACCGACGCCTGACCTTGAGGGTGCTTCAGGCGTCTCCTTTTTTGTCATAATGATCCAATGTGGCTGTTTTTTTTTTCCTTCTACAAAGAAAAAAAAAAAAAAAAACCTCTCTGTTGTCGTTGCTGTCAACACGTGTAGCATTTGACGCTAAAAACAATCTCGGCTATCTATAGGAGCTGAGCGGTTTCAAAACAAAAGACAATGCAGCGGCGTTTTGCAGCTTTATCAACTTGAGTACATCTCACGACTTCAACTAGAAAATTGGTTTCACAGCAGTGGCTGTCCACACCTATGAATCACCTTCACCCCCCCCATCATCATCATCATCATCACATCTTCTTTTACCCTTCTGCCTCCAAGCTCTCCTCTCCTCTACTGCCAAGTTGAACCAGGGCATCAGGCCTTTGAGGACCTGCAAGTCATTTAACTCCTGCTAGATAATAAGTCTTAGAATATAGCTCCCCTCAGATAATAAGCTTTATCGCTTGATTGCTTTGCACTCTCCCCACTGTCTTTAGATTCCTGTCCAGGGACCAAGTCAAGCGAATCACACCATTTCCTTCCTGGCAAGTCAAATTAACACTGTCGGTGTGCGAGTGTGTGTGTGTGTGAGATTAGCAAGGATTGAAGACAGTGCCCAGGGTGCAAAATAAAATCCAACAAGTAACGGTTAAGTAAGGATTGTGAGGACACCTGTGTCATTTAACAACTCCACAAGTGTTTTATTGAATGGTTATTTTTTGCGGTGAATTTATAAAGTCGTATAAGGTTTTCGATGCTTCATCAGCAGTCCAGCTAAAGGACTCAAATTTAGCAAATACTTATGCAGCAGTATCACTAATGAATAAAAGGACATCGAGGCAAAAAAAAATGGCCACTCAAGTGAAAATGATATTAAATCGGGGTCACGTCGGGCGTGAAAGGGCAAAGACGTGTAATAATGTGATGTCATGGTGATGACCTCCGCTTGTATGTGATCAGTGCAGGTTGAGGGAACAGCAATCTAATGACTATGTGACCTTTTCCCACCCCTTCTCCTGAAAAATTTTTCATCCGAGACAAGACAGTTTTAAGGACTTTTACTTGCATGAAGTGTTGCCGGTGAGTTATCGTCACGGTTTTAAAAGGAAATATCAAAGAATTTAGCTTTACGGCATTTGCATTATCATCCCGCCATTTTTTTTTGTGCGGGATGTTGGGAGCAATGAGGTATAAAGGACAAGGCTGTGAATATTTTCACCACATTCTAGGCTATTTGTGGAGATGGCTGCTGTCATCAGAAGCATCAACAAGTGCTGCTCACAGCTCTGGCGGAAGTGTGGACTGTTTTGCCACTTTTTTTTAATCATTTGAGAAGAAGCATTTCTGCGACTTTATTGTTGCAAGCACATGCCACTTTTTACATTCCCCCAATGGCCGTCGCAGTAGGATGGTAGATGCGCATGCTAATTCCAGCCTTACTTGTCAAAAAGACTCGCTTTGTTCCCTGGGAAAAAGCATTTACAGGAGAATATTTTCAGGAGCAATGGGCAGAGATGCTGAACAAAAGCCCAACAGCATTGCTTCTTCTGCAAAAGATTTGTTGAAAGGGATGTCAAAAGCTGCAAAGAACCACGTCGCACTTTAAAAATAGCAGCCACTTCTAGTTTGGGTGGCAACAGGCCTGATATATTGGAGAGAAGCTTTCGTTCGACTGTTTTCCTCTTCAGTAGTGCTAACAAGACAGGGCAAGGCGTACGGGAGATTTCTGCGCCTTTCATTTTGTGTGCTGCATGCTCTTCAATGTTCAAGATTTTTTTTGGGGGGGGGGGGTGCTTCTAGTGGCCCATTTTAGTCCACGGTTTGAAGAAGTCCAGCTGCCTCCACTCAAATCAGCAAAAAAAATGGTGATGAGCAGATGGAAACAATTAAGTCAGCATAGTCACTGGCGGAGCTAGGATTTTTTTTCCTTGGGAGATGGTGGGGGGGCCAAGGATCTTTTTATTTTTACAATCTCCCAAAATTCTTAAGAAAATGCTGAGAATATTCATTACATGTTTTCCAATGGAGAACATGTGGAACGTTTGAAAGAAATTCCGGCAAAAATCGGAAAATACCTGAGGGGGGGTGTCTATGACCCCACCCGTAGCCCCACCCATGAGTACAGTTCATGCTTCAAAGTTAAATTAAATATGCTCTGATTGTTTTCTTTTCGAGCAAATTTTATACAAATGCCGCACACCTCTCGTTATCGACAGGATCGTTAGCTCTGACGCTAGCGCTAGCGATGTCTCGGCTGGTCCGACACCATTATGGATGACGGGAGTAGAGCATCTGCCATCTACAGCAAAATGTGATTCTCCTTGTTATAACCAAGTGTGGCATCAAAATGATTTTCAAGCTTTTACCTTGGGAAGAAATTAGAAATGCATGGCCTTAGAGGACCAGAATGCATCCCAATAGGGACCCATTTGATTTTCTCATGCATTCTAATAAGCAAGGGAATAATCACAATGGGATTTGTTTTTCATCAATGCTACAACGTAGCGAAACAACATGTCATAAATACAAACAAACCTAAGAATTCAAGGTTGTAGTGTAGTGTTCGTAAATGTTATGCTTTTAAGCATTTTGAAAAAAATATTATAGTATATTGTAAATACAGTCTACAAAATGTTCCAAATACTATAAATGTCCTTGTTGGTTTTCAATGTTAAAAGTCTACACACCCCTGTTCAGAAGCCAGGTTTTCATTACGTGAAAATATAAACGTAATTTCACACCATTAATAAGACTTTTACAACACCCTTGAAAATATAAAATTAACATTCAAATTGAGGTTAAGTCAGCACCTACCTCCATTCATTTATATTTTAAATTCCTCTGATTAACCCCAAAAGTTTTAGTAGGCTTTAAAAATGAATAAATAAATTCATAAATAAATATAATAAATATTTACTTAAAAAAAAAAAAAAAAATATATATATATATATATATATATATATATATATATATATATATATATATATATATATATATATATATATATATATTTATGCATATTATAATTTATATTATAACATGAAAAGTCCAACTTGGTTTTATTCCACCATAAAACAATTCCTCATGTAATTGAATAATTTTGTGTATGTATCCATGCAAAGGGAAAAAAAAAACTGAGAGGTGGGTATTGTCATCATGAGTAATAGCACATAGCGCATGACTGCCTTGCACACCTGTATGGACACAAGTCAGTGGTTGGCCAAGCAGTTGATGGATGAACCTCTAATCCCGAGAGCCACGACGCCAATATCATAATCCCATCGTGCTATAAGGGCTTTTGATTCTTTTGCTAGATGAGAGATGAAAACAACATAACATGAACGATTACCAGCTATTGGGGTCACGCACGCATGCACACTTAAAAATAACGGTAATTATTCATCATCCCTCAAAAATTTATAGGCCTCTTTATTTGACTTGGAGAATGGATGGGAGCAGGGGTCCGCCTGCGAGCTGTGTAGCTAAGCAAATACTCCCGCCGAGAGCCAGCGAGAGAGGGAGACAGACAGACACAGAGGCAGAAGGGAAGAAAAGAGAGAATGTGGGAGGAGAATAGGAAATGAGATTAAAAGGCAAACGACATAGAAAGTGAGTGAGAGCGAGAGAGAGAGAGAGAAAACACTCGGGGAGTTGAGCCGAACGAGAACGACACAAATGGGCAAGCGAGGGAAAGAGGAGGAGGATGGAGGGATGGAGGTAGCTCAGGGGGGAGAGGAAGGAGACTTGACCCAGATTGGAAGCCCAACAGCAACAGCGGCAGCAGCAGCAGCAGCCGAGTGAGCCGGTGAATGTTTAATAGCTTTGACACACACGCGAACACACACATGCTGTTGACTGGGACTCTTGTTGCTGGAGTTCAGTTCAGACCTGTTGAATTGCAGTAATGCCATTATCGTTATATTGGCGATAAAAAAAAAAGTCACGGTGATATGATAATGAGATGCAATAATATTCAAATGTGAATATAATGCTCCAGGGGAAATTTTCGGCGCGTTTTTCCGAGCGAGAGGTGATTGTTAAACAAGCGGGTTATGAACGATGCTATATTCTTAAGTCATTCTGTTTTATGACGTCGCATTCGTTCTGGCAGACGGCACAAAAGTGTGTTTTATGTATATTTTTTGTGTGTTTTGGAGGAATATTGTTTGAATACTCGTAATATATTTTGTAATGTAAACAAGCACAAAAGCAATATAGTCACCTCGATTAAAGTAGGCAGTTTTTTTTTCCTCTTGAGGCATTCAATCATTTTTTTTCCCGCCATACATATTCTGACCCAATTCCATACAATTAAACATTGCATACATTTTCTGTATTGTAACTTACAAGTAGGTAAATAAAAGCATTCAGAACTTCTACTACTAAGTGACAAATCCAAAATATATCCCCCCCCCGTCTTTATTACTGGATATTAAAGACGATTGTGAGATTCTCTTTCCTTCTTTGAGCCTCATTTCAGAAGTCAGCACTTGTTCATGTTTTCAGTCCTAGTGAGTCACCCCTGCCTGCCTGCCTGCCTGCCTGCCTGCCTGCGTGTGCGTGTATGACTGTGTGGCTGCTATTTCAGCACTTTCCAGCTCTATTGATTCAAACCAGCCTGCAGGGGAGGAAAGCAAGGCCCCCTTACAGCAACACACACACACAGATAAATGATGCAAAAAATATAATACATACGCAACAAAGTACCGCGAGAAAATTCACGCATATTCCTTATGTCCACTGCATATTTATGTTAACATATGTATGTGTGTCAGCTTGGCTAGCAAGGCGTAAAGTGCATCAATTATTAGAGGATGAGCTTGAAGTGCTATCATGACTCACTTGTGTTGTATTTAGAAAGGGAAAAGAGCAACTTGTAACTTTCGCCCACGACAATTTGAAAGGTTGGAGGAGGAGATTCATCTTTTGTGTATTTGTGCTTCTCGTCAAGGTCACCCGAGTATGCGGACACGTAGCTAACACCTGCATTCTCACACTTATCTGGACACGCACGCCAACGCTAGAGCGCAGAGTACGCAGCAGGTGGAGGGTCAAACCCAGTGCGCCATGTCACACCTTTTTTTTTTAGTGCGGCGTACTCCTCCGCCGCTGACCTCAGCTGAAAATAGAACCAGGAAGTTATTATTTTTAGGATCTCATTTCCAGCCACAGCGGGGGGCACGCAATTAGCAAAACGTCTCTGTGACCGCCACCTACCGCCGGACGTTTGAACAATGGCGATGAAGCGCTTGGCTATGCTCTTGGAAAACAAAAGCCACGTTTGGCAGCGATATGTTGTCTCAGCTCCTCTTTGTCAGCTAGTAGTGGCGAAAAGGTTTGCCTCTCCTCCAAAGTTCAAATATTGATCCGAATGAATTTTGATCGAATTTTCTTGCACCAATCACACTTTAGAACAGAGCTACTATTTTTATGTCGAGTAGAGTAGAGTAGAGTAGAGTAGAGTAGAGTAGAGTAGAGTAGAGTAGAGTAGAGTAGAGTAGAGTAGAGTAGAGTAGAGTAGAGTAGAGTAGAGTAGAGTAGAGTAGAGTACGACATCATGCTATGCAGTTTGAGTCTCTTCATGTGTACTTCCAAGTTGGTGTTGAGAATAGATTAGTATTATTTTAGGGAATGGATTTTGCAGTCTGGCAGCGTCATTGAAAATCAATGCACAGAGTAATGGATAAACAGATTGGATCACAAATGAATGTCTAGGCTGCGTGTTTGTGTGTGTTCCTAATATATGATGAGAAAGTCACAGAGAAGAAAGATGCCTGCTAATCTGGAGTTTGAGCAGCTTTGGTTGGCCGTAGTCTGCACGTTACATACGAACGCAAAACCACCGAGTGCAGTCGATATCTGAAATGTAAAGCGGAAATGTGTCGAAGTCAGCCAGAGTTCTTCTATTGAGTAACTTTCCATATTGGCACTAAACTGATGCGTCACCATCTTGGACAGCATGACAGTGGAAATGCGCCTAATTATTTTTCCTTTTTTTTTGCAAAACAATTAAAATCCATTTTTCGCTCCCTCTCGCAACGCTGTCGAAAATATAGAACGCTTAAATTCTGTTTTTGTTATTGGATTGAGTCGCTGGCCAAACTGATTGTTTCGCCTTTGCGAGATGTACAAAGCTCCCTGATAAGATGCTGACAAGCTGTGACGGATGCTTTTATTCCTCCTCATATTATGCTGACGTGCACTTTCTCTGCAAAGTATCATGCGTCTATTGCTCAACGGAAAATCGAGCAATCGGTAAACAGACACACAATACCGCTGCATTCAAAGTGCCAATTTGTGCAATGTGTCCCTTTTTTTTTTCCGCAGGACTCTGCCTGTGTAATGCGCACATTAGGAGATGTTTTATGAAGCCCACTGGGCCTCTTTCTCTTCACAGGTCATAACTTCACTGTCTGGCAATATGTATATATATATTTTTTGTGACTGTAACAAATATCGACAAAGTTTAAAAGAAAATACTGTATTGATGGATAAGTAGCTGACACTCCAGGCCACGAGGGGGCAGGATATTCTAGAGAATTCCAAAATCCATGCCATCTGTCACTAAAGAAGTGAAAGTTTCATGATAATATACAATAATAATTATAATGATATGATAAATAAATAAAAGATAAATAAATACAAAAATGAATAAGTAAATAAAAATATTAAAGCAACAAGCAAGTGTCTGATTAAATGAAATATATTTTGGGTAAAATATTGAATTTTTTATTGATTTTCTGCAACTCTAACTGGAAAGAAAACTTGTTGTCTCTATTGCATCAAATAAATGGCCTCAAGACAACACGTGCACGCACATCTCGATGCCGGAAGCTCTCCTTATTGCCTCCGGGCTTCCTGTTCTGCTTGTCACCGCTCATCTCTTTTATATTTGATAGCGTTACTACCTTCCTGATGCATATTTTAAGAAGTTCAAACTCCTGCCATGTATATTCCTCACCGACTCGCTGTCTGCCACACACCCTACATCCCTTGTCTCTTTCCCTTTCCTCCATCCTTGTCATATTGCCGTGTTTATGGAGTTTAAATATGTCTACCTGGAGAGACGTTGGATCTCCTCGCACACTTCTCCCGCCACCTGTGTCTCTTCTTAGCGACAGATGATTCAGAAGAGGCTAGAGAGCCTGTCTCCATCTTTACGCGTGTGTGTGTGTGTGTGTGTGTGTGTGTGTGTGTGTGTGTGTGTGTGTGTGTGTGTGTGTGTGTGTGTGTGTGTGTGTGTGTTACAAATGTGTTGATATTTTTACCCGCATTTGTGTTCTTGCTAATTTGATTAATGGGGGGGAAGCAGTTAAGCAAGTGGTAATGACAAGCAAGAAGCCTGCTGTTGTAGCCAGTGGGCTTCTTCTGCTGATTACTATCATCATGAAAATAAACCCATGGAGCTGTGGTGTTATGCGGTCAGTGATGCATATCTTTACAGTGTGTGTGTGTATATGTGTGTGTGTGTGTTTCAGTTTCTAATCTTTAATAGCTCCCAAAGAATGACAATATGCACTGCTCAGAAATGACAAATTCCCGCCATGAAAGAGTGACAGTAAACAAGCGCTCCATCTTGAGATCTCAAAATGTCAGCGCACAGATGTGATGCTTCTTTTGCCAATTTTTTTTTTTTTTCCTTTAAAACGGTGACGGAGTTATCGCTGTTATCGGACGACAAACTGTGTCACAGGATGTTTTTTTTTTTTCTCCCCCCCCTTCCAATATCCTCAGGCTCACTGATGCTCCATTTTCAGTTGATTCCGCTGAAAGATGAATAAAGGATAGATTCTTTTTTTCATCAAGGTGGACTTGCTTGAGTTTCTGCAGCCTGTTGCCTTGAAAGACCAAAATATATCACTATTTGGGTGGCGATTATCCATCTGGAAAAATATTTTGCATTTTCATAAGCCTATGTTATGTGTGTTTGTGTGTTATAGCAAGTTCAAGGCGTTTTCAAGCAAGCCTGTCTATAGTTAGGGCTGGTTGCTAGGCAACCAAACAGGAAGTAGCCTGGTGCTTTCTCCAGCTGCAGAACGGCAACATGCGTTGGTTAGCGCTACAAGTTAAAGTCCTGAACATTTAATCGAAGAGCGCGTGTCAACACGTAACTTGACAGGCGCTTCTGTTTTGGTTAGCAAATGACTTCAAACATCCGACATCTATTCGAGGGAGTAGTTTTCCTTCGATTCTAAATCGTCATACCTCACCGCTAGATCTGTCCTGCCGAACGGTCGACATATGACATCGTTTGAAGAAATGTTCGATTCGCCGTGAATTCACCTCCCCGCTAATCTAATCAATAACAGGTGCCTGCATTCAAACTGTTGCTGAGCACTTTGCATGTATAACCTACTTAAGCAGTTTCATTGGCGGCCGACTCCAATTCTGATGAGTTCCACAATAAGCTCCTCTGCTCCCCTATCGGCTTTCTGCTCAGCATTTTGTGTTCACGGGCGCCGGCGTGCGCGCGTGCTACATCCAAAAGGCGGCCATGAAAGCTGACAAGGAGGGATGCGAATAAACACTCGCGCACGCACTCACACGTCGGCGCGTAAATACACACACGTGCGGTTAGAATGCAACTGGGAGGCTTCTCCCTTGTCTTGCCTGGAGAGGGAAAAGCTTATTATGGAGCCTTATTGAAGGCTTCAAAGAGTTTAAATTAGGGTGGAGCGGAGGGATTAGAAGACAAGCAAGAGAAAGAGGAGGAAAGTGAGAAGAAAGAAAGGAGGCAGACGGAGCGAAGGAGGAAAGATGCTATGAATGAGAAAAAAGAGGCCATGAGATGAGAGAAGAATGTTGAGGGCAGAGGAGGAGGACACAAAAAAAAAAAAAGGGGGTTGCTGGCTCAAATTGATCTGTGACTCGACCGCATTTGAAGGCTTCTCAGTGGTTAGTAAGCAAGTGGGAGGCGACACTTGTGGAGGAGAGACTTGAAATGAAACAAAAAAAAATAATGTTTCAGCCACACAAATTCTTCACAAAATGCTAATTACCATTCTTTATATGTTCCCTGCAGGGGATGGGAGAAAATGTGGATCAGAATTCTTGGGAAAAAAGAAATAAATAAACAAATAAATAAAAATAATGAATTAATATTAAATAAATAAACATAAAATCAATAAAGAGATGCAAATAATAAATAAATAAATAAATAAATAAATAAATACCTAATTATCTGGCTTGGCACCTAGCAGGGTCTAAGTATATTTTAGGGGGGTCAGTGGGAAGGTGTTTACCTCACAGTGTATACTTTTGAACTTTCTTCAACCAAGTCTGTATTATTAATCCCCAAGATGAAACAACCTTTACGCTCTGTTGTACTTCGATCAACACTGACCTTTCCCCACATATAGCCAACATGTTTAAAAAGGCTTTGGCGCAGTGTAGGAATCCATCTTTTTTTTTTTTCTTTAATTAATACAACTTTTGTAAATAAAACCGAGAACTGTGAGTGGGTTGTTTATCTTTTCAAACCAAATAGGACACTGACAAAATGTTGATTGCAGAACTTAGAGGAAATAACATCCAATTTGCTCCTAACCTGACTGAACTGAAGACACTGTCGATTATGCACATTATTCATTTTTATGGAAATTCAGCGTCCTTGTTTGGGTTTTGTATCCAAATGAGCTGTGTTTTGTAATAGCACCGACTGCCTTGAACCAGAAAATGGGCCCAAAGCCTTGGAAGATTTCCTTATTCCTGGCACTGTACATCTAATTGATTTATTTTAAATAAAAGAAAAAAAA
This sequence comes from Syngnathus leptorhynchus, assembly GCF_054491065.1. NCBI lineage: Eukaryota > Metazoa > Chordata > Actinopteri > Syngnathiformes > Syngnathidae > Syngnathus > Syngnathus leptorhynchus. Next base: position 3,345,497 of record NC_141202.1, read on the forward strand.
AATCCAGTTGCCAATTTGTGCTGATTGTTTCATGTGGGGGCCTGTGTGTGCTCTATGAGGACTTGGCAGCACACATCAGTTGTCTTATCACTGTCCCTGTTGGCAAGATGCATCACATTGTTATGAAACAGGATTGGCAATCAGCTCAGGGAGGAACAGAAATAGCAACTTGACTAGGAAGGATGTTTTGCAAAAAGTAAAACATCATTGATGATGATGGTTTTTATTTATTGATCATACATGCGCTAATGATTGTTGTTTGAACTTAATCATTGACCTGTAGAAAGTCCACGTTTTCCATCCTGGTAGGACGATTAGGAGCCTCATCTCCACATCGCAGGATATTAAACATTGATGTGATGGTATTGTAAAAGTTGCAATTTAAAATATTCACAGTGAATGACCTCGAAAAACTTGCGACTAACAACGCAAATTAGAATAGTGCGGACTTTGGAGGAACTTGCAGTCATTGATTTTCAGCTCTTTTAAAATGTTCCAGTCCTGTTTTAACATTGCAATACTGCTGGTTGATTGTGTTTTTTTTTTTTTTTGCTTTCAGTCGCTCAGCTTGACTGCTGTCAGACTTTTCATCCTGAGTTCCCAGCCTCGCGATTGCTTCCTATAGCTTCCTGTGCGCCTCTCGTGCTTTGACTTTAAAGGGAATGAGTGGTGTCACATTCATTGGCCAAAACCTAAATTGGCTGTGTTCACTCCCATAACGGCGCAGACGCCCCTTTCAGCCTATTTCTGGGATGATAAAGAATCCTTATCCCCATTTTTATGATGCGGTGTGACGTAAAGGTAATCTACACGTCCCAGGCTGTTTGATTGAGGAGAATTTTGAGGCAAAATGAACACTGAGAAACCAAAAAAGTTGGGTACTAGCAAGAAAACTCCCAATGAGTTTGTGTCACTTCTCACACTGCGGATGAGGACCTCTATCCAGTTTCAGTCTGTCACATCCACATTTAAATTAGACTGCTGCAGTGGGACGATTTCATTGCATGGTGGGTGGGTGGGGGGGGGGGGGGGGGGATTAGAGGGGGGTTACTGAGGGAAAGATGCGGGGGGAATAAGGAAAGGAGGAATGGAGGGGGAAGGCACAGGATAAGCGAGATGGAAGAGAGAAGACACTAAGGAACAGGACTAGTTTTTCTTGCCAGACACACTCAGCACAATCAAGTGTTGTTGTTTCACCATCAGACCGGTCCCCATGACAACTGTCCTGGATTCTGATTTGTGCCATCTCTTATAACAACACACATTGACAATAAAGCAACTCCAAATCAGACATGGCATAAAACAGAGCAGTCCAAATCAAAGGTGTCACATTCATAACACTGCGAGTATATTTCCACCAGCCCGAAGCGGGAAAAAAAAATTCCACTTCATGGTTTTTGATTGTACGTGTAAAATTGGCGATTCTTAGAGAATAAAATAACAGATGAACCCGACTCGCCGTGTGTTCTGCCAAGTTCTCCTCACTTTGATTCTGTCTTACACTTAACACGTTTGTCTCCAACATAGTTGCAATATCCCCCGAAAGAAAATAACACAGACGCTACAGTTTGTCTATCGCCTCCAGCTATAATGGAGATCTAATATAATAATATTAGAAATGATGCCACTGCAAACTCCAATAACAACAATTTCGCTTCTTATATGAGGGTTTTTTTTTTTTGTAACTTCTTCCTAGTGACACATCCCACAGACAGCAAGTGCCAAGCATGATACACATTCCATTCAGGTGATATCTTCTCCTTCATGATAGGTGACATTTGCATGTGCTTGTGTTTTGTCTATGTGCGTTTGTACACTATGGGCGTGCGTAGGTGTCTGTCACATCCAACAAGCCTGAGCGTGGACCCCCCCCCCCCCCCCCTTAACTCGCTCGTGTCTGCCGCTCTCCAACTCTCTAACCGGTGGTGACGGCTGTTCTTTTTAAAGCGAAGCCGATCGCGATGCAGGCGGGAGTGGCGCTTAATTATGGATGGCCTGTTTATCCTCCCAGGAGCACCCAGGGGAGGGAAAACATCCATTCCAACTTGGCCCTGTGACGCCTTCACGAAGTTGATACAGTATGACGAGAGTTCCCGCTCTTAACGCTGCCTTGCTAACACCTCAAAGCAGGAGACGCACTGAGCATGGCTAATGCTACAAGGACGTTGGCACATAAACATGAACGCAATTCCAATTGGAGTCAGTTCATTGCTAATGATGTTTGCAACTAGTAGATGGAACTCATTCTCATAAAAAAGCACCAATACTAGACAACTGATACTATTTCATCAGCCTGACCAATAGGCTTTATAAAGCCACCAGACTATTCTATACTATTCTTGCGACTCTTATTTTTGTCTTTGGCTCTAATCAATGTACAACCTTTACATAATAAAGTGTACCTGAATGTATTTATATTATGTATTTCTTTCTTTCTTTATTTAACTATGTATTCCACTATTTATTTATGGATGACCTCGTTAGCAAACACAAGTGGTTATATATTTTCTGCATTTATTTGGAAACTTTAAGAATGGGTCAATTAGACCCGTAATATTTAAGGAGAGTCGAATTACAGTAACAGCAGCAACAATGTTGCTGTCTTGCATTCCCACCTGTCATTCAACCACTTGCCATTAAATAATGTGCCTGTGTAAACGGAATGCTTGAAAAAAAAAAAGAAAGAAAGAGAAATCTTGCTTTGCCTTCTGAGAGAAATGTGTTTCCTGAGAGGGCCTATCACATCCACAAAAGCCCAAACCAATCAAGTCAGTCCTCTGACGACTGAGGCTCAATTAGCTTTTTCCTGATTGGCTCCGGAGGTAAGAAAAGAGCTGAAATTGCCCCAGTGGGAGGTTAGAAGACGGCACTTTTCAACTTCTTTATATGTTTCTGTTAATGTCCTTAAACTCTTCAATGCGTGCGAGTGTGTATGCGGCGAAAGCTTCTGTGAAGTTTTTAATTAGCAAATGCTGTGACACATTGTGGCAATGTGTGGTAGACAGAAAGCAGATGTTTATTGTTTTTAATAGTTTAATGGCGGAGATCTCCGTCGGTGCCGCACGTTGCCTACTGTGTTTGCGCTCTCGACTACACAAATGACGCATCTCCTTGCTTTTGCTCTCCGCTGTGCCCGAGACACTTGAATTCATGTCCTTATGCATACGACTTGAACTTATACACTACTAATTGCCTCGAGAAGATGCTATCGTATTGTATAACTCTTGATTATACCGGTCATATTTTTTGCAGTTAAGCACAGCTAGCTGCAGCAGAATTAGGAAAATAGTTGAACGAGTCACTTTGGTAAAAGGAAAACTTATAACCGCTATTCGTCGTAACCAACTCGGTGTAAAATAGCGTTAGAGTTGCCATCTTGCATCTTTTTGTTTTTCCTACTTCTCAGGAAGTACCGCGGAAATGTTCAGCGCGATGCTAGCTAGCATGACCCCAATCTATGAACATTGACTGGAAAGCTAATTTGACGAAACTGTCGTTTCATGATGATTTTTTTTTTTTTTTTCCCCAGGCATTCCTACATTTCCAAAAATAAAGACGTTAGCTTAATTAAAGTTCGTATACGAGTGTGAATTGGTTTTCTTTGACTGATTTTACCCCAAATTAGCCTTCGAGTCACCAACGGGCTGTTTAAAAATAGAAATATACCATGAGAACAAATTCCATCGTTAAAGAACAAATGATTTTGTTTGGGGCAGGTCATTCTGGACGTCGTTTTTACTTTGTCCTATTTGCAACAAGAGTTACACACGCACACCTTTAGGACACAGGAAGGAAGAGCAGGATGTGGCTACAGGCCACGGCCGCTCAGTCTATAACAGCAGAACCACGGTAAGGTTTGCCCACAATGTTCATACACACACAGACACGCACATGGATTGTGTTGCCATAGCGCCTAGGGAGTTACACCAGTAGTGAAAGGACACTGGGAAGGACTGCACACACACAATCAGACACACACACACACACACACATGCGGTTTCTCGCATACAGTACATTCATACACAGGGGAGCAGGATAAAAATACAGTGCTGACAAGTCAATTAATCAGATGTGAAGGTGCTGAGCAGAACAATCCTTTACAAGGCCGCACTTCAACACACACCCAGTGTGTACGCGCTTGAGTGGGACTCTGGTTTTATTCGCATGCACCATAAATTGTTGATTGAAAAAAAACAGTTGAAAGTATATTTTATGATGGTGTTGAAAGGGCGCTGAAAATGCGATCATAAATACCAAGTGCTCACCTGATGTCGTTGGCATGTAAAATTAATGAAATGTACACAATAAAGTCATTTTATTTTGCGTAGACTGACAGTTTATTATTATTATTATTCCGTTTGGTTTAAGCTGTACATTTTCACGAGGAAAGTTAATGACCACACAAATGGTGATCAATCATTTATTGGATTTTTCAAGTTCTCGATTACAGGCAAAAACAATGTAACCTGAGGCTCTGGGGCAACAATTTCTCAAATTCCTTTTTAAACCAACTGTTGGGTCTGTTTACTGAAAACATGAAGAAAATGCAAACTTATTTCAATATATTATTTAAGTATAATCCTCTTTCTTTTGTGTTAGCTTTGTGTAAATAACTTAACTCATGCATATTTTGTTGTTGTTGAAGAACTGCCTGCTATCAGGCCAGTATCGGATGCGGTAGTATCGGAGCATTTTTATGAGTCCGAGTACGGGCCAGACATATCCGTATCAGCAACGATGCAGATCTGGGTGTCTCGAGTTTGAAATGGTCAACAAATGCACAATATATGTCTAACCCAAGTATTGGATGTCATTTTGAAGGATAATAAAGGTCTTTATCATGTACCATTTCCTAATGATTAATACAAACAAGTCTTGATGCAGTACGATAGAGCTAAATCCTGCAACTGATGATATGTACCTTTTTAGTTCATAGGTCATCTCATGTAACAGCGCTACAAACCGATGATGAAACAATAATAAAGTCCCCTTAAGCGACACCAAGTGATTGCACCGAGTCAGTGTTTAGTCTTTGCTCTCCTGAGCACTGTTAAGAGCAGTCCAGGAGCTGGAATGACAGAGCTGTGTGCACTCCCTTGGGAAGAGCTGTCAGGTCAGTGGATCATTGCTACACTGACACACACACACACACACACACATGCGCGGTGAGACAATACACTGCTACTAAAATATGCGGTGGTTTTGCATGTGCACACAGTGTCAAACTCTCAAACAGTTGAGTGTTGACACACTCGTGTCGCTTCGGTACTGCTATTCATTATGGATCCTTTGCAGTGCATTGACACACAAATACAAACACTGCTAAAGCACTTCTTTGCATCCACTCAGCTGGATTAGAAGTGACACTGGATTTCAATAACATGAGAGAGAGAGAGAGACAGAGAGAGAGACTGAGACGATCTACTGTATGGGTCGTAACACTAGGCTGCGCACAACTGCAAGGAAAGAACAGCTTTTTTGCCATTTGATGGATGCTTCCTAATCCTGTTTGTTGCAGCATATTTGATGTGGACACTTTTCTCACGTTGGGTCCCCACACGACAACAGCACTAATATGTTTTAAATTGGCTTGGGCCCTGGGGTAGAAAACTAGACTTGCACTTTTGTTTGTTTGGGTTGGGGTGTGACAAAAGAACTATTTTGTTATAGAGGACTTTCAACCACACATCATATTGAATTCACTGGTTTATGGCTAAAATGTTAGAGAAATGGGGGGGGGGGTGGAATTTTTTTATATTAAATATATATTATAATATATTAAAATATATATATATAAATAAAATAATATATTAAATTCTATATATTGTAAATATAGTAATATATATATATATATATATATATATATATATATATATATTTAGATATATAAACACCTAAATATGTACTATAAATATCATAAATTAAATATGTAGATATGCTCATAAAATTTCAAGAAAATTTAGGAAATTTGTGAAAATTAAATCTCAATATTCCAAGACAAAAATTGCAAGAAAAAAAGTCCAGCTTTAAACGTAAACGCAGTTTGTTAGAGACCACCGAGACGAGCAAACAATCAGACAGGTTGGTACGACCTTTTCTGATGCCCTTTCATATCATCCGGGGAACATAGTTGTTTACGAACAAACAGAAAGCGTTCAGACTTGTTTACCAATTAAACAGTAGTGACAGATGTGTTTACAATCAACAAACGCTGCCATCCTCTGATGAGTTTAATATTCATATACCTGCTCTCCCTGGGGGAAAAAAAAAAATTGTGTAAAGCAGCAAATTCACTTTGAATACTAAAAAAAAAAAAAAAACGAGTCTGGACTAGAACACAATAGAGTCAATAATGTCATTTTTAGTCAAATGAAAAAGCAGTGAGGATAATCTCCTTTGTGTTCATTTTTAATTGTTAATTAGTTAATTTTCAGACGCTTCATCAGAGCGCATGTCGTTCTCATTGCATCGTTCATCAAAAATGTGCATAAACAATGATCACACTCGCGGTGACACGCTAACAAAGACTACAACGTAGAGCGAGAGCATTCACATTTTAAATGCAACGCCTCGTCTGTCTGTCACGGGCACGTGTTGATGTGTGTGCCAGTAATTCAGTGTTGGCGCGCCGACTAAAGCGTGTTTGTCAGTTTGCCGTTGTTTTTGTGTTGTTTTGTCTCGGCAGCAAACGCCTCAACGGGCTGTCTGTCTCTTTGGATGGAGCTCGGCATGACAAATTGACAGCTTCGCACACGCATAGAAATACTATATGAACCGGCGTCTGCGTACTCGGCATGCAGGTGGAGTGTTTAACAGACTGAGTGACAGTTTACTTTCAGAGACGGGCAGAGGAACGCACTTGATGCTCGAGGATGGAAAAAAAAGAGTCCACTTTCGATACTGAACACGCGCACGCATGCCTGCGTTCCAATGTTGCATTCAATGACGGAGCCGCTGCGAGTGTTGGGTAAAAATAAAAAAATAAAAATGAACAAAGGGAGGTCATGAGACCGCAGCGGTTTGAGATGTGGATTCATCATGAAATAAACATACGCTACATTGTGGAGCTTTGTCTAGACGTTAATGTGGGCGCTTTGTGTTTTTCTGTTTTTTGTGCTTGTGATGGGAATATTTGCAGAGGCATGTCTGGCTTCATTACCACGAGATGCTCTGTGCCTCCTTTAAGTTTCTTCTCATTAGGCTAAATATGATACACTGAGGCCTTGACTCAGAACATCTCAAACTAGCTTTCTAAATATGTCATTAATCTGTTCTAGCCCCGCCCCCATATTTCTGTGGCATGTTTTAAACGGTATTCAATATATTGTACTCTATAAAATAAATAAGAATAATAAAAAAAGAAATAATAAAAATAATAAATTAATGAATGAATGTTGGTGCACCATGATTTCCTGTACATAAACAAAATTCATTGTGGTGCTCCTTATGGTGTGCACACCTTGGCCACCAGGAGGCGTTATAATACGTACAAAAACAGAAGAGGGAGTTTTTCAGAGGATAAAGAATATATGCATGTAAGTTTTGGTTGATGTGTTTTGCTTGAGTTGAAATATAAGTTGTTTTTCAGATTTATAAGTACTGCATATGTGGAGTGGCGTGAATGACGCCTATGCAAAGTAGCACAATCTACAACTACCAGATTGACCAGCGATGTTCAAAGTCTCTCCAAAGAGGAATAACCAAAACAGACTCGGTTCCTCCGAATCCATTAAAACACAGCAACTCTAATCCGGCGCATGATTGGATTGATTGTCATAGAAAAAGCATTTATCTCAAATTAATAGTTGTCAGTTTAAAAAAAAGTGGAGGGAAAAATAAAAAAAAAATGTAGCTTTGATCATGACTTTAATTTTAAAGCAGATCATTTGAATGAAATCAGAAACTCCAGGGGTAGAAAAGCGGTTAATTAAGATCAATAGAATCTGCAACATGTTCCAGTTTGTGAGCACAGAGAACGCCGCAGTATCATTTCAATGAGCGAGGAGGAAGAAATCTCAATGGCTTTTTATTGCGGGCCCACACTGATGCTTTCTCTCAAGCCTTATGCGACGGTAGGTGGTCGACTTAATCCAATCTTTAGCGCGATGGCACACACTGGACTTTTTGTTTGGAAGGAAGGAATTCAATACATTTGAAAATCGGAGAACAAAAAGCCCACGTGGAGTGGAGAGCAGCGTGGTGGAATGGATAGCGGCAACATTTTTTTTTTTTTAATGGGGCTGGATTAGTGCGGAAAACGTCACACTGTAATGGAAAGTTTTCTTTCGGTGTATTATGTCATTTATATTTAATACAGAGTAGTGACATCATCAATTTATTTCTTTAGGTTTTATCATCATTATCACAGACAACTCAAATTTACAAATACAGTTTTGATATGTAGCTGACTTTAACGTTTTTTTTTTTTTTCCCCCGCCCGATTCGAAATGGATGGATGACTTTCCCATTTTTCCACCGCACAAAAGCAAGCGACCATGAGTACCGGTGACAAGGCCTCTAAAATAAAACATCAGCACCGGAGAGCTGAGGTCTGAAAAGGTTCAGACAACAAAAACAATTGGATTCTCACAGCTGCCGACGCATTTACATTAGCTTGTCCAAAAAAAATAAAAGCCCGGCGCAACATGTCCTGACCTCCCGACGTGACTTGCACACGGCGCTTGCCTTGCCGACCTTGGATAAGAGAAGAAGAGCAAAGAGAAGAGCTGACATGGAGCTTTTCCCTTGCTCTGCTGTGTCGTCTAGTGTTACAGAGGAAGAGGATGGCGACCCGACCTTCAACCCGCACTCACGTCTGTCCCACCTTGGATGAAGGTTTCTCCAGGCTAGATGTCGTTTCCACTCTACTTGGTTTCTCCTCCTGTCTTTATTCCATCCCCCTTTTTTTCCCTCCTCCTCAGGCTACGTATCACATACATTACCCTGCTTCTCCTCTAAACACACTTGCTCTCATCACCCCCCCCCCCCTCCATATGACCGCTTACCCTCCACACTACTTTTTTTTGCCTTCTCTGGCTCCTTCTCCTTCCAGCTCGTCCTCTATCTCACTCCCCGCCCCCAACCCTCGTTCCCAGTCCCAGGGCTCGTTTAACAATGTCCACATTCACCTTACATGATCCTCAGAGACGAGCCAATAAAGGTAACAGTACGTCGCAGGCTCGTATAAGATTGAATATTCACGGGATCCGCGGCTTTGGGAGATTAATAATAAGCGAGAGTAACAGACACACAGCGATGCACGCATATGGCGAAATGATTCATTTTTTTTTACTTTATTGCAGGACTGTCGTGTTTCCCTGCAGATAAATTGTTATTCAAGCTGTTGGTCTCAAACAGTCACCAACTTTTCCCTTCACTCTCCTAATTTCTTTTTTGGGGTCTGTTTGTTTACAGATCTGTCGCAGCCATTTTTTATTTTTTTTTTCCCCCACTCTCCCGAATCTCACTCCGGCTGCTTTGAAGTCGGCTCATACCTGCTGTCACGTACCACCTGTTTCGTTCCCAGACGGTCAGCGCCAGATTAAATGGACGCGGGACGGAGCTGAACTGAGCGGGACCGGCCTGGAGAGATGATGAAAATCTTATTGACGTGATTAATTTATTCGGGTTCCTGGGGTGCGGATAAACTGGATTCATGGGTTATAGGAGTAACTTTGGGGTCAGCTTCAGACTTTGTTCATAATATAATATAAAATAAAATACATTTTGTTATTATGCCATATTTTTCGTGCTATAAGGCACACTTAAAATCATTTAATTACCTAAAAAAATTACAACGCGCCTGATAATGCTCAGTACTGATTCACCCCGACAGGTAGTCATAATAAAAAAAAATGTATTTATCGAGATCTATCTATGATGCCAAATATGTTTGATTTATGATATAATGAATTCACATCCAACTTTTTTGTGTGTGTGTGTGTTCACAGGTTATTTTTTGAAAGTTAGTATCATCATTCATCCTATCTGACATCATTCGATTTTGCCTTTCTCCCGTTTCCTCTGATCCAAAGCAATAGGTGAGTTGAAAGGTTAGTTCCTACTTTGACCGGGACAACTCGAGAATCTAGAGCAGAAGCCGTGAACATTGCAAAGTAAAGGCCGATGTGTGGATGTGTGTTTCCTCCCAGGTGATGGTGAGAAAGTGAGAAACCTGTTTGATCCTTAGAACAAAGCGAGATGGGGATGGAAGCGGAGGGAGCCAGCAGGAGAGCGGAGGAAAAAAAAAAAAAAAAAAGGGAAGAGCGTGATGGTTAGCTGAAAGATGGGCGAGAGACAGACAGCGAGCGAGTGAGCAAAAGAGCGACTGAGATGGGTTGAGGGGGGGGATCAGGCCTCATGAGAAGAGCTTTGTTGAAGTGGGTGTGAAGATCACCCGTGGCTTTGTCAAACCAAGCGAGAAGGAAAGGAAAAATCGGTGCCGTTTACTGGTGCCTGCAACACGTGGATTCTTTTTCGAGCGCCATTTGTTTTCAAAACAAACCTGCTAGCTAGTCTGTCCTTGAATAATCAGCCCATTAGACGAAGAGGCTTATGCAAACTAAGCCCTGATTCCACAAGCGGAATGCTTATTGGAATGTTTGTCGTCCATCTTTGCGCTAAACATTAGCTTCCGTAAGTGTATTCACAAAGTCACATTATTATTTTTGTCCTGAACAATGTGACAAAAAGCTGACAACGGCATATCGTTTTGGAAGACGGGATTGAATTAATTCACTTAGATTGTACCAAGTCAGAAACAGTGATAGACGCTAATGCAGCAAAATATAAGCTAGGCTGTCTGCTGCCCTGAAGATAATTACAGGACACGGGTGCATTATGTTGTTTTTATCGAATGGAAATGCAACATATGCATCGCGCACGGTTGAGAAGGACTTCTTATGGTGCATTTGAGACTACGGGGAAGTCCCACTATCCCCACTTGGAGTTTAGAAGGGCAAATGAAAACAAAAAACATGGCTGACAAACTTTTGGGCAATCTTTTGCCACTTTCTAAATACAGAGAAGTGAATAAAACCACAGATTGGTTTGAATTATTGACGGAATATAAATTGTGACTTATTGATTTATGGTTATGCTACTCGTAGTCACTGGCAGAACTTTCTTTTTTTTTTCCTTGGTAGGGGTGGGGTACAAATATTTCAGGGAGTTTGCAAAATTGTTCAGAAAACTGAGAATTAAAAAAAATATATAATAAACATTATATATTAAATATTAATAATTATTATATATTTTCTATATTGAAATTTCAAAAGAATTCCAGAGATAAATGAAAAATACCCAAAAGGCACCTGTGTGGTCCAAGTGGGGGATGCAATGCCCCCCCCCCAGCTAAATGGTGAATTTAAGGTATGATTTAATTTCAAAATGCATGTTTTCGCAGGCCGTAGATGGGCCACGGATTGTAGTTTCCCTACTCTTGCCTTTTCGTACTCTAAGCCCCCATCTTTGTTTCTATTTCCTATGCTTGTAATTGCAAATTGCTTCTCTTTTGTCAGAGGCGACTGACTACAAACTGTCCACCTGCAGGCCTTCCTATGCGGAATAAGCAGTTTGGATAATGGATGGATGCGTACTTGCATAATAATTAATGTATCACACAACTATTCTTCGCAGTTGTCATCAATCATGCCGCGTGACGACCGCATTGGATTCTTTCATTCCCACAACACAGTGCGCATGACATTTTACTGATGCAAGTGAAATCATTTTACACGGAGGTCTGCGATCAGCAGGTCCCGCTGTGAAAAGCTCTCCAAAAGTGCTGAAACAAATAAAAGGAGGCAGCCGGAGGAGACGAGAAAGCGGGAAAGAGAAGGAATCGGAAAGCTAGAGGTCGAAGCGGCGAGCTAAAAACAATCTTGAATCTTTGTAAAGCGCAATTACATTGGTCTTCTTGAACCTGCTGTCTGGATTTTTTTCTAAACATCACATAGTGTTTATGCGACTCGGAAACCTTTTTTTTTATTCATGCTAATTAAAATGTCATTTTATTTGTTGCGCACACACAACGAGCTAAACAAAAAAAATAATAATCTGCAATCGTACAATAAATGTTGATTTAATTCTTAGCAAAGACTGGACAAGCTGCGCTTGCAAGCTTATTTTTTTTTAAGAATCACATTCTGGTCAAATTTGGTTTGAAGCAAAATTTTAGTCTAGTGATGATAAAAAAAAAAGTCCAATTTGAGTTTTGTGATTTTCTCAGACTTGTTGCTCAAAAAGAAACATTTCCAAAGTAGCTGACATTCAACACCAGACATATACGAAATGAATCGCTAGGCAGATCACTTTAAACTGCTTAATCCATCCAGCTTTATACAACTGTCATTTTTTTAATAAGACGAATATAAGAACATTTTTCTTGTCAGACTTGACTCATCTGAGCTTAAAGGTTCCCCGTCCTCGTTATTCTTTTTTTAAGTTCCTTTGAGAAGCAAGATTGCATCACCGTATTCAAACAAGCAATCCCGCTGCTATTAATTCTGCGGCCTTGCGCTGCTTTTTGTGGTCTAGACTTACTTATCTGCCGATAGTTCAATCTTTAATTGGGTTTTCTGGTCCGGAATGCTTTGTTCAGTTCACAAAGACAGAAATATTGTGTTATTATTTTTGTACTAATTAGCATATGTTGCATCATCACGACAAGGCTTGGCGTTTGGGAATAAACTGCAGGATGTAGCAGATCAGTTTTAAAGGGGATTCGGAATCATCGAGCACCTCAAGGAGGTCACATGTCCTGTCTGATGCCTTCAAAAGAAGATCTGAGCCGCATTATGATCTGAAGTGGAACTAGCACAATTCCATGTCTTGAGCTTTTTTACATAAAGTTCAGTTCAGCGTGATATCGCTCCAGTGATTGTGACCCCGTGGTGCCAAAGTATGTAAAGGAGAACGAAAGCAAGATGATCATTAGAAGGGGGCTTCCATCAGCGATTGGGACCGCGTTGCCTCCCTGTCAGACAAGAGCAGTCGAGTGCGGAATACGATCCGGGAGCGTGGTGAGTCAGCCGCCGGCTTTACATTTAACACATGCCGACGCTAGCGGGACTGAACAGTTGCGCGACGGGAGGGCGTTCGTTCCCGCGTCGTCTCTGCCGGCTTCTCTCCTCTCACTACCATTCGCCGCTTCTTATTTCAACCAATTACCCATTACCCCCCCCTCCTTCCCTCAAAAACTACCCCCCCCCCCCTCCCTCGCCCTTGTTCTCGCTCTGAAGTCTCCCAGTGGTCTTGCTGAGGGGCATATGCTGTTGCACAGAGGGGGGAGGGAGGTGGGGATGTCAGCTCGGATTTCAGCACTGTCACAACAGGGGGAACACACGTGCACATCAACACACAGTGGCGAAGGAAGCAAATGGCCGTTATTAAATACTCGCTCACGCGCACACACAAAAGCGCACAGTCGTGAACATGAATCATGCGGCCACTTGTACAAGACGAAACACATACTGAGAAAAGAGGCTCTCCGGGGTGTAAAACGATGCTTCTCGGTAAACTGCTGGACAGGCAGAAAAAGAGTCCCTTTTCAAAGAGGGGAGGAAATTGGGGAGAGGGAAATGGAAAGAGGGCCTTTTTGACCTTTAACAAACACTTTATTGGTTCTATTTTTGTTGAAAACAAAGTCATCGAGTCAGTAAGTACACATTTGTAGACCCCTTTGCTCCTTTACATTAGGCATGGAGAGCGAGGGGGGGTGGGGGGGGCCAGGCTTTTAACAAACACTTGGCTATAAACCTTTTAAGGAATGAAAAACTGATGAGGTTTAAAGTTGTGAACTCACTGGGAGTAGATTTTTTTTTTTCTTCTGAAAATAAGAACCATATAGAAAGTGTATAAGTGGTGATTTTCAAAATAGCTTTCTCGTTGCATTTAATAAAAAGACAAAAAATGATGAGTTGACGTCATCCCTTAAGAGATCATTAAAGGTAGGAAGCAATTTAAAAGCAGAGAAGTACTCTTGTAATTTGTAACATGAGTTCTTTGAAGGGTAAAAGAAACAACAAGTGATGGGAAAAGAAAATGGATAAACCCTTGTGAGTGCCAAAGAGTTCTAATTAGATCCCTTACAAAAGAACCAAAATCTGTTCCGCGGTGTGGGTTGACCCAAGTTTTGCTCAGATGCAAGAAAAGAAAATATCCTCCTCGTAGGAAAATTAAAAAAACTAGAAATAATCATGTTCCAAGGTCAAACTATCACTGTCAATTTGAATGAAAAGGCCAAGCGGTACCGGGAGAAATATTCCAAAAATATTTGTACCTGTTTGACAGAATAAACTAAGTCCTGTCAAATCAAAAATAGTGTTTCACATCAATTATGGAGAAACAACAACACAAAAAAATAGCTGTTTTTCTCCTTCTGCCTTCAACATCCATATCCCACCGCTCTTCTCAGACATGCTAACAATGACCTTAGCCCAGTGCGGCGCGGTCACATGGGCCTGAGCAGAATCCCATTACTGACACCCTTCATGTGTAACATTACATCTCCGACTATGCGTATGACGACGTTTGTATACATGCGTGACATTGCCCTTCCCGCCCTTATTACACAAAATGCAAAGAAGACCAGCCCAAACAATTTCCATTTACACACTACGTAAACAAACCACACACACACACGTACACAAACCGGTTGCGGAATTACTCTGTCGTTATTGTTAATCCCTAACATCTTTTTTTCACTTTTCCATCTGGGAACAAAGCTGATTAAAACAGCACTTGTGTGGGTATATTTGGGTGGGGGAGGGAGGGGGGGGGGAATGAGGGGGGGGGGGGGGGGAAGCCTCTGAAGCAATCTGCAGCCTGAGTTGAAAGCGGCGCTAATATTTTTATGAAGTATGTATTTCTGTCTTCCATCACACATGAGGTTTTAAAACCCACAGATGGAAGTGCAATAACAACATTTGCTGTAGTTTAAATGCGTTTATTGCCGACGAGTGGCTTCTGCTCTGAGGTCACCCGGGGGGGGGGGGGCGAACTGAGGGCTGCTTGACTCCTTACATTGGAATGATGAATTATGTTAATCAATAGCAAAGCTCTGCCTTTGCATCAATTTTACCCATCACTTCCCCAAAAAAGATATAAATTATTTTTTTTCAATCTGAAGAGTGCTTTGTAACCGCTGCAACTGTTATTTTCTACCTGCGATGATGATAATTGGACAAATTGTGCTCGTTCCGCATTGAAGTCCAAATAAGTTTTCGCAGTGGGTGTAATGAACTTTGCGTTCATAATAAAGTTAACCGGGAAGCTGAAATATTTAAATATCATACGCCGACACGTTTATTAGAATGATGTACGACCACGTCAAGAGACTTAATGACTGCGACGTTGACTTTAATAGAAGAATGATTGTGATTTTATAAGCTGCTGAGGAAAACCTGAATCAGCCCTATGGCGGCCATCTGCGTTGTTTTATAGGGCCAGACGCGACCGTGATTTAGTTTGTGGGAAGAAAATTCAGACAGTAACAATGAAAGTGAACACTGGGGTTGTGATGAAGAACATAAAGTCGAACAGGGAAGATAAAGAATATTTATATATATAATATACATATATTTCATCCAGATTATTTTTTTTTTTTCAAAGGATGTTTCCACTTTCATAAATTCAATATATTACATTTTATTTGACTCATCAGGACAAATAGAACTAACGTGCAGTGCTAGCTTCCGTCAATTAGCAATCAAAATAATTACACTCATCAGGAAAAAATAAGTGCCGAAACAAGCAAGTCTCTGTTTGTCTTTATCGCTAGTGCTGAAGAACAGCGACGCAAATTTGTCCTCTGTGTGTCTAATGGGGAAAAAAAAATATTTGTGCTGAATGTTTTGTTTTCACTATTAATAGGCTTATAATGGGCCAAATGTTGGACATTGATAGAGAGTACTCACAGAAAGTAAGACATGGGCAAACAAATCTTCCAAGGACTAATTCATCCCAGAGTTTGTTCTGAATTTTAGAGGGAAGGATACAATCATTTATGTGTTGTCATTTTGTAGTAACATTGAACGTCAAATGTTGCATTTCCTTCAAATCTTTACTTATATCTAAAATAAAAGTTGAATGTTCAGCGTCATGTTTCAAGACAACAAAATAAAGGCGACTTCAAAAAGAAGTGAGCCAAAATGCAACAGTGGAATGGATAGCTGAAGCAAAAACAAAGAAGCAGAGGGGAAGGGGGTGGAGCCAGTTGGACAGGGAGGGCGCAGAAAGGTGTGATGAAAGAGCCACGATGAGTCTCTAATGAGTTTTTTCAGCTCAAACTTTCAGTGGCTCACAGTGACCTTAATAAACCGATGGGATACACACACACACACACAAACACACACACACAGCACAGTATGATGAAAGTGTTACCTCAGCATTTTCCCGCTAAATGTACTCATTAGCCTAGTTGCACATGGCTGCCTGGGAAAACAACAAAGTCAGCTGCAGAGAGCAGCGAGCATTCATCTGAGAGGCTGTCAGAGATTGTGACAGAGAGCAGAGGTCTCATGGCTGCATTATTTTTTTTTTTCCAAGTCAGACTTGTGTGAAAAAACAAAACAAAAAAAAATCAACAATCACTCATGAAGACAGCAACTTTACAGTTGACATGCTACGTATGCATCCGCAAGCTAAAAAAAAAATCGCCATATGTATTGAAAGGGTGGAATTTTTTTTTATTTTTTTATTTCAGCTCTTATAGTTAATGCAATTAGATTCCGCCAGCGCATTTAATGAAGTGCTCAATGAGTTTGTATATAAATAACGAGCCGTTGGATTTCAACTAAATGACTCACGCTCGGCAATTAACAATTAGCCGCAACTTACTGCAGTGTTAGTGTAGCCGAGTGCAAGCTTATAATGAGGGTTGCGCTTGTTGACCTCGAGGCAAAGTCGCACTTTAAGCAGGAAGTGACCCGAGCAGCACGATGATTACAGTTCATTTCGAGTAAGAACCTCAGGGAACAAACCCATCCAATCCTAATGCTTGCTAGTTGAATCAGCAATGTCATGTAGATAACAATCAATGTCCACTATGTTGCACCTTGGAAAGTAGTAAATGTCGATGTATCTCAATGTATATATATATATATGTCTTTTTTTAAAATAAGTAAAATGGTCAATTGAGGTTTTGCATCAGCAGTCTAGTTTACTGAGTGATGATATCTTTAACATCACTGTGTACATCCATCATTAAAAATCTAACATATGTTTTATACTTCACAGCAAGCAGAAGTTTGACAGACTGTGAAAAATCTTTCAGAAAATATTTTCTTTGGGTGAGCCTGGAACAGATTAATGGCGTTTCAATTTATTTCAATGGGAAAATGTGATTTGACAGTATGAATTGTTTTATTTTAATAGAATTTGGGAGTAAAAACCAATATAAATATAAAAAATATTTGGGGTGGAAAATATTTAAATCAAAAATTATAAAATAACATAAAATATAAGCATTTTTATATAAAATAAAAATAAATAAATCAAACAAATATCTTATGAGAAAGAAAAACTCAAACAGCCAGGTACCCTTTAACACCTCAAGCAGCCATCTTTGTTCATCTTTGTATGTCACTCGATAGAGATACTATTGCAGCATGTCCCGCTCCGGGGCGTACGTATGTACGAACACAGCAAAGCCGTTTGAACTGCCCTCTCCCTGCAATGTGTCATCCACTCACCCAAGTCCAAAGGGCACAGAGAAGATGACAAAATCAAAGGCAGAATCTAGAGGGTGGAGATCTTCATGAGATTCCCCCATCTCGGAGCTTCGGGCCCGCGTGAGGAATCACGACCCTCGCGCTTTCAAAGGAGACAGAAAGCGAAAACACAGGAGAGACAAAGATGGTGTTCGCCGAGAAGCTTCGTTATATCGGCTGCGGTTTCACCCGCTTGGAGTGAAGGTGCAGTAGAGCATCGCATGACAGCAAATGAGGTCCTGGGAGATGCATCGTCCTTCAGTGTGTTAGCGAAAGGCTGATTTGGGCAACAGGGGGGTTTCTCTCATCCAACTAGTGGCTGAAGGCTTCAATGACTTTAGGGCTGGACCAGTTGGACTGTATTCTGGGAACACTTACAGGTAGACTTTGAAAAGTTGAATTCCTCCGGGGACCAACGCAAACATAATTCGGCTTCACAGCGAGACACTTTTGATGTAAAAATAGGAGGAGGAAGAGAGGCGAGTGCAACACAAACTGGCCTGGAAGTGAAGACAGACATGCTGGATAATCACTTTGGCTGCTTGTTTTTGTCTGCAACCTGCTCGCCTTCTGTTTCCACACAGCCTCCTCCACAAATATTTCTGGTCACGCTAAGTTACATTTTGGGTAAATCAATTTTTGCCAGTTTTTCCGTGATTGAAAAGGGAATTGAATAATTTGGGGAATTTGGCCATTTGATTTTTAGGATGGAAAGTTAAAACAAGAAAATATATTTTTTTTATTTAATCGAATTATTTTGGGCCAAACGTTTTAATTGAATACCAAGAAAAATATAATAACACCTACAAAAACATTTTATTTTCCATACATAATATAATATTTTGATGCATATAATATACAATCCAATATATTGTCGGATTATAAACGTAATAATTAACCTTTTATCTTAATGCGCAATTAGTGTGCAATGAAAGATCATCATTGGTGCTACGGAGAAGAATCGAGTTTCGCTTAATGGGTCGAAAAAACATTCTTCATTAACATATATGTATATTTGCTCATCTATGTCGCTACACTCAGAGAAAGTCAGTGAATAAACCGTTTACACTTGTTGCATTGTTTACGCTATTGTCATTCTCATCATATGGGGTGACATTGAACGATAAGAGCGAGAAATACATTTGTACGTTTTTCTCTGTGACTGTGGAGCCAAAAGGACATTTTGCGACTCGGAAAAATAATTCAGAAGTTTGGTTGATACATATTCATTTTGTCATAATGTGCTGTATATATCATCTATGAGAGCTGGAGATACAAACAAGCTCCTTGTGAATTTTTTTTTTTAATTGGCTCGTTCTATTTCCATATCAATAAGATAGCCCCACCCCTTTCATCATAACTTCGACTTCCCTTGCTGTCCCCTCCGCCGTTCTCATGCATTCCTGTGCCATATTTGACGTGTCTCTTTTATCTCTTTACATCACGGGGACCATTAACTTGAGGATTTGAATCTACATATGTGAAGACATCTTTATATATGAAGACATCACAGATGGCTTCATACACACACATGCAGAAAGAGAAAGTGAAAGCACAAGGACAAAACGCTGGAAAAGCAGTAAAAGACGTCAAAGGCTAATATTAGCCGATAGCTTCCACCCCCAATCGGTATGCTGCTACTGTTAACAGGTACATTTTTGTTTGTACAATTAAAACTGAAGTGCAATACTAGTCTCCAACCAGCAGAGGCAGTGTTTATTCAACCACTTTGAAAACTAGCAAAACACAACATTGTCAGCTAAAGAAAGTTGAGCTCTGTCCACAAAAAACTCCGCCCAGGCAACATCTTAGCGTTAATATACAAAATAGAACCATCGTTCAGAACATATATATTTTTAAAATAATAACAGATTGTTCATTTTCTTTTCATGTCAAAATGCAATGTAAGTGTTCAAATAATGTTTCACTGTTAACAGAATAAACTTACAGTGATCACATCATTTTTCATCTCACTTCACAACAGGAAGTGAACAATTCCAAAAGGCGAAACTAGTCCAAACTAGCAATGCTACTTACAAAGTTTACGTCGAGAAAAAAAAACGACAATGAAACTGAATGTCACCACAGTTCCATAATAGGAATGCAAGTTGATTCAAATCACGAATCAGGACTGATCCCAAAGTGATCGTTCATATTAGTGCAAAGAGAATCTTAGGTTTGACTCCTTTTCTGTCATTATCAGTCCTGTATCACTTTGTTTACCCCGCCAATGTTGTTCTGCGACGCTCTACCTGTCCCCTGCTCCCTCTACGCCCTACCTCCTATTCGTACCTTCTATCTAGCTCTCTTTGGTTATGTTTTCTTTCTCCCACTCCCCTGATTCATTCTTTCCTTCTCGTCTTTGTTCGCCTTTGTGCGCTCTGCCACTCTCCGTGCCGCCCCAGGCTCCGACATATGGCGCTCTCCTCTCTGCTATTGTCATCCATTAACACCGTTGTCAGTGGGAATTACCCACACATAGCGCAACATGCGAGCCTGTGCTCTGGCTTCTGATGTCAGAAAGAAGAGAGAACAAGGTGGAGAATAAAAAAAAATAAAAAAAATAATGAGTGTGGCGTCTGAAAAAGGGGGGCAAAAAAAAAAGAGCTCCACGTATTCAAAATCTGTGGTGAGGAATTAGGATTACGTAATTTTCATGCATATACTGGGCCCTTTTTCGGGGATTTTTTTTTTTCCCTCCTCTCTTCTTTAACACTGGGTGGGAAAACACAGCATGAGCGGGACCACTCGCACAAACACATGCATGCAAACTTCTGCTGTGTTCTAATTAAAGTGGTTGTGATGACGGAGATTTGAGTGTGTGTGTGTGTGTGTGTGTGTGTGTGTGTGTGTGTGTGTGTGTGTGTGTGTGTGTGTGTGTGTGTGTGTGTGTGTGTGTGTGTGTGTGTGTGTTAGTGCAAGACAGAGATAACAGCTCTATAATAATCAGTCCACGGGGACTTGCAGAGCAGGCGACTGTGACAGCTTGTCCGCCAGTAAAGCGTCAGATACACAAACCCATCAGCGCTGATCAAACCTCATTGTGATCCAACCTTAAAAAGTACTATTTTTAGATGTCTTTTTTTTCTCCCCGCACTATTGTTGCCGTGCAATGGGAAGTCACGCGGGTAGTGTGCGAACGAAAAGAGGCATTTGATGACATGACAACAAGACGAGGCTAATCAAAGATTGCGGCGGTTGCAGCCGTGATGATGATGATGCCGGGATAAATGCCACTTTTTGCAGGAAAAAGAAATTCACCGTAGATGTAAAGACAGATTGACAGTCAGCTATGGAGGCAGACATCCTGCCCGAGGTGGTACATTTGCATCTTTCCTTCACCGTCTGCACGTTCTGATTCTGTTTGAAGTTCCCTTTTTCAGCGATGGGTTTTGTTAAGTCTTTTCAAGTTTGTTCTCCCTTTTTTCTCACTTGTCAAGACAAGATTTCTTTAATCTTCTCTACCCACTATCGGCAAGGGAAAAATATAACTGTTCTTTCAGATAACGGCAAATTGGGGAAGGTAGAAGTGTATTGCAATCATGTGAGTTTGCGTAGATTGGATCGTTTGGAATTGGAGACAAAAAAAATTTGATTCATTCTTTGACCAACAAGATGGAGGAGTGCTTTCTCAGGAATAGGTCCAACTCTAAATTGGGGGTGATTGGTCTGTCTCTGCATGTCAGTGACAGGAGATCAGTCCAGGATGCAGCCTGCCTTTCACCCCAAGACAGCTGAGATAGGCTCCAAACCTCCTGACCCTCAACTCGATAACCAGTATGGAAAATGGATAAATGCACCAAGAGTACATGACCAATAAAACAACATTTCCTTACAGCTCCAATTAAAAAAAAAGAAATAAAAGAAAACAAAAATCAGGAATTAACATTGTGATGGGGGATATGGCACAGGAGACTCCCAGTTTACTCCAGTTTGACGAAACCTGTTTTTAATCTTCGCCGACTTTGCCGAGGAGATCTCGGAATCCTTGACCATTCGAGTTAATCTCATAATAATGGAGGTCGATTTTCCAGCTCGTGGTTTGCTGACGGAGGGGAATCATCACGCTGGGGGGAAACCAAGCACTGACATCAAATTAGCGCTGCACGCATCACACAGAGGAATAAACGATATGAAAATAAAACTAATGTCGCGAGCACGAACAAGGAAAAAGTTTTCCCGCCAAGACTTATTATCACCCGATAGTAGTCAAACCCAAATGACACAGTAAATGGAGCCGCATGATCACTAATTGATCAATTGCCTTTTAAGGAGTCATGAAATAAATCTAAATCCTTTCCGTACGGATGAAATCAGATGATAGTGTAAAATTAATGTTGCGAGCGCTGAAGGCTGACAAATTTAAAAAAAGGTTCCAATCTGTGCTTTACAAAAGAAATAATCTACTTTTGATTCATATTGACAGGGGGAAAAAAAAGTCTACACTTCTTCTGATTAGTAATTGTGAAGCCTTATGTTGACCAATCACGTTACAGTATTCCTGATATCACCAATCAGACATTAAGCCACCATTGGAGTTTTTTTTTACGTCCTTAGATGCATACTCCGTGCTCTGATTTGCTTTCTATTTCCCGGACTCTATTCATCGAGAACGTGTTCACTGATTAGACAGTAAAGGGTGAACATTTCCAACAGCCAACATTAAATTACGTGTATGCCGGGAGAAGCGAGAAAAGGCAGTGCAAATGCTCCAAAAGTCTATTAGACTTTAGAGAGCTTCTTAGTCAAGGTCAGTCTATGCATTTGGGCGTCTGTGCATATGCATGTACTGAATGAGTGTGTGTGTGTGCGCGTGTGTGTGTGTGTGCGTGTGTGTACGTGTGTGTACGTGTGTGTGAATGTCAAATACAATACTGCAGCCACACCACAGCACAGTAAAACCATTAAGCTTCAGACAGAAGTGCTGACTGGAGATTAGCGGTGCTAAATCTCGGTCGGGTGGAAGAAGTCACTGTGCTTTCTAAACATGTCTGGGACTTTTAATGCTGCAACCATTTATTTTTTTCAAAAAGTGCAACATGTTGATTTTTTTTTAAATTATTATTATTTAGATTTTTTTTTAAAACATTTTATACGATTTGTTTTCAAAAAAAAATGTAAAACATTTTTCTACATTAGTCAGAGAGGCAAAGATGTGTCAATTACGATCGATCTATTTTAAGTCCTTAATTGACTAGTCCCCTCGTGTAGAGTTTCACATGCTAGAATCCGTGGCAGTGGTTCAAACTCTCGGGCTCAACACATCCTGCCTGGCAATTTTCTGTTAGTGATCAGATGTTTGGCGGGATCATTCATCTCGAGTTCCCCGCCACAGCTCAGCCAGGAGGGAAGGAAGACGAGCAAGACAAAAGAGAGAGTGAAGGAGCAAGTTGGAAGGCATTTGGGGAGAAAGCGGCAGATAAGCAGCCTGCGTGAGCTTCCTAACCACCAGCTGACATTCTTCATCTGGAGTTGCCGCGCCTGTTTCGCCATCGGAGCATTGTGGGTTTGTCTGGATACATGAAAAAAATAAAAAGCCAGAAGAGGAAACAAAGCATTTTCTTAGAGCGCCGTCGCCGCCGCCATCGGCTTTCCGTCTGACTTTCTCTCATTTCTCTCTGTGTAATATTATTTCCCTGCTCTGTCCTGCTTTTATCACCGCCACCCCCCCCCTCTAACTCCCGACATCATCAGCAGCAGCCAACAAGCACACACCCAACAGTTTCAGATGCAGAGTTGGGAGCAAAAGGCAGGAGACAGACAAGATAAAAGATGCTTCCTGATTCTTCAGCTCTCAGCTACTCCGCTGTCAACCGAGAAGACAGCTAGTCAAGACACAGAATTTCCTGCCCAAAGTATCCCGCGCTGGAGCTGTCGCTAACAGGCACGGATGGGGGGGGGTGGGGGGGTGATGGAGAGATGGACAGGTAAGCACATACATGATAAGTACAGAGAGAAGGAAGATAATCCTGCATGTCATCCTGAACCTTTGGGCACAGCATTATTATTAGAAGGCCTCAAAGGGGATTTCAACTTCCACTCCCGTTTGTAGTTTTTGTTGCACACCGCACAGAGAAACAAACCAGACACCTCCAAAAAACGTGAAAACAGCGATGAACTTCTTGAGCGTGCCTGGCACGAAAGTATCGGCCATTGTTTTGGTCTGCATTGGAATTTAAACCGTTCCGAAATGAATTTTTTGCATCATACAATGTGATCGGCCAGGATTTGATATGTCATCGAGTAATGATACCAAGTACTGATACCAGAAAAACTTATCAGCCAATAACAAAACCTTGAAATACCGCTATCCACTTGATACCGATACTTGCCCATTCCTACAGTGGATAAATTCAATATTTCTGGATTTAGCTTCATTTCTTACTAAAAAAAAGACTACACAGGCTGCCATTTTGTTTTTCAGTCTCTATTGTAAATGGTTCTTAAATACAGTTTCAGCACACTAGGCACCGGTTGCATTGTTATGAATAGCTTGCGTATAGCGGTACTAAACATTCTGCTCTCCGTTGATTGGTCAACAGAGAATTGAAATAAAAATATGCTTGTGGAATACTTCCTAAGCACATTAAATTCCATTCTCAACCGCTTATTTATTGATACACGTATACTGCAGTTGTTTTATGGTAGATAAAATGGCGGGATTCACAATACACACTGCTGCAATTACTCTGCTTAGGTTTATTGCCTGTTGTTGTAAATACGCACTCAGATATTTTTGGAAGCGTTGCCCAATAACAACGAATATTTATTACCCAATGAACCAATGTCACACTTCCACACACTCTTCCACATCATCTTTTTGGAAGACGTGTCACAGCTTGCAGCGTATTGCCCTGCCAATTGCCTTATTTAGAAAAAGTGTCTCCTTGCAGACATCAAGCAGATTGTCAAGTGTTGATCTTTATTAGCTGATGCGGCGGCAAATATTCACAAAGCCAGACACCAGACGGGTGGTCTCATGGCTGTCTGGCTGAAATGTCACTACCTCACTTTCATACCAGAAATATCACTTGTAGCATCAATTTCTACTGACTCTCCCTGAGGGTACATTTCTTTATGTATGAAAATGTAACGTTCCCAGGCATAAGGTCAGTCATACTGACCCATTATAATTATGTCAAATAAATGCATTCATTAAGTTTGTATTTTAGAAGCAACATGCATAAATAAAGTCGCCTTGCCTAGCCATGGTACCACAACTGAGTACACACATAGTCCGTCTGTCGCACAACCAAACACACCACGTCACGGCACTGAGCTGCAAAATCCACTACCAACATGAGTCCCTGTCATTGTTTAGTCAAAAGAGCCTCAGTTTTACTATGGTCTACTTCTGTGGTGTCAAACATGAGACTCGGGTGCTATTTTTTGGTTCGCGGGATATTTTGTGCCCCCCCCCAAGTTGACCTTTTTTTTTTTTAAACGAACATTCATTTTGCATAACGAGGACAATAACACAAAACAAACAATGGATATAAAAACTCTCAAACATTAAACCACAGCAAAATGTCAGGGCAAGGGCACCAAAAACGCTACATCCAGTTCTGAGACTAAATCCATTTCCTTCCAAAAATTTTCAACATCTATGCAAAAGGAAAACAAAAACAAGCGTGTCAGAGTCCGACTGCAAATCAAAAATGACATTCATCAGACAAATTTAACATTTTCTGACATCACAGTTGAATAACATGTCCCCCATGTTTTTTTGCCGTGGGCATTTTCTGCCTTTTCTTTTCTTTTTTAATCACACGTGTTACGATAGCTAAGGGTCATGACATTTTTCGACAGTCTAATTTTGAATGGACACCATTCTTCCCTTTCTTTCTACTCCACATCAACATCATTTATTTCATTTGATGTGATCCTCCTGGCCGAGGAACATCTCTCCCTGCATCGCTCGTCCAAGCCTTCAGGAAGCGGCCTCTGGAATGATGTTGCAATGTGTGTCCATCCTAAACCCCACGAGGCTCGTATAGGAACCCGGGCCCTCTGCTGTTGTTGCGCCAGCTTTTTTTTTTTTTGCCTCTGAGCCTTCCGCGAGTATGCATGAGCATGTGTGCGCCATAGGTGAGTTTGTGCATGTGTTAATTGTGACTACGTGCAGCTTCCCTGTGCCAAAACTCTGCTTCTGTCTGTGTTGGTCTATTGTGTCTGCTCCGGTGTTTGGTGGCTTGTGGGCATCTGGCCGCTTTAGAGGACAATGCGGAGTGAGACAATGCTTGGAGAATTGATGAGATACTCTGCAGTACACAGGGATGAGGCAGCTAGCATGGACTTAAAGCTCCACGACTCTGAAAATCTGCAAGGCTTTGTGCCGTTTTGCATTGTGCGTGAGATGTGAGCTCTTTGTTGAGACATGAAGCTGTATAGTTCACCCCGAGTGCTGAAATAGCAACAGATCCCAATCTCGCCAGCACGAGCAATCCCGCGACGGGGATACGTCCGGCTAATTCCCAGTGACCTCCTCCATTCAACAGGAGCCAGCTGGCAACTTGTGGTATCCAAAATCTATTAGTCATTCGTTCTTTGTCACTTCCATCCATCTTTACGTCTACGTAAGCCATCAGTGTTTTTTGGTCGGGATCCAAATCAATCCGGTTCTGACACATGACCTGAATCATTCATCTCTCCCCCGCTGTCTCTCTCTATCTTTTTCACCTCTCTAACTGTAGGAGTGTGTAGCCAGCTGCCAGCCAGCATCAGTCACATTGTCAGTGCCTGCCTGGCTTTGGGGCAGCTCTTGGCTTAGAGGGCAAGCTCTGGCTGAAAACTTTGCCTCAGAGTCCGACCCCAAACTGCCGAGATTGCAGCTACGACGTTTAGCATATTTAGCCTTGTCACATTTGCGGAGCAGGTTGAGTACACGCTGTGCATTACTGTATGAATCGACCGCTATACCGCAATACAAACTTGGCCGACATTTTGAAACTATGAATAACTATGAAAATTCATAACTTCCCCCGAAACTTCTAAAAACATTGATTAAAAAAATATGATAGTGATCTAACTCTAAACTAATCTAAGATATTCAAATTTATTTTTAATCATTCAGCTATTATTCATCAGTTGCCTTTTTCTTGCAACTATTTTTTTTGACAGACAAATCTGTGTGTTAATTCATCAATCAACAGCCCTGTGAGAAGTTTGTGATGTATTTTACTTGACATTCAGAAATATATTCATTAATCATTTTCCGAGTTCTGGTCAAGCCTTCGTTTTGCCTCGAGAGAGAGAGAAAAAAAAACCCTGGCACCATCCTTGCAGTCACATGACAACCAAAAGGCTCAGTGGCCCCACACCGAAGCCAGTTTTTTTAAAATGCTGATTAAATTTTTTTTTTTCTTAAAAAGACATCTGAAATGATGATCTGGTGTCAAAACTGAAAATCAAGACGCACACTCCTCTGCTTTTAATAGACACCAAAGTGTTTCCACTTATTGCAAACTGTTTAATGTTACATATGTGTGAGAAGGTCACCCAAGGCTAGCCTAACTTTCGATACATTTGTTTGGCGTGAGCGAGAAACAAAGTGTAATCATTGTTGTGCAGGGTGTTGCTTCAACGTGTATGCTGTCTAATTAAGAGTATCCTCTCCTCGCTGAGACGGGTTCCCAAAGCCCCGCCAGCCATGATTAAAAGACAAGCTCTCAAAGGACTTCCAATCCGCTGCGGATACTTCCTGGATGGCATCCATACGCAATCAACCATCTCATCTTGACCAGAACGGACGCTCTTTCAACTCTGCGTCTCTCTCCGGGTCCTTCTCAAGTGTGCTGGCTTTTCTCTCTCGTTTCCTTCATCTGTTTACAGCCTTTTTTTTTTTTCCCACCACCCCCCGCTCTCTCAACTCTACTTCTCCCCCAAACAGCCGCTCGCTTCCCTCCCCTTTCACTTCTCCCAACCCTTCGTCTGCCAAGGCTTCACATCAAAGCCACTGATTGGTTTCTGACTGTTCAGAAGGCAGCATTTAATCCCGCTTTGTGTGGAAGAAAAAAAAAAGACCAAAAATAATCAGCATGAATATGGAAAAAGCTGCTTCGGTGGTAATATCCAGCTCGGTAATATCCATATCAGTCAAACTAACTTGGCTTCATTTGACTTGCATACAAAAGGGAAGGCCGTACTTTCCTCCAAAGTCACATTGTGTGGGATAAATATAGCAAGTTGACAAGGTTGTTGATTCAGGGCTGACATTGAGTCATGCTCGCAAAGCAACAATTTAATACTTTAATTCTCTTGTTTCCTTGCTACTATCTCTACCTTCTGATGTACAGTCCCTTCACCTTGGCTTGACTGCGCCATACAACATGGTTGCCCAAGGTTGTTTAGCGCTTTGGGAGTTTTTTAATTGGAAACTTTAACTCGTTAGCGCCTTGAGGTTGAACTCCAGGAAAGAAAATATTTAAAGACGATTCGTGACAGACAAAGTTATTTAATATGAAAAGATATATTACTGTAGAGTTAAGAGGAGTATAAAATATTAAGTCAGCTTTGTGTTGAGGTCATTCTTAAGTGGGATCTTTTTAAATTAAAAGTAGCTTAATTTTGAACATGAAGCAACTGGTTGACTCTAGTCTATTTTATTCATTGAAAATTATTTGCCCCCACAAAAAAATATTTAATTTTGCAGAATTGTGTGAAGTGAACAGAACAAATGAGATCACCAAATTAGAAATGTCACTTCTATATCTGCATAAAATTCAGAGGAACAAGAAAACTACATTTATGAGTGTCTAAATTATTGTAACACAATGCTGTACGATATATTTTGTCGAAAGCCACTGTAACAATGAAAAAAATATATAATTCCACCCAATTTCGCTGAGGTCTGGCTGACATTCTTTCTAATTATCGCCGCGGTTTGTCAACATCTGCCACATTGTCCATTTCCTGTTGCTGGTGAAATGAATGAAAGCTTTTTATCAATCGTATAATAGAAGATTCGCAGACAGACTTTTTCATATTGAGGGAGGACAAGGGGGAGTGTACTAGATAGATTTCCCTCTCAAAGATTGATAAAAGGGAGATATTTCTGTAACTCCGGGCTAATTCTGCAAGTAGCGCCAGATCTCGCCAGGGATTTACAAGACTGGCTTCAAAACAATTAGTTGGAGAATGGGAGCCATTTAAAAGACAAGGAGACAGATCTTAATACAGCTGTGGGCATTTCCCCGCGGAGGACTCATTTTTACAACCTCCTTACTGAATCTCTCTCTCCCCCTCTCTAGCGCTAATACTCCAAGCCAATCTCCTCCGTCTCATTTCACACAGAAGAGCATTTGATGAAAGTTACCATTGGAGGAAACAAAGAGGAAAAGGGGAGGGGGGGGGGGAAGGACAGAAAAAGAGTCAAGGAAGTTTTACAGACAAAAGCAATAGAGACCGCGAAAAAAAAAAAAAAAACACGCTTCAACAGTGTGATCAACAACAACACATAAGAGACACGGGGCCAAACACACATCGTGGGAGCCGCAAGTTATTAAACATCCATCTCTCTTTATGAGGACTGTCTTCCTGCTGCCCTGTGTATAGCGAGGACCAATCAGCGAGTCCACGTGTCCACGGGGACCAATCAGTGTTCAGAGAAGGACTTACTCAGCATGTCTTGGTATGCAGGTAAACGACACTGTTAAGCCTTCCTGGGTCTACGCAGGCACTCAAAGGAGAGGCAACAACCCCGGTTCTTGTTAATTAATGTGCTTTGTCAACCCTGAATTGAATTTTGGACGAATATTACACTCATTAAGAGGCTTTTCAGGGAGAGCCGATCCGGACATGACATCATTCACATTGCATTACACTGTCTCACAAGAACGTTAATGGAAGTAAGACTGAACTCATCGTGTGCACTCGATAAAAATGGCGGATATGCTGACTAAAACGATATGTATATGCAGAAAACTATAGGTGTGGACAAATTATTCCCATTTTAAGTGTTCCTAATAGTATTCAGCATCAACAATCTCCTTCTTTAGCTTTGACGCATTCATATCATCACCTTCCTAAAATAATGGTCTCAGTCATTTTTTACAAAAACTGCACCAAATAGTGATCAGATATTTAGATTTTTTTTCCAATTCATCTCCAACTAAAAAACTTTTTTTTTTTTTTAATATTTTTTACCCGGATATATTTTCAATCACATTCGGCAATCCTGCACAGTAGGAAAAATTATTCTGCAAACTCATCAAACTAACCTAACAATATACTGATATATATTATACTATACTAGTATAGATTTTATGAAAACCGCAGCTAATAGCAGAAATGATAATTATTTAAAATATATATTTTTCCATTAGGATGAACTCAACAGCGTCCCCGTGACCAATTGCAGAGTACTGCACCCCATTTTGACTCAGTTGATGAGAGATGCAAATCATCAACAGACCCACTTCTTAGCAATCAATCATTCGACTGTTAAACCCTTGCCTATGAAATATAATGCCTTCCTAATGGTATATAATCCTACAAAATTCTCTCCATAATAGCTTTGCCCATTAATGTTAACTATTTTCCCGAAAGGCTCACGATCCGTAGCTCACAGCAGACTCCTCAACACACCTGCCATTTGTAGAGTCCCACTTAAAAGCTCGGATGTCACTTGTGCTATCAGCCTGCAGAAAATTGAAAAGTCGAAGCAAAGAGGGGCTGCAGTTGTCAACTACTCACAAATGCCCCATTCAAGACTCTCTGTATTGGGATTTTAATTCAGAATTTCTGTATTATTTGCATGTTAAGGTGTCTTTTACACTGGGGAGCAATTAAATGATAAAGCGCCGCTGTTGCAGGTTTATGTAAATTCCCTCTGCTCCAGGCTTGCATTGAGAGAAGGCTCGGAATTACCGCGTAGCAAATAACTTCAGGTGATGCATATTATTTTTTGCTTTTAATTCTTTTCTTCGGTTCAGCCTTTATTTTTTTAGTCAGTGCCGCGCAAGCAAACATTATAAATAAATAATTAAAGCAATATCAACACAAGGTACAAGCAGTAAACAAAACAATTTCACAGGTACGTGCATACTAGAATGGATGGAGTCAATGATAAAATATTTGAAACAAAAGTAAATCAAGGCATCCACCTGAAATTGTAGCAAATGATTAATTGAAAAAAATGAATTAAGTCTTTTTTTAAATTTATTTTTATTTATTTCTAAATTCATCTGGAACATTTAGGATATTTAGAGCTAAGGCATCTTTATATTTGTTCTACATCCTTAGTTTCCTGATTGGGCCTCGTTTATCGGCAACAAAATTAAAGATTTTTTTTTTTTTTAAAGCTACATTACGATTAGTGATAACAGAGTTACAAAGGGCGCGTCTCATTTCTGGTTGAATGTAATGTTGATATTTCCTGCAGAATGTTTTGCTGTCATTAAATAAATGCCATTCAAGTCTGTGATATTATGCAACATACAATTTTGCATTTATGTGAGTGAATAACAGCGACTTAAAAGAAACAATAACAGACCAAGTGTCAAACCGGTGTGAAATATATCGCCTGTGACACAAATGTCGAAGCACTTGCGTTACAGGTGGGCACTTTTCTCACACTCACCCTGCGAAGGCCCTCGTGTGCGCTTTCAACCTTCATCTTTCCAGCTCATCAACTCCGATAGGAGGGCTTGGTATTTCGCTTTCAAGTCACCTCTGAAACACAAATGAGAAAGAAGGTGATGTGCATGAAAACGGAGGGGTGGCGGCGGCGGCGGCGGCGGCGGCGGCGGTGTTCTCTGACAACTTTAAACTGGCTTAAGATCAATAATGCAACCCCAAGCTACAGTGGAGCTGACAGCACTGACTGACTTAATTGCTTTGGACTGTCATGGCACACTCTGTAGATATTCACCGGGTGGGCTGTCCTACAGGTTTGTCCTCTGTTCTTCACGTTACATTGCATATTAGTAACTTTGTAAGAAGTCTCAATTTATATGTACTCTCGTACTGTAGGAGCTGCGAGAATTGCTTGTGACTAATATTGATCATGAAAAATCTTTTTTTTTTCCCTTACCTGGCAAATCAATTTTCCCAATTTGCTAGGAAATTCTATTGTGGAGCTATTCAATGCTCCTCGCAAGATTGCCGATACATGCTGGATAGAAGCTTTATATACAGAAAAAATAATGGGCGTCAAATCAAGAAGTGTATCTGCCCTAGGCTGTACTACTGCTATCAATGATAAGAGTGAAAAAGATGTGCGCCCCCCGCCCCCAATTAAATCGATGGCAACTCTACGATGAGTGTCAAGGCAGGAATTAAAGTAATAGAAATCTATTTTCCCTCACACACTCCTTCACATGAGAAATGTTGCATACCTCTTAGTCAAATGACCCTGATGTTGAACAATGTGGAATTTGAGCCACAATTTTGTGAAAATTGTACAGAAGGTTAAAGCCTCAATGTATCTTATGAGGCTTCCATTCAGTTAGCAATTTAAGAATTAACTCCATAAGTAAGACTAAATAAAAATTTGTTTTCCTCATTACAGCCACTGGCGGAGCTAGAGGGGGGTTCCCCCTTGAAATATGCTTTTTCAATTTTCCCATTATTTTGGGGATTTTATTTTTCAGCATTTCCACCTGGCCCCCATAGGATTTAGTGTTTTGGAATAATTTTTTGCTTTTTTGTACATTTATTTTGTTTTGTGGACCACTTGAGATATTCTTGGACCTAGCTCTGCCAGTGATTACAGCCTCCTTGAGGACTGGAGTAGAACTAAGTCCAGCTCTTCAACTCTTCAACTTTATGTTCAAGTCTTTATCTGGTTGACACCTGTCTGAGTTGCTCACTCATAAATCATTCAGGTGACACCTTCCCAGCGGTATGTGCTCTCTTCTGTTTATATTGCTGTCATTTACACAGGTTTTGTTTTTTTTTACACAGAAGGCATTAACAGGCAAATGGAGTCCGGCTGCTTAACATTCAGACAGTCGGTAATCCCAATGTCTTAACAACTGTTGACACGCTCTTTAAAATATGCGCATCTGTGTATGTGTGTCTCGAGCTGTGAAGGAAGTTGGAGGAAACAGTTGGCACCACCGCGTCAACACCCAGTAGTCAAGTATTGATTTTTTTTTTTTTTTTTTTGCTTCACTATAGCTTTTTTTTTTTTCTATCATCAGTTTATATTTCACTCATCCTGCCTTGTCCACCCAATGGTTTCATTTTAACACCTCTGCCCAAAGCTAATGTTTTAGTTTGTGTAAAAACTAAGAAATATAATCCCCCAAAGAACAACCCATTAAATTTGGGAGACGATCCAGAATGTTTTGTTTATTTCTTTGGAGGATTTTGCAAAAGCTTCTTAACTGTACAATACAGCATTCTACAAAAAAATAAAATTGAATGGGAAGGCCATGGGCCGTGAAAGTTGCATCTCCCGCATTGCAACAAATGTTAACCAACAAGCTACAGTTGTTTCCTCAGGTTGGAGCAACAGAGTGAGAAAACGAAACTCGACAGAGCTCAATACCGCCACCCTTAGGTGATGACATGAACTTACTCACAGCATGACGAATAAAAACCGTTCGTACATACAAAGATAGATACATCATTCTGCTCCATAAGCTAGTTTGGTAACCTTGGGAAAAGGAGGAGGGGAGAGGAAGAAAGTGTTTGCGTGTGAAACCGACAGAGGGCAGGGGGTGGGAAACAAACGAGAACGTGTGTGTTGTCAGTCTTATTGCCGTTTCAGCATCTTGCTTGTCAGCTTGTGTCTGCTAAAATGTTGAAATTGACATCTGAGGCAGCAACAAACACAAAGAGACCCATCTAAAAAAAAACTACAATGAGAGAGTGACAATAGCAAGTTAGCTAAAAGAATGAGCTATTGCGTTTATATTAACACCAATTGAACTACTGCTAGCATAACAGCTAGCATAACAGCATTTAGGAGTCACTTCTGACAAACATGGCGGTTAAAATAAAGTGACCTGTTTACGTCACGCGACTTTCCAAAGCAATTTAAACGAGTGTTATGTGTCACTCTGGATCAACATTATTCAGCCCTAGTGTTTACCTTCCCTTAGTCTGATTTGACTAACTGTATACACAAATCCCCTTTGGTGCTGATTTAATTGGCAATTTAAAGATGATGAAAATAATTTTCAAAAATAATTCCTGCAAATTTGAGGCCGTTAGCAACAAAACCTCTCTGATCAAGTTGCCCCTCATAAAAACAAACAGCAAATAATCTCTGAAAGCTTTGCTTTAAGCTGCACACACACACACACACACACACACGTGTATATATTTTGAATAGCGAAGCAGAAACAAACATGTGCATAACGTTCACACATGGGGCGAGGTGTCTGTGCACGTACCTTTTCTGGCAGAAGATCAACAAATGAATGTGTGTGTGTGTATGTGTGTTGTGTACAAAGTAAAAAGAACAGCTTCTTGGACAAATCCAGTCTAAATAATCATCCCGTCCTGGCTGTTCAGATCCCAACACTGTGTCCCATGTGGCTTCATTACTGTTTCTGCTAATTAAGCAGCTCCAAATAAACACCATCTTCAGCCTTCATTACCACAAACACAGCAGCAGCAGCAGCAGCAGCAGCAGCAACACATGCTTCAACCGGATAGTTCTGTCCATGCTGGCATGGATAAATATGCAAATGTATTCTATATTGTTGAAAAGACAGAACATAAATATATAATTAATTGCAGATTATGATACTCTGGTTATTTTATTCATACTTGAATGGGTCTGTTGATGTCAACTTGTTGAATATCTTATTTCTATTGTATTGAAAATTTAGCAAAGGTAAAATCTTATCTGTTGATATTAAATTGAAGGCAATTTTTTTTTTAGCTCTTATCTTAAAATTTTGCCAAACATAGTAAGAATGGAACTACCGAAGTATGGAAAAATGTTTCACTGGAAAATGGGTTCAAACGTACTTGCGTAATTCCTTTAAAATAAATTTTACTGAGTTTTACAGAAATCTCACATGAGAATGTCATCAAAATTGAACCAATGGATTCTGAGAAATATATTCCACGAGAATTTGGTCACTTCCTAATACTACAGGGCCGTTTGATGATCAACAATATCGGCGCTTCTTGAACCGTGTCAATAACGGATAACAATTTTGTAACAGCTGGCAACAACGCAGACGACAACAAAGATCTGCTTTCATTAATTGCAATCTGCAGTTTAAGTGTAATTACAAAAGCGCCGACTTTGCCTAAATTACATCAGAATGATAAAAGCAAAATGCTTTGAACTCCCCGTAAATCCAACACACATTCTTTTCAAAACGCGTCTGCCAACATGTGTCTGTGTGTGAAATAATGAGCAGCGTATAAAAACATAAATCATATGCGGAAATGCCAGAAAGTTCAATTTATTCCTCCATTACGACTCGGAGTTCAACACATAGTCGAGCGAGAGGGAGCTTTTGATTATGAAGCTGTTAAAAAGTGGAGCACAGTGTAAACAACAGGAGCTCCCAAACTGAACTTGTACATTTCCCTCCATCAAAACAGAACGGGTTCTAGATGTGCATACAAAGACAGTCGGGGCTACAAAATGCTCGGGGATGTGAAAACGTTTGAAGACTGCAGTATGGCAATTTTTGCAACCAGGGTTTAGCTTTCACAAGGCGGGAAAGGAAGATAATGTCAGAGGAGATTTGATAAAATGCTGCATAACCTTGTGGCTTAAAGGACACAACACCTCTTTTTCCGGTTACGCTTCAAAACGCAATCTTACCTCATTTTTCTTTTTTTCTTTTTTGCAGTCTCCTTGAGCAAGCACCCACTGAAATACAAAAAAAAGAAAAACTCTTATTTGTAGTCACGGTCTGATCTGACCAGTGTGTTTGAGATTTAAAAAAAAAAAAGAAAAAAAACATGACATTGTCTGCAAAGGTCAGGTCAAAATCTATTTTAAAATTTTCTATTCAAATTCTCTACCCTAATTACATGATATTAAAATCCACTAGGTGTAGGAAATAAAAAGTTTCAGTGTCAAAAATATTTGATCCCTTGGCTTGATTGTATTGTGGGTGTGTGCTGCATAAAAAACTTCATTAAATTAGAAATGAACTCATTCAGTGCCATTGACGGTTATAGTCGTCAAAGATATTAACTGGGTAGGCAGTGAATGAGTTAAGTTTTTTAATATATTCTTCTTCCTCTTAAGCCAGTGGAAAAACCAAAGTTGGTCTCTCAAATTATGTGGCACCCACGCATGATGACGGGCAGTTCAACTTTAGAGAAGTTTCGGACGATGACCATTTTGACATTGGGTTAAAGACGGGGCCTGTAAATGCAACACGGATGAAAAGCTTCTCCATGGAGCTCAGTGCAAACTCATTTACCTCCTACATCCCCAAATTCAGTGAGAGAGTAGTGAAGGACATTTCCCCAGGCCTGCTCTTGGCTCGACACGCAAAATAAAAGCATGTGCATGGAAACACATGCAGCTCTCCCTCCCTCTCTCATGCCCTTTTATATTCCCAACCAAGTCAAACTATTTTCGGTGCTCTTCAATTCCACTTGCTGCTTAAATTGCCATAAGTCTCCAGGGGACATCACAACATTACCGCGAGGCTTTCAACATGAGATGATAATCTATGAGTTCAATATTTTGTCACCTTTGTACTTGAAAATTACAACATAGAGGCAAGGGAGGTAATGAGGCAAGAGTTTAGATGAGGGGGAATGTCATGTGACAACTTTGATTCATAGTCAGGATGACAACATTGTCAACGTGTAGCATGTGGTTGCAGCCAATGTGACACAAACATTTATCGTCAAAATGCACCGTGCATGACAGTAAAAGGTTCACATTGGCAGATGTTTGCAAGCACTGTGATGACCTTTATCTCACTTTTAAAATGAGCAACTAAAGAATCGATATGTCATGGTAAAATAGCATTATCAAATAATAATACAAATATTTTTTTACATATTATTGTATGTTTGTGAAATCTGTTCAAGAGCAATTTTTTTACAAAGTTTGCACACATCCTGGCACCCAGCTGTTCATAAAACCCGGTGCCACACCCACCATCTCCCATTTCGACATCCTATTATTTATTTGAGCTCAGTCACAGAAAGCGCATCTGCCCCTCTTGCTTTCCCTGGGTGAGAGATGGATGCAGGAGTCCTTGGCTGAACTGTAAAAGTGCTGATGTGGCGCCAGTCCCACTAACAGCATGATGACGTCTCTATCCGTCTCCCCATGACATACCCCGCCTCACGGAATCCAAGAAAAATATAGACATTTTACTGTACAATGGACACCAGCTAAGCAGTTTTCAGAGTTTGGTCATGTGACATTCACAAGCTGAGCCCTCATTGGTCGCAACTGCCATGTCATTTTCAGTCTAGAAAATTACAAAATGGCCGCCCCTGAGATAGCTTAACAGGTGGATTTAGCTACTCAAAACTCAACACCACCGTGTTTAAACTGGTGGGACTGTATAGAACACGGATGATTCATATAGATTTAGATATATTGTGCGTGTATTTTTGTAATTATCCGAGTTTAGTTGTTTGAAGACTTGCACTGAAGTGAATCAACCACTGACGCATAATTGACATAAATGACATTGTGGCGGGGAAAAAAAGTACAACTCCCATTTTGTATGAAAGTGATACATTTTAGCTTCTTACTTGGGACAGCAATGGTGGTCATAAACTTCCTTTATTTTAAAATTAAAAAAAAAAAACGAGCGCTTACCTTCCGTGCTTGATGCGTAGTGTTGATTAGCTTGTTCGTTTTG
The DNA here is from genome assembly GCF_054491065.1 of Syngnathus leptorhynchus. Taxonomy (NCBI): domain Eukaryota; kingdom Metazoa; phylum Chordata; class Actinopteri; order Syngnathiformes; family Syngnathidae; genus Syngnathus; species Syngnathus leptorhynchus. The sequence goes on from NC_141202.1 coordinate 3,382,968, forward strand.
GCGCCAGATTTGTGTATGCGCAGCCATGCGGTGAGGGGGTGTGGTCACTGTCTATTGCGGACGTGTAATTCCCTGTGATTGGCTTACCTGTCTGTCAATCAAGTGATGGGATGATTAGAGAAAAAAATATATTGTATATATAAATATATATATATTTTTTTTAATTACATATAAATATATACATATATATATGTATATATATATATATATTTATATATATATAATTTATTTTTTATTTTTTAATATCATACAATCAGTAGTAGCGATCGATGTAATGAGCACTCCTGGTATTGAACATATAAATAAAAGGTTTGGTTTTGACCTACCAAGATGAATATTTATACATTTTTCAAGGTGGCAAAATGACCAAGTAGCATCATTCATGTTACAGCATGATCGTCATCTATCACACACTGCTTATCTTGCAGCATCTTTATTACTCCATCAAGTCTCCTATATAATCAGCATCTGTCTCAGTTGTCCCTCACACTAACACTAACCAATACCAACCACCAGCAAGCCATCACTGACTCAAACACACACGCGCTCTGGCTCAGATTCACCCCCACGCACAAACACAAGTTCATGCAACATCACTCAGCTGACCTGAATGATGTTGGAGTGTGGAGTTCTCCTGCGCCCGTGTTCAAGTGACTCATCTATCCTGCCGCTGCTTCATTACAGCCTGCAAGGGCAAACGCTATCTCCCGCTCCTTCTGCCGCCCCAGCTGGAGGCAGAGAGATGGAGATATACAGTAGGTAGAAAGTGTGATATCGCTCTGTCTTCCGTATCGGCTCCCCCACCTTCATCTTGCTTTTCTCTATATTTATCTCCTGTCTCCACATCTATTGCTTTCTATCTATGTTTTCAATCACGCTCACTGCCCTCTTTCAACAAATACCTTGAGAGAGTGTTGGGATGTTTCAGTAGCTAAATGTCAATAGTTTAACCCCCTAAAAAGTTGCAGACTTGACTGCAATGCAAAAGGCTTTTTGGAGCAGCACTGCCTCACTGTCCCATATTTCTGCTTTAGCCGAAGAGGATCTAAATCCCCCCACCCCACCCCAAATGTGGAGGAGAGGTTTCCAAGAAAGATGTAAGCCACAACTAGACGGGTTTTTAATCTGTTAGGGATGACATGAGTATAGCTTAACGAAGAGATGAAAGGTGAATGGATACAATAAGAATGATATTTTCTAAAAGGCAAAGAGCGAGATTGTGTTCTGCTCAGAGGCACAGCTTTTTTTTTTTGCGTCTTGAGGCCCTGGGGTAAGGCATAAATAATGGATTGCTAAAAACCTCTTATTCTCTCAATTTTATATGGCTAGCTGTTATCAAAAATAACCGGATCGGTGGCGCGTTAGCAGACTTGCACGCAACAGAGTGGTTTCTAGTCTGAGGGGCTTATTGGGCTAAAGTACAACTCGCTAACTTTTTTCTGTTGTCGTAGTGCAATGCTTTTACAAAAACTATTCCAGCAAGAGCAATATACTTGGTCTCAAAGTCACACAGAAACTTGAAGGTCAAATAATCTTTGGACCGAGACATCAGCCTATTACTTGAGACTTTTGCAAATCTTGTGAGAGCTCAGCTCAAATGCATTGAGGACTGAAGGGATTAACACTAAGTATATTTAACATTTTCTTTTGGCTATTTTAAGAAAGAGGAAAAGTGTGATAAACATCCAGCATTTTTTTTAAAATCAAAATATGAACAGGTTAGGATAAAGTGGAGAAATGAATGGATGAAGCTATGAAGAAGTTAGATTGAGGTCAACCAGGATGCTGAAATTGTATGTTGCAGAAGTTACACTTTAAAGAGTTGCATGTACGATAAGTTATAAAGTTTCAATCGATCTATGATCTTGGTTCTCTTATCCCAACAACCACAGGCACCCAAAGCTCATTACTCTTAAAGACAACCGTTTCGACAGAGAGGACTGATAAAGCTGAATCAATGCCAGTGATCACTTGCCACCATGATATGTAAAAGCGCACTGAAGAAGAAACGACAAAAGGGGTCAGTCTCATTGAATGAACTCTGAAGTAGTTTCATCACGATAAGGACGATAATGAAATTCGAAGTGCAACTTTTCTCATTGGAATGGTCATTAAATTAAAAGATATGCAAATATGTATCATAGAGCGAAGGCAAGTTAATAATAACTTATTATTATTATTATTATTATTATTATTATTATTATTATTATTATTATCAGAAACGGCCAGTGGGTTACAGGGTCAGACTCCAGCGCGGCCTTTTACGTCACTATTCGTGACGTCACGACACCCCTACCTGTTTCGTGACTGTACGGAAATGCGACCTTTGGGCGGATTTGTTTGACAACTTCCCGTTTCCGTTTGGTTTACACACCCACGGGACTCAATCCGGCATCAAGTATGCTAATTCTCGAAGTGAACAAGCGAAGCAAACTTTATTCTTAAACTTTTGGGTTTATTCCCCGGCCACCATGGGAGATACGGACACTACCGGGGCCTCCGCTCGCAGGCGAAGGGGTACGTTCGCGGCGGGGAAAGGAGCGAGTCTGCAGCCGACGCATAAGTGTATGTCAGCCACCCAGCTTTTGGTGGTCGCTGACGGCAAAAAGGCAAACAGCAATCCAAGCAAAGTTGACCGCTTGTGGCCCACAACAAAGGGTGACCAAAAGAAAAGAAAACATGATATAAATGACAGTTTAAGGTAAGTTTTTTTTAGCCGGGAAAAAAAACTTTCTAAGTATGTTACGTTGTTTACGATCTTGCGCGCCCATGACGTCACTAGGCTGGAAGTTTATGTACATGTTCGCTACAGTCCGGGAGACATAAATGTTTGAGAAGATATACGTGTTTAAAAGCTAAGCGTGTAAACCAAATTGTTATCCAAAATCTGCACTGTGCATATTGATGAGTTCCAATCAATTTCTACTATCAACATTGTCTCAGCGATGTGGCATTCAAGAACTTGAGTAAACTACAACTATCGCCTCCTTGCTGTTTGAACAGTCAGAGTTTGCCAGAAGTTGTAGCAACATTTTGCAATCAAAGTGTCATAGTTCTAATGAAACCACACCCAAATGACGTGTCATTCATCCAACTATCATTTTTATTCTTACCTCATCAAGCTGTCACAAGACACAAGAGTCCCTGCTGACATCATCCAGTGGTTTCAGTAACTACAGGGGGATTCTAAACTGGTGTGTGATTATGCTGGTAAGATCATGCTGCACGTCGTGGAGACATTTTTGGACATGTGACTTTAATATTGCTTGTCCTTAGGTTGCAGGTGATTTTACGATGAAAGTCACACCTATGGATAATTTAGTGCAGACATGTCCCTGTTCCTGTTTGGTCGCTGTCCTGCCTGTTTTCTATGTCTCCCTGCTGCAAGCTTCTTCAGAGCTTGCCCATGGGCTCATTGTTTGCATCAGGTATGTTGCAGCAGAGAGACGTGGAAAACAAGCAACGGCTGTTCGGGACCGAATTCGGACTTCAGTGAGGAAAATTATTAAAAAACATAATAAATTTCCACTATTGTATTCCTTTACTAACCATGTTTCGATGAATGAGTTTGGTTTGTATTTTAAATTCAAAAGTATTACACCCTGAGTGATTAAAAGAAAAAGGAAATAAACACTCGCATTGTCCTTTTCATTGTCAGAATTGATCTTTTGCCAACTTGAACACTATAAATATACATCTTGGCAAGGTGTTGTCTTTTCAATCGATAGTCCCCTTAATGTGCTGTGAGTAAATTTGACAGTGTGCTCAAATCCACCTCAGTCAAAATAAAATGCACTTTATGTACTCTCAACTCAGATTATTTCCAGGTATAGCAAAATGTGATATTAACTCATTTGACCAAATTCCGTTTTCTCTGATGGAATAAGGGACTGAATGTGTGAGAATAGAAGCAAGGATGAGGCTGTAGCAAAGCCTGCCTGCTGCTAATCCAGCCTTTGAACACAAATCGTTGTGTTCATCACAAGAGGTTTTCCCCTTCTTTCCTACTGAACTTCTGTCCCATCCCCAGGCATGGAATGGAGTCTTTGTGTGGGGTAATGAGATATCACCATCCATTCACAAATACAGAGAGTGAGCCAGAGAAAGATATATAAGAAAAAAAAAATGATGAGAAAAAAGTATGATGAAGTAGAAGAAAAAGTAGAGGTGAGGAAGAATGGTGAAGAAAACGGAGGATTTGTCTCGTAAATGGAAAAAAATGTGACCTAGAGCAAGTAAAAAGTGACATTTTGCCAAAGAAACACATGTAACTATCTTGTAACTCTTTTTTTGTTGTTGTTGCAGGTACTTAGTAATGCTCGACTCTTCTTAGAAAACCTGTTGAGGTGAGCAAGATTTACTTTTAAATTCCGTCGGTATTACTTACAACTTTTACTGTTTAATATTTTCATTCCATTACATCTTTCTATTTTATTGGGTCATTGAAAGAAATGTTAAATGAAATTCAATAGTGTTTTTTTTTTTTTAAACTGCTATGCTAAATGGTTGGAGCGTTTCACTTTAATCCGACTTCTAATGTTATTTCTTTTTATTTATTATTTATTTATTATTATTGTTATTATGTATAAATTCTTTATTTTTTTATTCTTTTTTTCACAGGTATGGGATTCTGGTTGACCCTATTCAAGTAATTTCCTTATTCTTGAAGGACCCCTATAGCTGGCCAGCAATGTGCCTGATAATTGGTAAGCACTATAAATGTACAGCTTGGGTAACCCTGGAAGGAAAAAAATCATTGTAAAATACTTAAAAGGATGTCCTTAAAAAATATGAATCCTAATTCAGTCTATTTATTATCATGGGCTATTACACATAGGGAAATTTTGCTTTGCGTAATTATCGAATTAGCTGTTAACGCAACCCCCAACCATAAGAAAGAGTCACAGAGGCACGTTTTTTTGTTTTTTTTTTGTAATAGGTGAAAGTCCGCAGTGGTGCAGCTCAATTTGTCTCCTGCAGTTTTGCCCACTTGGCCTACATACTGATATACCGCATAGGTATTGTGCTGGGGAAAAAAAAAAAAAAAGCAACATACGCTGCTTTTGGACTATCCTGACTCAACTTTATTTTCTAGTCGTCATCACTCCCATTCGCCAAGTGTAGCAAGAAAAAAAACCAAATACTATAACACATCTTTATATACTTTTAAAGTGTTTTTGAGGATTTCAACCTCATGGTTTCCATCCAAGCCTGATGTATCGTTTCTTATTATAAATGTCAGCCTTTAATAAACCTTCTGCAGTCAAGCAAAACAAAAGAAATTAATTCCTTGTAATATTTGTGGATGTAGCATGGCAGGCAACCCGTACGCACGGTCTGTTAGTGCTAGCTCAGTTCTTTTGGCAGGATTGCTGTTAAATTGAGTGTGATCGTGTCTGTGAAACCAAAGCCAAGAGGCTTTGTGTGCTTGATTTAAGCGAGGGACATCCAGTTGGAAAAATTCTGGAGAAAAAATTAGTTTGGCCACCAAACTGGTTGCTGAAATCTATATGTTGTTTTCAACAGTGTCCAATGTGTTTATCATGGTGGCTCTTTATACAGAGAGACAGTTGTCAAAGGTAAGTGGCAACCAAAAAAATATCCTGCATATATTTTCATTATTTTTTCTCAAATATCATTGTTATTGTCGAAGAATGCAATATTTGACATCGCTAGCATATTTCTTACAACCAACTCCGCTGACCCTGTGTCTGTTTCTGTCCCTGCTCCTGCTTAGGGTTCATTCAGTGAGCGTGTCGGCTTTCTTATCCATACTGTTAATTTGTCTGTTATGCTGACATTCCCTGCCGCAGTGGTCCTCCTGGTGCCCTCCACAACCCCAGGTAAAAAAAAAAAAAAAAAAGTCTTTTACATGCAATTGAAAATGATGTCATTGCAGTAAAGATTAAGAGAGCATTCCTACAGTATCTTTGTCCTTCAAAGACGCAGTCGTCCCATTTGATTGTGCACTAAAAGACGTCTCCTATAAACCTGTCATAATTGGAGTCGGTTAGTGCTAATGGAGCAGTTGGTCATATCTGGATCGAATCCAGCTGGCGAAGGAAGAGAAGGCGAGTGTTGTCAAAGTGTGTATGGTTTGCAAGACGGGGTCATCACGGGTTCACAGTCTTCCTGGGAGCGACCTACCGCAAAACACCATAGAATATTCTTCAGGCTGCTTTTGAAGTCGTTTTACCCTTCACCATAATCAGTAAATAAAATCCCCATCAAGGTCACTGTTGTCACTTAACCCCCAAAAAGTTTCACATCATTAACATAATACAGTACGGTGAGTGCAGATTCTTGGCATGGCTTCTGTCCTTTTTAGTCATCGGTCTAGTTCAGCCATGTATAATTTTATGAGACATATTATGAGGCTGATAATGGGTTTCTTGCAAATGCATGGTAATTGACTCCATCTATTGCATGTATTAGGCTGAGATGTTGACTTGGCATTGAGATGAGTTTGATGTCCAAACATCATAAAAGGGGGAAAAAAAAAAGTGTCACTTCTGCTTTTTTATAATTTGTGTCCCCACCACCTCTCTCTCCCCTCCCCCTCTGGTCCTGTCCTCTCCTCTTACTGGGAGGTGAATGAGGAAAGGAGTCAGCCCATCTGTCCGTTCTCCTCCCTAGCTCGGCTGTTCACACCGGAAGGGCAGTACGAGAGGGCAGGTGTGTGCGTGTATACAAGACCACCAAGTGTGTATACACACAAACCGGACTCCACAGTGGCCAATAAAAACAACAAAACTGCAGGGTTTTTTTTTTTTTTGCAATCCCATCCACCTCAACATTTCATCGGTTCCTTTTTAACTTACGATTGGGTCGTTGACAGATATCGAGCTAATTAAGTGCAGAATTATTATTATTTTTTTTAAATAGGGACGTATCAGAGAAAATATTTGTGAGCTTAATGGCAGTTTTATGACTTGGATAGAAAGTCACTCTGATCACCGGTATCTGTCTGGAGGCTACATTAGCCAGAGAGACAGATGGCATATGAATAGGATGGGCTGTGATTTGACGCCAGGTGCTCCGACCTGCACCTTACCCTGCTGGCACAACACTCTCAATTTGTGCGTGCAATTGTATTTGTGCGTTAAAGTATATCAGTATCACAACTTGCTTGTCTCGGTGCCATTCACGTGCCATCCCTGTCTTCCTCTCTTTCAGTCGGAGGTGCATTTGCACTCGGTTCGTACACGATTCTCTTCCTAAAGCTTTACTCTTATAAGGACGTCAACATGTGGTGTCGGGAGCTGAGCTTCATTAAGGCTAAGAAACTGGCAAGGTCACTGTCATGTAAGTTAAACACACAAACGGCTGGTTCTATTCCCTGCTTGTGTTCTTACAGTGACATCTATAGACAAGCGTATGTTACTGCAGCCTGTGGAATTTCAGAGATTGGGTTCTTTTGTGTCCACAGGTCCATCATCAAAGTACTTCAATGGAGATGACCAAAAAGTGTGTTACCCTGGCAACCTTACAATCAGAGGTACGTACTTTTTTTTTAATTTATATATATATTTACTTATTTTTGTTTGTTTATTTATTTTATTTGTGTGTTCATTGCTGGGTTTTTTTCCCCTCTTCCTGTAAAATACTATTCCGAACGTCACATTGTGTTTGCTTAGACCTGTACTACTTTGCTTTCGCGCCGACTCTATGCTACGAGCTCAACTTTCCTCGCTCGCCTAAGATCCGCATGAGTTTCCTCGTAAGGAGACTTTTTGAGATGGTAAGAAGAGTTTTTTCATCCATCAGCAAATATTATTCATTACTCAACTTTTTTTTTTTTGTAAAGTATGATCTTCAGCGTGTTGTCCCCTAACAACATTTTAACTTGATATGTTTATCTTTAGCTCTTCCTCATCCAGATGTTAGTGGGTCTCACTCAACAGGTACACTTCAGTGTCTCTCATCATGGTGCAGATCTGAGAATATCCTCCCACTATTTTTATCATCTCTCTTCTAGTGGATGATTCCCATTATTCAAAGCTCCATGAAGCCACTGGAGGTGAGCGTCGAGCACGTCAGGCAGGTTTAAAATAGTTTTGAGTGTGTAATCGTTTTCTCCTCTTTCCACTCTTGTATTGTAGGACATGGATCTATCTCGGATGACTGAGAGACTCTTAAGACTGGCTGTGAGTAAAAAAAAAAAAATGCTTTTCTGATAACAGATGGCAAGCTATTCATTTTGATGGTATTTCATTCTTCTCATGTCTCTCTATAGGTTCCCAACCACTTGCTTTGGTTGATGTTTTTCTACTGGTTCTTCCACTCGTCTTTGAACTTCACAGCAGAGCTTCTGCGCTTCGGAGACCGGCAGTTCTACAAAGACTGGTGGTAAATATTTGTTTCTTGGAGTCTTTTTATTTGTTGGAGGTTTTCATCGGACTGGTTACTATTATTCGTGGCTGTGAATGAGGTGAGTGGCGGTTGATCATTTTGAAAAGCCTAGCGGGTGTGAGAGGGTATTTAAAGTGTCTGATAGAGTTTTCCATCAGTATTAATGAAAGTGTCATACCCAGTGATCCATTATTTAGACTCTGTAAAGCCTCTGTGTCGATTTTTTCCTGACTCATCTTTCAGGAACTCGGAGTCGGTGACATATTTTTGGCAGAACTGGAACATCCCCGTTCACAAGTGGTGTCTCCGGTGAGTTATTCACACACTTAAAGTTGGAGACAGAGCAGTGAAATTTCTCGACGTAAACTCCGGGGGGGAGCGTTTGGTTTGATGCGAGCACACTGTACATGACACTGTGACGTGTTTGGATAGTGACTCCAAAGAGAAGTCCAAAACATGAAGTAAGAAGATCAAACTCAGCAAATTTAAGATATGAGCATTCTAGTCCAATTAAAAATGACACATTGTGGATTTAAACCGACCACATAGCTTCATGCTAGCAAATAATGCAAAATCAATGTCATTGTTTTATAATCCTTTAAGCAATGAATATTTGAACACACACGGTGGAGCAACACATGCAGACAGATAAAATACTAATATTTACAGACATGTATAAAACAAAACAAAAATTACCCATATGTCTGTACCATGATAATTAAAATAAACAAAATGAGTTGGTCTGTGGGTTTTTTTTGTTTTGTTTTTTTCATTCAACACGTCAAATATTCTTCTTCCAGGCACTTTTACAAGCCGCTGCTAAGGAGAGGTTTTAGTAAGATAGTCAGCCAGTCCGCAGTCTTCTTCTTGTCGGCGTTCTTTCACGAGGTACAGCTGAGCCCTTGAAACGAACCCTCTGCTCATCCAGACTTTTAGAAATAGATATCATGCCATCTGTTGTTGTTTTTTGTTTTATTCTTCCAATCTCTGTGTTAGTATCTGGTGAGTGTCCCTCTGAGGATGTTCCGACTGTGGTCCTTTACGGGCATGATGGCTCAGGTAAGTTGATTTGGAAAAGTATTTATATATATTTTGTGATGTTTAAAAATCATCTTAAAATAATCATTTATTATTAGAAATATGCAATCCTAATGAACATGGTTTTTTCCTGTTCTTCATTAGCTTCCATTAGCCTGGTTCGTCGGCCATTACCTGCGTGGTAACTATGGCAACGCCGCAGTGTGGATGTCACTCATAATTGGTCAACCAACCGCTGTCCTGATGTATGTTCATGACTACTACGTTTTGCATTACAGACAAGAAACTGATTAATATTTTATATTTATATGTTGCTTTATATGCCAGGGAAATGACTTTTAGTTTATTGTCCTTTAAAAATAGGAATTATTATTAAATGAAAATATTTTCAGGTAATTTTTTTTTGCCAGTATCTTTATGCAACTTGGTACAAATAGGATTTTTTTTTTTTTTTTTACTACTGCAAACCTCAAAATATCCTGCACAAAAACACTATATTTTGCAAGAAAAACAGTTTTTGATTCCGTCGATATACTTCTTTTTTTGAAAAAACCTACTTCGCCTTTCCTTGAAGTGACTTCATAGTGTTGTTGTCATCCAGCTTTATCAAAATGTTACTGTGAAATAAGCGCAGGAAAAAAAAAAAACATTCTGTTGAGATTTTTGTTATTTTTTAATCATGTTTATACAAAAGTCATCTTGCTGTGCTGTCAAGCGTTTAAAGAAATAAATGTGAATTTGACTTGAGCAACAGTCTCAGGTTGTTTCTTCTATTTACCATTTGCTCCGACTTCATAAATGCACAACACGTTACGTTGTAAACCAACCACAGTTTCAAAAAAAAAAAAAAAATCAATACCAACCTCAAAAAGTTCAACCGACTTTGTACGTGTTCTCATCACCATGACAGGAAGACAAGCCTGCTTTCCTTCACGGTGACATTGAAATAAATAGAACACCTTCAGCAATCACCATGTCTCTTGATTTTTTTTTTTTCAATGTAAGATTAAATAATATCTGCAAAAAGAACAAACATCTTAACATTCCATCAAAAAAAAAAAAAGTCATCATGCTACAAAATGAGACAAGTGAAGGACAGACAAATCCATATATCGTCCTCTCATCCATGACAAATGTAACACGTCATGCATCATGAGAACGGATGGAGCGACATAAAAGGTGCCGAAACTTTGCCGTCTGTCGTCCATCATCTGCTTCATCCTGACGTGAACAGTCTTTCACTTCTCCTTGCTTGACTCACACCCTGGAACGTCATTAGTGACCCTCACAGTCCCACACAAAAAACACATCATACTCTCATCAACCTGTCATTTCTGTGTTCATACATACAAACACAATCATAGCCTTCATTTACTCGCTCGGACTTTTTTTTTTTTTTTGGGTCGTCCTTCGCCTCTTTTCTGTCTGCCGTGTCCTGTGTCTTTTCTCCGTGTCGTTTCTCAGTAACAGGTTGATCCATGGCCCCTTGTCCAGACATCCGTTTTTCCGGATGTTTCCGAGGAACGTTGCCAAGCTGTGAGTGATGATGATCCTCTCAACAGGAAACCAGCAGACAAAAACCTGTCTTCCGTTTGTCAGATGGGCTGTAGCAGAGACCTTGGGGTGAGGCTTAAAAAGACTCTAGATATTTTACAAATCAATACATGTTAGCCGTTTAAAGGCAAATATGCTAATGCTAATTATTATTTGGCTTTTAAGTTTGCATAAATTGCCTTCATGTCTGATTTATCCTTAATTAATTTTGTCTTTGCCATTCATTCTAAAATGTCCTCCATAAGTGGGGTGGCCACGGCCACCGCTGGCCACCAGCTAGCTCCGCCTCTGAAGCCCAGATTTGAACCCCCAACCTCAGAACTATGCGACCAGTGCATGTGTGTGTGTCTGTGTATTTCTGTGTGTGCATACGATTCACATGGGCACGCATGTCTGATCAAAATGTAAACAGATACTCGGACTTCCTGTCTGAGGGCCAAACGGAGGGGATAGTGGCCAGTTTGTGAAAGGGAGGGAGGGCGGGATGTTGGAATACATTTCAAGAGGGGGATGAGAATTGAATAGGTGGAGAAAGACAGAAGAGAGAAGGAGCAATAGAAAAGCAATTGAGGCCTTTTGGTGAATTGAGGAACCATGCATGGAGCAAAGAAGCTACAGGGACACCAAATGATAATGATGATAATGACACTTTGTGTGAAATTTTGTAGGGCAAGGTGAACCAGGACAATGAATGCAAAGCCCTGCGTGGAAAACATCACTGCATCAAGGATTTGAAGCCTCCTTAGGGACTGCGTGAATCTCCTGTTGGGCTATTTTGGTTTTCTCTCAAGGTAAGTTGAAAGAAATACTCGCAATTACTGATTTTTATATGACAGCACAATAATCACTTTGGGATCCAATTTATTTGAGTGTTTATAAAAATATATACTGTTGAGCATCACTCCCTTTTGCTATAGTCCTCACCAACACACACATGCACAAGCTTATAGAGACTCCCACGCTGCTAGAATTTATTTGTGATGCGCCTCTGAATCCCTCCGGATTCCTCGCCGAGACTTTTTGCAGTCGTTGCATCAGCACTATATTTGATGTATTATATATACAGCAACATGCTGACAGTATGCATTGATGTATTGGTTAGAAATATGCACTAAATAAATTGAGAGAGTCCATTAGGACGACCACACAAGCATGTTTTGAAAAAAAAAAAAAAAAAGAGAGAGAGAGAATATATGGACTCGGAGAGTGTGTCTAATGGTTAAACTGTGGTGGGATCACAAAAAAAAAAAAAGGAAATTAGCTAATTTTTCACTGGCTGTGGAAAAACATTGTAGATCTTTACAAATAGTGGAGCTGAGACATCTGCTTAGGATAGCTGCAAAAAATAATGTCTTGTAGCTGGCCACTTTTTTTTCCGTGCTGTGCAATAGGTAAAGGTCGCCATGATGTATTACTTATGGTTGTTATTGCTCTCTGAACATTGTTGCTCCTTTTTACAATGAAGGAGTACACAGCCCGGTAGAGATGAAAAAATTCAATTTAGACAAGAAGTAAATGTCATTGTTGCATCATTTCTTTTTTTTTTTCTTCCCACCTTTGTTTTGTCTCATAGACAAGGCACATTATTCACGTCTCACTTTATACAGTGCAGCATGTGAGTGTCTCATCAAGTCAGGATAAAATTCATCAGCTGGCACATTAGGTTGCTTAGAAAGAAAAAGGTGTGTAATCCTTTTAGTTTTGTGGAGCAGGGAATATATCTACATAGATCTAGATTGGATAGATAGATGGATGATAGATGGATAAGAAATTGTACTTTTTTTAAAAAAAAATCCACTAACAGCAGGCAATTATTGAAATACGCAGGCAGTATAAACAAAAATTGAGACATTGAATAGTTAAATAGATGAGCTCATATCAAAAAGGTTTCTTTTGATGAGAATGAATAATTTGTATATGTATTCCCTTTGCGCTGTGGCAATAAATAACATTATAAATAGATAGCATAAATAAACTGAAGATGGCTTTCCATTTTTTCGGTTGTTGTTGTAGCCATGCCAACATAAACAGCCATACGGAGGTTGAGGACTGACATTGTGCCAGACATAGTTTCAATTTATGTTCATATTTAATTAGGCATTAAGTGTTTACATTAATTAGGTTTTTTTAGGTGCCCTTGCATTTATTTTATTTATTATTTCTTTATTTTTTCTTTATTTTCTATTTCTTATATTTATTCATTTATTTATTTTCAAATTTAGTTTTTCTGATTTCATTAGTTCTTGTTAACTATAACATGTAGCGCAACTATTATATCGCTCATATTCACAATAAATATATTCTGCACAGATTCATTCATTAAGCAGGTTTCAAAATTGGACCCCTAGATAAATGTAAGAAAACCTTTTTCACATTGTCTGCATGTAATCTTGAACCCATGGAGTGTTTCATTTACACTCTGCTGTCATCATCAGCAGCATCATCCATGTCCATCATGATCACCATGTGTGCAAACAGCAGCACATCCCGGACTGTTAGCAACACTTCCCTTGTCGGCCACGCGGACGTGTCCAGTGTCAGCAACGCAAGTGGCATGGAAGCCTATCTTCAAAAAATAGCTCATTTGGACGAAGGTCTTTACAAGGACTTCTACGGACTATGGATCGCGCTTATGGTCATAAACGTCCTTATTTTCCTGGTATGTAAATATGATTTTTGAATCCGCATATTTGCTGATTGTCTTATTGACGAGAACGTCTCCAATTTCAGGTGGGCATGGTGCTCAACACGTTGGCTCTCTATGTGTTCTGTTTCCGCACTAAGCAAAAAAGCACTTCGGTGATCTTCACCATCAATCTGGCCGTGACTGACCTGTTGGTCAACCTCTCCCTTCCGACACGTATCCTGCTTTACTATAGCGGAGGGGCTTGCCTCACATGTTCCTACTTGCACGTCTTCAGCTACTTTGTCAACATGTACTGCAGCATCCTTTTCCTCACCTGCATATGTGTGGACCGATACCTCGCCATAGTGCAGGTGAGTCGTAGTCACTTCTTAGTTGGTTTGAATTAAGAATCAGATTGATTCTAGTTATCTGATGAATAAAAGTAGTCATTTTCATATCCTCGCAGGTTGAAGCATCCCGTCGGTGGCGCAACTGCGGCGTGGCTAAATGCGTTTGTGTCTGCGTGTGGCTTTTCGCCATCGTGGTCACTTATTCCTTCCTGTCCACGGCCTTCCAACATACAGGCTGCTTCTTCTCCAAGCTCCTCTTCCTCACCCTCACCGAGTTCTTTCTACCCCTCGTCGTCATCGTTGTGTTCACCCTGCGGATCGTATGGGCGCTCGCCGATCAACACCTGATGCAGCAGAGCAGGTACAACGCAAATTCTGCCTCCATTTGGTGGAAACGGCATGATGAGTCATGTCGTGCAGGAAGAGACGAAGGAGGGCCATCCAGCTGCTGACCACGGTGTTGATCATCTTCACCGTCTGCTTCACGCCATTCCACGTACGACAGGTGGAGCTGGCACGCTCTTATCGATATCAAAAGTGGAACAGATATTGAATTGTGCCTCTGTCACGTAGGTGGTGGTGCATTTCTACCCCGATATGCCTCACCAAGCCATCGTCTACCATTTGACCGTCACACTCAGCAGTCTGAATAGTTGCATGGATCCCGTGGTCTACTGCTTTGTGACAAACAACTTCCAGGTATATGGATTTGAAAACTTTTTCGATTATTATCAATGTGAGATGGAAAGTTCAAAAATGAAAGATGGAAATAATGTGGTTGCATAATTTTGCACACCCCAGGACAGGTTTTTCCCCCCCAAAAATTAAAGCAGCCTTTATTGAGTCATTTAGTTATAACAGAGTTTTATTTTTCCGCGCAGGCGACTATGAGGAATATTTTCCGTCGCGCCGAGGCCGAGCAAAGCAGCGGTGATATCATCAGCATGCAGCACAGCTCCAAGGCCTCAGGAGGGGAGGCCGCCACCGCCGTCCCTAATAATGTGATCATGATGAGCACGATTCCCCCTTCATCACAGAAAGGCACTGAGGGGATTCACAAATTGTAAATCACATGAGGAATTTACAACATCAACTGTGGAACAGCTAGCATATTGGACATCATTGAACAGAATTGATAAAACGAATACAATTCATCATTGAGATGATAAGGACTCGCTTCTGGGTTGACATTTTACAAAACGGAGGACTTTAATGGTCACAAATCAAATGTTGCCATTAACAAAGGAGCTCGATAGGAATGAGAAAGAAGGATGAAATACAGCAATTTTAAAATGAGACAGACTACACCTGTCACTGTTTGGATAAATCATTTTATGGCTTGGATTACCTCAGAAGAGTTCAAGACAGCGCCAAGGAACGATGATGCCTTTTGAACAGCAGAGGGCAGCATTGCTGGGAGAAACATTCTGTAGAGCTTTTAATATATTGTTCAGTGCAACACTTTTAACAAACTACTTGTCATAAACGCCACATAAAAGGTCCATCCAGCATTAAACAGCACTTTGATGTGGACTTTTTTTTCGATTTCATTGACGTTTTATTGTTTTGGACAGGGATGAGGAATTTCAAACAAAATTCGCAAAATACCCAAATCTGACGCACAGGGCTTCTTTGAGAAAGCAGAGATTAATGAAGCAAACATTGAACGTAACCCAAGTGAATACGTTACTATAATTTGACGTCAGAAATAATGATGGACTACAAATCGTAAGATATTGCAATATTAACATGAACATGATCGCAGGAAAATTAATACAGTGTCAATATGTAATGTTGATAAAATTGATGATTCATTTTTAAAAAAAAAACTAACTATATTTGCTCAAATCAATTTAGCATAAGAAATAATTTTGTGATAAATATGGGTGTGTTTTAAATTTCGGATCATTGGTCTGACACCACCTATTTTTAAAACAATTTCAATTATGGGCTATTTAATAGACTGTACGGGATTCTATTTTTATATTCCACTATTGTTTTTTTTAATTAAATGGATTTTCAGTGGACTGATTAGTAATCATTTATATACATTTGATTCGTTGATTTTTATTATGTCGTCACCTTCCGGCAATAAAACGTATGATGACCCAACTCACTCGTTTTTCTGGCCACGCCTCTCTTTGTTACTGTGGAAACCGGTGAGATTGAAGGGGGGCCGTACTGTAGTTGCAAGTGAAGCGTTAAAACCTACTTGCTTTAGCTGCCAAAGGTTAGCCAAGCCCGCTAGCCCAAACTAAGCGCTTCGCTGTCCGCGGTATCGAAGACAATTCGCGACAAAGAACCGGCGTGTTTATGGAATAACATCCCTCAGGTATGTTTCTGCATCGTTATTCATTTCTAAAAGTGAGATTACTTGAGTTACCGTTTAACGACAGGTTAGCGTTTCTCGCCAACAAGTCAAATCGTTCAGTGCAGCTGGACTTGACGTATCAATGCTTTCATGCTTTTTTTCTGATTGTTGTCAGTGTTAAATGCACACCAAAGAGTAAAAGGGGAGCATGTCAACAGGTAGAGACAGCCTACTAAAAACATGCCCCGACTGGCTCAACAATTTCCACTAATACCATTCATTCCAAGGTGGGGAAACATGAATTTAGAAGGTGCTATTTACGTAGATATTGCGCTTTTCACGTTCACGTATGATGCAACTGCATCCGTTTGGATGCTGACAAAGCCAAGTTGATTTATGATGACAGCTCATCATTTTAGTCGCCTATGGCGTTTTGCCAAAGAGTTCATCGTCAAAGTCTGGTGAGTCAGACGTGGTGTCATCATTTTTGGCATAAAGTCAAATTCCTGTGAAGTTTTCTCAAGGCATTTGCATCAAATGTTGCTCAGAATATGAATTAGCAGAAAAAGTCATGATGTTAGAGCAACGATTTTAAAATCCACACCACATAAAGTGAGGGTTAATCTTAGTTCCAAATCTATTCAAATTATTATGATGTCACAAAACATAGTGTGTTGTTAAACTAGAATTTTCCATATCCTTCTTGACACTACTGATGACAAATGTGGCTTCATCAGAAAATCTTTGCATCAACAAATTACTTGTCATCATCCCAATGTTCAAAGCTCCTCAGGGGGCATACTTGCGTGGTTATCTTGGGATAAACTATATTACAATGCCGCCGTTGCATGAATTCAGTTCTTCTGTTTATTCACTGCATCATTGAGCAGTCACACATGAGAGTAGTGGTGATCAAAACATGATATACTGTAACGTGGAGGCTCCAGATCAGCTCGGGTTCTTTACGAATGCTACTTTATTTTCTCACTTTATTTGCCTGAAGGTTGATTGTTAGTCCAGATAAATTTGATTTGCAATCTTGCCTTAAACAGATCACGTGTCAGTGCACTTAGTTAAAAAAAAAAATGTCTGCATGTGGAGGATGAGTTCAAATCAATACAGGTAGTCTATGCAATCCTGTTTTTGCCCTGTTTCTCTGCAGGTCGCCGTATTTATCGAGGAACCCGCATGCATTTTGACCCCGAGCAGCCTTTGCTTCTGCCTGGACACGCTCTGCTGACAAATCTTGCACAATCCAAAAGCTTCCACTACCCCATGCTGCCGCTGTTACTGCAGTTAGTGTAACTCCAAACCTTTACCCAGGACAACCCAGATTTTTTTAGCATACTGAGGAACATTGCCGCTTCCCTGCTGAGCTACGGGATCTTTTTCAAACCTTCAGAAAACGGGATGGACAGGATGGGATTTTCATCATCAGACATTTGTAGGTAAGTGGTGGAGTATTACAAGTAAGCAAAATATCTATAAAAATATATATATAAAATATAAATTTAATATATATAATATAAAATTAATACATCTAATATTTTATTTTACATATATATATATTTTTATTATTATTTTATTTATTTTATTTATTTATTTCAGCTAATGACTCGGCTTGTAATCACTTCTAGAACTACAACTGCAATTTAATTCACCAAAGAAGCACATAGCAAAGCAGCAATGGGAGAACTGTCACCCTCCGAGCTCGACAAGAAGAGGAGGCCGATGGAAGACGGCAACGAAAGTGAGCCGGAGGAAGCATCGGGGCGAGGCATGCAGCAGATCCCCCTCCACCGCTGGGTCATGCACGGAGCCGTGATGTTTGGTCGAGAATTCTGCTACGCTATGGAAACTGCCTTGGTCACACCTGTTTTGCTTCAGATAGGTAAGAAGACATTTCAGTAATGATAAAGATCATTTAAAGTTCCGCACTTGCTAAGCTACTTGAATTAGTGGGCTGGCACTATATATTGCCAACAACAATAAACTAGTTTAATGATTTAAGTTTTGAGAGTCAAATATTAACATGATCAGGTTGATGGTTGATGGATGATGTGTGGGATATCCACTCATGGAAAACAAACACTTAACTGACCTAATAATTGACGGAATCATAATGAGATGTTCCTAATATTTTGGTGATCTGGTGCAGTTTTTGCCAGAGAGTCCAAAATATGAATTTATGTCAAATCAAAACAGAACACCATTTGCAGGGCCTGCCAGCGAATAGCGAAAATCTGCATATGAATTATATGAGTTTCCTGTTTTTGAAACGTGTCAAAAAAACACTTTCTGCATTTAGCATTCACAAACGAAGGCACTCGTTAACAAGTCGGTGATAAAATAAAAAAATAAAAAGAACAAGTTAGCGCGAGCGTCTCCTTATGTTTGCTGTTACAAAATCAGAACTCTCATTGTAAGGTTGTTAAGTCAACACTCTTGCGTTATGTAATCTA
The DNA here is from genome assembly GCF_054491065.1 of Syngnathus leptorhynchus. Classification (NCBI taxonomy): domain Eukaryota; kingdom Metazoa; phylum Chordata; class Actinopteri; order Syngnathiformes; family Syngnathidae; genus Syngnathus; species Syngnathus leptorhynchus. Next base: position 3,401,661 of record NC_141202.1, read on the forward strand.
ACGGCCCTTACTGTATTTACTTTAGCTTGAAAGCAGCATGTGAAATCCTCTGTTTGCACCGCTCACTTAGTAAAATCATAAAACGGCAAGGCCTCGCTTTTCCATTTCACCAAGCATCAACCTTTTTATTGCACTAGCTGCTTTTAGCAATGGCCATCTTCAAATTTCCTGCGACAGGAACGGGCAAACTGTTTTGGGAAGCGGGTCGGTATTTGGGACGCGTTGCAGAATAGTGTCACGTAACCCCGCGTTCCCGGCCGCCAATAGCTCTCAGCAATGTCAATGGCAAATGGAACAAAGGCACGTTTTCCTGGTATGTCAAGAATGTCCAGCGCAGCACATTTCAGCTTCACCGTCTTTCTCCGCGTTTGCAATATTGAGAGAAAGATTAGGTTTACGAGCCTATTCAGGGCGTTCTGGAGGTATTTGCATTTTCTAAGCGTCCCGCTTTGCAGTGCTGTTTCCCAATCTGTTGAAAATGCAGATGCGGTCGGTTTTGTTTTGTTGTGTTTTTCTTGGGCCCGTCCTACGAGTTGTGTTATTTGCCTTCAAGCCTGTTTGGCTATACAATTTCCCAGTGCTAAAAATGCATTTGCAAACAGACAAACAGGTCAGAAATATTTTTTTCTCTTTCACAATTTAGCCTAGTCGAAGTCACAATGGCTCCGTTTGAGCGCAATAGCACCTCTGCTGGTTGCAGTCAAGTACTGCGCTCCATTTTTTTTTTTAATCGCCTTCTGATATAATTCAGCGGTTTAAAACGATGCAACGGCAAGAAATTTGCTTTACGATAGGTTTTCCGACAATATGTATTTTAGCGAGATGAACTTTGAACTTTTCTTTAAGCAATAAAATGTTTTAATTAACTCTCAGAAAAGCGGAACATATATTTTGTCACATTCCCGCTTTTCCATCTAAAGTCTAAATCACCTATTTGAAAAAAAAAAAAATTACAATCAAATTTTCCTAAACTGCTGAATGTATACTAACTACTTTCCTGCCCCCCCCCCCTCCTTGCATGCTTTGCAACTGTAGCCGCAATTGTGTTGACTTAAGAGGGTATTGAAAACCTCAGCAGAGGAAGGCGGCGTGGGTAACATGTTCTTCCCGTGAGAACCGGCCAGCTGACTGGCTCGGAATCCAATGGAGACGAAAACAAAGCTCTACTTCTCTACAAGGGATGGAAAAATCTCAGCCGTTGTTTTCAAGGCAGACCGACATGAATGTGTGTACTTCAAACTAACCAAATGTGTGCAGGTCACAAGTTCACCTAGAAGTCTTATTGCGGTTGCTAAATTGTGTGCTTTAATAATAATAGTCATCGGTTAGCGCCAGCTAACTCGAAACTAAGAAACGCGACCGACGTCTTAACGCGTCCCCAGCTGAAATGCAAGTCGATGCATGACAGAAATATGAATGCTGTCATTTAAGAGCATTCGTTCCAAAACGGCAGCACAAAGCTGCCTCATAAAGAACCGATTCATGACAGTGAATCATTTTACAAACGATCACAACTCTCGACTGTGCTGGAGACTAAAGTTAGAAGGTTCTTTTGTCAAAGTGAACCGTTGAGTGTCCTGTGACCCCCTCCTTGAGTCGAAAATGTCTTTTGAATGAATCGATTCTATTGTGTGTGTGAATACAACATGTGTGCGTTTGTGTGTCTGTCCTAGGTTTGCCCGAGCAATATTACAGTCTAACTTGGTTCCTCAGTCCCGTCCTCGGTCTCATCCTCACACCTGTGATGGGCTCGGCCAGCGACCGATGTACGCTGAGATGGGGCCGGAGGAGGCCATTCATACTGGCGTTGTGTGTCGGCGTGCTGCTCGGCATGGCGTTGTTCCTAAACGGATCGTTAATCGGTGAGGTCAAGAGGTTATTGCTAAAAAGAATGAGAGTTCACCAAACGATATCACCTTTCAGGCCTTTCCATCGGCGATAGCCCAAGTAGCCAGCCCATGGGGATCGTCCTCACCATTCTGGGAGTGGTGGTGCTGGACTTTTGCGCCGATGCGTGCGACGGACCCATCAGAGCTTACCTACTCGATGTTGCCGACACGGAGGAGCAAGATATGGCGCTAAATATCCACGCCTTCTCAGCAGGTAACCATTCCCACGTCTTCCCGTATGTGGGAACATCTTTCCGAAGGACCCGTATCTCAGCTTGGATTATTTCAATAATCGATTAATCGGTCGATTAGTTTGTCGATTAATTCATCAGATATTTTTAAAGAGCATATTTATTCAAAAACAAGACACATACAGAAAATACAGAAATAATTATAATAATAATAATGATGATGATAATAAAAATAATAAAAATAAATAATCATACAAATTGGATCACATTGACTGTTGAGAAGCTGAAATTTCAATCATTTAGACAATTTAAAATTTTAAAAGTATCCAAACTATTTTTTGATGATTGTACTAATTTGTGTGTCACTACAGGTCTTGGCGGTGCTTTGGGCTACATGCTAGGCGGTCTCGACTGGACCGGCACGGCTCTGGGCCAAGCCTTCAAGTCCCAGCAACAAGTACTTTTCCTTTTCGCTGCCATCATCTTCATCGTCTCCGTCATCCTGCACATGTTCAGCATCCCGGAGCAGCAGTTTGTGCCAACTCAGTATCTTAACAACGCGCCGAGAAGAGATTCCACCAGTCAGTCGTCTTTCCGACTTGTTAGTCACACGCCTCTGCTTCTTCAAGCTATCGTAGAAGAGGACCCGCCTTGCCGAGAGAACCAGAAATCAGAACACGAGGCCAAGGAAATGGACTTTCTGGTCATGGAGCGAATGCGGAGTAAAAGCGACTCAGTCTTAGCCATGCCAGACACCAAAATCAAGCTGGATCCTGACCTTGACCTCCAACTTTTCTTACCAGAGGTACAGCAGGCTTTACCTGAAATCCAGGTAGGGCTGGAAGACTGCTTCGAGCCTTCAAACCAGAATATTGGGTCATTGAGTCCTGGGGAACCGCCCAAATTTACAGATGGAGTTGTGGAATCTGGAGATTCTGCCTTATCTGAAGTCAATGGCCTTTTGAATGGTCCTCCTGAAGTTAGTCCTGCCTCTGAGGGCTCACATATGAAACCAAAGGTAAAGTACAGCTTTCATATTAGAGGATTTTTGGCTTTCTTTTTTTTCCCTAAAGAGCTGTGAGACTTTCATGTTTTTTGTGAAGCAGACCAAACAAGCTAACGGGGTTTCTGCCATCAACGCTGGCTCGTCCCCTACCGAGAACTGCAACGCCAACAAAAACCACACCTCCAACAAAGCCGGTACTCGACTCCTCAGCGCCACCGCTTCTCCACGGCCGCACAAACATACCTTCTACCGACAAGTAAAACACATTCCTGAATGTCTCCTGTGAAGTATTGTGAGTGCCAAACCCCAAAAAAAAAGCCTGTGGTTCCAAATTAGTTGTCCCTGTTTCTTCAGCCTTCCTTCACATTCTCCTATTACGGACGAGTGAGATGCCAGCGTCACCGACTGCGACGGGCAACCACTTCAAGCCCCGCGCCCATCGCTACGTCCCGCAGCCTGAATGATCTGAGTGATTTGCAGCTGCACGCCTACAGGCGGGAGTTTCAGTTGTCCGAATGCAGTTTGTCTTCAAAAGGCTCCAGCAGCGATGACGGACCCAGCAGGGGCACCACCGTACGACTGCTCTGGTTGTCAATGCTGAAGGTGAAGGACCATTGCGGTATTTTTTCAAATACGAATCGCAAAGATCAAATAAGATTTCTCGTTAGTTTTCTTCTGATTTTTATACTGTGCAGATGCCAAAGCCGCTGTGGAGGTTGTGTGTCTGTCACCTGGTCACATGGTTTTCCTACATAGCTCAAGCCATCTTCTACACAGATTTCATGGGACAAGTCATCTTCAATGGTGACCCCAAGGTACACACGCGCACAATTTCATTTAAAATTTTATATTTTTATTTTTTTATTTTATTTGAAAATTTTAAAATAAAAATGTATTTAAATTTTTTTAATAAAATGTTATTTAATTTTTTTTAGATACTTTGAGATGAGATTGGCTTGTTTAAAAAAAAAAAAAAAAACAAGCTCAGGGCTCTCACTCATTACTGCTTCATAATGCGTTTGGGAATGTGGCACTCAAATCATCAGTCTATTTGAAATACCAATTCATCTCTTTATGATGTTGTTTTTCCAGGCACCGGCCAATACCACAGAGTTTCAGAATTATAACAGCGGGGTCCAGATGGGGTGTTGGGGGCTGGTGGTCAATGCGGCAACTGCAGCTCTCTGCTCAGGTACAAATACACAAGACTCAATTGCTACAAAATGGAGTAATGCTCCAATAATAACCCTTCTCCTCCCCCGTGTGTTCTATTTTCAAACCAGCCGTCCTTCAGAAGTACCTGGATAACTTTGACCTGAGCATCAAGGTCATCTACATGATGGGCACTCTGTGTTTTGCAGCAGGTAAAGAATGCCTGACAAAAAACGACAGCAGCTACGTATGTCGCGTTTACAATTTTGCCTTTCTACTCTTTTAGGAACCGCGGTGATGGCTCTCTTTCCTAATGTCTACGTCGCCATGGTGATGATCAGCAGCATGGGCATCATCTCCATGAGCATGTCCTACTGTCCTTATGCCTTACTAGGGCAGTATCATGAAATTAAAGAGGTACAGATTTGTCAAAATGGAATCTCTTGGCATTAACAGTGTATGAAAAAACATATTTGTATTGAAGTTCGATTCTCATCTTCCTTTGCTTTTCTCAGTTCATCCATCACAGTCCGGCCAACACAAGAAGAGGTTTCGGCATTGATTGCGCAATCTTATCATGCCAAGTGAGTCAGTGTCCCGACTTCATCTTTGATGGAAAATGGATGGATGTCTCATTTTTTTTTTGTATCTTTCCAGGTTTACATCAGCCAGATTCTGGTGGCATCTGCGCTGGGAGCAGTCGTCGAAGCCGTCGGCAGCGTGCGAGTCGTTCCCATGGTGGCCTCCGCCAGCTCCTTCCTCGGCTTCCTGGCCGCCAGTTTCCTCGTCATTTACCCCGACGAGGAACCCGAGGGCTCGGACGAAGATTCCAGAAACCGGGAATTGGCCCGTTTATCGGTTGAGCTCGACCACAATGGAGAAGACGGTGATGAGAAGCTGACCGACAGAGAAGGCCTTAGGAATACTACAATCGCCTGAGCCCAAACAAAACACAAGAGGAAGAAATGAGGCAGACGTATTTGGGGGAGGAAAAAAAAAAAAAATCACCACAGCGTTATGGTGGGGGTCGGATTTGCACAGATAGGTCTCTTTTGTGTTCTGCACGTCCCATTGCTACCTCAAAGTGGACTAGACTGACTGAATGCGTGTGACAAGAAGCATTTCTAGCACTTTGTGTCTCATTCCTAAATTGATAATGCTGCAGTAATACCTTCCAACTACTTCAATAATGATGGCGATGCTGTTTAATTGTCACCTCTCCTGCAATTCAGCTCAGGAGGAAAATACATTTGTGTTCCTGTCTTGTTTTCCAAATAGCTAACATTTAGATTTCACTCAGCGGCAGGTTTGACTCTTGATCTTAATTCACTGCGATCACATTGATTTACATTTACATAACCAGTTTCTGTTTTTTTGTGATGGGAGTGCCAGGCTCTCTTATGCTGTGACCCCAAGTGGCATTTTGAAATGATACTTTATGCCAGTTTTACGCAACCACAAATACTTTTTTTTTTTTTTAAACGATGCTCATTATTGTTCATTTCCCAGCTCACATCTTCAAGTACTGACTTGGAAGTCAACTAGGCTGAGTGACTTTTAGTTCATAAGGGCCTTTTTCTTTTTTTTAACCTCCCATTGTGATTTTTTTAATGATATTTTTGGATTAATATAAGCTAACCTTGGGCAGCGCAAATATGCAATTTTGTTTCAGGAGTTGTCATTCAACTATGCAGGCTGATAAGTTACTGTTAAGTGCCTCTTAGTGCAGAAAGGTCAACGTAGGCAAAGCAGTGAGTATTCAAGTCATGATTTGGGTTATGCAACGTTTAAACTCGGCAAGCCTCAGGACATGACGCCGATTAATATTTAAAAAAAGAAAATTCCTTGCTGTGAACTACCAAAGGACTTTTGTTTATCTTACTGATACAGATGGTACGTTGAAGCCTGAGGCAGGCTGTTTTTATTTTTTTTTCTGTGAGTGAAAGTAGTTTGGATTTTATGTACATGTCAAGAACTTTTAAGATTTGTACTTGGATTCCGTTCCCGTTTTGAGTTGAAAGGTAATCACCACCATTTAGGGTGGTTTTGTTTTTTTGCTGCTGTACAGATTTTTATATCAAAGATTTAAACTGTTTTCAAAACAAATACTTTGAAGAAAATAAGGCTAAATCCATCAACAATTGTCATTTGTCATTCTTTACAGCACCTCCCATCTGCACACATTATGAGCACTTTGTTTGGAAGGCATAACTGCAGGCTTAGAAAAGCCCGACCCCTGGTGGTCAATTAGGGAACAGCGTGAAATTTTACAACATCGTTTACTCACCTAATTTATGTCCAAATGCGGCACGAAATTTTTTCGTCAGGTAAATGACTTGATATCTCATCAAAAATATGCCAATTTATTCGATTGAAATCAAGTTTGTTTAACTTCTATCGCTAATTGGCATGCGAATTGCTACGGACTGCGTGATTGGCCACAGACAAGCCGGGAGAAGCTTCCTTATTTTCCTTTACTGTCAGTCGTCAGTCACTCTGCCTGCTGTCTTGAGGGCTTGCTGCACGCACTGGTCTTGATGTTTGATGAAGAGGTGAGTGATGCACTTTTTTATCAAAATAGGATTCTATAATGCGTCTTACTTGTGGCGTCACGTGTCAAATATGTACCTAAAACTATGAATAATCTCATTGAGACATTTTCTAATATGTAGTCATGTGAAAAACAATTTACACTATTATTTTAAGATTTGAAAGCAGGATTAGGAAAGGCAATTGTATCTGGTTGTACACTCAATTTATTATTAATTTCTAACTATATTACATGTTGAATAGTTACAGCGCTCTATATATGTAGATTAATGTATTCAACAATTATATGATGTAAATATTGTTTTAACTTAATCTAAAATGATTTAAAATAATGATTCTTTACTTTGCCTTTTGAAGACTTTACAAATATTCCAGTTTATTATTATTAACGTACATAATGTGGAGAACAAAATGTTTTTTTGCATGGTATTTATTGAGCTTGACCACATGCTTTTATTGTCGATGCATATTCCATGTTCAGAAAATCAATTGAAAGTACGGGTCTCGTGTACTTTTTTTTTTACTACCAGTATGCATTTTTGTACAAAAAAATAATTTATGGTCAGTGTTTGTCTCTAAACATACCAGATGTGAACTACTGACATTGTGCAGCAGTCAGAAATCCAACTAGAACATTTAATTTCTGAACAAGACATAACGTTCCGAGAGAACACAAGATGTTCAGCGGGCAATTGTCCAATTGAAAATTTTAAATGCTATTTCCATTTAAAAAAAAAAAAGTGTTGACTTAATTACTACATATTATATATATTCAGGCAGAACAATTAAATTATCTTAACTTGATGGTAAGGGTCTTAATAAGATAAGCAGCATGGAAAATGGACGTATGACTGTTTCTTAGAAAGGGGGCTATTTAAGGAAGACACATAAGCTCGTAATAAAAAAAAAAGTACCATCGCCTGCCAAAGACGTAAACGGATTACGCATCAAAATGTGTTCAACAAAAAGCACGTTACGTAAGTGCAGCTGTGGCGTGCGATTCAATTAACGCAGTCATGCGCTTCTATTGAGAGACAAAAAAACGCTTATTATTATAATGAGAAGAAGTTTAATGTGCGTTCAAATATTTTTCATCTCTGGTTAAAGCAATAATTTGTGTCTAACCCTTTCCACTCTTGAAGCTCACTGGTTCTTCAAGATCTGAACCCGTGTCAGCCATGTCGGACCATCTTCCTTCTCCTCTTCTGGAGGCCTGCGTAGTTGTGGGAGCATCCAGTGAGAAGCTCCAGGAGGTCTGCCAGGTACTTTGCACATCTAAAGCCTCCACAATTGGTTGGACCGACTGTTTTTATGACAACTTTGCTCCAAGGCGGTGAAGTGTCACAGAAGTCTGGAGCACGTCATTTTGGAGCCGGAGGTCCTGCACGTCCTGGCGCCTCCCTTTGTCAGCAGGCCGCGAGCTGAGAGTGAAGCGGTGAGGTCACATGGGCGGAAGCATCGCTCCTTGCTGAGGAAGAGGAGGAAGAGATCTTCATCAGTTGCCCAAGGTGTGATGTTGTCCTTGAAATTAAATAAAAAAAAATGTAGCAAATTTCATTTCTCATAATTATTGCTGTAGCCCGTCACAACTGTGCAGGTGAAGATGCAGCAACCAGGAGAAAAAACAGCGATGATGTCATCGTCCCAAAAGACATTGACCTCACAGCTTTACCTCAACTCTGCTTCCCTGGTATTCAACATTATGAGAAAAGACACAAAACTTTGATATTATAAAATGATTTTATCTCCCCAGGCGGGCTGCAAGTGACCAACGTAAAGTTAGAAGAACAGTTCCACTTCCTGGTCTTCACTGATGTCTTTGGCAACAAGTCACACGGCATCGTCATGCAATGTTCTCGTCCCGTCCAGGTTGGAAGTGCTAAACGTGAATCTGACACATATGAGATGAAGTCGAGATGCATTTTTTGTTTCTGTTTTTTTTTGGTGTTAGTTGACATCTTCCTGTCAGAACGGAACTGACTCTAAACTGTTCTCTACCTACGCTTTCTGTGTGATCTCCAAGTATCCATACTTCACCGCCCTCAAAGACTGTCTGTCATGGTGAGTGGGAATCATTCAATTGAAAAATCCAGTCATACAAATGCATGACGATAACCAAAACAATCTAAAATCCAAGTCAAACGAATCAAATCAAATAAATAAATTCCTTTCCCCTCTCAGTCTTCTAATGGAACTCAGCAATTGTCATTCTCCGGACATTGAGGAGAAGGTAAAGGAGTTTGCGGCCAAATTGGCGCTGGTGCCCATCCCTCCTCCTGGACAACTTCATTTGGTACCTGTCATGATAAAACAAAAATCTCACATTGCTTGACTTGATTGTAACTAAATGCTATGTCCCCTCCTCCAAGATGTTTACCTTACATCCCCTGATGATTGAATTACCATCCAGAGAAGATAAAGATTGCCCAACTGTGGATTTAGAACTTCATCTGCCTTTGATCTGCTTCCGCCCGCATCCTCTCCTGCAGGTAGACCTTCACGACACTATTCCGGCTGCAGGCATGCTAGGCTGCAAATGTCGCCTTGTCTTCTCTATGCAGGTTTTATCTTGCCTCCTCCAGGAGCAAAGGGTCGTCCTCTTTTCTGCCAGTTGGGCCCGGCTGACGCTGGTGGCAGAAAGCTTGCTGCTTTTTCTACAGGTGGCAAATAAATATTTGTTTTTTTTTATGGCGATATGTAAATACAATTCAAGTTCATCTATGTTGTTGTTTTTTTTGCAGCCTCTATCGTGGCAGCATCCTTACGTTCCCGTCCTGGCCAGAGGCATGTTGGACTTCCTCATGGCACCGACCGCTTTCCTCATGGGTTGCCACCTTTGCCATTTTGAAGAAGTTGCTGCGGTAAGCGCTAGCTAGCAAAATGTGGTCAATGAAACAGAATGCAATTTTTTGGATTCATTCAAAATGTTGTGTTATTTCTATCCATGCAGGAAACTGCTGATCTGATCCTCATCAACATTGATAATGGAACTGTGTCTACTTCTTGTTCGGAGATTGTTGATCTACCAGATATTCCGGCGTTTGCAGCGGACTGCTTCACGCAAAGGTAAGTAAACAACATACAGAGGAATACTACAAAATTTTAAAAACAGATTTTGATTGATAACCAGCATTTTTTTCGCATAGGTGTCAATCTCTACAAATCCACTTTGATTTGGATCAATGCAAGCGTGCGAGCTGCACTGATATCGAGGATCAACGTGCCATGAGAAGGGAGTGGCAGCGCAATCTCAACCGCGACATCCAGAGAATCACCACTGAGCTCATTGTCAACATATTCAGGTGCTCCAAAGTCCAACGATCGACTTGTAATGATTCCATAAATCGCTTTCCAGTACGCCATTTGAATACATTAGCTAAGACAACATTAGCTAAGACAACATTAGCATTCATATTAGCATTCATATTAGCATTAACATTAGCATTAACATTAGCTAACATTAGCTTAACATTAGCTAACATTAGCTAAGCCTTCACAATGTGATAGCAACCAACATGCGAGTTATTTGCTGTTGGATCAACTTTTACTAATTTTAATTATTTTCCACGCAGGCATGTTAGCAGCCACTTGAACTACGAACATCGAGTATTTAACAGTGAAGAGTTCCTGAAAAGCCGAGAACCAGCGGAACAACTTTTCTATAAAAATGTAAAACTTCCCCTTTATTTGGAATGGTTTATTCCTTCTTGGACATATTCTTGTGTTGACATCTGGATATGACTTTGTTGCAGGTTTTGGAGACAAACATCTTCCATTCTTTCCTCAGGGATCGTCTCAACAGGAAGATGGACAATTTTGCACGCATGGAACTCAGCACTCGATCAGAGACGCAAAAGTCAGCTTTTAACTCCTGCGTCTTATCTTATTGTATTAATTTGGAGTGAAATCTTTTTGGTTCTTACAACAAATGTCTGTTTCCACTAGGAGGAAGGCATCGGTGGAAAGTCCACGCAGGCCCACCATGCAGGAGATTCAAGCCCGGAGAAAGAGCTCCATCCTTGAGAACAAGCCGATTTCTCGACAAGGAGTCAGCCTTCCCAACTTGGGTGATCAAGACCCAACTATGAACTTACACCGAAATTCACTAGTGCCCAGAATCATCTTGTGTGAACCTGGTAAGACCCGAAAGAACATTTCAATCAAAACATATGGTTGATCTCAAAATGCATCTTTTATTCTAGCACCAAGAATGCTTCCTAAGCCTGTGAAGATATTCAAGCTCCCAGAATTCCCAGATTGTTTGTCCTTCCACGCTGTCCAAAGTTATTACGCCGAGCTGATCCATCTTCTTGGCAAAGCGATCGACTCGGTCCAAAATGACAACTCCACTCTACTCGCCAGGTATTTTTTTTTATCAAACTAATCCACTAGGCCCCAGTGCAAGTAGACAGCAGACTTGGAAAATATATACTTTTTGTGTCTACACATTTATTTTGGATCAATTCAGCATTTTTTTTTTTGTGTCAAGTGGCTGGATTTTAAACAGGAACTAAAATCTCATTCCTAAGATACTTCTACCTGCGCGCTTTCACCAATCTGCTGTGTTCGCGTCGGCTCAACGCTCTGGGCGACTTCCAAACACTCTCCAAGACGGACACATCAATTTTCCCTATGCAAGTGGTCACATGGCTGGTGGAATCGCTCATACAGGAAGAACAACAGCAAGCCAATCGATGGCCTGATCTTAAACGACTCATCCTCAAGGTGAGCATCTTCACACCATTATCAAGTCCAAGATGATGACATCACTGCTCCCAATCTATCACCAGGTGAAGACGGAAAACGAGAAGCAGTCCGTGCAGGCCGATGACGATATCAAGAAGTTTGAGCTGCCCCAGAAACATCTGGATCGAGAGGAATTTGTGCGTTGCGTCCAAGAGGGCGGGATCGTTAAAGATGTGGCGACCATACACCGTTTATTCGATGCTCTCACTGGCGGTGAGTCATGAAGGACGCTTATTTTTACACATTCGTGTAAGATAACATTAACCCATTTTTTTATGGTTTGCTGCTAGCTATTTATAATAATAATAATAATACTCAGATTGTTTCACTGACTTGAGTTTCGATAACTACCATATTGAATGTTAATTCATTATATTTGCCACACATTTGGATTTGAAGGCCACCGACTACAAAAATCATCCAGCTTGATTTCATTAAGACTCAAGTTATTTACAGTCCTCATGGTACAAATTGTTGTCATGGTGGATTGAAGCGACTGTTTCATAATTTGTTCCGTATTTGGCGTGAAATGCAATATATAGTAAATTGTACGCTGAAATGTACAGTATGCACATCCTATTGAATTACTCTTTCCCAACTTGGAGTCTGAAGTAGAGCACATTGGTCACATTATAATTACATCATAATATTTCTGTCATGTTCTATTTATAAAACAAGAACAACAAGGGAACTTTTGACGAGCAAGAACATTTTTACATTACGAGTATCTGAAATTGCTTTGGATCAAAGGATGTTGGAAAAGTCCACCGAGGGCCAAACTTTGTTTCGTTTATGTAACAGTTTAAATAAATGTTGTTTTTTAAACAAGCCACATGATAATTTGTGGCTTAAAGTGGTTTCGAAGCATTTTCTCCTTTGAGCTTTTTAGATTTGCATGGTGGGTCAGGATCACTGGCGGAGCTAGCATTTTTTTCCCTGGGGGGGGGCCATGGGGGGCCAGGATATGGTCAGGAAAATAAAAATTACAACCCCTCTCAAAAATTTTCGATAAAGATTCATTAGGTGTTCCTTTAAGGGGGATGGATGGAAATATGGAAAGAAATTTACAGTAAAAGAAAAAAAGAAAGTTAGAAGCGCTATATATATATTTTTTGTGCAAACACTTATTTGTACATGCACTGTATGTTTAGGTGAGTCCGAGCTCGTGGACCCTGAGCTCTTCAAAAGCTTCTACACCTTCTGGAAGGAAACTGAAGCCGAAGCTCAGGACGTCAATTTCCCCACCGAGGTCATCGACCACCTGTACCACAGCGAATGCATCTACAAGTTGTCGTCCTGCGTCAAGACCTCTCACGGCGTGGGCAAAATCGCCATGACCCAGAAACGTCTCTTCTTGCTCCCAGAGGGTCAGCCGGGCTTCCTGGAAATCACAATGTTCCGAGACATACAGGTAACTGCGTCAGTGAAAAAACAACCAAATTATGTTGTCTACAAGAATCCGCCTAAGCGACTCGTCTTTACAGGAGGTGAAGATAGCTTTGGCCCCTTTTCTCCTGGTCCGCATTCCATCTCTGCGTATTCGAACTTCCGGTAGGCTGGAGACGTTCGAAGCCAACCTGAAGACGGAAACTGAACTCTGGAACCTTGTGGTCAAAGAGATGTGGGCCGGGCGCAAAATGGCCGACCAACATAAGGTAAGGACAACGAGTATTTCATGCGTAGGAGCACCAGTGAGAGACCTGATGTCCTTTTTTAGGATCCTCAGTACGTGACTCAGGCTTTGACCAATGTCCTGCTGATGGATGCCGTGGTGGGTTGCGTGCAGAGCCAAAAGTCAATCTGTGCTGCGTCAAAACTGGCCTATTTTGACAAGGTCAGACATGAAGGTGAGGTCATCCTCCTTTACTTGACACGAATGCTAAAGCTAATGCTAACCTTTAGTCAACAGTTGTCATGAATCATGCAAGCATGCTATTTCTTTGAATTTTTTTCATGTAATTTGGTAAGTACTAATTTAATTAATTCACTGTCAAACCAGTTGAAATGCATATTTGATGTCTTTAGCCGTCAATGGCAGTGAATGAGTTAATGAGCAAACTCAGTAAAAAAACAAATTGCATCGGATCATGACATTTCCTAGGTTGACGGGTGGATCAAAAGATTAAAACTACATTGACTTGATTCTTTGATATCTTCATTCTTTCCAAATCGGAAACTTTGTTATAATATTGTCTTGTTGTTAGCGTCGTTAAATTATTGTCATTTATTTCTGAACAGTCCCCATGATGGTGCCTAAAACTACCTCCGAGACACTAAAACACAAAATTAACCCTTCCTTGGACCTCCCAGAACCACAGACTGTCCATGTACTGCTCTACACTCCAGGTACCTCTTTGTAGACTTTTAGATAATTCCCATGTATGGATTCAAAGTATTGTACATTTCTTTATTGGATATATTTTTTTTCAAACACTGAGATCAGATCTTATCTTGTACAGGTCAGCTAACATGCGATGACTCAAAGAATGAGATGAATCCCAAGCTGTGGGTGGCCTTAAGCGGAGGCCGAGTGGTTGTGTTTGATGCTGTGAGCTGGTCCATGTTGCAGGACTCCATCCATGTTGGCGAGTCACAACTGGTGATCACGCTGATTTCAAAATTGCATCCCGCCTCGTAGAATCTAACAACATTCTAATCGGGAATGAATCGTTTTTGGATGTACTGAATCGAAGCCTTGCTGTCCCCCCCCCGACAGAACTGCATGCTGGGATTGGTCCACGACCAGGTGTGGATCGGCTCCCGGGACTCGGTCATCTACATCATCGACACCCACACCCTGTCTTGCAACAAACAGCTGACCGAGCACAGGCACGAGGTGACTGGCCTCACGCTGGACGCGGGAGAACAACGCAGAAGGTGCAGATGCTTTCTCAATTTGGATTTATTTTCAATATTTTGTGAGGATTTCATGTAAAGACTCTTTCTTCGCAGTTCGGAGATGTACTCGTGCAGCTGTGATGGGACAATATTGCAGTGGGATTCCTCCAACCTTAAGGTGAAGCGACAGTTCCACATCAACTGCAAGCGTCTCTCCTCCATCCAGATCCACGGCGATACCCTGTGGTGCTGTAAGTGCGTCTTTCATAATGGCGGACGTCGAGGAGTCTTGATTTTGTTGATATTTACAGGCTGCGGTGACAGCATTGTGGAGCTAAAAAATAGCGGGATGCCACAGAGAAGACTGCTACTGCCTGAGCATCTTCGAGGACCAACAAATACAATCAACAGCTTTATTGTCATCCCAGAGGTGACTCTTCCTCGTGCCCTTGCCTTAGGTCAGCTAAACTCGGACTTGTTAATTTTTTTCTGTGTGTGCGATCCAGAGAGGTGAGCTTTGGACAGGCTTGGCGAATTCAGGTGAGCTCTATGTTTGGCATGCTGATGGCCAGAAAGCTGCTTTCAAGAAGATCTCCCTGACAGGCTCCTCAGGGGTCACCTGCATGATCCGAGTCAAGGACCAGGTGAGCCGTGTTTGGTTATCGCGTTTATTGAAAGAAAGAGGAAAAATGATGGATGATATTCTTTACCGCAGATCTGGGTGGGTTCCTGTGGGGAGAGCAGTGTGGGAGGTCATTGCGATGGTCATCTGAGAGGTCAGCTGGTGGTGGTTCACCCGGAGAGTCTGACCGTGGCAAAGGAGCTGCAGGCCCATTCGGACAGCATCCGGACGCTCTGCTCTGCCGAGGACCGCTATGTCCTGAGCGGATCTGCGCGGCGTGATGGCAAAATAGCCATTTGGAAAGTAGAGTAGGACAGTATTCCAGTAGGACAGTATTTTGATTGAAAAAAAAAAACAACTTCAAATGTGTTTGTGATGAAGTGATTTTTTTTCATTGCTTTTTGGAATTGTAACTTTTTTTTGCTTGCTAATATTTTGCCAATTTTTAAATATTTTCAAGATATTTCCTTGGTCGAAGCGCGGGTGAATAATTAACAGAATTTTGAAACTGTTGGTTTACTTTTATCTGCATGCTTGTTTTTTGTAAGTTCCATTTGATAAACTATAAAAACTATTCATACAAACAGATGGAGCCTATCTGTCTACCTACAGCCATACATTCTTCACAGATGGCTTACTATTCTGTTTGAGTCTTTGTATTTTGGTGTAAAAACCTTTCTAGAAGAAATATCTCGGCGAAACCAAACATAAAAATAACTAAATTGCAGTTTCAATTGCTCACTCAAGGGGGCGTTCTTATCCTATAGGTGGCGGTAATGTGCTTGTTTTCTAACCAGTCGACTTATTTTCTTTAATTTTTATTTGACTATTTTTATATTTTCTGAACTTTAATGTTTAGTTAACTTCTTAATTGAAAACATTTGACAATAAATTACACAAAATAACAACAGATATGTACGAGAAAATTCAAACATGATTATCCGGATATGACGTTAGGTCCATTACGCATGACCTCTGACGTATTTTTCCTGCGACCGGCGTCAGCATCATGAATTTCCATGTGAAGCACCATTTCCATTAAGTATATATTGTAATTTATGTTGTGCGTTGTTTATGACAATCAATGGTGCCACGATACATGCCGGGCTACTGCCTTTTGCAAATAGACCCGTGAGAGGAGAAGAAACTACTGATTGAGTCCTCTTTCGTCTCCGCGACAAGGTCAGCATTTCATTTTTCTCGATAGCTAGATCACCGCTGCCTTTGCACGCACGTCCTGTCTCACGGTACTACTTGTCAATTGCGGACCCGGACAAGTGACGCTTACTAGTTGACTTTTTAGGCTAGTCGCAAAATAGGAGCAATGACGATAGTACGCACACGCTGTACTTATGTAATATTGTGTAAAAATAAGGGATTCACAAAAGGTGAAGTTCTGAATCCATTTACTGAGTCAAAAAATAGCTTTCCTGTTTTGTCTACTTTATACTTCGTATCACTGGTCATAACAACACAAAGGTCCATTTCACCGTCTGTGTGTAAGACTCACTATATCGTCCAATGTCATTTTAGGACAAATGTGGAATGGTGGACTTGGCTGCTGACAACTGAGATCATAGTCTCGTCTTTCTGCTGCGGTCTCTCCTCCGAAGCCCGATGGCCACTCGTTTCTTGGGCAGATATGTCCCTCTGCTATGCAGGGCGTCCTCTCGAACCTCATCCGCTCGCCTGCCTCCATCAGCAACCGGCCTGGTTGACGTGCAGAAGAATCGTTGCCGGCCGTGGACTTTGGAGAGGTCGCTATGTGAGAGGCGGGTGCTGACAAAAGACGAGGTGTATTTAAACATGCCGACTCGCACCCAACTGGATGAGATTATGGAAAAGGCCGCGGCGCCCGAGGACATCCTCGTTGCCTGGGAACAACATGGAGGAAACGGTAATCAAGCAGCTTCTACTCTGTTGGCATGGACGAGGATGACGCTGAAGACGCAGGGTAATACTCACCAACTGCACACCAAGGACTCGAGGTTGCGGGACATCATGGACACTATAACTCAGCAGGTGAGGAATCTGCCAGATGTCAAAACCGAGAGGATGACCGAGCCATTTCTCTATCTTCCAGATATCGACTGTGTGGAACGGCAGTCTCGTGTCCGTCTTGCGGGCTCTCTGGGTGATGGGCGTCCCCGGCACAGATCCGGTGTTGGCTTCTATACAAACGGAGGTCCTGTGGCGAATCCGCCGCTTCGGCTACAAGCAGCTGGCCTTCCTGGCCGAGTGGGGGAGCGGCAGAAAGGCGGCGCAGGATGTAGCCATCGTGACGGCTGCGCTAAAACAGCTGGAACTGCGCTGGACTGAAATCTCTGATGCCAAAACCGTCTGTGCGCTCATTTCCAAAGGCCAACACCTGTCACCTGTACTAATGGACAGACTAGAAGACAAGGTACATTGAGTGGTCTACATTATTAAATGTGTCATTTTTAATTCTCTTTATATTGCCAGGACTGTATTATGCTGCCTTCTAGTGGCAACGCTGAAAATGTACACACTGCGCAGTGCAGTAAATAAATGCCCTAAATCCTTTATGTATATTCCACCATTTTCTTTTCTTTTTCCTTCTCCAAGGCTTTGGAACTCGCCGAAGTCTTTTCAGCTGAAGAAATTCGCAAAGTTTCCGTGTCTTTAGCTGTGCTGGGCCGCAGATCGGTGCCCCTTCTCAGGGCGCTGTCCTACCATCTCCTGCAGAGACCTTCGGCAGAGTTCACCACTCCGCTTATACTCCATATGGCCTTTGCGTTTGGTAGTAATACTTTTGATGTTTGGTCTCACATCAAGTACATGGCAGAATTGTTGTTTTATGCTCTGGTATTTGATTCGATTTGAAAAGTTGACTCGAAATGGCAGTTCTTTCCTCATTGTGCTTTTCCAGGTAAGCTGAATTTCCATCAGTCGCAAGTGTTTCAGCGAATGGCGTCCGAGTTGCTGCCGAGAGTGTCTGTACTGACCTCCGCCGACATCATGCGATTTTCAAAATCAATGGGCTTCCTCAAATGGCTCCACATCCCGCTCTTTGAGGCCTTTGCCGAGGTCGGTCCTTCTAATGCCGCACCTTGCCATCTTGTTCAAATGCGTCATGATTTATTTATTTTTTGTTCTCCAGCACTATGTGGAGCACAGTGACAAATACAGCACTCTGCAGCTGTGTAACTTGCTCATGACGTTTGCCAGACTGAACTTTCAGCCTAGCAAAGGAGACGAGTTCTACGCAAAAGTAAGATGATGCTACCACATCGCTGGTTTTTAAAGTGCGGCCGCAACTTGAGTGTGTCTGCCAGAAAATAATAAAATCCATTTGTAACTATTTTCACCCTCAACTAATAGTTTTTATGTGTTGCGTTCAGGTTCATCCCGTGCTGGAGAGCTCCCTCTCGGACATGGAGCCTTTTCTTCGCACCGATGTGGCGTGGTCCCTGTGCGTACTCCAGCAGGCCAAGCCTCATTATCTCAGCCCGCTCCTCCAACCGGAATACGTCGCCAAGTTGTCAAGTGAGAAGCACGTCTCCAGTGCGAGTAGTCCCAAAACATATCCATCGTATTTTTCCGTCACCCCACCGCAGATGGCAATCCGGTTCGAGTGGGGAACTACCGACTGAAACTGCTCCACGTCGCCGCCACGCTGCACCTGGAGCATTCTGAATTATCCTCATCCCGCATGGACGTTCCACCTGTCCCGGCCAGTACATCCACCCTCTCCCCACTGCAGAACAACCTGAGAGAGACTTTGGATATTTTGGTGAAGAGGCCGGAGATGCTTCGCACGGGCGTCAGCACTGTGTATGGTTGGACTATCGGTAAGATTGTGGTCACACAGAATGCATGACTAGTTTTTAAGACCACTGTGAATATCTTTCCACTCTTCAGAGGGTGAAGTGGTCGTGGATAGTGACAACAAGCCCATCGACTTATCCCAGCTGAGAGCTCCTCATCTTCCGAACGGTGGCGGGAAGCAGGCGTTACCTGAAGGGGCACGGCGGTGAGTTAGGGAAAATAGTATTTTTGTTGTTGTTGTTGTAGTCTTTACTTGCTAAAGTTGTTGTGCTTCCTGTTAAGTATGGCTTTTCTAGCGTGGGATTTCCCCAACTTTGGCTCCAAGAGTAAAGACCTTCTGGGGCGCTTCACCATGATGAAGCGACACTTGCAACTTGCCGGGTTCATCTTAGTTGACGTAAGAAAAGTTGAAAAAAAAGTTGTGTCTCAATTAATATATCTTAGGATACTTTATCTAACAAAATTGACATCTCATCGGTTTTTTTTTTAAGAATTTTTTTTTATGATTTTGAAATTTCTACAACTGATCTGCTCACTATTAACTTTGGTGACGCGTTGGCAAACCAGCAGGGGGAGCTCTGCTGTGATTTTCATTCTTCCTTATTGAGGTCAACGTTTGGTAGTTTTTTTCCTTGATTGCAACAAGTTCTGGTTCTTTGAGGATCATCACACTTTTCCTTTGTCCAACCAATCTGCGGCAGCTCGGCAAAATACCGAAATGCGCGTTACTGTTTCAGGTTCCTTATTACGAGTGGTTGGAGCTGAAGACGGAACATCAGAAGTTGGCCTATTTAAAGGACAAGATGGGCAAGGCTGTAGCCGAGGACATGGCCAAGTGAACTGGCTCACCTTGATCACAATTGCAAACTCGGCTAAATCAGAAGCTTTCCCTCACAAACGGGAGCCCGGGGAATGCAGTCAACAAACACACACATACATTGAAGAGTGCAGCATTGCAGAGGAGTGCGCTTGCACCGAAAACAAACCCAACTAAATATCATATATATATATATATATATATATATATATTGACTGTTGTTCCCGTGGCAACGTGTTTGGGGGCTTTCCCTGTTTCCATGGAGATGCTGAGCAAGAGGTCCGGAGTTCAGAAAAAACAGCAGCAAGGTCTTCACTTGTTCTGGATACGCTCAGCTCTGAGTCGCAGCATCTGTAAGGAATACAGAACATTTAGCTAAGATGTGATCTATGAAAGCATTCAATTGATGGTTAATAATTTATGAATGTGTTTGAGTCATCATGTGATGGAATAAAAAAAAAGAAAATGTTTTATTGTTAATTGTTTCTGCTGTCGTGTGGACACTACTTCATATTTTAGTCCAAAGCCCCCCCCAAAAAAATCATTATTTGGACACCATAGTCATGTCAGCAATTCACTCAATTGAAACTCTTACTTGTGTTTAGCTCTTTGACAGTTGCACTATGTGTAGCACAGTCTACCAATATAAATAATCACATTTAATGATACTGTGTTGTGTATTTGAAGTCATTAGACGCATTTGTATGTTTGTCATGACTTCTGCTCTGCTCTGTAACACTTAACAATGCCGTGGGAAGTTTTGGGTTGCCATAGAAACTGCTCTTGCTGATCATGCGGCTGAGCTTTGCAGCCTCCTCTGTCTTTCTCTTTCCATTAGCGCCTATGGATTCACTTATCTGCCAAAATATGAAAAGGAGGAGGCAGATACTGTAAGGTTGGGGTGGGTTGGGGTGGGGGGGTAAACAGATGCTCTCACTGGCCTTAGGGGGCTCATTAGAGATGCGATCCTTGCACGAGGCTGAAAGGGTGTAATTAGACACATTGGCTCCATGTGAGTTTTTCTTTCCTCTCCTAGATTTCACTTGGTTGTCTTGTTTTTGCAATATCTTTCTTCGCAGTTGAGGGCAGCACTGAGAGGGATGCATGAAAATCTGCTGACATCATCTCCCCAAGATCCAGTCAGCGCTTGGCTGGCAGAGAAGCGGATAGAAAGGGAGGGAGGAGAGGAAGAATTGCACATGAGACTGCGGATTCGACATGCATATAAACAGGCGCATACGAGACGGTTAGAGTTTGAGTTCAACACACCAAAGCAGCATCAAAAACAAATCAGCCATCCACAAACATGTGCTGCGGACAAGAAGCGAGTCACTGAGTACTCCGCCCCCCCCCCCCCTCCTCCTCTTCTCCTCTTCCTCCATCGCCATCCCTCCTCCCCTTGTTCACCTTGTCTCTTCTGGCTTTTATTGTTGCGTCAGAGCCAAAGAGAGGCAGCCACGAGACAAGCATGCCGGGGGAGAGCGCTCACAGATCCGTCAACGAGAATCCGGGGCTGGGAGAGGATGATACCGGGCTACCCGGACCAGGTAGGACCTCTAGGGCTTTTCAATACACCGGGAGGATGTGATCGGGTATAAAACCACAATGTCGACTATTTGCTAATAAGATCTCTCATTCCGTGATGCACTTGCTTGTCATCACAAAACCGGATGATAGTTACGGTTAGAAACTCCCCCGCCCTTAACCCCGTGACTTGCAGAAATGGGACTTGCAAAGGATGTTTTTTTTGGGGGGGGCTTTTCTGCCCCTTCCGGAACCCTGCCCCTCGGTGCACCGCCTCATCCTCTGCGCCATGTCTTCATGCGCATGCAGTTTCATCCTCATGCAGCATGCAGTTTTGGGAACTGTCGGATGAGCTATGGCTCCGCCCTTCCCTCTCTGAGTACTTTAGCTGGATCATGACACAGCAGCATGGCAGAAATCAAATGTGCACAATGGCAAGAACAGGCTTGGCTGCTGGATTCTAAAACTTTGGGATGTTGTGGAAGGTTGACAAACTGTTGACAATAGTTACACCCAGGGGCGTAGCCAGAACATTTTCTGGGGTGGCCAGGGTGGCACTTAGGGGTGGCCAAACTGCTTTCTTATATCTCTCTCTGTAACTTAGAACAGCCACAATCGGGTTTCATGAAATAAAATGCACACATTAGGAATTGTGCCCAACCCACTCATAATACAGGCAGGTCTAAATAAAAAAAATAGAAAGTAAAAACTAATTTTGATGTTGTTCTTTACTGGAACACATTTTTTTTAGTTTCTTTTTAGATCATTTGAAGTATTATTATTATTATTATTATTATTATTATTATTAAAATAAAATAAATGATTGTAGAAGGGTACCAAGGGGTCTAAGAAGACTATATCCATGTCAAAATGAAAAATGTTCTTCTGGCAGTGGAAGTGGCCCAGAGTCAATGGTTTTTGTTTTTTTTCTATTCTTCGTCAGAGCACTAGCTAACTCCCCTCAAGCCCGTCGAGAAAGTGCTGCAGCCTGAGTGATTCTGCTCCATTTATTGTTTCACTGCCTTCTCCCAAAGGGGCAACATACAGCTATTTAAGAAACTGCTGCTGAGATATGCTAGCTAGCAAACATTTAGGCTACAGTTACCTTTGAATTTAACCACAGTGAGCATTCGTTGTCCTGTTCGGCTACATTGTGTTAACTGAGTTGTGATTATGCATAACAGGGTCAAGGCATGACTCAGCTCAAACACACTTCAGAGCTTATTGTTGGGGTGGAGATCAAGCAGAGATGCTAAGTGCTGATGCTTGCACTTGCTACAGCTACGAGTGCTACTGAGGAAACATGGTGACAGTGATAACCGCCAGGGTGACGCATGTGTGTGTCGGTGGCTGGCACAGAGCTGAGCCACTTGTGTGTCAAAATGGCCAATCAGCATGCGGATTGAGGTCATGGTGGCAACGGCCTAGTTAAAATGAAGCCTCTGTTCCTTCTGTGTCACAGAGAGAGAGAGACTCACTCCAGTTGAATCTTCTTCACGAAGATTGTTACGAAGATTTGTTGACAGCTTTTAACCGTGTAAAATGATTTTTTTTGCTTTCCAGGAAAAAGCAGACACCCATCCACAGCATCCACGCCTAGCGACTGTGGCTCTTCTCCTTCGGAAAGCGGTTCAAGCCCTTCTCCCAGCACCCCTCAGAAGCTTCTACCGTCACACACGTCCCCGTTTGGACCCCGACTATTTCATGCAGCATCAAACTCCAGCGGGACTCCAAGACCTCAACCTGAAGGATCTGACCATCGGCAGAATAACCTGCCGAGATTGTCCGTAAAGTTAGGCGGTCATGGACCTTGCGGCCGCCTTGTCCCTGTTAAAATGGAGAGAATCAAAGTCTGTGTTAGGCTTGTGAGACATATTTTTCTTATGATAATGATATGATATTAATATGCGTGTATCGCCCCCAGGTTTTGACCGGTTCCGAGGTGGAGAGTGATTATCCAGAATCACAGACCATGGACACTCGAGTGGTGATGGGTCAGGAGACCCTCCTTAAACCCTCAGAGATCCTGAAAGGGGCACGGTCTCGTAGCTGCCGCGATCAAGCTAGCCCGTCATCAGTTAGCAAAAGCTTTTCTGAAGCTCAGCCAAAAGTAAATAAGACCCAAATGGAAATGAGCAATGAAGAGTGCAAAATGAAAAAGCCAGACAAAGAAGATCAACAAATAAAACAGGCTCCGCCCCCAGCATTACCTTCCTCATGTTTGGAGCCTGAATTCACAAATGAGCATTTGATGATCAAAAAAGAGGATCAAAGCTTTGCTAGTGTTGAAGTGCCTTCCCAGTCAGTCCACGAGCAGGCCTGTCCTGTGACTCTGTCCTTTTCCGAGCCGACTTATTCGGTAGATCCGCTCCGAGTGGGCGTACCCTCGTCCCTGGACCCGGACTTGTACTACACAGCCCCTTCCACTCCCATCAAAATGGCGTCACGCTCTTCACATCTTAAACATCATTCCTATCCCGGCTCTCCTGCTTTCTCCCCGTCACCGGGCTTACCCTCAGACAGCGATGACCTCTGCTCCCCAGTGACCTCCCCTTCTGGCTCTTATATGACAGCTGAGGGTGGAAGCTGGACCTCCTCCTATGCATCCTCGGCCTCCCCCTCCACTTCCCCCAACCCTCTGCTCGCAGAAGACGCACAGGAGGCCCGCGCTTGCTTCGTTGGGTCTTTATCCGAGATTGGAGATGAAGTTGGCGAGGATAAAATTAGTCCAGAACGGGAGAAGGTAGGCCAATCTCCTGAGGATACTATAAATCCACGACTTGGGATAACAGGTACAACAATCCTTGAAGAAGAAGAGGCTCAAATTGATGAAGATGAGAGCAGGATTAGTGGAGAAAGTCGTTCTTGTTGGGTGAGGAGCAGTAGCGGCCACACCAGTGACTCCCAGGAGGATGACGGAGAGTCTGAGAGCTCCCTCTGTCCACTAGAGGAGGCTAGCGAGCATTCACCTCTCAAACTGGATCCAAGGGCATCTGACGGACCCAAAAGTGATGGAGAAGAAACGGCGACGGTTAGTCCTGCTCGATCTTCATCTAACCCGAATCGTGACCCTCCTGTCCTTCTCTGTGACTCTCTCGATTCCGAAGACTTTGCTAGGTTTGGCTCCGCCGGTTCTTTTATGTTCTCTCCGGCAGCTTGCGCTGAGGATATGGCAGAAGAAGAAAGGATGATCCCCGTCTCCCTCATCCCATTTCCTCCTCACACCAGCCTCATCTTTAAAGCCGATTCCTTTGAAATCACTCTTTTCCCTACAGAGGATGACAACGAAGTAGCCATGGACAGAAATGAAGGCGAGGACGTCGACGCGTACGCGGCCGGGGAGGAGGAAGCGGATGTTGAAGATGATGACGATGATGATGATGAAGACGACGACTATGCCGTCAATGGTCCAAAAATTGTAGAGGATAGCAACGATTTGGATGACAGCGGTGAGGTGGTTGAGGAAGCTAACGTGGAAGTCAAAGTCGTCGAGGAGGAAGAAGATGAAGAAGAGCAAGATGATGAAGAGGGAGAGCACGTCAGAGAGGCCGCCAGCGCCGGCGACGAGGAAAGTTCAGGCTCGTTTCTTCATACGCTCTCAGAGACATCAATAAATGACGGCCTAGATGACTTCTTCTGCTACCAAGATGATACGGATGACTCATTAGATTCCGCTTCCTATAACGGCGAGGAAGACGAACGCCTGTACAGCACCGAGAGGCACGCACAGTCGTTAGAACCAACGCTCGATTCTACAGAGAAGCAATCAGAACCGCAACAGGAGTCTGCCACTGGTCAAACGGAAACTTTTCCCACCCGGCAGAGTCCGATGACAGATCACCCGGACACAACTTGTCTTTCTGCAGATAAATCCGCCGAGACGGATGAAATAGAACACAAACCTGCAGAAGACGTAGGATGTTCCGGTCCGTTAGACCAAACAAAAGATGAGATCTCGGCAAAACAATGTACAACCTTTCTCCAGGACTCCAAACACAATCCATCTCCGCAATCCAAGTCTTTTGGGACACCAGAGATGACCAACCCAAGTAACCTGGTTCTTCAAAACCAATCAACAGATGAGGAACTTCTGAACGACGTCAGTCCCAAGCAGCCCGAAGATTCCACTCCAGAAAGGGATTCTTATAAATTGCTCATTAAGCCGAGTCGTTTTGTGTCGGGAAGCGATGCGGATGGCGGGGCGAGGAGAATTTTATCATCACATTGGTCCTCTGATAAGTCTGAGCGAGAAGATCGGAACAAGAAGAATGAAAATGGCAGAGGAGAGATTGTCCATTGCAGAGTTACCGATTTGGCTTCCTTGACCACGGCTACTAATGACCTGAACAAAGGTGTCCTTCCTCTCTCCAATCCTAAAGACCCGAGTCCCAACCCAAGTAACATCCCGATCTCCACATCTCCAGAAGTTATTCTCGGCCTTGCAGACAATCTGACTCTGACTCCTGAACATTGTCCCGGTGACTCCGGTCAGGAGAACCTAAGTACCGACGAGAGGATACTCGGAGCGTCAGGATCCCCTCACACTCCTCTTGCCATCTCGCCCAAAAGGGAGAACTCAGAAACAGATACCAGACGGGGAAATGATCCTGAAGTCGGGATTTGGCGCGATGATAAAACAGAATTACATTCTGGATCCGTGTCTGAATTTGAGGTTTGGGGAGCAGGGGAGTCGCTTTCCTTGTCTCTCGGGAAGAAGTATGACTTTGAGGCTGACAGCGTACTCGTGTGTGACACACGAGGTCCAAGGACGGAGACGCTCAACGTGAGTAGTGAAGCTTACCAAAACTATGGCGATGCTTTTGGTCATGTTCTGGATATGAAAGATAACAGAATGGATGGAAAAAGCCATCGGGAAGAAGAGAATGAACTCCAGGGGACGTCCGTGTCCAATTTGGTTGGTTGGAAGTCCATTGAGGAGCTCTCAGAAGCCGGTGGAGGGGAAAGAAGATTCCTGAACGACGATGTCAGCAATTTAAATCACGATGGAGATAACGCAGACACACCAGAACGAATAACATGGATGGATTCCAACAATAATAACGACGCTACTTTTGATTGCCTGCAATTAGCAATGCGCGAAGGACTGAATGCTCTGTCTGAAGACGCCAGACCCGATTGTGTGAGTGTCAAAGTCAGAGAATCCGTTTCTAATATTCCACTTGAGGAGATGCCGTTTGGGGACAAACAAGTAGCGAAAGACGCGTCTGGATCGGAAACAACGCACGCCGACGTGGGCAAACCTTCAGCAAGCCAACATCTGAAAAGAAGTCAAGGCGATCAGACAATCACCCCGGATCATAACATAACACTAACCTTACTCGACGGCTACTTTGGTTACTTTAACCCGAGATGTAAATCGAATGCAGATGAAGGTGCAAAAAAGGTTTCGCAATCCGAATCAGACGAGAGATGGATGGAGGAGCCTGAAACTGGAAGCCAGAGAGCCATGGATGCCAGTTCTGCGACTGACAAACTTACCGATGAACCAAAGATTCAAGATGCCTTGACGGGACAGCCGTGTGATCGTTTGAACTCAGGGATGGAAGAAAATACAAAGAAATTAAAGAAGAGATGTGAAAAGAATGATAAAAAGATTAAAGAAAGTCCTTCTTCTCCACAGACTACCTTGGATGGTTTTGCACAAGACGATACGGAAGGAGCACTTTGCACAGAGAAAGTTGGCGCCAGTAAGAAAGGCCGAAGACGGAAACAAAACAAGGCCTTGAAGTTGACCGCAAATTTGGAGTCCGGCCTTGATATTCTTGATGAAGAAATAATTCCCCTTGCTTCCAAAGATGCAAGATCAAATGCAGCCGACGGCCTTTCAGTAACAATTAAGGGCAAAAACAAAAAAACTTTGTCAGTCCAGTGTCAACAAAAGAAAGACAAAACTGGATCACAGGTTCAAAAGAGTCACAACGGTGACACCAACGCTCCAATCAACCTCAAAGATCCAGTAGAAACCAACAAAGAACAAGCTGGCCGACAGGAAGTGCCTGACAACAGACAGGAAGTGCTTGGCGACAGACAGGAAATTCTCGACAACAGACAGGAAGTGCTCTGCAACAGACAGGAAGTGCTCGGCGACAGACAGGAAGTGCTCAACAACAGACAGGAAGTGCTCAGCAACAAACAGGAAGTACTTGGCGACAGACCGGAAGTGCTCAACAACAGACAGGAAATGCTCAGCAACAGACAGGAAGTACTTGGCGACAGACCGGAAGTGCTCAACAACAGACAGGAAGTGCTCAGCAACAGACAGGAAGTACTTGGCGACAGACCGGAAGTGCTCAACAACAGACAGGAAGTGCTCAACAACAGACAGGAAGTGCTCGACAACAGACAGGAAGTGCTCAATAACAGACAGGAAGTGCTCGACAACAGACAGGAAGTTCTCCACAACAGTCGAGAAATGCTCGAATACCGACCGCCGACAAGCGGCGAGAGAAGAATCCGAGTGGACATTAACGACAACAACATCGACCATGACCGGAATTCCCCACCGGAGGCTATCGCACTATGCACTTCGTTTTCTTCCCCCCTCCCTCAAGCTTCCAAAGAGCCACCACGTGACCTTCCCACACCTGTGCAAGAATCCCAACCTGCTCACCAACTCCCTCCCCTCATCACATCTTCTCCAGCCGCCACAAATTCCCGCCAATTTCCTCCCGACAACAAAAGCGCCACCCATCCGACGACTCAGTCCGACTCAAGCGTTGCTTCACCTTCACCATCTTTTACCGTATCCAAGCCAACCCAGGAATCTTCTTCCATCTCTTCACACCATTACCCCAAACAAGGCATCACAAACATGTTCAAAGGTAAGCATCACATATTTTACACTCCCATCACAAAATCTTGACTCTTTAGTATTTTCCCACTAAGATTCCAGTTTAGTGGAAAGAAGAACAGACAGTGAGGAAGATTGCGGACTCCCCAGATGTGTTCAAGGGTCTGTGCTCAAAGCAGCGGCAAACCGAAGTGGATCCGCGGAGAGAAGTGCCACATCTAATCAAAAGGAAAGCCACCCGTTCGCTTCTCATCGGCTAAGCGACAAAGAGTCGGGCTATTCAGTCAACCCCAACCACGCAATTTCTGAAGACTTCAAAAACAGCTGAGTTTTTTCAACACCCCCGCCGACATTTCATTCGATTGCACCATTATATTTCTCATTCTGTTTGTAGTCTTACTATACATTACACAATCTTTCGAGAGCTTAAATAATAAGGTAAGGCATTAAGATTTCTTGATTGCTGCCTGCCAGTGACGCCTTACCCGTGAAACTCTCTATGCTTTTGAAACATTGACCTAGATTGTTTTTTTTTTGTCGTGATTGGTCAGTACTCCTTTGGAGGATAATGTAAAAATGCAGAATTTGAATAAGTTGCTCCAGCAATTTCAACGGAATGCAGCTGGATGGATAAATAAAATAAATAAATAAATAAATAAATAAATAAATAAATAAATAAATAAATAAATAAATAAATAAATAAATAAATAAAATCAAATCAAATAAAATTCAGATTCACAAAAATACACCAAATTTACTGTTTGCGTGTTTTTTGCGTGTGCTTGTCCAGGTTCTCTAGTGTCCTGTAACGAGTCCGATAGTGAGGGCTCGGTCCTTGAGCTGGAGGAGGAGCCAGTGAGACCTCCTCAACCGCAGGTGAGTCTGGATGTTATTTTTGCCTCAACTGATTCTTCTGTGCAAATATAACCTGCCCTACTTTTCGGCTAATTACTTTGCTTGAGTAGTTTTAAGATAACATTCAAAGGAGGTTTTGCTGGTTTTGGTGCCACGCTTCTTAAAATAGTCTCCTAATACCAACTGGCTTCTCCTGCAGTCCTTCTCCTCAGCAGACGAAGGCCCGAACAGAACAAAACAGAGCCGCAGTGAGAAAAAGGCCCGCAAGGTCAGACTAGCAATGTTTCCTTCAAAAATATGGACGGCAGTATCTCATGAAATTTCTTCCGCTACTCCGCATATAGGCCATGTCGAAATTAGGTCTGAAGCCGGTCCACGGTGTGACCAGAATAACCATCAAGAAGTCCAAGAGTATCCTGTTTGTCATTAGCCGACCAGATGTGTTCAAAAGCCCTGCGTCGGATATTTATATTGTATTTGGGGAGGCCAAGGTAAGTCTCATCTGTGATGCGGATTTCCAATGATTGCATCATTTCTGATTCCTCTCTCCCTCTGCCAGATTGAGGATCTTTCTCAACAGGCTCACAAAGCTGCTGCAGAGAAATTCAAGGTGCCTGTGACCTCCACTCCCTTGGCGCCCCCTGTGCCACCCAGCCTGAGCATCAAGGAGGAGAGTGAAGAGGAGGAAGAGGAGGTATAGAAGGAAGGGGGCGTGGCTTAAGGCTCTTTTTGAACCCATGACGATCCAGATGCTGTCTTTGCAGGTGGACAACGGGGGTCTGGAGCAGAGGGACATCGAGCTGGTGATGGCTCAGGCCAACGTGTCTCGAGCCAAGGCAGTGCGTGCGCTGAAACATAACAAGAATGACATCGTGAACGCGATCATGGTGAGGATGGCAGATGGGAAATAAATTAATGAGTCACAGAGAGAGCGAGGAGGGGGGGGGGAACAATGAAGGTCAAGTTGAATTTCTCCCCAGTAACTCTTCTCTCATCACCACTAGATGTCAGTATAAGCTAAACACCAAACTGCCTTATTACAAAATATCTGGAGTAATTGAAGCACGCCAAAAGGTTTTTAATTCCCTATAGATGCTCTAAGATGATGCCAAAGCAGGACTTTTATCGAAATTAATCTCCTAATTTCACTTTTAGCATAATTCCTCTGCATCAAAATGCCACAAGGTGGCAGCAAAGCACTATTTAAACTTGAATCTCTTTTTATCTTTGTGTTTTTTTTCCATCCAGGAGCTGACCATGTGAGTGATGTGGGTCGTTTGAAGCTTGACCTCCTCCTCGTCAACCCTAAAGCCCAAACACAACCCCGTATTGCTGCTACTGTATGTTGCGTGTCCAATACCTGCTGAATAAATAGCCTTTTAGGATGCAAGGGCTTTTTGTCTCCTTTGTCGACATTTTTAAAAACAATGATTCAAGTGCAAATCAAACAAACAATATGGTCTAAAGCCAATGATAGTTTTCTGGTTACGTTTAATTGACAGATTACAACAAACTGACAAATTTTCACTTTAATTACATAATATTGGTAAACAGACACACACAAGATTCTCAGCCCATATGAGGAGAAAATGTAAAAATACAAAACATATTGAATCGTGGATGGATGTTAAACATGGATTGCTTCTGACCATTAATTTGTTTTAATTTGTCAAAGCACATCGAGTCCCCGTGTGTTAGCAAACAGTAGCATCTCTTCCAACACCGTGCCATTCATAAATCCTTTTTCCAAGGAGGAAGTGGTTCCTTACAGTAATTCCAACGCAGGATGGCAGTACAAGGCAATAAGTGGCGTTCCCCTGAGAACTCTGATACTTTGGGTTTAAGTGGAGTCCCTGGCGTATTTAGGAGGGCGAGCCTGGAGCCTTAGCGGGTAGTACGTTGGAGTCAAAATGCCCTTGGTTGGTGATATTGCCAGCTGGAAAGTATCTGGCCACCACGAAGGAAGAACCATCTGATGCAATGGCCTTACCCACACCCAGCGTCTTGCTGTTCTTCCAAACCATTGCAGTGAAATGGCCTAGAAGACAAGGAAAATCAATTCACACACAAAGTTTCACGCTGTTCACACTTTGATATTCCTTATCTTTTTTAAAAAAACATTTTGTATTCTAGTAAACATGCAGAAATCACTAAAATAGCATTCAAAACATATTTAAGAATGAAGCTCCTTATGTCTCGTTTTTGTGTTATATGAAAAGTTTACACACCTCTGGCTTTTGCAGGATAAGAAAATATAAGCCTGGTGGGTTTTACTACAGGGTAGCAACAAGCAGAGGGCGCAATTGATCCATGACTGCTGCCCATACAATTTGAAACTAATATGATTAAGGTTTTTTTTAATCATTTAAAAAAAAAAAAAAAAATCTTTACCTTTTTACACTTGAGTAAAACCTGTATTAAACTGATTTTATGATACTGACAGTTTATTCTTGAACAAAGTCTCTTCATCTTTTGCAGCGTGCCTGTCTCGCCTCATTTTAGACTTCCTTTGAAGAAAATGTCGTGAGACTGTGTTCATACAATGTCGACATACTCAGATTTCCCAACAGAAATGAATGGACCAAAGTTCCTCTTTTTTTTTTCTTTCTTTTTTTTTTTAAATTAGAGCTGACTTGAACATTTGAATGTAAGAGTAACTTTGTTGTTGATAGACCAAGCCTTTTACTTCAACGATAAAACAAATGGAAGTTCTTTCAAATATTTACACACATAGGAATCCTAACCTCGATCTCTCTTGGTTTATCTTTCCCCCCCATTACTTGAGCATGAATCGACATACTAGGAGTGTCAAATCAACTGCAGTCAAGTCATGTCAACAAACCGAAGTCTACAAAAAAAGAAACACCCAGAATTATTGCGCCACACTGAAACTGCCATAAAGGCCAGGAATGTGATTTATCTCAAACTATTGACTGTCTGAGGCAGATGCTTGCATTCTAATTGAGCCGTGACATCAGCATGACAACAACGACAACCTCAGGCGTACCTCGGCTAATGGGTGAGAAATGTATAGGTAAAACGAAAGGTTGCAAATAACAAACAAAAATCGACTCAATCATCAGTATGTAAATTGCCGCCTTTCTGTTTTGTTAAGAATGATGGATGCGCTCCTCACCGGTGCCGGAGGAGAATCCAGGAGAACTGAAGTTGTACTGTTTCACTTCATCGTACCAGCGGTCGGCCACATCCTTTCCTGCACGCAGAGTAACCTCAATTTAGGCGCCATCAAATCGCTCTTCTGTCACACACCGTAATCACAATGACAGCATTGTCATGGAATCTTTTTTTTTTTGATCAGCACAAATCCCTACAGGCGACATTTTTATTTACAATCCTGCACTTTTGGTCACCCCCGTGCGGCTCCAATGGAGATACTTTATGACTCACACTGACGCATTTTCCCGGCACTGAATCACACGTTCTAAGCTCCAACATGGAAGAGAATAAAAAGGATTCAAGGTTCTCAATAGAAGAATGTGCTTTAGCGGTTTACTTCAAATGTAAACGGATGACAGGAAATATTAGATGGCCGCTTCTCATTCGTCAGCAGACATTAGCGAGACCTTGTTTGGTTTACATCATATTTGCTCATTTTTTATGTACCTGATTGGTCATAGGAAGCCCATGCCAGGTTCTCGCCACAGCTCCCCCTACTCGACTCCTCGCTGTGTTTTAGGATGCGTGTGCTAGCCAGACTCTCAGCATAACTGGAGAAGGACAAAGACAGTTGATCATACCTTGAAATTATTCAACCAAAGTGCGAGCCAAACTCTCAGCATAACTAAAGAAGAACAAAGACAACCAATAATATATTGAAACTATCGAAACACTCGACACAACAAGCAAAACACAAATAATAAAAAACCCATTAAGGGTGAAAAGAAGCCAATATAGCAGATAGGCTTTTTAGCTAACATCTTAGTACCCTAATTTTGATTTTGTCATTTTATTGCTGCACCGTTCAGTATTTTAGTTCAATAACAAACTGCTCTCAAGGCAAAACAAACAACTGCTTGAGAACAAAAAAGGGTTGGGGCTAGGGTTGGGGTTAGGGTTGGGGTTAGGGTTGGGCCTAGGGTTAGAGGATTAGGGTTAGGGCTCGGGCTGGAGTTAGGGTCCGGTACTTTCCTGGTAACCCTTAGATCCAACCCTAACCCCAACCCTAGCCCCAACCCTAATCTTAACCCTAACCCCTAACCCCAAACCCCAACCCTAACCCCAAACCCAACCCTAACCATAGGCCCAACCCTAACCCTAGCCCCAACCCTAGCCCTTGGCCCAACCCTAACCCTAGCACCAACCCTAATACTAACCCTAACCTAACACTAGGCCCAACCTTAACCCTAACCCCAACCCTAACACCAACCACAGGCCCAACCCTAATCCTAGGCCTGATCCTAACCCTACCCCTAACCCTAGCCCCAAACCTAACCCTAGTCCCAACCCTAATCCTAGGCCTGACCCTAACCCTAGCCCCAACCCTAACCCTAGGCCCAACCCTAACCCTAGGCCTGACCCTAACCCTAGGCCTGACCCTAACCCTAGGCCCGACCCTAACCCTAGGCCCAACCTTAAACCTAACCCTAGGTCCAACCGTAACCCCAACCCTAATGCAACCCTAACCCTAGCCTAACCCTAACCATAGGCCCAACCCTAACCCTAGGCCAGACCCTAACTACCACTACACTAAGGAGCCCTGCCTTGTACTACATGAAATTGTACCAAGGGATGGTTTTATGGCGCAGTTCATGTGACTAGATCAGTGGTCCCCAACCTTTTTATGGATCAGCACACGAGTAACTGTGTTGCAAATCTTTCCATGATAAAATATTATAGGTCCAATTGGGATTTGAACTCAGGTCACCGGTGGGACAGTCCAGAGCACCAACCAATACACTATGGAACCTTGCCTTATACTACACGAAATTGTACCAATGTATGTTTTTTTTCCTGTGCGGCTTGGCCCAATACCAAGTAACCCACGGACCGGTCTGCGGCCCGATGGTTGGGGACCTCTGCTCTATATCACATCCTTCATCTTTTCTCATTTTGTTATTTATGATTGCATCTCGTTCTACAAACGTGTTATTTTGCAACCTGGACTCAATTATGTGTTGAGCATGACAATCTAGTCCTTGTACAATATAAGTGCCTATCATTAAAGGTTATTTATATGGTTCTGGATGTCGCTTGAGGAAATGAGATGACGCTTAAGCTAGATGTGGTTGTTTCTGCAAAAATATAATGCACATGAATCATCACAGTCTGCTCTCCATAGTTACAACATCAACTTCAAAGATACAAAGGATATTTGACAAGAGTTTGTTGGTATTGCATTTGTCGATAGTTCCAAATGAGTTTGACACTTTTCCCATTGTGTATGACCGTTTGGACCCACCGGGCAGCCTCTCTGCTCAGCTTGCTGCTCAATTTGAGTGCGGGAGCTTGGTGCTTCTTCCTGTACTCGTTATGGCACCGCAGCACCTCCTCTGCAAATTGCTTTGAGGCTGAGAGACACATCAAGGAGAGACAGCAGGGGAATGTCAGACATCAGCCCTGGCCAAAACGGAGACACAACTATTGAGCACCGAGTTCAATAAATGTTATTGCACAATCCATACTGGAGCTCAAGTGTGGTCGTTTAAAGGCCAGACGGAGATTACCAGTGATTGTCGCCAAAGTGTGGTGCCATCACTCACTGCTCTTTTCAATGTTACTCCAACACAATGGGCACATTCATGCAGTAATGCACAGTCACACAAATGCCAGTGCTGCCTCACAAGCCAGCATTGACTCCAAAAAGGAAACAAACAATTTGGTTTACATCTTTGCAGAGTTTGCCGAGGTTTTGGTACTTACCTGACTTCCCCATCTTGTCGACACAGGAAATGTTCAGTTAGTCCACTAACTGACTTCCTTACTGGCGGAAAAAAGAATGATTTTATGCTGCTGCCTTGATGCAGCTGTTTCTCATGCAAATATCCCCCCCAAAAGCAGCTGCTTGAAGTTTCAAGTCTAGCCAGGCTTTCAGTCTAATGTCGGTTCTCTTTAAATTCTGCTGCTATGCAAATTTGCCCCCGAGCTGTTTATCTGGTTGAAACACCTTCCTGCATAACTTCACATGGCTGTTTGTCAAGTTGTAGACATCTGCCTTGAGTGTGTCTTTCGTGGCCTGGGAAAACACGCCCACTGCCCCCCCCCCCCTCCATTGATATAGACATGACACTACATGACATCATCACTAGGAGACATGCCCATTTAAGGTGCTAAGATCTTTTTGGGCCCGGATACTAAAACATCTGTAAGATGTCAAATCCAGATCCAGAAAGTTACAAAAAATAAAATAAAAATCCTGCCACAATCCGGTGCTTGTAATCTAATCAAGTAAATATATATATTTTTAATTGTTGTAGCAACCGGTGCTGCAATTTCTTTCTCAAATAAGCAATATTAGATTTAAAAGATTGAAGCTGCATAGATATTTAATAGGAAAAATACCAAGTAGATTTGAAATTCTGTCAAAAACCATCACAGGTATTATAAAATAATGAAAACATGTTGCCTTTAGGGCACTGTACTTTCCAACATCAGAGAAGTCTTGTTTCCAGCTGTTAGAATGCCGCCAGTTGAAGGTTGTTAGCATATTCATATGTTCTGGCTTGCCCTCCGAGACCTTCTAGACATCGAATTCCAAATGAAGTCATCACAGCACGGTGCTGCCCATCTCAAGTGTGAGCAGCATGACTTAACCTTATTGTGAGTATTGCTGCAAAGGTAAAAAAAAAAAAAAAAAAATTGCATGTGATTAAAGTCACATAAATCTGTATTTGGTTTAACTATAAATTACGTGTGTAGACGCAGGCAAATATACAAATAATTATGTTGTGAACAAATCGAAAATAAATACCTCCAGTGGATCCATTTGCCACTGAAAAAGCATAACTAACAATAATAATAATTATTTGTCTGGTGAAGCTGATTTTTCACAGAAAAAAAACCCATTTAATTGTAATTTTTGTTAACTGAGAAGCCATTTGAGGTGGCTCGGGCATCTCATCAGGATGCCTCCTGGACGCCTCCCTGGGGAGGTGTTCTGGGCATGTCCCACCGGTAGGAGACCCCGACCCAGGATGCGCTGGAGAGACTATGTCTCTCAGCTGGCCAGGGAACGCCTTGGGATCCCCCGGGACGAGCTGGATGAAGTGGCTCGGGAGAAGGAAGTCTGGGAGTCCCTCCCAAAGCTGCTGACCCTGCGACCCGACCCCGGATAAGCAGAAGAAGATGGATGGATGGATGGATGGATGGATGTAGGATTTGAAAGCATTTGAACGAATTGTCATACATTCATCTCACAGTTCTGATGTTGGCCATTCGATTGTGGGTTTTGGCTTCCCTCCGTGACATTTACGTGCTCTCCGTACAAAAGGCTTCCTCCCACATTCCCAAAATTTCTTAGTCCTTTTTGACGACTCTCCTTCAGTGTCGTTATTGTCGCAGTGCCTCCATTGACCGCTAGATGGGGCTAGTTGCAAATAGACTCAAGAGTTTCCTCTAAGCCCCTGCTAATGACATCTTGGTGTCCACCCATTGAACAGACATGATGGTCTGCATGTGAAAAGTTAAGCTTCTTCATTTCTCATTAGCGGCGTGGCGCTATTGTAGTACATTTGTTAGCCCCCAGCTACCCTCCATTACAAATTGTGCAAAGTGATTAGACTGGACAGCTGGAAGAAGACATTTTATAACAGGACATTTCTCGGTCATACGGTTTAATTCAGGAGATTGTGATGCGTTTGTGTGCCTTTTGTAAATTTGAGATATATTATCGTTATACATGTAAATCTGTGAACATATCTTCACATTTTCAACCACTACTACATCTCCCACCTCTTTCCTCCCAATCCCATCTATGCTGCCTCACAATCTATTTTCATTTTCTTTGTCCTAAAGCCTTTAATGAAAATCCCCCAGCAATATACCAGAGGATCGAGAGGCGGGGTGCAACCCAGAAAATATTTTCTCCTGCTGCGATCACGGCAAAGAATGTGGATTTATAGTGACAGAAATGTGAAGTAACTCCTAACAGTGCACTTAGTTGCATATAATTCCTCTTTAGCAGTCCCCGGGAAGAAGGTGAAGACTTTTTAATAACTCCTTTCGTTCCTCTGTCCAGATGTGTGAAAATGGAAAGTGATGGGGTTCCATTTCTCCTCCCTTGAACAAAATGTTAGAAGCTCTTTCTCTAGAACTTGACACATCGAGTGAAACCCGAGCGCCGCCGTTCTCATGAACGAGACGAAAGATTTTTGTGGGTTAAGAGGAGTTAATCACCTGTCAATCAAACTTCATCAAGTTGTATCCACTGATGAAGAGCATTAATATACAAAATCTCATCATATGTACACAGCTTTCAATTAAAGACATTCGGGGAAAGGATGGATGAAGAAAGAGAGAGAAAGGAAACATAATGCCTTAAAAGGCCACACAGTCAATAAAGTTCCTAATGTGTTTAAAGTAATTAGTGAGTCCAGGGAAGAGCAGAGTGCATGCAGGGATATTAACCCCAGCAACCTTCTTTATCGGCTTTGTAATTAAATTATCCTCACATGCTTCTTCAAAGGCACACAAGCAGATTTTTTTTACACCCAGTACAAACGGCAATTTTCCGAACGGCCATTTTGTGGAAAATTATAGTCAGCATGTATGACATCATGTAAAATTTCTGGAAATTTTTTGGTGTTGCATTTTAGTCATGATTAAGAGGAAAAATGTGATGATAACCAGAGAACAGGAAATGGTCATCATTCTCTCATAATTTTTCTTTTCAAAGAAATCTCAGGGGACCATAATTTCCTCCATTTTAAATCAATTTATTCATATTTTTATCTCCCAAAATGATCTCATTGCTTACCACTCGCAATTCTCCATTTTTTCCCTCCATACAGCATGTTGCATTTTTTTAATATGAATTATGTTCAAGTGGCATAACGAATAAGCACTTCAAGACAATTTAATGCCGTTTAATAGATGTCAGACCAAATAGTCTGTGCGGAGCCACTGAGAAATCTT
This sequence comes from Syngnathus leptorhynchus, assembly GCF_054491065.1. Classification (NCBI taxonomy): domain Eukaryota; kingdom Metazoa; phylum Chordata; class Actinopteri; order Syngnathiformes; family Syngnathidae; genus Syngnathus; species Syngnathus leptorhynchus. The sequence goes on from NC_141202.1 coordinate 3,439,541, forward strand.
GACATCGCATAGGCTAATTATCGCATCCGAAAATGGCTAATCAGCCTTGAACATTATGCGGGGCAAACCCTTTAAGCAATTTTGGTCAAAAAAATGTCCAGTAAGTGTTTTTTGATGTGGCAGATTGCCTCTTTTGGGTCGAAAATAGAATCCATGTTAGTTTTTCAACAATGTGAACCCAAAAAGAAGCGCACAGGGACTACAGCCGTATATCCTGTCACGACTCGTGATGACATAAGACGAGGATTGCTGCTTAAGCAGTACTGATTTGCCTCAAACTGAATTTATGATGGAATAAGCCAACAAAGCCAAGTCAGAGGAGAGAAAAAAAAAAAATCCAGTTAAAACTTCAACCAGCTCATTTCTGCAAATCAATGTGATTAAATTGCAAATTTCAAGCAAGTCCATTACATTTGGACGTTTTTAAGAGGCTAGTCATCTAAACTTTTATTGAGTGTGTTTTTTTTTTCCCGTTTTTTTCTGATGTTGCTGCAAGCAAGCAACTTCACAGATTTAGTGGGAGCACAACTTCATCTTGGCCTTTGGGAATTCTTGGCTTGGGTTTTTTTTTTATTGTAGAAGATAAATGTTAGTCTCAAGCATAGGGGGGGGGGGGGTGTTTGTTGGTGCCACATTCATTTGTCTGGGAGTGAAGTTGAAAGTTTGGACATTTTAATATGGTTGCTGTTTCTAGTTTGGAATCACAACATTTACTTGATGCAGGGAATAAAAAAGCAGCTTACATTATTCTGCTACCAAACATATGCAGCGGTCATATTAAAAAACATATTAAATAACATTTGGAACAAAGTGGAACATACTGTTGTTATGTAAGTCGTCGGCGCTTCGGAATGCAGCTTGTCGTTTTCTCACCCGGCTGAGCAATTTAAACAAGCATCCTGCCTCCTCGTGGCATGAGACATAATTAAGTAGGCAGTGGAATTGAATGGGAAAAAAAAAAAAAGTCACGTTAACAGCCTGATTCCATTTATGGTCTATACCAGTCGCTTGTGAGCTGCTCTGTGAAACTATATACGAACCTTCCATAGTGTAGTGGTTAGTGCTCTGGACTCTCACCCCAGTGACCTGAATTTAAATCCCAGTGGAGCCTAAAATATTTTATCATGGAAAAATAAAAAAAAACAGACACCTCCCCAAAGCTGAGGTGAGGGCGAGGGTTGGGCCTAGGGTTGGGGTTAGTTAGTAATTTATTAATTCAGGTTTTTAACAACGGTTTGATATTAAAAATTAAAATAATCTTGTATTGGATCTCATCACACTTGCAAGGTTGTAATATTGTACCCGATAGTTTTATTTCATGTAAATTCAACTAAAGTTGTGGTTGAAAAAAAAAAAAAAAAAGAAGCAGCACAAGTAATGGTTTGAGAAGTACTGTTGCCAAGCTCCACTAAGCAGGCCGCTGCTGCTAATATCCATTTCATTCCATTCACTGTGCTCTCCTTCTATTCCTCCAGTCATGGATCAGAGGTGGCCGGTGATAACAAACACCCCAAAAAAAAAAAAGTAATAATTTGAAGCAGAAAATGCATGACCGCAGCCTTCGGGGAGCAGAAGGACAGCGGTGTAAGAGAGGCTGCGTGTGTGCCAAATCAACTATTTCTCTCCGAGACAAAATGAGGTCGGGGAATTGGACAGAGATGAAAAACGCTGGGAAGAAAAGCCAGCGCAATGTCCTGCAGTATGAGAAGCAAAAAAAAAAAGCGGCCATCTAATGGGGGAATCAATGGAAAAAAAAAAGACTTTCTTGCTGAAGTTGAGCTTCAACACCAGTTTAAACTTGAGTCGAGTAACTTCCTCACTTTGTCTGATGGGACTTGGCGGAAGTGATTGGAGTTAAACACAGACATTCTTCCTTAAGACCGCCGTGTTGGAGCAGCAAAAGGGCGCAACATCAACCCCCCCCCCCCCCCTCGCTCTCACACACACGCAGACCGAGGTTGTAGACAGTCATTGCGGAGATGGATGGAGGCGGTAAATAGGGGTGTCACGGCACTTTGATGGAATGAGGCAGAGGAGAATTCATCCTGTGCTTCCTCCAGCTCCAGCCCTCCCGCTGACAGCATCTGGAAATAAGGCCTTCTGTGTCTGTATATACACAAAAGCGTGTGTGCTCCAGTGTGTGTGTCGTTTCATCCACCTATTGGTGTGTAAGCATGTGTGTAGTTGTCTAACTTAGCTTTTTGTGCCTTTCTCCCTCCCAGTGTTGTGCGTCTCCTCGCTTGTGGGAATTGGATGAAAGCGCTCCAATCTGGAGAGAGAAATAGCGATAAGAACAAGACGGCCAGAGAGAGCGAGAGGAGAAAACATCGCTCTTGTTCAGCTTTATGGTCACATCACTTCTGAAATAAAATCCTAGCCGGTCGGTGGTCAGACAAACGACGTTAGATCCTGCTGGGAACCGAACAAGAGGATTCTTCTGTGAGGAACTACTGATTGTTGTTAATGGGCCCCCCCCCTCACACCTTCTCCCCAATTGGAACATGTTTTTGTCAATGGAATTGTCTGGAAAAAGCAGAAAGAGAACATAAATGCAACTCAATTGAAAGAAGAAAAAAAAAGGTAAAAGAAAAATCATTATACGGTACTAGGGAAAATAAAAATAAATACCTGAAATCATGTGGTTGCAAAAGTGTGCACACCCTTCTGTAATTAGGTACGTGAACAGATTCGGCAAACCATTTTATAGTTACTCAGATAAATTAAAGTTTGGCTCTTCTAGTCTTTTAATTGGTGGTAAAAAAAATAATAATTCCAGTTTGTGTTTTATTTTCTGAAGGTGGTGTACAGTATACAGTGGAGCCGCTTATTCCTCAATTATTTTTATACCTAAAAAGGAGGAGTGAGAATAACTATAACCCAAACACTATTCCACTACAAAACGCGCATTCAAATGCAACACGCCAAACACAAAAACTTTTCAAGTAACTATCCGTCGCTCAAGCTGACTTTTCCTCTCCATTAAAAATGAATGCACCCGTCTACTCTGTGTCACTTGTGGGGCTGCTCCCTGTTTTTCACTGCGATGCCTCCCGTCAATAAAGCTTCTTTATTTTCTGCAGGTCACCTCTATCCATCACCTCTACACAACACACACACACACTCACACAACCATGTGTGTATCTTACATGTGTGCAGTCTACATGCCCTGATCCAGTCTTCCTTTCTCGCTCTTATCAACCTCTCTATGACCCGGCTTCCGGTTTTCCCTTTCTTATCAAAAAATATATTTCATCAAACAGGTAAAACTCCCGATGATCTCATTAAGCGTCGCTAAGCATGCAAGACTTGAAAGAGTGCGCTTTTCAAACACACACAAAGTAACACACTATGCTCACTCGCACGGCTAACTGTAGTTTAGGACAAGAACTTCAAAAGAGAGGATCGCCGGAAAAGGCTCATGTATAATTCCTGAAACTGATTATTTTTCATTTTTTACATACTGTAATAATATCAGTAAAAAGTCTCTGCTATGGGTGTGTGTGTGTGTGTGTGTGTGTGTGTGTTTGGCTCCTCTCTGTCTCTGTCCTGTTAGTAGCTGTATTAACCTGGGGTCTCCCTACTCTCCTGATCAGTGTAACCCCATTAACTCCCATTAAGTCTCATTACCACGATCATGAGGATCATTACTGCTTGCTTTATCTCATTTCTGAAACACCACAGCATGCTTTTCTCTTCGTGGCGGCGTAACCTCGAATGGAAAGCCCTTGACATTGGAATTTAGTGTTTAGAATTTCAACAAAAATCACACAATTCAAACGGGGTTGTCGTCATCCGTGCCATCCCGTGAAAACGCTTCTGAGGTCTCATGGAAGAATTGGATTGTAATTAAGAACAAGAACAAAAGTCCCCAACTGGACTCCAATAAAAGTTATTGTTCCTGCAGAATACCCCAGTGACTGTTGTTGTAGGTTTGTTGCATTGTGTATGTTAAAGTAGCATAGCCACCCCAATAAATAAAAAAATAAAAAAATAAAAATACAAACAAATGAATAAATAAATATCCATCAATGTGGATAAATAAATAAATAAATAAATAAATAAATAAATATCCATCAATGTGGATAAACAAATAGATAAATAAATTTGTGTAATGGAAATGGATTTTGAAAAATAAAAAGATCAATATCCAACGTGGTGCTCTAATAGGTTCAGTTTTACAGCCGCTTGGAGCAGAACCCATGTAAGACTGAAATCTAATTTCTCGATGCTCCACTTTTACAGTCGGAGTTGCGATTTGTGTGTCTCTGCGTGTGTGCTCGTGTGTGTGTGGCTGGCTGGAGGTGTCTTCTAAGGATAGATTGTACCTGAGCCATTAACTTTATAGCCCACTCATTGAGTAGCGTCGCAGTGGGGGTCAGTCAGAAGATTTCACTGTAAAGCTTTAAAAAGCATCACGGTGATATACTGCAAGGGGAGAGGAGGGGAGGGGAGGGTTAAGTTGAACAGTAGCATGCTTCCTTCCTGTCGGGAAAGCACAGATTGCAACACTGTTCTCAAAGCTTGTCCAAAGCCAACAAAGTCGAGGATATCATGTGCTGCCAAGGTGCCAGCTGGACTTTATTTTCTTCTGTAATCCATTTAAAGCACTCAACAAGAAAAGAGCCCCCATTTCCCTCCCTCTCACTACATTCACATTTTTAGAACAAATGAAGTGTGAAAAGAGGCCGTGTTTTTATACACCTACTTTGGGTCAAAAGATTTTGCACGTGAAATCCAACCTTCAGAAGATGACGTTGACACAAGAAGCAGATATGGCTGTCACTTAAGGCTCAGGGTCAGCTTTATCTTTGTTTTCTCCCTGCGGTGCTGGGTCTCCTGCTCGGTCTCATCGAAGAACCACTAATCCACTGTAACAAAGTGGAAGAAGCATGTAAGATTTGTGATGGTGCATTTTGAAAAACAGAGCAATAGAGAAACACTTGGAGGTAGAAATATGTGAAAAATGCACAGACAAAACTGGAAATTATGAATTGAATCAAAACCAAATCAAGAGATGATAAAATATTTTCAGTAATATTTATTTAACATTTGAATATTTGTTGTTCATTTAATTTTCTAAATATATTTTTTTAATTTGATCACGGGTCTACATAAAATAAAAGAAACATCTGAGAAAATAATTGCATTTAATTTTTAGTAAAAAAAAAAAAAAAAGAACATATTGAGATACAGATTTTTGTCCATATCCAGCTCTACTTTAGGTTTTTAGTAAATAATGCAAAGAGAATAGCAACACAGCATTTTAGTCAAAATGTCCACTCTTCACGATATGTCCATTCTGTCAATCCCCTCCCTGTCTCAATTTCTGGTGGACTTTGACATGACGGTGCTTCTCCGGCCGTTGCATGAAAATTCAGAATGGCTTACTGGCAGTTCAGACGCCTTCTGAATAGGCAACCAAGAAAAAGATTTACTTGGGTGTTGAATTTCACGCTAGATGGGCAGGCTTGCATTCCAGAGAGAGCCACCAAGCAATTAAAATGTCAATATTCTATTATGTGTCCCCTTGAAGTTGTAGAAAAAACAAAAATCAGAGTTTGAAACTCTGTAGTGCGTCAGCTAAGATCCACCCTGGGTGAAGTATTTCTTTATTTATTTGGGTGCCATTCAAACTCAAACTTTTACATGTACAGCAGTTATTTTTTATTTCATTTTTATTTATGTATTTATGTATTTATTTATTTATTTATTTATTTTTATTACTACACTTGAGAGACTGTTAGATGATATCTACAATGTTTTCTAATACAGTGCTAGCATGGTTATAAAAAAATGTTCCATGTCCAGCTTGATTTTGGAATTGCTTATTTCCATATCCATTATTCCTCATGCAAGACAACTGTTCCCAAATGCGAATGTTATTGGACCTTTAAGCTTCCACATTGCATTTCTCGTGGTTTGAGGCCTGACATTCCTGACTTGACGATTATCCGGAATGCAGCACAACAACCCCCGCCCCCCCTCTCTTTCTTTTTGACATCAAATCATACTCTGCTGCACATTATTTCATTGTAGTCTATGAATATTTAAAAGCTCTGCCTATGCTCTCCAATGAATAATTACTAGAATTTTCCATGTATTTGATAGCACATTTATCTCTGGAACATGTGCCCTGTTAGGCCTGGCATCATGGAGAACTTTTCATCATTGCACCTCACAGTATTTTTTTTTTTCAGCATATTACCAAACGTCATTTGATGACCTCGTTGCCATGGTAACAAGTGTCACCACATTTTTTTTTTTTTCCCAATCACATTTTAAACAATGACTGCTTCCTTTCACTTTTGTTTTTAATCACCAGAAATCCATTTGAGGATCGTTTCGAGGGGGACTAAAAAAACGACTGAAGTTCGTCTTTGTGCTTTGCTGATCTTTGAACTTAACTTGAGAGGGGGGTACAACAACAAGACAATTTGAACCACACAAGTGAGAAGCTGGTCTAGGAAAATAACCACAAAGCAACGTGATAATTACATGGCAACAAGGACATTCCATTTAGCTGTTGTTTGCTCTAAATGACTGATGCAATATTTGAACTTTGCTTTTTTTTTTTTTCAAATATTTGATGTTTAGAACCAATGTTCCAACTGATACATGTTTTCATGAGCAGATTTGGTAGCATTGATTTATTTTAATATTTTATGAGACACCAATTTTAATATACATCAATACATGGTCATTCTATTTTTCCTCTGGTTGTTTCCATTCATTTGTGCAGGAGGTGTAATATATGAATAAATTTTTCTTGCTTAATAGCCAGTTAATTGCTGTTCAGGTCCCAGGCTAATTGCAGTGCAGGAAAGCACATCAGCAATAATTTCAATCCACACACACACACACACATGCCAATGCACACCTTTGCTAAAGCGGCAGCAGAACGGAGGGAGTAATTACAGTGTTGGACAGGTCACAAGGTCAGCCTTTCACCTTAACTCTAAAACACTTTTGAACCGCTTGGGAAATAAAAAAGGCCATATTCAACGTTGAGTGTAAGAACATCATCTATTAAGGGGGCAAATATAAAAATTCTAATTAATCTGCAAATTTGGGGTTTAAAGTGAAAAGTATTCATTTAGGGAGGATTTGCTTGGCCTCTGCTACTGAAGTGTTTGCCCACATGTGGTAAAATAGTCGTGTTTATGTGTGTGTGTGTGTGTGTGTGTGTGTGTGTGTGTGTGTGTGTGTGTGTGTGTGTGTGATCACTGAGAAGAGGGGGTTGGGAGCATTCCAGTTACTGTGCATGTTATACTAGTTTGCTAAGGTTCAGGATGACCTGCTTTTGGGGATTTGCCGATATGAGGCAAGTTCAAAACCCCAGAGTGAAATCTTTTTTTTTTTTGTGATTTCGCAAAACATGAAAATTCCAGAATACAAAGTTCGGAGAATTTTTGGTTTCCCAGAAGCAATTTGAAACCTCCCACCTTTTTGCCTCTGAATGTCCCTGTTGGCAAAGACTTCCACCCATAGCCCGTCCTGAAATGGGAGGGAGGGGGGGGAGAAAAACAAATACAAATACTTCTCCACCAAAAAAAAGTCCACAGTGTGATGTGGTAGAAGAAGACTTTCACAGACACCACGGATAGATCTGATTTTTTTTTGTCCCCATCCAGAGGAAAAAAGATTTTTTGGAGGAGAATTTTGTTTACTTTAGCTTTAAAAGCTCACCTCGGACTTGATCAGAATTTATACACGCTGGGTCAATGTCAAAAGAGGTGAAGCTAGTGAACATGTCTCTGCATCCTCTGGGAGGAGGAGCAGAGGTCATCTCGGACCAAGAGCCCTTGTGCGTTTTTGGGACGGGAGACATGGGACGCTCTCTGGGCCAACGCCTGCTGCAGACGGGCTACAAGGTCACGTACGGGAGCCGCAGACCCCACGGCTGCGGCCCCGCGCCTCAAGGAGCTCAGGTAATGTGGTTCGTGAGCAGCGTGTTGGTTCTGGAGTTAAAAAAAAAAAAAGTGAGTTGAAATTATGCCCTGTCTCGTAGGCGGGGAAAAACAAAACAAACAAACATAAAAGTGAAACCTTATCAGTTGAGTTGAAGGTCGCTGATAAAATCACTGTTTGTCTGCCTGTCTCCTGCTTCAAGAGTATTTTGTTTTCGTCCCGGTGTTGACAAATGGTTGTTGAACCGAAGAGGAGTTACAAAAAAATGTGACATTGATGCTAAACACAAAATAGCATTTTAAAATCAACATGAAAAAGAAATGAGGTCACATTTTAAATTTGATGTTGTGTAATCAAATATGTAGAAAAATAAATGAGTCAACTTTTTTTTAGCTTACCATGGCATTGCAGAGGTTCTGGATCATGTGACCTGTACAAGAAGTTCTTCAGAGATGATCTTGATTGTGTGTTGTAGGTGATGAGCTATGCAGACGCGGCCCAGTCGGCCAACGTGATTTTCGTATGTGTACACAGGGAACATTATGGCTTCATGGAGAAACTCACCTCACAACTGAAGGGGAAGGTATTTATCGTGACTAATGTGTGTCTGCTTTGAAAAAGAAAGAGAAACACCATTACAGAAGAAAATACATCCGTTATTCTTCCTGGAATAATACATACATGAATTGTCAGATGCCCTTTTACAAAAGGCTTTTAGTGAATACAGCTACTGAAGTAAAGGCAAAAATTATATTTTTTCCATTAAAATTCTCAAGATATATTTTGAAATCCAAAGAGAAGAGTGCGGGTTAAGTTTAAAAAGATTAAGGACATTCAATACGACTATTTTTTTTTTTTATCAGAGTGATAACAGTGCTCAATTCTTGAGTAGTCACGATACCGATACTAAGTACCGATACTACAAGTCCTTTTTTATACATAAAATTTTCTCCTAAAACAGTACCAGAATTTTTTAAAGACCTACTGTATGCATCCCAACATATCATTTTATTATTATTATTATTATTTATTTTCTTTTTTTTTTTTACAAGAGACGAATGGCGTGTTTCTATTCTCGTAATCTGAAATTTCTAGTTCCTGATCATAGAATGGTCACATGACCCATATCAGTATGGACTGCCGTCACCAGTACCGATACCTGGAATTAAGGCTGGTACTGATACCAGGTAAAAATTAATAAATAAATAAATATTTAAAAAAAAAAATGAAAAAGAAGCTATATTTCATTTGTGTAGTTTTGTAGGGCTTACATACTAAAATCAACTCATTATAAAAAATAAATAAAAATAAAACCGAAAAACTGGTAGTACTAAGAAGCAATCTCATGATTCTGTGCTATTTTCCTAATAGTTGTTACCTCATGATATTTTTTCTTGCGCGCAGTCTGACATCTATTTGCTAACTTTCCTCTCTCACTTTTGGTCCACAGGTGCTGGTGGATGTCAGCAACAACCCTGAGCAGAATCTGTATCCGGAGGCCAACGCTGCATATCTGCAGAAGTGAGCGCCACCTGAATCTTTCATTCATAAGTTCAGCAATCATCAACAATATTTACTTTACAGACTACTTCCTGGATCTCACGTGGTGAAAGCTTTTAACACCTTGTCTGCCTGGGCTATTCAGAATGGACCCGCTGACGCTTGTAGACAGGTAAAAAAAAAAAAAAAAAAAAACACCATCTGAAATTTTCAAAGCGGTATTTCACAGCAAGTTGAAAGGAATCAATATTCCTCCACATTTTTCAGATGTTTTAAAATGTTAACCGTATTGATTTATTCAGTCATTCCACTGGTTTTGCAGAGCTACAAGCCTTTGGCAAATGTCTGATGTGTTCCCACAGTGGGGTGCTGACCAACAAGTTAAAAATAATGGAAAGAATCTCAGTCCAAATTATATTATTAACTCATTTTGAAGCTCGGATCAAACTAATTCCGTGCGACGGCGGCCAAATTTGACGAGTCGGCCTTGTGTTTTTTTTTCTACCAGAGCCATGTCTGATGTATCCTTGAATCAATTAACTCAAAGTCACTCTTGGATCTAAGTGTCCCATCACACGTTTGGCTTTATCCCTCTGTACTCCAAAACTGCAGCATATGTGGCTATTTTATTTTTGTTTCATATTAATCCGTTTGAACTCTCCCAGAGGAGCGCAAAGCACATATGCGAGTGTGTATGTGTGCATAAGCGTGTGTGTGTTTGTTCAAATATTTGGAGTAGCATTGGGCCGATTGCTGTTCATTAATTGGCTTTCTTCAACAAATCCTTGAAGATGTATCAATGAATTTATGTTAAGTTCGAAAAGGAAACAGGATCATAATTAAACATTATATTATTGTACAAAGCACACATTAGGGACAACAAGAACAAAGCTAGCAACAAAACAAATCACTAATAATGAGAAAAAAAAAACATTATGTTCCAAATATTTTCTTGTGGTACTATTATTTTTGTTTAATAATGACATAATCATTATTAATTTCAACTTTACACAGTGTGGAAGAAGACTACCGCTTTAAATTTTCTTTATTGTTTTTAATTTATAGCTAGGACGTTTCAGAACAAAAAAAAAATAGCAACCCACCTGTTGCTGAACCTAACTCTATCTATAAATTTTACAATGAGTATAGTTTAGATTATATTATAGTTACATTTTATGTTATTGCTTTAATTATGAAAACCTCATTTATGAAAAATGCGATTTTGAAAATCACTTTTTTATATTTAAATTAAATTTAAATGTTCAAATTGTATTTGTCATTCTTAAAAGAGGTTTTATTTTGATAGGATTATATATATTTTTCTTTGATTATCATTGTCAATTGTGACATCATAGGTCTACTTGTGCGGCAACAGCGCAGAGGCCAAGCAGGCTGTCTCCGAGGTGGCCACCAAGATGGGCTTGACAGTTTTGGACAGGGGGTCTCTGTCGTCAGCCCAGGAGCTGGAGGACTTCCCCCTGCAGCTCTTCCCCGAGTGGAAGCTTTCACTCCAAATTGCCATCGGCCTTACCGCCTTTTTCTTCTTCTACGTGCTCATCAGAGATGTCGTTTACGCTTATGTGGTTCAGGGCAAAGACATCTCCTTCAGAATCATGGTGTCATTGGCCAACAAGGTCTACTTTTTTACTTATTTTTTTAAGATGGAGCTTTCGAGTGCAAAACTGATGTGTGGTTGCGTGCATGGCTTATCCTTTAGGTGTTTCCAATTGTGTCACTCATCATGTTATCGTTGTGCTACTTGCCTGGTGTCATGGCTGGCTTTCTTCAGCTCTACAGAGGGACCAAGTACAAGTAAGACAGGATTGAAATGATTATTGTTCCAAAATTGGACCGTACTGTTACATGTGTATGGGTCTTTCAGGCGCTTCCCTAATTGGCTGGACCGCTGGATGCTGTGTAGGAAGCAGCTGGGACTGTTGGCGCTCGCCTTCGCCTTTCTACATGTGCTCTACACGCTGGTCATACCCATAAGGTGCTTTGTCGTTAATATTATCATGATGGCCCTTTTTAACAGTGTCCTCAAAAAAGAAAAGAAATCAAAACATTTATAAATAATGACTCAGGTAGCTGTAATAATCTATAATAATAGAAATGAAAAAAATGTGTATTACAAACTAGTGATGTGCGGATCAATAATGAAATAGCGATACTGCCGAGACCAGATCTAAAACTTGAATAAAAATACAAATACTTTTACTAATTCGTTTTTAAATTCCTTATATGTTTAAAAAATAATAATAATGCAGATTTAATCAAAATATTATGTAAGCGATGAAGCCCCGATAACCGTGATATATATTTGCAAAGAAACCATTTTATCCATAATCAATTATTATTTACAAAAAAAATATTTTATTTTACTGTTAAATGATTATATTATTTAAAAATGGCCTTTATTCATTTAATGAAATGTTTACTGCCTATTTCAGTTGCAGTCGCCCAGTGTTTAAAATTATCAAGTGTCTGACTACTACCTAAATCCACTTTTGAGTTTAAAATAAATAATTCCTCTAATATCTATGAAGCTTTTGATAGTGCTTCAAAATATCACTTATTTGTGGGAATAAGAAATAATTCATTATTTTTCAAATTGACAGATACTATGTAAGATTCAAGGGATGGGAATACGTTATCACACAGGTAAGATATATTTTTGAAGCCTGGTTGTGAGAAGCATCATCAGATTTTTTTTTTTTCTTTCTCTCAGCTTGTGCTTTTTCTTATTTAGATCAAGGAGAACCAAACGATTAAATTTGATACAACCGTGGCCTGGAGGACTGACTCCTACTTCTCTGTAGGCATTCTGGGATTTGCCTTGTACCTTCTGCTGGGAATTACATCCTTGCCTTCCGTTAGCAACGCGCTCAGCTGGAGAGAATTCAACTTTGTACAGGTAGTCACTTAGCGTGTACATTTGAATATTTGTTGACTCTCAATACAGAGGTCCAGTGTGGAGCATGTGTACTGGTGCTGTGCGAGCGTGGGGGCAAAATCCCTGCGTCTTGTTTACCTTAAACATTGGCAGTCATAACTGGAGGAATATGTCTGTGGATTTTTTTCCGACCAAACTCAAGCTGTTACTTCGCTCAGCAGCTCCCCAACAGACTTCTCATTATGCAACTGTTTGTGCCTGCATATGTGTGTGTGTGTGTGTTTGTGTGTATCAACATAATCTCATATTATGCGTCTGCCAGTCCAACGTGAGTTCAGTTGGAAGCTTTCCTCATGAATCAAACAGGTCTTAAAGGCTAACGTGTGTCATTTCATTAGACACGCATTGACTCACGAATGAACGAATGGAAATATGTGTCAAATTAATATGGTTCCAATTTGTGATTTTTTTAATTAGAAAATCTTTCATAACTCATTTGAATTGTATATATTTTTACAACCTCATTAATATTATTCATTTATTTATTTTTATTTATTATCAATGTATTTATTTATTGATGCTTTAGAGTAGTAATCGATTATTAGTAGATTGTAATCTACTCTTGCCATCATGGCTCTCTTCTGATGGTTTTCTGATATTTGTCACTTTGTACCACAATTTCCGTACAAAAAGCTCTCCGCCTGAAATTTGGAAAAGCTTGATCGGTTGACAGACAGTCGGGCCTTTCAGGCAACCACTTACCTTATGAAGTGCCATTGAGGCATTGCTCCTCTTAAATTTGCAGTGACTTATAAAAAGTGAAGCAGACAATATGTTTCATATCTTTCTGCAGCCAACAGAATTGGCAGTCACCGAGGATGAAATAAGAGTCGGTTAGAACGATTTAGTGTAATGCTACATGAGCCAGCTTGGATCTGCACCTTGGAAAACTGCGAGCCACAACAAGCCTGATGATTCACCAAATGCAACCATGCTGAAAATCATTTAAAATGGGGCAGTTGGTCTGCAGTTTGAATTTGCCTGATGCTGTTATTTTACAGCGTGGCTAAAAAAAAACAAAAAAAAAAACATCTATATTGACACATATAATTGATACTATTAGTATACATGCTATTCGGGCTGAGGTTCTCATGATGTGGAAAATTAGAGAAACTATTGAACTTGCAAGAACTTGTAGGACAGAACTTGTAGTCCATACTAATGACTTCTGTCAGTAAGCTAAGAATTAGAAGAAAAAAACAAAGTTAGTTTTAGAAAGTAAAACTTTCATTAGCATTCCAAAACAACACTTTGAGGCTTTTTTCAAATTTTATTTATTCCGAGCTATTTGGCCTTTTCCAACTTTGATCAATGTAAAATATAATCCGCCTCACTAGCATTCATAAATGTAACTGGGTCATGTGAAGCTCATCTTCACATTCCACACCCCTTCTCTTTACTCCAGCACAAATTAGAACCGTAGTTTAAATGTTAATGATATTCATCAAATATAATTTAGAGGCAACGGCTTATCCTTGGTCACTGGCTTGGATTTACAAGTACATTGTGTGTGTGTTAACATTTAAGGTATCTACTATATGTACAGTAAATATACCGATGAGAAATCAAAGGTTAAGAGGTTTGTGTTTAACACCGTAGCCCATTGACCCCATAAATCTGCTTCTGTGTGTGTGATGACCCACATTCTTGTTTTCCAGTCAAAGCTGGGCCACGTGACTTTGTTCCTGTGTACCCTTCACACTTACCTGTACGGCTGGGACAGGTTTTTGTGGGCTTCCACATACAAGTGGTACACACCTCCGGGGTATATGCTCAGCCTGGTGGTGCCTTCGCTGGTGCTGGGGCTAAAGCTGCTGCTCCTCCTGCCTTGCGTGGACCGGCGCGTCACTCGGATTCGACGGGGCTGGGAGAGGAAGGAACGTGATGAGGAGAAAACACTTCTAACATAGACGTGGATTGGAATTAACGGGCATTACTTTGATAACAGATTGAGCTTCTGGCTAATTTGCCTCCACCAATTCCCGCGGATTGCACTTGGGTGACTGTTTTTTTTTTTTGTCTGGATTCAGTTGTGAAATATGTGTGTAAATAAAATTATGATTTAATTTTAAAGTAGATTAGACTTAAAGACTTTGGTTTGGTTTTGTAGTCATGTATAAAATATTCCAAATGTTCGATCTCGTCATTGAACCTTTGTCATGAGGTGTATTATGATTGCTCTCCAAATATTTGTCATCAAAGTGCAGAGAGAAAAAAAGATAATTAGGGAAATATCTGTGGTAATGAAAAATTCCATGTTTGCCCCAAAATGTTTTTCTGATTTGCGGCGAAAAGAAATCAAGAATAAATTGGGACATAGCCAAGCTGTTATGGAGACACATAAAAAGTTCATTATCTATAGCTGATGAGCTGAGTTGTACATAAACTGCATTTTTTTGTTGTTGTTCCAGAAATCCCAGGAGGTTTATAGCTTGCACTCACATTCACTATTGAGCCATACAGTATTTAGTTAGCAAGATCAAAGTCTATTTTTACTTGTACTTTTGTTTTCAGTATACCCTACAACTATAACATTCTATTGTTTTCATTCAGGTCTATACATTTACGCTCTCAGATTTGACTTTGTCTTTGTCGTTCTCAAAGGAACTGAACCACCAATGCTTCCAATTAAAAGCTACACCAGTTATAGAATTGCATTGCCGTGTCTTTCATATTCCCGTGACTCCTGTCCGTGAACTCCCAAAACCTCTCAGAAGAATCAGATCCTTCTCCAGAGTTTGTCTGAAGTCTTTCTCTGGGAAACATTTGCTCAGAATTGCCGACTTCTTCTCCTCTTGCATTTTTTTGACTTTTACATCGCATCTTCGCGTGTGAAGTGCTTCATCAGACGAAGACCCCAGGGAATATTATATCACTTGTGAGAGTACAGACGAAATAGGTTCTTGGGAAGCAAAACTATCGTGGTAGAACTTCAATATATATGCACAGCAGGTGTACGCATTTTGCAACCATCAAACTAGCGCAATGAACGGAAATATTGATGACCTTGGGAAACATAAAGGATTTTTTAGAGAAAATTGAGACAGTGAATGTTTTTTTTAAATATATTTTTGAATAGTTCAGTAATGACGAGAAAGGTATGCTTTTGAATGCATGGTAGCATAGTTAGCAAGCTATGAGTAGCTAACAGTTTGTTAAACAGGTGTTTATACTCCTGAAAACTAATGTGAAAACATATTTTTGGGTGGATTTTACATTTCACAGATTAGCTCAAGTGGATTTCTTCATGACAGTACATGATGTATATCTTTACCCACGATGCAGCAGTTTATTTACTTTTCCTAGCGAGACATAATCGCGTTTATGCGTATCGCAGTCGTCTAGGTGTGTGAAATTTCAACGCGAGTGGAAATTACAATCCACAAACCAGCTTGTTTCACAGTTTCTCTGTGCATTACTAGATTCATCGCTTCCCGGGGCAATATTTGAATCTCGTTTAAATCTCAGCACACACGCTTACGCCAACACGGAATCCAGAGGAGGCTAAAATCAACATCAGTTCTTTGGTAAAGTGAGGATAATACAAGAGTGGGCGAGGGCGTAGAGATTACAGATTGTGGGAACAGATAATGCTATTAGATGCTGGATAACCAAGTTTTTTTTTTTTTTGCATAAATGTTCTGCTCGAGGGCCAACGAGAATCTGATCATGACAGCTGCTGTTTTTGCCACCGAGGCTTCTGTTATCCGATTAACTTCCCTTGCCTGTCACTCCTCACCTGGCCACCAGCTGTCACTGCTGAGCACACCACGCAGAGAAAATTGCTCAATCAAATCGCCCGCTGATTCGACTCGTCTGCTCTTATCAGCCTTTTTTTTTTTATTAGCCAGACACTCACATAAGAGTTGCTAGAAAGTATTTTATCAGTGAACACGGGTTCATTTTAACTAATTAGTATTTAATGATTTATCATCATCATATTAAAAATGGAGAAAAAAATGTTTTGCAGTTAAATCTAGTTGGCATCGGGAAAAAATTAGAAGAAAAAAAAGGACACTGAGGAGAAATTTGTCATTTTTTTGGGATTTTAAAGGGGACGCGTGATGAAATAATAACGTTTTCATTTTGAGAATTGTTTCTTTATTTTTGCTCACAATGATGCTAATTTACATCATCATGAGTTTGACAGTCCTCCTCCTAACCCGACAAGCTTAGGACCTCAAATAAAATTAACAGATATCTTCATGATAACAGATTTTTTAAAATAATTTACTGCCATGTAATCTAGATTACGGGAAGATAGCCGACACATTTGTTCTTTAGGTTCCCTTACATGCAGCCCGGACATATTTATGACATCGATGAGAAAGGATGACAGGGGACAGCACTTGGAAAACACTTAACTCCAGCCGCACTGATTCGTATAAGCACAACACAGCGAAATGTTTTCACGCTCTGTTTGCTAAACCCGTCTCTCCTTGTAGCACCAATTTAGACTGGTTGAAGTGTGTTTAATCAAACCAGCTGAGGGAGCGCGCTACACCGGGGCGACCACTTTATTCTAATTTGATGCCTGCGTTGCCCTTGAGAGGGAGGAAGATTTGAGAAGAAGCAGCTTTGGGGGCTGCTCCATTTGGGAAGGAGGGGGTGGGGGGGAATGATTGCCTCAGTTTATCAAAACAATGTTTGTCGGCGAGGGATGGAAGTCTACTTTTTGACACATTTTGTTGAACGAGGAACAACAAGCACATCAAAAAAAGAATAACTCAAATCCTCAGTGTTCTCCAACCCTGATGGTTCACCTCAGATGAATCCAGTGTTCACAAATTGGTGGCATTGCCATGGCCCGTCTCCACGTTCGGGGTCCGTTCCCAGCCCTGCCGGATCCGGGTGAGAGTTCGATCCACGCACGGTAGCAAGATGAGCATTTTGAGCACCAGCACCACCGAGGGCACGATCAGACACAGCATGTAGCCTGGAGGTGTGTACCACTTGTATGTTGAAGGCCGGAGGAATTTATTCCAGCCGTAAATGTAGCCGTGGGCCGTGCATATGAACAGTGTCAGGTGGCCTAATTTGGACTGGGAAAAAAAAGAGGGGGAAAAACAAAAACAAAGGCATGTCATTAGCAAAAAAATAACTCTGGTGCTGATTTAGCCGCACACTACACAAAAATCAATAAAAGTGATAAACCTTTTCACCACATTGTTGTCAGTATTTGCACATTTTCAGTAATCGTATTCCGACATATCTCCAAATTTCACATTGCAATGTTTTTGAATTATTTGAACACAATGTTCGGTAATTTAAAGAAAAATCTTATGTGGTCACCGATACCAAGTGCCGATACCACTAGTATGTTTATTATATAACACCCCTCAAAAAAACATTTTTAATCAAAGCTGTACGGATTTTCCTTGAATATTGCAAATTTCCTTAAATTGGTATGAAAGATGTAATATTTATTCTAAATATTTCTAAATTCCTGATTGAAAAATGACCATGAAGGCGGCTGATACCAGTATGAAATAAGGCTGGCCAGTATCACCCAGCCCTATTATGATAATTCGGAATATTACAGCACCCTTGTGTTATTTCCCATACAGAAAATAATCAGGAGCAAATTGAATGTCAACATTTTAAGCCGAACTGGAGTTTTGGAGCAAAAAGCTCAGAAGCAAACCATTTTTACTCAATGAGCAAAAATCTCAGGCACTCATTTATACAAATAATGTACGCAGTGCAAATGTGGCTCATCATTTGTGTTTTTGTCGATGGATATAACGACTCCCCTGGTGACTCCATGAATAGAAATTGTCACATTAAGTTTTATAGTGAAAACATTCTCAAAAGGTTTCTTTTGTTTTTCCACAGCTGTTACAGAATAATTGTATTTGGGACCCCCGTGTCTTCCCGTTGTTTGGTTATTGTTAATCACTTAGTCGAGAGCATTTCCAACACGACGCCGGCTGGATTCTAGTACAGTTGCATCCTCAGACGAGAATAATAAAGGATTTTATTTTTAATCACAAGTGAGAGCCTCAAAGCCTTTTCGCGGCCATGGATATTAAAATCCGACGGGTTCCCTTGTTGACAAGCGCGATCACGACGGTAATCTATGCAAATAGGACTCGGTTGTGTCGTCTCTTTCTTCCTTACTCAAAAGATCAATTATCTTGACCTCCATCGTCAAATATCTTTTCCCATCAGTCCATCTGTGCGCACAACCTTTTCACACACGCACCCTTGACCTGTATTAGCAAATCTACTCACGTGGGATTTATACCTGCTACCATAATTCAGTTTAATGAATATCTTAACATTTAAAATGCTGAGCCATAGCAAGCAGTCATCCATTGTGTGGGCCCCTGTGTTAGGGAGTTACTTAACTAGTCACTTGGGAGGAAAGTGCCCGTGACGCATTGCTTTTACAGCACTTTAATAACTCCGATGGAAACTTGGAAATAATTGCGCTTTATCATAAAAAAATAAAAAAAAAGGCCTTAAAAAGAGATTTTACTGATAGGAAGCACAGGAAGAGAACAATGATAATGAGGCACCTAAAAAAAAAAAAACTTATCAGTTTTATTTTCAGTAGATACTGCATTGTCTTTTATAATGGAAAAAAAAAACGAGGAAAAAAAGTACGTTATCTTTAGATCTTACTGCTTCGTGTGTCCATAAGAGATTAGATTCTTAAACGTCATTTCTGACAATGTATACTAATATAACTATGTATATAATGTAACTATAAATATATTTTTTTCTTCAAATGTTTGGCTAAATGTGTTGCTAAAAATAAATAAATAAATAAATAAATAAATAAATAAATAAATAAATCCTCAGCTCACTCCTTCCCTCTATGACCATAAAAAAAGACGTGCAAGCGTGCTCTGACCTGAATGAAGCTGAACTCCCTCCAGCTGAGCGAGCCTCCCACAGAGGGCAGCGACGTCAGGCCGAGTAGAACGTAAAGAAAGAAGCCCAAGATGCCCAGGACGTAGAACGAGTCTGTTCCCCATGCTTCTGTATAATTAAAATCAAAGGGGGTGGTTTTGTTGTTCTTCATCTAAAGCGATAGAGAATTGGGGGAGAACAACTTTAACATCCAGGAACAAATTTCTCACACCGTCAATTTTACCGTACCTCGTCCACCACACGGGAGATAAGTTTATGTCTCACAGAGTAGCGAATAGGAATAATGAATGTATAGATGACGTGGAGAAAAGCAAAGCCCAAAGCAACCAGGCCCATTTGCTTCCTACACAGCATCCAACGATCCAGGCAGTTTGGGAATCGCCTACAAAACAAGAGAAACTCATTTAACTTGAAGCAATGTGGCGAGTCCAAAGTCGTTTCCCTCAAATGATTTGATAACCTACTTGTACTTAGTTCCTCTGTAGAGCTGAAAGAAAGCGGCCACAACTCCGGGCAGGTAGCACAGCGCCAACATGACAAGCGACACGATGGGAAACACCTGGAAAATGGCCAAAGATAAAAAAAAAAAGCACATCACGGTGAACTCAAAAGGCGAGTCTTCACCTTGTTGGCCAGGGACACCATGATTCTATAGGAGATGTCCTTCCTCTGCTCGACGTAAGCGTAAATGACGTCTCTGATGAGCAGATAGAAATAGAAGAAAGCGGCGAGGCCCAAAGCAATTTGAAGAGGCAGCTTCCACTCGGGGAACAGCCTCAGGGGGAAGTCCTCCAGATCTTGAGCAGCGGACAGAGAGCCCCTGTCCAAAATTGTTAGCCCCATCTTGGTGGCCACCTCAGCGACAGCCTGCTTTGCCTCTGCGCTGTTGCCGCAAAGGTAAACCTGGCGAGAGATTTGATTTTAGAATGAGAAAAAAAAAGTAATAATGGCGTGTTATTTTGTTACAATGAAAAGAATATTTTAAGCCGCTTCGAGAGTGCTTTAAATGACTCAATTTGGTCTTTAATAAAGTCAAATTGATTTTTAAATCTACACAGAACATTTATTGTTGCCATTTTTTTTGTTTTGGACTTGTAAAGAGGGATCAGACTGACTCAAAGTCGTTTTTTTTATGTTAGCTACTAATAATAAGATGATTACTTCAGTTTTATTTTGTTTCATTTTATTGATTTGAAGGGACAGTGCAAAGTGATGAACGTCAAGTGCGAAAACGAAAACAAGCCAGATTGTATTCAGAGGCTAAAATGAATGGTGTCTTTCTATTTTAAAACATTTAGGAAAAAAAAAAAATCTGCCCTTCAAAGCAAATAACTATTGTCTCCCCAGTGGTATTGATGATCACGCTCTTGAGTATACCGATACCAAGTACTGATACCACAAATATTTTTGATTTACATTAGATTTTCTCCCCAAAAAAACAAAACAAGAGGGCACCCAATACTTGCATCAAGTTCCGATATTTTGAAATAAGGCTGGTAGCAACACCGATACCTGGTATCGTTACACACCAATCCCTAATTACAACCCCCAAATATTCTTCTTTTATCTTCAAAAACATCCAAAATATTATTATCAGTGGGATACAATGACGATTCATTCAGGCTAATAATTAAAAAAGAACATTTTTCTCAGAGCAGCATCTCATCTTGTATGGTGGAGTTTATTATCAAACCTGTGATAAGGTGATTAAAAACAAACGTGTGTGTGTGTTAGTGGGAGATGTGTGTGTGTGTGTGTTGGAGGCCGAGAGGCAAGTTTGACAGGCAAGTCAACTGAACAGTTTTCCCCCAGGTGTGTGTAAGTGGACCGGGCAGCCAGCCATGTCTCCTTACATTACTGCGGCGTAACAGCGGGGGACAGCCGACAGACTAAATCTCCATCGGAATATAAATGTGACACAATCACACACACGCTCAAAAAAAAATAAATAAATGTCCAATCGCGCAGCTATTACTTACGCACGTCATCAACTTATGCATAATTGTTCTTTAGACAATTGTCTTTTGATGATGCGAATTGAATATTGATGAATCGTGTTGATAGCAATTGAGAAAAAAAAAATAGGCTGCAGTGTTTGCTTCTGACCAGCAGAGGCGCTGTTGTATCAGTTTCAAATCCAGGCGGTTTGCTATCAGAATTCATCATGCGTTTTATTGCTACGCTTATTCTGCATGCAAATTCAAGAAAATGAAGTGAGACGCTTCAACAAGTCGTGCTGCGTTCACTCCCACAACGCCGCAGACGCCCCTTCCCACCACACAAAAGAAAACTCTACCCATACATGCTCACATTTTGACACACTTATTGCATTTATCACAAAAACTAAAACATGATAATGTCTTCATTCAAACTATAGTTGCACCGGTGGAAGGATACTGCAGTTTACCTTTTTTTTTTTTTTTTTTTAAAGAAAATGGAGCACCGCAGTAGTATCAGCAAGTACAAGGATATTTGTGGATGTGTGTGTGTGTGTGTGTGTGTGTTTGTGTGTGTGTGTGTGTGTGTGTGTGTGTGTGTGCATGCAGCTTGTTTATGTTGCGGAGGATTTGAGGCAGATTCAGGTTTGGTCTCCAGAGGTTCCCACATGTTTGTGTTTTTCCTTTGTAGCTGCGAAGCGAAAGCTGAAATAAACACTGGTCTTTCAACTTTGTAACATGCTAAAGTGTGTTAGCTTGTGTGTTTTTACAAGTAGCGCCCTCGTTTTTGCTCGCATTGATACGAAAAGACGGAAAAATCAATAACGTGCACCGGTGTACATGGAATCAATAAGGCATTGCGACCATCCGACGTTTTCTTCCTCTTGGCTTCTTAGATGCTATAGGAGAATTTTGGGCTTCATGAAAACAGATTAGACTGGAACACACTAAGCTTTTTTTTATTTTTTGTTCGGTTTCAAGGGCTTGCCGTTAATGTATTGAATAGAATTGACCTTGATTTTCTCTCTTACCCCCACTCACCTGTTTTCCTGACAAAAGACCATTCTGCAGAGTCCAGGCCGACAATGTGTTAAGACCTTTCACCACAGTTGCTCCAGGGACCAGTCTGGAGAACACACAGCAAAGACTTTATAGCTGACATTTTTTCAACACCAAAAAAAGAAAGGGGGAAAAAAAAATAGAACTGGAAAGGGTGTGAATGTCACAGACAATCCACTTCGACTGGATCGAAACTCGGCGGGCTGTCCCGTCGAAGTTTTCCTTTCTTTTCAAATGGGCTCGCGGGACATTTCCGACATGAAATGTTTTTAATAAATACACATAGAGTATATACTCGAGTTGTTTATATCAGTTTTTGTGGGTTCAGTGTCCTGAGGATTTTATGATTTTCTAGTAAAAAACTGTATTAAATATGAAAAAGTAAGTGTAAGCTTATTGAATATAGAAATTCAATTTTGAATCCAGAACAGATGGCATAGTTTGAAACAGTGGCAGACACAATACATTATTCAAAAGCATTCCTAGCACACCTACGGGCTCTCACAACTGGCACCATCACTGTAAACCACAGTGGCTAACGTAATACTTGAGAAATGGTGGGCTTACAGTATATAACCGTACATTCAACTCTGAACACCCCCCCAAAAAAATAAAAAAATTAGAATGCCAGAAGGAAAATAGACACTGACCTCTGCAAGTAGGCAGCGTTAGCTTCTGCATACATGTCTTTTTTCAAATTATTACTGAGATCCACCAAAACCTGAGAATGAGAAAAAAAATCTCATTATTTTATTTATTTATTTAATATTTTTCAGATTTATTATTCATATATATATATATATATACTGTATTCTGAAAGCAGTAGATGAGGCACAAATCATTTATCATTTATTTTATTTATTTCTTTAATATTTTTCAGATTTATTATTCATATATATATATATATATATATATATATATATATATATATATATATATATATACTGTATTCTGAAAGCAGTAGATGAGGCACAAATCATTTATATTATTTATGTAAAATATGCTATCCAGCTGCTAAGTCAATGTTATCAATATTATGCGCGTGGCATGATTACATAACACACACAAACCATCAATTTACCTTTCCTTCCAAATAAGGGGCCAGCGTCTCCATGAATGTGTAATGCTCTCTGTGAACACAAATGAAGATGAGTCGAGCTGCCTTGGCTGCCGCCTCATGGCTCATCACCTGCGTGGCACAAACATTCGCCGAGGTAAATCACAATCGTTCCATCTTGGTGGTCGTCGCTAAGCGCCTGGTGAGTTTCACCTGAGCTCCTTGAGGCAAAGGGCCGCAGCTGTGAGGTCTTCTGCTGCCGTATACGACCCTCCATCCCGTCTGGAGCATTCTCAGGCCCAGGGAGCGTCCCAAATCTCCCGTCCCAAAAATACACAGCGGCGGTTCCTGCTCCTGGGGCAAAGCCATTTGTGCCCCACTTCCTCCAAGAGCATGAAGGGAAACGCTCTCGATTTTGGAATCTTCACTTAAACCGCTCGTCACTGTCATGTTGAAGCACTATTGGGTTATCTCCCTACGTTGTTTTATATTGCAACATGGACTTGCCTCACCCGTTTTTATGGTGTCAACAACATGTGACCACCGAGTTGTGATAAAGGTTTATTACACCACTAATCAACATCCTCCTTCACGTGTATTGTAGCGAGCATGTATTATCTCATTTGGTGTGACTCAACACTCCCATTTCCAATGGTTTAAGTTGGTTTTAATTGACACTGAGGGATGTTTTTTATTTCGCCAGACTTTGAACGGCAATCAGATGGAATGGAAACATCGTTATTGACTTTTATACGCTCCTCGGTATATCGTGGCTATTTAATGAGCTTCAAAACAAGTTGTGTGGATAATTATGCTGTTGCAAAGATAAGGAGAGAAATATGAAAGGGACAACCCTTTACTCAAGTTTATATTTGTTATTTGTCAAATATATTTGCTATTTTTGCTTTTTTGTATCCGGCAATATAATTGAAGAACATTAAATATAGATCTAAACATCTATGATGAGAGTTTCTTAAACACGGGGAAGCCAAATTAGCTTCTGAGAATCTAATCATTCATAATATATTTGAAATAATGACAATTTCTGGGTCTTGTGAACATCCTTGAAAGAATTCCCTGATGTCGTAAAGAATGACAGGCTAATTAAAAACTACTGTCAGAGTCTTTCATATTTAAAAACAATCTTCCCGTGTGGTTAATTATATTCGCCGTTGACCCTGTCAAAGAACTGCACGTTTAATTTGATTGGTGTGTGTGTGTTTTTTTTTTTTTTAAATGTGGTTGTAGATTGCGCATGATAAAACTTTAACGTTGTTATGATACACTACATTTGTGTCACTGAAAAAAAAAATCATTAATTCATGAGGGTGAATATATTTCGGTCCTTTTTTACACAGTCACTTGTGCTTTATGTGAATATAAGTCATTCTAAAATCAATTTTCCCATTTTGCAAAAAAAAAAAGTTCTTCTGGTTTCCAGTGCCGCCTTTTTCTATTCCCACCCACCCGCTCCTCAACTCTCGACACGTTGACACGTTGGAGATCTTGGCCCGCAGATTCATTATCATTTCAAAACCCATTCTTCCACCCAAGCGGCTGAGGAAAAAAAAAAAAAAGAATTTGTGCAAATTTTAGTACTCGTGTCCCCACGGCGAGCGCATTTGCAAAGTTGTGACACGACACAGATGCAGCGGTGCAGAAACGAAGCGTGGCACATATGTAGCTACTTCGTGTGAACACATCGTTTTACTCGACTGTGCATGTGTGTGTTTACTTGCACGTGGGCTAAAAGATTGAAGCCTAAAAGTGTTGCATGACATCACCTTCCCTGACAATTTGCTCCTTACATTCAAAACACAAAGATCCATTTGCATACTAAGCAAAATTTACAGTACGCCGCGGAGTGTGCATTACCTCGGGAGCTTTAACACTGAAGTCCATAACCAAAACGTTAATGTCTACCTGAGGGCGGATCGCAGCAAAATGGGAAATCATTTCATGTTTAACCTTCAAGGCATTCGTTCGCTTGTCGCGCTGTTCCAATAGAAGTGATAGATAGAAGATTCACTTGACTCTTCCTTAGGGCCATCTTCCTTTTTCTTCACCTAGTCTTTCCTAAGAAAAAAAATCTCATCTTGTGTGTTCTTTTTTTTTTTTTCCAGGCCACTCTTCTGTAAATGAAAAGACGTTCAATTCGCTGAGCAAACTCAAGTGAAGTTGAAATATAAAGGATAGAGGAACTCTAGTCTTGTCTCAAAGGTCGTATGTAATTCTGAAAATTGGGCCCGGCAGTCTGGTGACGAGATAATTGCGACTGCTGCACTAAAGTGGATTGACGGATGGATGGATGGATGGGTAGATAAGAAAGAAAGAAAAAAATGAAAGAAAGATAAAAAAAAAGAAAGATAAAAAAGAAAGATAAGAAAAATAAGAAAAGAAAAATAGAAAAAAGATAGATAGATAGAAAAAAGATAGAGAGAGAGAGAGAGAGAGAGAGAGAGAGAGAGAGAGAGAGAGAGAGAGAGAGAGAGAGAGAGAGAGAGAGAGCGAGATAGATAGATAGATAGATAGATAGATAGATAGATAGATAGATAGATAGATAGACAAATAGAGTGAATTTGATTAAAATATCATTGTTGTACTGCCCCTGGTTAAAACATTGTGACAATAATTGCTCCCATTTTTTCCCCCTCAAGTTTGTTGCTAGGTTGAGTTCATATGACCGATAAGAAAACGACATTTGCTTTTTTTTTTCGTCTAGGTTGTTTGAAAGGCCAATTAGTGTCTCATTCCAATACGCCCATAGACAGACTCTGTAGGGACGGCAAAATGCTCAGACCACTGTGAGGATGACCGTATTAGAGCATATTTATCAATTTGGATGGCTACTCTGTATTAATTAGAAAATACATATTTGCCTTCTGCAATATGCAAGTTGTGTTTACGAGAATTTCGACTTAGCGCTTCTTCCAGTTCTGTCATGCTTGCTTGTTATGATGATCCGATTGATCTTGATCCTATTAAGTGTGGCTTAATAGGCTTCTATACTGAGAAAATGAATAAACAATAAACAGAAGAGAAACATCAATATCTTTGTGTACGATATCAAGGATACAGAGATGATTTTTTCTCTCTCTCTCTCTCTCTCTCTCTCTCTCTCTCTCTCTCTCGCCCGCTCACACACACACACACGCACGCACGCACACACAGACACTCTGTTCTTCAAGATATGAATCCTCTGAAGATTCTCACAAGAAATCCAGGGAGAGTTTTTAAACCAACTGAGTATTTTGCGCTTACCTGCAGACATCTTGCGACATTTAAAAGGGGGATGTGCAGTGGGAGGGAAATCGCGTCTAACACAAGCTCGTGCTCTCATTTTGAAAATGTCAAAATGAATTTGCACCTGTGAAAAGTTCTTCCAAAGCTATGTCGAATCTTCCCCCTGTAATGGAAGATGACGTCTAAGCACAACTAAATAGACTAAAAAGTCTTCTTTGTGACCTTTACTGCTATGGAGGACACAAGGAACATCCAATTAGCAAATATTCAAACAGACACGAATGGGATGTTCATTATTTACTTATTTTTGGAAGGGAAATGTAAGAAAAAAAATGTCCCCCCCCCAAAAAAAATCAATTATATACCTTAAGTATATTTCATGATGGGTGGCAGTGCCCCCACAGCCCCCCCTCTAGCTACGCCAATGATTTCAGTTAAAAAAAAACATTATACAATTGCCACAAACACAACAGATACTTTTTCTTGCTATTAATTCTCCTGGGTAGAATTTCTAAAATAAATGTAGGTCGACCAGAACACCATATTGTGTTTGACTTTGGAGGTTTGGTCTGTCAGACAATGGCTTCTCTTCTGGAAACAGGCCTTGATTGTCTACTCGCCTCCTCTCACTTCTTTTGGCTTCCAGGCTCATGACATTCTTTTTTACCTCCCGATGAATGCGAGCGAACAAAAGGCATTTTGGCCGCCGCGCCGACAGATTAGAGATTAAAATCTGCCATGTATCCATGTCATTGCGTATAATCGTATCCTTGACAAACAGCTGTGCTCTGCAAATGGCGAGCGTCCACACCGCTCATCTCCCCCTGTGACTGCGGGGTAATCGTCAGCCCCATTACGAGGCTGAATGGGCCTACAGGATTTTTCGCTCCGTCTCCTCAGCCTTACCTTCGCTGGAGCGAAAGAGCTGACGCCGGGAGAAAGTGCTGACGCAGAAGGCGACCGGAATGAGAACCTCATCGCAGGTGAGATTTCTTTCTGCTGGTGGAGGGGAAAAGCGAGTGTGGGTGATTGACGGTGATTTGGAAAACGTTTTTTTTTTTTTTTTCATTATAAAGTTAACAAGGCCCAAATGTGCTAATGACCGGATGGCATTTGATCTCATTAAAAGGGCCCAGTGGGAGACAAGGCCCTGACGTGGACTACAGATTGGTGAAAGATAATGACGTGCCAGCAGGCCTCTTAGATCAGCATCATGGTAACAAAGCGTGAACGCAGGCATGGCTCGGGTTGCCTAGTTGGTCACGATGATCAGAAATGCGAGGTTTAAAAATCAAATGGAGGCACGTGATTGTACAAAAGGTCTTGGTGAACTCACAGTGGAGTCAAGTTTTCAAAGTTGTTTTTTTTTTTTTTTTTTTACTGAGAACTTCGTCAAGACCACTTTTATTTGTATTTATTTATTATTATTTTATTTATTATTTTATTTTTAGAACCAGTTATTCTCTCAATTATTCCGTCGATTAATCGAATAATTAGATAATAGTATTTTGTATTGAGTTATATTACGAAAACATTTTTAACCAATTGCTGTTCATTTAGTGATTTAAAAAAAACGAAATAATCATGAAGAAATATCACACGAGCGGATTGATTTTGTACTCATCAGCCTTGTTGAAAATAATTAAATTGCTGGCTCAACTCACTAGGCTTGTTGAAAATAATGAGATGACTGGCTCAATAGTTGGAAGCAGATTTTTGCAAATGTCTTGTTTGATCAAAACACAAAAGATCAAATCAGATCAGTCTGCTGTCATGAAGAAATCTGAGAATTATTAAAAGGCAGAACATCAAGGATTTCAACTTTAACAACGGCTCAAAACAATTAATTAATTATTTTGAGAATCAATTCGATTCATTCATTAATTTGACAGCTACATTTTTCTTACTTGACTACAATTTATGGCTACTCTACCCAATTCAGTACAATGCTATCCTCTGATTAGCTTGCAACCTAATTAGACCGAACCTTGCAACATAATTAGAAAAATCCAGTAAGTCGAACCCATTCTCCAATTCTTTGTCTTGCGTTCCTCAGAAGAGAACACAAGGATACATCCTGTCAGAGCTGATAAGACACGTTACTGTAGGTTTGTAATAGGAAAAAGAATTATTCATTGTCTCCTACGCTAATCTCTCATGTCTGTAAAGCAAGGGGAAAAAAAAAACAAACACACCGCTGTTTGCTATTCCGTGGGTTTCTATTATGTGTTATAATTTCCAAATGTGTATATTATGAAACATTTAGAAAAAAAAATAGATTTGCTGCTGTCACACAACCACACACACAAAACGAGGGGGCGCAGTGACTTAAGTGACGACTCAAATTTCAAATGTGGGAGGAGGTTAAGTAGAAAGTTTAAGAGTTCCAAACCTCTTGTGTTGCTTTACTTTCACGCCATCTGAATGTAAGTGGGTGCGCGTGCATGTGAATGTGTCAGCATATTTGAAAGACTGATGGAAGCGAGTAAGCATCTGCAATGTCGTCCCGGAAGGTGCAAATAATTGATGGCTTGCAGATATCACATATTAGAATTTCATTTCGTGGGTGCGCACACGACACAATGTCTTTTTGAAGAAAGCAGTTCATGCACGCTTGCAGAAGCTGCTATAGGATTAAAAAAAAAAAAAAAAGTCATACCGTAAATAGTGATGTGTGCAATCCCTCACGTGTAAGTGATACTAACATTTCTATGATTTATCCAATGGCGCTTTTTTAGAGTCTCTATTGTTGCGTTTGTTTGGTTTATTTCAATGAACAGTCCATTTGCCACAACTGACCTTGTAAAAGGGCAAAGGAGTCAAATATCCAATGTACATCAATTGTACTTCATGAATGTGTGTATGAGATTATTTGAATGTGTGTGTGTGCGTGTTTTTCCTTACAGTGCGCGAAGGTTAATTGCTATGTGACCAAACTGAGAGCAGCGACCTCTGACCTATCGAGTGTAGAGCACGGCCTTGCGGAAGAGAAAAATGAATAATTACATAGCACGTCCTTGCTGATGTCCTTCGACTTGAGCAGAGTGAAGGATCCTGCAGATGCGGTCGTGTAGGATATTTGAGAAAAAAAAATTCCAATAGGACATGACGGAAATTGATGTATCATTCATTTTAGGACTTGAAGTGATTCGATTGTGGAGAATGAAGTTGGACAAAATGTGTTTTGTTGAGATGGAGCCCAACAAACGTATGTGTGAGGTAAGTGTTGGCAAGCCACTAGCTTAGGATTCCCTGAAGTGAAGTGAGGACGACGTGTGTGTGTGTGTGTGTGCACTTCATATAGTGAACACAAATCCTCTCTGGCATTGGCCTGGTCACGTATTCTGCCAGGTCGCCTTAGAAATTCCACGAAATAGCCAGACGAATGTCAGAGAGTGTAATTAGTCCATGACTTACTCTGCCATGGATTGACATTTAAGTGCCGCTAACGTGTATTTCTCCACAACTCTGTGTGTGTGTGTGTCTTAATACACATTCCTCTCTTCACACACAACTCTTAAGATCGCCACACAAATTACAGTCAGCGAATCACATCTGCATATGTTGGGATTGACCCTCGTAAATGGGAAAAACAGCAATCCCTGAAAGAAGTTTTCACGCGCCACATGTTTTATTGAACCACACAGCATGGCGTGATTGCCAAGAAAGAAGTGGATTGCCCTGGCCTGTTTAGTTGTGTTATAGTAATTGAAAGAGAAGAAAGGTGAGAGTGGGGATATTTTCAGAGACTCTGCTTTTGCAACAGCAGAGTATATATATACGTATTCAAACGTGGTGTGCTGTTGTGCTTTTGTGCACCTTTCACAATGTCAGGGCCACAGAGGATTGTGTGAAAGCTGTCATAGAACATGAGGATCTGAAAATAGACAATTCCCAAAAGGGGGGGGGGGGGGGGAAACGATGGTTGAGTAGGCTCGCATTTGAGACACAAAACGCTGCAATTCTGGGTCACTGACATTGATTAATTATAGATTAGCGCTTATAGTAAAAATGTACACATGAATACACGCAGAAACTATGACACACATTTTACACAATCTCTTTACAATGTTTTGAAAAGCGCTCTTGTCACTGTGTTGCAAAATGGGAACAAAAAAAAGTCCTTGAACCAAGTTATCGGCATTATAATAACGGTGTCTTGAGACCACAATACTTGTACGGTAGAATGTAAAATATCAACTTTCTATTTTCTTCATGTTCATGTGACTCTTTCCTGGATCCACACCTACCTTTTCCCGCAACTGCACCCAAAAAAAAAAAAATCAACTTTATCAAAGAAAGTACTTCTTTTTACTTTTGAGTGACAGATGGATCAAATTCTTCTCAAACTCTCCGCCCCCGTCTCGCCTTCCACTTCCCTGGCCCTGTGACACCATTCCTAACGGAGCCGTTTTTAATCCCTCGCCGGCTCCCTCGCGCTCACTTCACTTATTCGGAATTCTCCTCTCGCTCTGTCAGTGTACAGCAACGTCTGGCTGCAGGGTGTGTGTGTGTGTGTGTGTGTGTATGAGCAGAGAGAAAAAAAAGAGAGAGAGACCTACGAGAGCTTTCCTAAATCCCAGGTAAGTGCAAAGCTTTTCTGTGGGAGAATTTCATTTCATCACCTCTCATCCTGCACACAGAGAAGAGGGATAGGAGTTTCCTAGTTATGAATCCAATAAGCAGTGTGTGTGTGTGTGTGTGTGTATGTGTGTGCGCATCTGTATGAATGTGCGTTTGAGTGTGTGAATGAAGAAAGAGCGAGAAGGAGCCTCGTGGGCTGTTTATGGGAATGAAGGTTACTTCAATAAATTCAAACTGAAGGTTAAATAGAAGCGTGTGTGTATGAGTGTGCGGGTGTGTATGTGTGTGTGTGTAAGTGAGTGTGTGTGTGTAAGTGAGTGTGTGTGTGTGTGTGTGTAAAGGCAAAGTCAAGGTGGGACCGTGTCACACTATCACGTTTATCGTCTATCTATGCATAACATGCTTGTATTGACATACGAGTATGCTTGACACGCATTTATATACTGTACACGACACACACACGCACACAAAAACACAAACGCTGCATAGCGCATTGAGTCGGAGTGCTGAGGTCAGCCGCAAATCATTTCAAGTCACCATGATGACCAGATTAAATTAAAAAAGCCTCAGCCATGCACATTAAAACAAAAGAACCAACACACACATGTACATGAACAGACCAAATGCGTTCTCGAGAAGACAGTAGGACCAGAAGTAAACGTTGAATGAAAACAAAAGAGGAGAACAGACGGTCCAGAAAGCAGCCGTTGGGAAGGAACTGAGACTGATTCAATTAAAGTGCTCATTGCGCTGGTTTTCCGGCTCCACAGTCTGCCGCCGTTAAGAAGATAGGGCACCATTGGAGTCTGGCCTCGGATTAATTCACGTCCAACGTGACTTTGTTGGTATGAAAACATGTCGATGTGTGCGGTAAAGTGGAAAGAAGAAGATATCAAGTCTCCATTTGACGATTGTGAGGATGTCAAGTCTCGTTATGTCATCCATGCAGTCCATGTTTTTAGATGATAGTCCATGAGAAGGATAGAGAGAAGAGAAAAGGTTGAGATCCTCGCTAGTGTCGGGATGACTAAAAGTTGAGCCAGGACAAGCCTGTAATCCTTCACTATACGATTCACCAGAGATGAACTGTTGGAGTTTACTCTTGACTAAAACCCTCTGGACTGTGTCGAGAAGATGATTCCACAGGAGAAGAGCCTGGTAGCTAAAGGCTTGGACCTCCATTTTACTTTAGAAAAAAAAAAGTTTGGAACCATAAGTAAATGTAAGCTCTGGGTGAGGAGGGGTTTAATCGGTTGATAATCCAACAGAAGCTCTTTAAGTTACGACGGTGCCTGGTCATGGAGAGCTTTGTAATTAAGAAGAAGGATTTTAAATAGAACGTAATTTTATATAGAATGAACATTTTTATAGGGAGCCAGTACAGAAAGTTCTCCTTGGAGGAACTGTTATTTTGTGGGATCCCTCAAGGCTCAACCCTTGGACCCCTTTTTTTTTTTTTTTTTTTTTTTCAATCATTGTATGTTACCCTTTGGTCAAATGTTTCAGAACACCATTGTTGGTTATGCAAATGACACAGCTATATTCATCAATGACCCCAAAGAACAGAACAATTGACAATTTTTTTGCAGGGAAACGCAAAAATGGTATTTTCTGCTCCCTCCAAAACCACATTTTATCGCTGCATTGAAGCACAATAACTAAAGTTGAGCGTACTCTTGTGTGTTCTCCCGTTTGACTCAAATTAGCTGAACAAAGTGTGTTGCCTGGAGCGTCCGATGGGACCGACCAAAGGCATCACGAGCAGAACTCATCTATTATTTACTCATCTCGGCGGGCATTTCACTAAATAGTCAGAATGGCCGTATCAAACCACCTGTCTGTCGTCACAAACAAGGGAAAATATAGTCATGTGATTTCTACCATTCCGTCAGTGCCTTTTGATCTCAGGCGAAGCATTTTTAATGAGGCTTTGCAAAAAGGCAAACAAGCCCATGAGCGATGGAGATGGAAACACACAAATACTTTGTCACAAGCAGTATTACACACAAAAATGTACAAATAATGTCAGCGGAGTAATTAATTCATAATAATAATCCTGTTACCGTTCAGCCTGATGACAAGAAAGTATCAAATTAAAAATTTTCATCTGAAAAGGGAACTTATCTTGCATATGCATTGGTGATGCTCAATTACTTTCTTCTGCAGCTGAATATATGCTGATTACATTTCAGGTAGCATATGAATCATGGAGGAGGAAATGAATTGCTGTCAAAGGGTATTAAAATGGCTTCTTAATGTTCAACACTTCACGACTGCGCATGAAGTCACAGTAGACATCAGCAAAGATTAACTTGAGCTTTTTTTCTTTTGTCTTCTTTAGTCTTGAGCATATGAAGTATCGTTTCATCGTCTATTATTGCCGCAATATAAAATTTGGCATGAAAAGACAACACAGCAGGGAAGGCGGAGTAACTCATTGAGAAGAGATGACCTGCCGACTCGTGATGCCAAGCATGCCGCGGCATCGAGAGCCCGAGCGCTATGTGGTCTGTGAAGCTACATATATGATACTCCCTTTTATGTTTTCATCTTTTTCACACGCTGACAGTTCGCATAACCCGTCCCCTACATACATTTTTTTTTTTTTCTTGTACACTCATGTGTTCTTTGTATTCTTCCCTTGCTCGTAATATTTTACATCCATAAACATCAGCTGGTAAAAAGGACACGTCTCAATTCTCGCTGGCACTTGTTAGGTTAAATAAATAAATAAATAAATAAATCATTTTTTTAAAGCGTTCCAGTACGTCTCAGTTCTCACTGGCACTAGTAAGGTCAAATAAATTAATTAATAAAAAAAAAAATTGAACCGTTCCAGCATTTTATTTATAATAAAAAAAATAAAATAAAAAAAAAACAGTCGCTAGATAATATTCTTTCTTCCACAAACACATTTGCAATAAATTGCGGCATCAGTAATTACGCGGAAGCCACCGGTAAATGTACCTTCCATTTACATTTAGATTACAGAATATTTCACTTCTTTCAATCGATGGCGTGAACGCCATACGTGTGTTGCTGGGGCCGTACAGTAGGTAGACGGAAGCAACTGCTTGTGACGTTTTTAGATTGCCTCCATTGCATTTGCGTGCACAGAAACATAAATATGTTAGCGATGGAGAACATACAGAGTGTTCCCTCTCAAACACGGCAATAAATCTCAATGACGGGAGCACATATGAGACACCTAAATCCTAATTCCACTGGCTGCATTCTGTTCTCCTCTCCCCTCTGATGTTATCATGACATCTACAATTTCACTGATCCAATATTTTGTGCTCATCATTAAAATTATACCCATTGGAAATTGCATCCATCGCTTTCAGGGTCAAACTGTGGCCATTATTAGAATTATTATTATTATTACCAGAATTGCTTTTCAGGGTGTCCCCCACCTACCGCCCAAAGTCAGCTGGGATCGTACTCGACTAAGTGCATTGTGAAAAGGGTTTTATGATCCGAGTTTGAATAATGATGACCTATTTGAATAACAATGGGTAAAAATAGTATGCGCGACAATTCGGATATTTATGTATTAGAATGCAAGAGGTAAGTCTAGAAGACGTCACGTTGTCATCTGCAACTTATCGGGGGGGTTCTTTGGAAGGGGATCAGGGACACACATATATCATGACTCGCACACTCATCCCAGCTTCTGGATCCTAATAGTAAACGTGACTCTTAAGCACAGGGCCTACGAAAGCAATATGGAGCCCAACTGAAATATTTCTGCAGCTTATAAGCAGAGACAAGCAGGGAAGAGAGCCAGAGGCAGCAACTGGGGAAAACAGATACCACCATGATTTTTTTTTTTTTTTCGTCTGTGTCTCCCACCCACTGAGACAGACCCCCACACCCTGCCTTTTTCCTTTTTATTTTTTTTTCTCCTGCATGTACTGTACTGCATCATTTCCAGTGGTAATGAGTGCAGCAGGAGCAGGAAGGGAGATATGAAACGAGGCGGTACTTAAGGGAATTAGAGTCTTTAAAACATACCTAAAGGTTTCCTCCAGTGCAAATATCCACCCTGAACTTCAATTCATATATTTTCAAAGATACTCAATAAAGACCGTCAACCTTATCTGAAAAAACATGATGAAAAACTCAAGTGAGCATTTTCTTTTCATCATTCCGCAGGCTGAGTTATATTTGCGTATGTGGTTTGCATTGTTTAGGCTGCATTCATTACTGATGCAAGGTTCACGGTGGCTCTCGGGTACATAGAAGTATATCATGTGGATGGCCTTAAGTGGAGCAGACATTAACTAAAGCAAAAGGGTGTATGGAGGTAATTTCCTTTTCCGAGAAGTGGGGAATGTTATTTAAAACGGGACACAGTAATAGTGTTCAATAAAGGGGGAGTTTCTACGTGTAAACATAATTCACTTTAAATATTTTGGTTCAAATTATTATATTGGTGAAATGGTATGTGGAAAATTAAAAAAAAACCAACCTCTCTGGTTCCATCTATCTCTGATTTGATTTTTAAACCACAGCGCCTGAGGAAAAACAACCAATCAGAGAGACCGATTGCATGACTGACAAGAGATGAGTCGTTCTCTGATCTCATGCACTCACCGGCACGTTCGCAGCGGGGACACCAGCATAACCTGTGAGCCTGTTATGCAACTATATTGGGCTTGAGGAGGTTCGCTGAAACTATAGTGGAAGAGCCACCTAGCAAAAGTGGAAATTGAACAGATCCCACAAAAAAAATTGAACATAGCCATTGAGTGCCGATTTGTTTACAGTGCATGTAACTCCAACAAATGAGTCCTTAATCTAAAACAAATACATTTAAAATTAAATTTCAAAAAATAAATGAACAAAAAGATTTAGAAAATTAAATATCGTTTTTTAAATAAATGAAAAATTTTAAATAATACAACTATTTCACTGTGGACTATGGATTGTAGTTCATAAAAATGTGAAAAAAACTCCAGTCATCAATAAATGTTCCCATTACTGCAGAAATAAGCACAGTATATTTATTGCGTGGTCTTTTGTCATTGCGTTGATGTTTGTTTACAAAAGCAGGGAGGCAGCACTTTGACGACATTAATGTACACAACACCCTCAGTGAATTGTTGGCTTTTAGAAGAACATAAGTAGAAAGAAAAGTACTTGGCTAGACTTCAAATAAATATTTCCTAGCTGCATAAAGGAAATGTCCTTAGACTAACTTTAAAGGAGGCTCCACTTAATTCAATTAAATCCTAGTACAATGCCCGTGAAATGTTTTGGTCAAAAGCGAAACTAACTACACACTTCATTCTCACTTAATAACAGCAGTTAGAAGAAATCGGCTTTGTCTGCAAATAAACCTTCGCTCTAGTGGTTTCCACCAACGACAACAATGTTGCCAATGAAAGCTGGTCTGTTTCCATCACACACAAGAAGTGATTTCACTTGGCTCAGACGTAATGTGTGCATCCAACAACCTTGCAGCTCTACTTAGATTTTGGCTTTGATGGAGTAAATTGTCCAAATTGTCAACACAAAAAAAACTCTTGTGTGGTTGAAATCCTCTTTAAAAGTAGACTTGCTTGTGGGCGGAGCCAGTGACTCCGATTATTTAAAAATCAAAACAGCCATTAAAAAGTGACTTTTCTTAGAATTAAACAAAAATGGAACATGGTGAGGTTCACCAAATAAGAATTCGCCTGAAATTCAACCTTGAGTTAGCACAAATAATAAAAGAAAGCGAAAATAGCTCGGCTGAATTCGATGTCCTTAATAATAGTGCACGAATGAGCCATATAACTTTCTCCCACTAAACCAGTCATGAAGATGAATAATAATTCAATGACTCTCCACCCGGGAAAAAAATTTTTTTTAATGAAATGAACAAAAGCCATAACTCAACGAGGGAAAGTTTTTGCACATTAAAAATTGATTGTTAACATTGTCTCAAAGAGACATTTTGGTCTGTTGCGTTTGCTGATAACTGTTAAAATTGGAATGTTTGACTGAAAAAAAAAAAATAAAGAATTAAATAAATTTTATGAGCATACACCGACACAAATGATTCATCCGCGCATACATTTTTTACATCGTTCGTCCTCGTGAGGATGCGCAACGGCTTATTGAAACCGACGTGGGGGCGGGAAGTGCTCCCTGGCCAATCACAGGCCAGTAAAAAATTCAATAGCTAATTCAAAGATAGCATCAATCACATCTTCAATAACCATTACATGTGCGTTTCAAAGAAAGGCACTCCAGCATAGATTTTCATTCGTCATTTCTTCTTTTGTGGAACTTGAAAAGGTGAAAGAATCCCAGATGAGTACAAAGACAAAGTTGAGGGCCATCACACGGTCGCTGACTTGCAGCCTGACTTTGAATCATCGAGCATGTGGCCGGGAGCGAGTTGTAATGTCAGCTTCAAAGAGATGAGACTTTAGAAAGCTCCTGACTTGGACGTGACTTGCCCTGACCTTGAGCACAAGAGAGAGACCAGGCAGAGGACTACGAAGGTACTCGATGCAATCAGTGGAGTGCAAGATTTTCTTCCCCTTGAGCAAACATCTATCCGTATCTATTTTTTGATACCGGTTACCTTTGTTAGGGTCTTAGGTGAGCTGATTTTGAGGGAGGGGCACGATCTAGTTGCAGTGCACATGTAGAAAAATAATTTTCATAATTATTATTTAAAAAAAAGAATAATCTGACTGATAGTTGAGCAGTTTTAAGTTGCAATAACAGTAAACACCACTAGAGGGCATTGTATTGGCTTTTCACCAGGATCCATCATTTAAGTTGTCCTTTCCTCGTCTCAATGAATTTAGAAGGTATGATTTTATGATTTTGGAATGTGAGAGGAAGCCAGAGAAATGTCGTGTAAGCTGAGATTCAAACCCAGAACTATCTGTCTTTAAAGTCTAAAGGATGTAGGGGTATTATTCAACCATTTATCTAGAGACAGATTTCACACAAAGTGACAATTATGTTACAAGAAAACCTTTTAAGTGAAAAGTTTGTGCCGATTGTCACTCAAGTGAATAAAAATAAGCAATAAAACAAAAAAAATCAGTTTATGCAGTTCTATTAAACCTGCCTGAGTGTGTGTTTGCAAAGCCATTAAATATTATGTCTGTCAGAGTGTCAGACGCCTTCCGCTAACAAGTCGCTGGGCTTAGAGGCAAGCAATATGTGCACTCTGGCCCGATCGTCACGTACAGTACACCTACACATTCTAATTATATTCAAAATGATAACTTCAGCTTTAGCCACAATAACATGCTGCTTGAATTCCAAACTCTGAAAAAGGTATTGACACAATTTTTATCGTTTTAGTATCAAGGTTATACAAAATATGTTTATCATGTTGTATATATCTATCACACACCATCAAGTTAACTCTTGCCTGCTTGTCGATCTTTTAGCTTATCATGCTAATGAAATTCATACTCGCCTATAACCCAGCAGTTGTTTGTTTGTTTGTTTGTTTGTTTTGCAGCCCAGCAGTTTAAGGGGCAAGTTTTATAGTCACAGGGTAATTCTCTCCAATGGGCTAATTTCAACAAACCAGAAATAGGTTGAATAAAGTGTGCTATAATTCTTAATCCTTGTGGTGTATTAACTCAAACTGTTCAAAATCGTAGTGGGCGGGGAGGAAGGGATGATCAATATATGTCTCGTCAACTTGGCTGTGCCTGCCTCAGTTTCAGCACTGGGTGAGTGAACAGCTCCCGCTACGACTCAACGCCTCATCTTAAAAACTTAAAACGCATTATTGAATTCATGTCAGATTAATAAAGAAAATCCCAAACAAACCCACAACCATACCCCCCCCCCCCACACCCCAAACACACACACACACACACACACACACACACACACACACACACACACACACACACACACACACACACACACACACACACACACACACGAGTGGAAAGCAATCCATTCACACTGAGCGGAATTTCATCCATACGCACATGCTGACACAGAATAGATCAGGGGAAGCGAGAAAGAGAGAGAGAGCGAGAGAGAGAAAGCTGAGAGCAAGCGAGAGAGAGAGAGAGAGAGAGAGGATGAGGAGAAGAGAGAGAGAGTGTGTATATTTCTTCCGTGGGAAAGAATTTGATCCACATCAGCCTGCCTTGATCGGCTGGAGCCTCGACCATAACTCCTGTGGATGGATTTACGCCTCCGCCACCTCGCACACCTCTGGATTTAATTCATAGCACGGGGGACATCTTAAATCTGGTGCCAATCAATAGAAGCCATCAAAAAAGCGGAGAAGAGTAGGGGGAGGAGGGAAAAGCGTCACACCTCCTCCTCCTCCTCCTCCTCCAACATCTTTCCGTGCGCGGAGTAGAAGCTGCAAAAGTGCATTAACCCGAGAGGAAGAAGGGGTGAGGGGCGCAGAGGTTGGAGGGGGGAGGTGAGACACAAACCGGAGCCCCCTCCAAAAGAGGCGCGCATTCATTCATCTCTCCCTGACCGAGGACAGCATGTCAAGCGCGGCTTTCCAGACACTCAGCTTTTTTTTTTTTTTGCTTTCTCTCCCACATGTGACTTCTTATTCTTACTGACCATGTGCGCACTTACGAGTGAGTAGCAGTGTGAGGAGGGAGCGGGTCCTCACCTGCGCCGACTTTGACGCACTTTGGGACGCCGCAGGGAGGGGACGGAAAAAGCGGCCGCGGATGGGCCCCAAGCCCCGCGATTCCCCCGGGATGGCGTGCGGCGCTTGTTACTACCTGGTGATCAGCTCCACGCACCTCAGCAATGGACACTTTCGGCGCGTCAAGGGGGTCTTCAGGGGGCCGTTGTGCACCACAGCAGCGTGTGAGTCACCGGTAGGTACCCCCCACCCCTCTCCCGAATGTATCTTATACAGTTGTGCTTTATGGAAAATGCTGCCTCACATTAAAGTGGTAGGAAAGTCTTCCAGCCACAGGCAAACCTCCTTAATGACTTGATGACTGAGCTCTATTGCTTTTATTGTTTTTTATTATTATTGTTGGGGGGGGGGGGGGGATAAGAATGTAAATGCCAGAATTGGGTATTCAAGCAAAAAGTCATTGTCTCCGCATGCTAATTTTGCTTCCCAAGGCAATGAGAATTAAACAAATGGAATTGCATTAGAGTGCTTTGGGGATGAGATGAGTTGCCTTGTTGTAAATAGCACTAATTACCTGAGGTGTGTTACTAATAGGTTGTGTGTATTTGTGTGTGTGTGTGTGGTGGGACCAGTCTAGCCTACTTGAAGAACTCTGTAACCTTTTCTTAGTGCCACTGGTTCTTTTCAGCCACTACAATGGCATTTGGTGTCAAACGGTGTGTGTGCGTGTTTGTGCAAGTGTGTGTGTGTGCAAGTGCCCTCATCATGCATTTTCTCATGAGCGCCTAATGTGAGACAAGATCAAGTGTTGGAAGTTATGA
The DNA here is from genome assembly GCF_054491065.1 of Syngnathus leptorhynchus. Lineage (NCBI taxonomy): Eukaryota > Metazoa > Chordata > Actinopteri > Syngnathiformes > Syngnathidae > Syngnathus > Syngnathus leptorhynchus. The sequence goes on from NC_141202.1 coordinate 3,480,078, forward strand.
AAAGTTTGCTGCGTAAAGCAGAAAACAGCAGCTGGTATTCATCCTTGTGTTCTCTTTGGAGTCATTAGCATTCTGTCACGTTTGGCCCACTCTCGCTAGGTGATGGTACCAAGCCTGGAAGAGATAGTTGGATTCAACACCTGGAAACTTGCCTCTTCTGAAAACAGGCTTAGAGGACTGCATTTTTGTAGATTTTTGGGGGGATAATTATATTTGGATTTGGGTGTAATTACACTGTCAACCACTAGATGGCGGCATACAATTTGGTTTGAGAATTACCTAACGTCATCCTCTGTCATCCTGATTTTTACGGCTACAAAAAAGTGTTTGATTTTATAATTTGATAATGCGTGTATATTGTGAGATGAGTTATTTTGGGGGGGGAAAGGCTTTGTTAACAGTAAACAGAGTAATCGGTACAATGTTACACAATTACACACCTCAATATTTTTTTAATTGGCCCCTTTGGAACTTTTAACTATAAGGAGACTGATTCAATATAAGTTTGGTTTTTTTTTTTGTCTAAAATACTACTTGGATAAAACCACAGTTCTCATTAGGACTAATTTGGTTTTGCACGCAGGCAGCAATTATTCCCTGATGGCGCTCGGGGAAAAAAAAGAGACATGACACAATGTTAATCCATCACATTGCGCAACATCTTTCTTGACAAACTTACATGTGTTGAAATGTCATTGCTGAAATATTGAACGGTGACACGTTGTATTAAGTGTGCGTTTCATCCGTCTGCCTTCACCTCTCCACTCGCTCTTTTGATGTCTCATCCGTCTGTTGCTACGCTCCCTTAGCTCTTCTGTTCGCCACATGCAAACAATCACGCGACAAGCTATCAAATCATTTAAAAAAAAAAAAAAAAAAGCGCTTTTATTATGAACACCTACTCTGCCGCTGACAAAGACTCAAAAGTTAACTGTAAAAGTTTAAGCCACAAAAGTTGTTTTTTGACAGAGCATTGGATGTTTTCCCTTTTAATAGATTACAAGCATTTACATAACCTTAAAAAGTTTGTTTTGTCAGTTCACTCTTCTTGCAAGAAATTAGTTTTTCAAATTAATGATCAGGTTAAAAGGAACGGAGGAGGAAAATATATGTACATAATTTGGATTGTGCCACCTCTGATTTGTAATCAAGTTCAAATAATTTCCTGGCATGAGGATGCTTTACTTAATTTAACAGGAAGCAAAAACAGGATGGATGATTACCACAAAGTAATGAGGCATCAAGCACCTATTTAGTCCGAGGTAACGCTTTAGTGTTATTAAGTTGTAAAGTGGAAGAGATCATTTGAATTCTGTCCGAGTTGCGGCTTGAAGAAGATAAGGCCCGCCTTGGCGCTGATAAAGACAAATCTACATGCGCAAAGCTTGAAAGTTCGATAAAAGCTGACTAAGAGGGTATCGGGGAAGGTCAGACAAATATACACGCTTCCATATTTATCCGCGTCCATGTGGACACGGCCCAATTTATGTGCCTGTCAGAAGGATAAACAGTGTTGTGGTCAAGCCTGTTTGGATGGAATGGTTTGTGTTTGTTGAAATATTGCACCTTGGTGAGACATCTTCTCAGACAAGGTGAGTGCCAATTTGTCCTTCACATTGAAGAGGACACAAGCATGATCAAATGCCTCTTAAGTCATTAAGGAAAGAGAATTGGTATGAAATCTTAATTCAGCAAACAAAAATCTCGCAAAAACCTGAAATATATTCATGATCACGAACACAAACGATAATGCTATCAAATTAAAAGCTACATGGAAGTAGCATGCAACCAACATGAATTGAGTTAGTGACTAGCTTGTAGCATTTAGCAAACACCTTTCTTCAACAATATCTGACCGCTTACATTTCAAGATACCAAAAGTGACACAAAGTTTAGTTTCTTTTTAGTTTCTTCATTTTGTAGCTTCAAATATGTTTGTGTCAGCGAGTTGTTTTTTGTGGGTCCAATCAGATTGCAGCCGCTACATGTTGCTAGTTAAAGTTAGTATTTTTAAAACGTGACTCTTTACAAATCAAACATTTGGCGCACCATTCCACAAAATGAGATTTATTAGAAATCTCATTTTCTCATCAAGGAATGAGTCAGAAAGATATGTCGCTATGACTGCCCGCTATGTCGACATTACACGTTCATACTTGTCGCCAATTAGCCCCTATGACTGCCATCCCCCTAATTCCATTTACGCTTAACAGTCACCGATGAGTCGGTCTTCAAAATCTCATTGGCGCTTTGAATGTCTTTTAATGACGACAGGAAGGTGAGACAAAAGCAACACAAGAGGACAGTGGCCCCATTTTTGAATTGATTTATGTTCATGGGACTTTTGGAAACACCCCACTGTTCCCTCTCCCTCCTCCAGTAGAATATTATATAGCCTTGTGCATGCATACTAAAATGAACATCCGCTTTGATGTATATTTAACTGCCGTTGCAGAAAACAGATGAATCGGTGCCCGGTGTCAGAATAAGTGCCAACGCAGATGGGCGTGCGACACCGAGGGGGGGTGAGAGCAGTTTTTATGGAAATGACTTGACGTTTAAACATATGCCCCCCAACAATTTAGATGTGGGAAAACAAATAAATACAATACAAATGAACAGAGACAAGCCGATTGTTTCGATACTTTCCTCGCAATCTTTGTCACATTGCAATGCGACAAAGGAGCACGAGAATAGTTGGAAGTTGGGGAGATGAGATTTGAAGCCTCGAGGAAAACGTAAGAAAGCCCGGTTTTGTCATTCCCCTTGGTGTCAACATCTTAGGCAATTGATCATCCAGAACAGAGAGATGTGGAAAAATCTAATTTGATATTTGTTTAATATTTTGGATGATTTATTCATGATTGAAACATTCCTTCCACCAGGCAAGCACCTTCTCCCCGCCCCACCAAACATGGTACAGCCCTGTCATCATAATTCATCTTCCTCGTTAAATAACACATAAAAATTTGGGGGTGGTTTTTGAATGAGCATCAGTCATATGGTGCTTTATTTTTTTTTCCCGACCCATCAACTTTTAGCGTCAATGTGTGCAGCTGTCATTTTAATATAATGGCATAAACTATTCTGTTTTTATTTCCTAATTACACCGTATACGAGGGCTAAACAAGGGCTTTTATTAAATCAATACAATTTACTGATTTATACATAACATTTATTTTTAACAATTAAATTGCAAGGCCTACTTGAAAAATTAATTGAGCACTTTTGAGTACGCGATCCTGCTATCTTAAATTGCGCCGTTTTCTCAAGCTCTTTCTGCTAGCTTAAATAGCGCCCTTTTCCTCAAGCTCTTTTTCTTTAATATTTTTTTTTTTAGCTTGTCACCGCCGACATTGTTTACCACATCTGAGTTGTCTTTAGCTCAGCGGCTTAGAAGTAGATTATACTTTATGGTACAATTTAAAGGGTTTACACAAGGTTGAAATGAAATAAACGCAGCCATCGAGTTGTTGCTTGAACACTTGAAAGGTTGTTATGGAATAAAGGTTTCTAATGCTGCGGTCACTCACAATCACAAAGACACACAAAGACACACACAGACACACACAGTCAGCAAAGTAAAACCGTTTCAAAGTGGGCAGGTGAGTATGGCTGAATGCTAAAGTAGTGTAAGAATGGCTCGATCTTGCTGACCACTGCAAAGTGCTCGTGCTGATCACCACTTATGTCCTCCATCATACTCACTGTGACCATATGGGGGGGGGATAATTGGGATGGATGGGTAAGCCGGGACAAAGCCAAAGAGGAGGGGGCGAGCGAATGAGACGCTCTGCATTGATTTTCGCACTCTCTCAAGCTCTTTATTGACATTTCATTTAGCTAATGAATTCATTAGCGCTTCATAGCATAATAACCTCCACTTGATAGCCAGGATGGTTCCCCCGAGGAAATACGCTATGTTTACGTTATGGCTCTTTGCCGTTTTCTTTTCCAAACTCAATCTGGGCTTTCTTTGATTTGCTTTTCTCCCCAGTGTCCCCGTTTCTTATCTTTTTTTAATTTTTTTTTTTTACCTGACACGTTTAACTTCTGTTTGTTTACAAACCGCAAATAGAAGCACGAGCGGCGTTGACGACAAGCGCTTTTGGAGTTTGTGTTTTCGTTTTGTGTGACCCTTGCTCATCTGCTGGATTGAGATGTTATTTATTTACTTAACTGATGAATGAGTCACTGGAGCTTATCTATTTGACCTTTGACCTACGGTTTACTGCTGTATACACACACTAGCACAAAGGCTGAACTTACATGACTTGAAAGACCATTTGAGTCTTTTGATAAATTATTTCTTCCAGCACAGGGAGGGCGGCGGGTGATAAAACAGAAAGGGAGGGGTGGTGGCAGCACACAATATGTCATCAGATTGGATTCATGATGCGTAACCACCAGTGTGATTTAAAAAAATTTTTTTTTTGAACATACAAAACCTTCCTTTATTAAATAGTAAATTTATCCATAAATACAATTTCACATATACATGCAAAATGGTTATTTTCAACACTTGGAATTGCTCCCTAATAATAACATATTGCGCAAGAGAGAATACACTTTATTGGCAGCCTGGGGGAGTGAGAAAAAAAAAGTTTGAGTTTATAAGAAAAATAAAAAGAAAAAAAAAAAGACATAAAAGTTTTATGGGCACTCAAAGGCACCTTCGCTCCAGGCCGTTAATTTCGGACCTCTCCTCGGTCATTCTGCTTTAGCCTTCAAGGCCCGTGGGCTTCTCCAGGAGAACATACATTATTGTTTTATTGTTGTTATTTTATTTTAATTTCACTTTATTTCTCTCATATTTGTTTTGTCTGACATGAATCAATGCTGCTGGAACACTTACATGTCCCCACTGGGATCCATAAAGTCCTCATAAAGTTTCCTTCAACTTTTGTGATCATACACAACAATTTTTGTCATCCGTATCAATGTACTGTACAATGTATTTTTCTTGATTTGGTTTTAATGAGTTGTTTCACACTTTTCCTGTTTTTGATCAAATGGAATTCATAACTAAAGCCAATTAAGACATCAGACATGGAAATTATTTTGTTATAATAACGATAACGTTTGCGCCGACTAAAATTTTCTACCCCCCCCCCCCCACACACACACACACAAAACAGATGTTCTAACTCTGTTTATACATTACCTGGGGACAGATGTTTGCCTATGTGGTCATTAGTGATCTCAGCATCAGATAATTACCTGGGGTCACACCAGCACATAAAAAGAAACACTATCCCCAACGCAATTAACGCGTGTTTGATAATTACAAGACGATTTGGCCAACCATCTGGAGCAGCAGCTCGGTTTCAAAGTGAATGACACATGTTGAAGAATCAAGTGAAACACAGCACCCAAAAAATTGTGTTAAAATATAAAAATATAAATTAATGAAGAAATATATATATATATATATATATATATATATTTGTAATATAATATAATTATATATATATTGTGAATAAATTATATATATATATATATATATATATTTATATATATTTTTTTTTTTTTCAAGAGTGGGACAGTCTGCTATTAATGTGCTCCTTGTCTGAGGTCACCACATTGGTGACCCTCATCTTCCTTCAGCCATTTCACATTGCTCTCCTTCTCATTTCTCCAACACATTCATTTTTCAGGAATATAACCTTCGACCCCTAACGGTCGCGTGTGGGTGTGTGCGCAAGTGCGCATGTTTGTGTGTACACCAGCCCTATATTGAAGTTGGTGTGTGTTTTGTGTGATGGAAATATTGATGGAATATTACTGAGGCATAGTGAGGGAAAATCTTTCAAGGAACTTGCCATTCGATAATTTCCCCCTTTTTTTTTTATTGATTCCTTATTCTGCCTCTCTGACTGGATTCATGCATCAATGTTTGTAGACTGCATGGAGATGGATTTATGCATTAGCTCCAACATGCACTTATAGGTCGGCCACGTTGTACCCATGTTTTCAAATGCCGGCGGTGCGTACCATTCCACGGCTGACATGCTGCTCGGGTTAAAAGCAGCTCAGACAAATTAATTATCTCTTCTCTAGAGGAGGGATGATTCATTGAGAGAGCGAGACGCTGTGAACCAGCACCTTCTGGTTGAGCACAAGCCAACAAATTACTCCAGGACCAGAAGAGACCCGGGTCGGAATAAAGCAACCTGGAATTTATTTTCAGTTTGATCTTTAGATCCGCTTTGCTCATAGAAGCATGCTACATTTGTAGGCTTTATGAAAATAATAACTAGAAGGCATTTTCTATTCACAGATCAAAGAGGATGAAGAATTTCCTGCATCTCACCTTCCTAAAAACATAAGATTAAAGTGTGTTGCTTTACTTTGCCATCTTTTTTGCAGTGCTGGCATTAATTCAAAATGTTACAGTTTAAAAGCTCAAGCGAAAGGAAGAATAATTATTCAAACTGTGGCATGCACATTCCAAATTGGCTTATATACTTAAAATAGTCTTTCCCTAAAAAAATTGGATCTGGAGGTGTGAGTTGAAGGAAAAAAAAATGGGACACTTTCATTTATCATACTAGTGCAAAAAAAACAAGTTAATTCCGACTCAGGATTCTATTTTTTTTTTGGCATGGAGCCCTTCGATTGACTGGCAAGCAGGTTGGTATTGACGGTCAGTTACCAGCAACCCTCATGAGAATATGTGGTATAGGAAATAAAAATGTAATGTTTTTATTTTCAAATTTACTGACTGTCACGGTTAAATTGACCTCTTAACCTTGAATTTTCCCCCTCTGCCCAACATCAGATGTCCCTGAGGGGAACTCCTGGCGTGTGGAGAAAGGGTCATTGCCGGGTGAAGGATTTATAGATGAAAAGGCAATTTCAGAACCATCACATCATTAAATCATAGTTGTCAAAAAACATAGTGGACTTTATGAATTATGTTTTTTTTATTCATATATATGTTCAATAGTCACACACCTGTAGTATGCAACCACATCTCCTGTGCTCCTTCTTTTGTAGTTTGTGCCTTGGCCACCAGGGGGCGATATAATACAGACACGTCTCTGAGCTGCTCATTCTTTGCACAGGATAAAGAATTTATGCATGCTGGCATTATCATATCTGTCTACATGTGTTGCTCAACCCTTTGTCTATGATGATAGCACACTTGAATCTCAAGCTGCCATTGTCAAACAACTGTGTGTGCATATCAAAAAAAAAAAGAATCGGCCAATTTTACATTTATCAAGCCATATAAAGTCTGAAGTACAGTAGTAAAGGCCGATTTTGTGATATTGTGAAAATATTTTGTGCAGTGTTTACAATGCAGATAGTATATAAAATTGTTGGAAGGACAAAGAAAAAAAACAAGTTCCATCATTATGGGGTGTTCTCAAATGTATTACAACATCCCGCTAGAAGTTTGCCATAGCGTCGAGCTGCTGGTGTATCAGTAACGATCTTGACGAGGAATCAAAACACAAGATCCTAATAATTCATTCCGTTTGTCCCAACCAGCTCTTTTACATGAGCCACAATGGAGTCAACAATCCACTGCAATTATCATGAGCCGCAGCAGGATTTTTTTTATCTTTATGCAGATTGAAGCTGCCAGGCGCTCATTTTAGCACAGAAAGTGTTTGCAGTGCACCGCAAGGACTACAGCCTCGCAGTGGTCCGCATGTCCCCCCCCCCCCCAGCTACCAAGACTTGGCTTCCTCCTTTCTCCTGCTCCTTCTGTCTATTTGCCGATGTCACTTTGGCGTGATTGGGTTTCGATAAGTCGCTCCAATGCACCGGTGCATGCTGAGAGGAGTTCTCACTATAATGATGGAGTGAAAGGGAAACCCAACACTTGAGAATAAATGTGTTTGCATGTTTGTGTGCATCATCATTTCATGGGTATTCATTACTTCCTCCACTTTTTCCTCCAAATCCACAGGCAAGCCATAAACATAGTTCCCTTTGCTACTTATTTTTCCCTCTCTGACATTTCTGCTACCTCGCTCTCTTTCTCAACTAGCATGTTTTTTTTTTGTGTGCTTTTCTTCAGAATGCATATACAAAATCCTTCCTGCTGTGATCTAGAAAAAGCCACACGCACAAACGAGGCACCAAGGACCACTTCTCCATCTCAAGTTCACTTATCCTACCGAGGTGTAACAATAAGCGCGTTGGAATAGATAAAAAGAACGACCAATCCGAGCCATGACGAATCACAAAACAAGGCGAATCCGTACATGTTTTTGAATGTGGGCAAAAAAAAAAATGACTGTGAGTTATTTATGTAAATGAGTGTCATCGGCCATGGAGGAGGCGGAATTCCCAGGCCTGATGAGTAGCTTAATGATTCATCAGGCTAGCTCAGGCAGGCATCAATAATGGATGACAGAGAGGGACATGCAGGATTTCTCGCCCCTTGATTAAAGTGCTCCACAACCCAACGCCACACTTCTCGCCTTTTCTCACCCCTCACTCTCAAGAATAAATAAAACGCCATCCACGGGCACCCTCACGCGCCTCGTCCTTAATTTATTTTCATATAGCTTAATGTCATCACATCTCACATATATTTAATAAGCTTTTGTCCGCTTTTCATCCCCCTGCCTCTGTTTCTTTGGTTTTAATCCAGTCATAGCAAAATAAAAAAGAAAAGCTGGATGGAAAGGCAAAGAGATAAAACAAATGAATGCTAGCTCTCAAAATAAGCGGTGTCGCGTTGCAGTTTGTGACGGGCATTTTACATTTTGTGCCTCATGAAAACACATCGAATTGCAAAATTACAAATCAACTGTCGAGGTCGCATCAAGCTTGGCTGAGCTGGATGCACAAGAAGTGAAGTAAGTCAGAGGTTTGAGTAGCTTGGGGCTATTCACGCTGCAGCAGCTAGCTAAGTGTAGTGATGTAGCTACAATAGTGACTAAATATTCCGCGTGGCTAACAAGATATAAAATTAATCTAAAATCTACTCGCTGCACAAAACTAGGAATGAATTACAGTTTGCTACATAGTACACAAATTATATGAATGTAGTGTAAAATATTTATAATATCAGTAATATTTGTTTGCTTTCACAACAAGTTTTGATTTTCAATGTCTCCACAATAAATGTTCTCAAATTAATTCGAGTAGATTTAGTTTTCCAGAATAAACTAAACTGCTTTTAGACAAGAAAAGAAAATTTGCTGTTATACACAATGTCAATTTAAAAAAAAAAAAACCTCTTGACGGTATTAAAAAAAAAAAAAGATTGCTTCAGGTCCCTGGGATTAACCTGCCAGGAAAAAAAAAACCCTGAAATCGTTCCAAGAAATTAAAGTTACTCCTCTAACGAAATCATTGATTCGCAAAATTACCTCACTAAGCAAAACAATGTCTTTCAAGACTTGGCTCACTTCACGCAGCATCTCTCTGGGGATGGAATATGAACACGGCGACAAGAGGGGAGTTTTTACAGCTGCACGCGGGTGTCAAATCTTCATCTAATAGGCGACATAAAGCTCAAAACCCCGAGCGCTCAGCGACCATACATACTAATGCAGCCGTACCCGGGAGATGCAACGAGATGTGGCGCGAGATGCTGAGAAAGTGAGCTGCTGTGCGAGTCCTGCTGGGATTTTAGTCCCTGAGCCACCACAGGGTTTTAACAGCTTCAATCTCAGAGTGTGGCTAGGACAAAGTTGGACTGTTGTGCATGTGTGTTTTTAGGAATTTAGATGAACGTTAAGGATGTAGCATGCAATCTGAAAATCTTGTTTCCTAAATCTCCTCTGCCTCCAACACTGATTACCTCCATCTTCTTAACTTGTCTATTTCATTGGTCTCATCATTCTTGGATGTCAGATTAAAGTCAGAGTTTGATCGAGCCACAAAAACGGACGCAATCCTCATCCGAGGGTGTTAAATCAGAAAAAGATAAGAGCACACGTTCGCTGATGGAAAGTATGCCTTTAGTGTAAATAACAGGAGGGTGTGCTCCATTTCTTGCCATTTACCAGAAAGTACTTGATACCAGAGATGGTATTTTAAGAAAGAAGGAAGGACAGTGAATGGACAAGTCCTGTCAAGAGCTGACACTGAGCGTACCCGAGAGAACAGAGTGTTGTTGAGGAGGAGAAACGGTGTGGACGAATACAAAAAATCTCCAAAGCATCTAAAGAGGAACGGTTTTCAATTGACTAGAGTTGCCCGTCTTTCTCCTGCCTCAGATCTACGGCGGAGGGAGCACCAGGGGGAAAACAAGAAGGAAAACAGGCTCCATGCGGCGCATAATTACCGGATACATGTTCTGTCTGAGAGACCAAGAGACAAGCTCACGGCTACATCCTTTACAATCGCCGTCCTTTGTCTTCCTGTAATTGCTTTTATGGTGTGAGCCTTAATGTGCTCAGAGAAGGGCAAAGAAAAGCAAAAATTGCCTTTCAGAGAAACAAATACAAGTCCCTAAAGAGCGCAGTGAGAGAGGGGAGGGAGGAAATGATAAATATATAGTTAAAAAAAAAAAAAGTAGACTATAGTTTGGGGTAGTTTAGGAATTTGGATACTTTGCACCAGTCAAGTTAGTCAAGTTTGCACCTGGGCTTTAATAGTTGGAGATTTTTGGATTACACTGGTCAATTTTATTTTGACTTGTTTTTTTCAGATGTAGTCTGTTTTAATTCATTTGGCCTAAAATGAAGTTCTTTTTTTTTTTATTTTAATTATTTATTTATTTATTTGTATGAAATCTGATGCTATTCTATTTTATTCATATTACCTGGATTATTTTACAATTTTACTTTTACTGATTCCATTCATTTTCTTTAATTATAATAACCTTGCTTTTTGCACCATGCAAGCAAAAAAAAAAAGGGGGCATCCACTCCAACTGAAGAGTCAAGCGTGTTCACCTTGCCCCCACGCACGCACACACTCTGGGCAGTGAATTTTGGCACATAACAGCGCTGATCAATGACAGGGTGCACTGCATATAGAAGGCACCTGTAGAGAAGAGATAAAGCTGGATGTTCCCTCGGACGAAAAAGAAGGCAATGGGATGGGGGGGAAAAAGATCCGTGGCTCACTAGAAAGGTTCTTTCGACTCACCTTTTGATGGACATGGAATTAAATGTTGATGGCCGTATCGCAACGATCGTTTCAGTCGGGGCCTTGGGACTTATCAGGGATTTATGATTTGTGCTTCAGCCTGGCACAACAAGGAAAAGGCAAATTTTTTTTTTGGGCCACTTTTCGCATTTGTAGTGAACCGCATTGGATCTTGTCAGATCTAATGCAGAAACAAACCCAATCTTTTTTTTATATATATAATAATGCCGCAATTTTATTTACAATATGTTTAGTATTGTGGTTGTAGTTTGTAACAGAGCTTTATTGAAATAAGTTCATATGTTCAAAACCAAAAAAAAAAAGTCACTATTTGGGTGAGCCATGGAAAATAAAGCCCAAGGTGCAGTCTATCTATGAACATGGATGGAGAAAGGGGAGTTTGCGCCGTTGTGGGGAGTAACACATGACTTTTCTGCCATCCAAGGGAAGCAACCTTTCAATTCAACATAGAGAGAGCCACATGGCCCAGATGGCCTGAAGATACAGAAGAAAGTACATTTAAAATGAATTGCATAGAATATGCATCATCACAACTGTACTCCGATGCAAAGTTTAAAGATCAAATCTGAAGAGGCGCACCCGACTACAAAGGGCACAGTGAGCATTAGCAAATATAATCTGCTCATCATTTATTCATTCAGTTTGTTTCATGCATGCCGCTCAACCTCAAAGGTCAGCGAGAAGCACAATGTTTTTATGATGTCGGCCAAGAAACAACAAAACAGAAGACGTGAGCAATGAGGTTTGTGCCGCTGTTCGGGACGTTTCATCATCATCAACGTATTGAAGCCATTTTTGGAATTAGTGACAAATCGAGATGAACTGCTGAGTGACGTTCAGAATGGTCACAGAACGCTCGTTGCGTTTCCGCATGCTTACGAATATCAAACAAGCGGCACGAAGAAACGATTTATGCAAACGAAGCATTTATCGCACTCGCCGAGCTTGGAATGATCAACTTTGGCGTGGCTTCATCTTTCACCTCGGCCGTCGAGAGCGATTGATCAAAGTGCAAATGTCTTTTTTTCCATCATCCTGTCACTTTTATTTTTATTTATTTATTTTTTTAAGCTTGCCCTGCCAACATTTGTTCTTCTTCAGTTCTTGGGCATTCAACTTGTCACATGACACTATTCAGAAATATTTTGTGGCAATTTGATCCATTTATAATTAATTAATTTTTTCGATAAAAATTTAAAAAAAAAACTTATACATTTATAATTAATTCCTAATTTATTTATATGATAAATATTTGGAAAAATGATTTGAATAATTGTTTCTTTAGCACACCTGTGGCATAAACATTACATGGCATAATAACCTATAAACTAACTACTGCAATCTCACATTTGCCATTTCGTACACGTTTCGACGGTGCAGTATTTGCAAATGGACCCGAATGATATTTTGCACAAACATGTAAAACAGTAGCAGACAGAAAGAAGCACACAGACATTGACTAGTAAGGGCATGCAGATACTCATGCATCAGTCAAATAAATAACCGGGGGTGGGGGGGTGGGGGGGGGGGCAGTGGCCATGAAGGAATAATAAAGGCAGTCAAGGGAGATACATTAAGGTTGTAAATATCAGCTCATTATCGCTTTGCTGTCTCCTTTGGAGCCGTGTGCGCGTGACTTTGTCTAACGGAGATCTTTAGGTCATTACAGTAGCAAACGTGTCATTAGCTTCATAGGGCAGAGTGAAAGACAAAAGGGAAAGAAAAAAAAAAAAAAAGTTTTTGGGAATGTATAAATAAACGTGACAGATACCTAGAAATAGATTAAGAGCGTAAACAAATTTGGCAGAGTAAATAGAATTGTTTCTATTCATTAGAGTGTCCAGGCTAGGATGCTAATTATGGATTAAGATAATTAAACACCTAATTGGGCATGATAAACAATTATAAATTTGCATGCCGATTTGCTATGACAAGGCCCAAGCCAAATTAGGAATCATCACAATTCAACAAACGTTTTGGTTAATCTTTGTCGTACTATTTGGCAAGAGTTGAGGAAGATTGTTTTTCTGTCATTTTTGCGATCGTGTTGGCAAACTCAACATAGTTTAGAATGTAGTGCGGGAAATGAAAAGTAAACGTGATTATTGGATGAATCATCACAGTCTAACAAAAAAAATGAACCCAATACTTTCTAATACAAGCAAGACAAATTGAATTGATATCTAATTAGAAAAAGCAAACATGAACCTGGAATATTTCTGTGAACTGTGAATTACTTTTGTCATTTTAAGGATTTTATTCATCAGTCTAGGGTTAGAAATTAATTGTAATTAGCCGAGCATGTGACGTGGAGCTTCGGAAACTGCATCGGTTTCAATTTTTGGGTGTAATTGTAATGTGGTTTTAGTCTGTGTTGTTCCAATACTTTTGGAATGAATTTTAACAATAGCAACAAAAAGTCTTCCTTAATTTAAGGATGTTTTTTTTTCTCTTCTCGACAGTCCATATCGATATATTTGGACAGAAGATTTTTTTTTTTGTGGAGGTTTTGATTTGTTTATGCTTACAGAGTTTTGTTCGGTCCAACTTCTTTTTTTTTTTTTTTGCATGTTTGTTTCAGAACATCACTTCATGTCAAAGTTCTTTAAAGAGGCACAAATTGTCCATTAAAATGTTATTCAGGCTGCCATCAACTAACTAATAAAAGGCAAGCAGCTGCAGAGGAAGAAAAAAAAATATAAAAAATCCAAAAATATTTGCTATGCATTTGCGACTGGCATTTTTATTCTTTTACAAAAGTGAACACATACACAAAATTAATGAAGATGTATGAAGGTGGTGAAAAGGAGGATACATTCTCCACTGCACACATTCAATCTGCTGCACAAGCAAAGTTCTCTCGCGGGAGCTTTTTCATGAATATATTGTATATCATTAGCGTGCGCATAGTCCAAAAAGCAGACGGGCCATGTGGAAAACATTTTAAGTGTGACTTTCTTGCCGCAACAGATTCAATTACATCCTTCCACTTTTTGCTTGAGAAGTCCTTCCTATTTGCGGCATGGCTGAAGCCATAAGCAAACACGAACTCATTCAAGCTCATGGTCATCATTGTACTTTTTTTTTTTTTTTTTTCAAAGTTGTATTTGCATATGGCTGTCGACGCATAACAGTCAAGGAGAAATCACATTTAGGGTTGGAATTTAGCAGAATGGCAAGTTATGACTTGGAGCGCTTCTTTTTCTCGTAAACATCCCAACGACTTCTCGATAGATAATTGGACTGTATTAGCTTGCGTCAAGCTAAATGAGGGACAAGTACACACACACACGTATACACACACACACTCCTTTCAATCTCATCACTGAGGCAGCACTCAGAGAAAAGGCCGTTGTGGGTGATTGGATCATTTCCTGGTCATGGCTTTAGGTTGACAAGATGGATCGATAAAATACACACACACACTCACAGGCACGCAGGATCAATATTTATTACTTACCTTTCTGTTGAAAATCCTGTCAGCCAGCTCACCCACTCTGACTCCAAATCTAATATGGACAAAAGTATTGGGACATTGTTTAATCAAGCAGCCAACACAAAACCAATTTTATTGTATTTTTTTTTTAAATCGGTCTTACGTCCCAATTCATTTCCCCGACCCTAGTATACCTGCAGAAAGAGCGAGCCCAAAAATATATACTGTATGATCAAATAGAATATGGACAAAAGTATTGGGACATTGATTAATCAAGCAACCTTTTATTCATAACTATTTTTTTGTTTTGTTTTTAAATGGGTCTCCCGTCCCAATACATTTGCCCACCCCTTGCATACCTGCAGACTGAGCGAGGTTGCAAAAGAAAGTCATTTTATCCATCTTGTTTTAATTAAAATCACCTTCATATGCACATCAGGGATCATTAGTCTCAATGGTAATAATACAATAATGTGGAGCTGTGATATGCACTGTCAGACTGCCTGACCCGGCCTCGCTTCACAGACGAGGCGTTTGACAGAAGGAGAAAAGGGCAAACGGGAAGAGGGGCGGGGGGCTATAAAAGAGAGAGGGGGGTGGTAACGACTACGGCAAGAGGATGGAGTTGGAAAAAGAAGTATAGAAAGAAGTGACAAGCTCAAATTAAATTCCCATCATGTCAGTGTAGAACAGAATTCAATAGTGTTTATTGGCAGACCCTAGCCTGGGGGAAATTACATTCTGAAGCCGAGCATGGAATGAATGTGCACACGCACAAACATCTACTGTGCACAATTTTGAATATTCTCAGATGGGAGGGGGGGCGGGGGGGGTTGGGGGTTATCCATCGGCAGATGGGAGCTAGTGATGTAACCCCCGGGGTCCACGTGCCATTTGTGTACAGTCTGTCCTTGTTCTGCACACACATCTGCTGCAAGTTTGTTTCTCTGATTCTTATCTTCACACAAAAACATCAACCGGGACACGCATACATATTCACACGCAAAAGTCCAAGTGGTGCATTATGGATGATCCATACTGCTGTTTTTTTTTTTTTTTTTTTTCATCCCCCTCCCACGATTGTCGTTTTTTTTTTTTTTTCTGTAGATTTGACTTTGATGTGACTCGGGGACTTTTTGTACGGAAAAATAAATAGAAGTTATTTGAAAGAAAAATGCACTTTTGGCATGGTAGGTATTTTCTGGGTCGGGTAGTTTGAAAACTGAAAAGCCAGATTTAACATTGATTCAGAAAGTCGCTGAGTCGGCATTAAATGAAATTTAAGTGGATTAACTACTACTGCTGAACATTATATAAAACTCAAGTTTTTTTTTTTCCCAAATCCAAGTTTCAAATTATAGATGAACAGCTGGCATGTTCTTCTCAGATTTTAACAATCGATAAAAGATGAAAATGAAAGTTTGCACAAAGTAGACCTTTACCTTTATGTTTCTCCATTTTCTGTCAACACGCCTGAGTAGTCCATGGGCGCCGCCTCTTCTCCTGTTCTTGTGCTCACCTGTGCCACCCCATTTCCCTGATCATGCAATTAACTTAGCCCCGCCCCTTTTTTCTCCAAATTTAAAATGTCTTTATCCTTGCCACTGACTCCATGTAAACTCTGATGCATTTGTCTTGCATCAAATTCATCTCGATTCAAAATTTTATGAGAAATGTATCCAATTTTATGATGACCTCAGTTTAACTCCATCGATCCAAATCATCATGAGGGTCAAAGGTCACCAAGAGACAACCCCAGCTTACCAGAGCTGGGCTGGTTGCCAGTCAAGACATAGACAAAAAGACAATTTAAAGTCTTGAATGAATTGAACAGGAATGTATTTGTAAGGTTTAAAAAAAAAAACTGAAGATTTTTAAAATAATAAATAAAAAAAAGGCAATTTAAAGTCTTTAATGAATTGAACAGGAATGTTTTTGTAAGGTGTAAAAAAAAAAAACTGCAGATTTTTAAAATAATAAATAATAAAAAAATATCACAAATCAAAAATAATATATGAATAATCAAAGGCAGACAGCAGCGAATGGATTGCAATATTTTATCCACTCGCTCGTCGGAGGGTGTCAACGGGTTCACGTGGGCCCGATCCATTTGTTAACCTCAAGCTAATGCTACCGCAAAGTACTTTAATGGTGCGCCGTTAAACGTCTCTACACAGAGCAGATGTCCCGGTTATTACGATGGGAGAACATCTCCGGGATGCAGATTTGCTATAAACGGCTACCGCTCTGCTTTAAGCCTTTAGGTTATTGTCACTTTACTGCCTCCATCTCTCGTCGTGTCTCTGCCTTACTTCAATTTTTTTTCCCGCGTGCGTTCGGCAGGAACGCGGCGAGCGAGCATTGGGTTGCTCAGTGGAGGATCTGAAGTCTCTTTTCTACTGCGAGCTGTGTGACAAGCAGTACCTGCGCCACCAGGAGTTTGACAACCACATCAATTCCTACGACCACGCGCACAAACAGGTACATGACGAGATGAAAAACTCAAAAGGGGCATTTCTTATGATGTTGTGGAATTGTGTTGACGTAAAACGGTGGTCTTCAAGATTGCTGCAATGCGCCTGGCACACACACACACACACACACACACACTCATCAGATTTCAATTTCAATCACGAATAAGAAAATGAAAAGGATGAAAAATAACGAAGGGTAATTCATATTTGATGTGAACAGGAGGAATAGACTGGTATTTAGATGTTAGCGGGAAGCACATGAACTTGGGATGACATCTTATGGGTTTCTGATGTGAAGGGGTGATGACATCACTGATGAAGAATGAGCCTCCGGGCAGAGATGTAAATTAATAAGCACGGCATTTGCACTGATGGTCAAAAATGTTCATGTTGCGAGCTTAAATCTTAGATGCTTAGGTATACATGGATCTTCCAGATGTGATTGACTCGTTCGCTACCATTGACGGCTATAGACGTCAATTTGTAATTGGGCTGTCAGTGAATGAGTTAACCTGGTCTTTTTTTTTTTTTTTTTTTCCGTTTGGCTTTCCATTCTTATTTCCTTCCAAAAAACAACCGCAGTAGCCGACACGTGGCTATAGACGTCAATTTGTAATTGGGCTGTCAGTGAATGAGTTAACCTGTTCTTTTTCTTTTTTTTTTCCATTTAGCTTTCTATTCTTATTTCCTCCCAAAGAACCACAGAGTAGCAGACAACACACACACACACACACACACACACACACACCAATAAAACAAAAACTATTAGTCATGACTCAAGTATGATTGTATTATTCCAGTTTGGACAAGATGAGACCAATGGAGCGTTAGGAAAAGGCCCGGCAGCAGGTTCCCCCTCCTGTGCTCTCATTTTTATACACGAGCTCTACTTTGGAACTAACAAGCTGAAAGTTCCTCGGTTAGCGCACTCTCGTTGGGCTTTGTGTTGTCCTGCCAAGTCGTAGAATAAACATACAGACGGCGTAGCGCGCACGAGCAATCTCCGAAACCGAGCCAGCCCGCCTATGGCTTCCAGACGCCCACACCGGGGCAACGGAATGAACATTAAATAAGACTATTTCCCCGCCACTGTCATTGTTCTTTAGAAATGGATTGAAGCAACTGCAGGCCAATGTTAATGCTTTGTTTTAGCCAGCGGCAGGCGCAGGAAACAAGCTACACGAGGCTGTGAGCTGACAGTAGCCACTGGCGCTGAGAACACACACACACAGCGTGGCATGCGTGTTCACTGCCGAGCAAGCAGACAGCAGATGAAATTCCAGCTGAAGATGGCTTCCCTGCAGGAGTATTGGCTTTGGAGAATGGAAGCTGATTGCATTTACGCTGTCTCTCAACCCCTTTCCCATTGATTCAGGGTTAAACGTCCACATAAGAGCCGTGCTCAGCGTTTTCCGTTGATAGCTGAGATTGCTCATTAGGACATAAATGGTCTCATTTAAATCAAGAGACATTTGCATGGATATATTTTTTCAAAATGATGCGAGGCACCAAAGAGCTCGGAAGTGTCGCACGTCTGAAGGAATATCGATCGCTTGACGGCACGCGGCGGGATGGACATGTCGGGCATGATATCTGAGATTTAAAGGAAGAAAGAGGGCACCTGTGATGTTGTTGCCCACGCTAAATATAGCGCCGGCTTTGGTTTTTAGGAGCGAAGAGTAACCTGGCACTGAGATTCCAGTAGGAAGGAGGCGCAACTTGGCTTGTTCCTTCCGGCTCTTCATCATCATGGACAGCTTTGAGCATGCCAACTCTGATTTCGTCCTCCGCCCGTCTTCCGCTTCTTGTTCGCTGCGGTTCATTACGTACGCCCCTCCATGCTTGAATATGTTGAATATTACTCAGAGATCTGCCGTTAAAGGAACTTGACACAAGCCATCGAGTCAAACACTGACTCCTTGTCCAGTGTGATTGAATTGAAGATTATTTTTGATTGACACCATATGAGAAATGTCAATGACCTCCACCTTATTATATGCAAATCGTTTTCATAACATTTCTGAGGGTGGTAAAATAACCTACATGTAGACCAAGATAAATATGCAGATGGAGTTATTTGAAATTTTAAATATTTTAATCAAAATCACCCAGTTTCCACTGTGCCGGTGTGTGAAAATAAAAGTAAAAAAAAAGAATAAGAATTAAAAAAATATTTCAAGATATATCTATATTTATTTTAAATAAGAAACCTATACAGTTCATGAAGAATAAGTAATTTGTTTATCACTTAGTGATCTGAATTTTATTTTTATTATTTTGTCCATTTCCTGTGGTTAAAGGAGAAATGTGATCAATAAATAAATAAATATGCCTTCAAATTTTGTAAAGAAATATTTTTGAAGTTTGAGTAAAAATACTAAAAAAAAAAAGAAAAAAAGATGGCACCACCCACCTGTTCCTAACATATGCCACATTCAACAAAGCAGGAAGTAGCAGGTTAACAAACAGACAAATGATTTTTGGTTCTTATTAGCTCGATGCAGAAGTAACAAATGTTGATCCCGGCGCTTGCATCAATCAGCTCCCACAACACACAAGTGCTTCCGCATTAACGTCCTCAGTGAGCTGATAGTGGGATGTTAAGCATCAAATGATAATGTAAAACGACAAGCGCATGTGTAAGACTCGGCACAGATTAACCTGACGTCTGTCATCCCCTGCGCGAGATCTAGGTGTGAAAAGAATGCCAGTGTATAAATAGATCCAATGTCTTTGGGGCTAATCTGATGTGTGTGCATGCAAGTGGATGTGATATATTCTGGATGATAGGTGGGAATGAGTAACATCATGATGGAGGAGGAGGGGGGATGAGTGTGTAATAATTATTCTGCCAGGTATGCTGCAAAATAATATATCACGTAAACAGCAAATGGCCAAGATGTTTGGATGCATGACAAAGAGACTAGAGAGAGATGTCGGAGGACAATGGAGCAGCAACTCCCGAGTCCCTCCTTAGCCTCAAGATGCAGACGAGCAGACAAAGACAGGCACATGTACACACCTGCCAAGCGTGGATAAAGGAAGGATTAGCGTGTGTCAGAAAAGGAAATCGGAGAAGAGCGTCGTGAATCCTTGAGAGAATCGACCCAGCTCCATTGACGGACGTGTTTTCGCCGACAAAGCGCGGTTGGTTGTTATTTTTAAAAAAGCCCTGTGAATGCATCGTGGTAGCATGATTATTTTTTTTTAGCAATATGACAAAATTGTTCAAATTAATTAATAATAATTTTATGATGAAAAAAAATACAATAAATAATAAATGTAATTGAATCTAAATAATATAAAATGTAAATAAATAAAATATTGTTAAAATTGTCCACCTTAACCTATCTCATAAATTATTCTAAGCCAGTCGAGACCAAATAGTAAATTAAAAGGCGTAACTCCTAAACTGTCACGAAAATCAGACCGTCCCCGCATAAATTTCACTCTTGGTGTCCAAACAGCTCAGCATTGACATCAAAGTCTGCCACTCAAACTGTGTCCCTAATCGAGAATTCACCAGATATTGCTCTCAAGCTGGGCATTAATCAAAAAAAGCGCTTTTGTCTCAGTTGAATGGAATGAACTGAGCGCATTTTGCAGAGAAAAATCTGCAAATGCAAATACGGTTTAAAAATCAACCTTCCCTAATGTGTGTTTACTGCAGAGGCTGAAGGAACTCAAGCAGAGGGAGTTTGCTCGCAATGTGGCCTCTAAGTCCTGGAAGGATCAACGCAAGCAGGAGAAAGCTCTCCGACGCCTCCACCAGAGAGCACAGCTGCAGCAGGAACGCCAGCGGTGAGTATGTGTGTGCGTGTAAAATTAAATCGCCACTGTAGAGGTTTGAGTGCGTCACATCTATTCAACGTTTCTTAGATTTGATGGATGCAGCCGCAGATGTGGGAGCACTCAGTTGCCGTCCGTGGGCCACAGGTGAATATGAAAGGAAAAAAAAAAAGGGGGAATTTTGTGAATTAAGATTTATAAGTACATGCCCAAAGATAAGGCGTGGGGGCCAGATCTGGTCCGCCACATCATTTTATATGGCCCTTGGAAGAAAATGATGTTTGTTATATTCCATGACCCTCACTAAAATATGTCCCAAAATGTTTGTTTTGTGTAATAAATAACTTTGACATTTCACTTTTTGTATGATAATATGAAATGATAAAACACTTATTTGGTCTTCCTGTCAAACAACTCCCTGAGGGTATCCACAAATTGCAAATTGCAACAAGTTTAACACTACTGGATGTTTTTTTTTAATTCGGTTTCTTTTGGACAGCAATGTGAAATTGAATATGTTGTGTATTTTATTACAGTGGCCAAGGAAGGACATTTGAGCTACGGAGTGCTGTCAGGCTTGTCAGCCAGCAGCAAGACAAAGACACGGAGCACAAAGCCCGCAGCCCTGTGGACAAATTTGAAGCCTTAAAACACACACACAGGCCCCCAGCCAAACACGGCGGTACATCTCCATTGAGCCGCCAGCGAGAAAATCTATGCCGGCCTCTCCCCCAAACACCACTGGTTACTCCGGTCGAGTCCCCGCTAATCACTCATCTAG
The DNA here is from genome assembly GCF_054491065.1 of Syngnathus leptorhynchus. Classification (NCBI taxonomy): domain Eukaryota; kingdom Metazoa; phylum Chordata; class Actinopteri; order Syngnathiformes; family Syngnathidae; genus Syngnathus; species Syngnathus leptorhynchus. Next base: position 3,501,643 of record NC_141202.1, read on the forward strand.
AGTCCGATCAAGGTCCTTTTGCAGTGAATCAGCAAGTGGGCTGCCAGCTGCCTCTGGAGGAGCGGGGGAGAGCTGGAGGCAGGCGTGGGGTGTCCTTCTGTTTCTCACGCAGGGGGCCACGGCTGGAGCCCTCTGCATCGTTTTTTTCTGACCAGGAGGAGGAGGAGAGAGAGAGGCGGGAGCAAATGAGAGAGCGGATTAAGGGCATTTTGGAAGACATTGAAAGGGAAATTGAAGGTGTTGGTCCAGGTAATACGAGAGGAAATTGCGCAGAGGACACCGAAATAAAGGAGACGGTGAAAGATAATCAGAACGGTGAGCTGAAGGAGGGATCGGAAGCGGTGTCCGTTTTGCGTAAGGATGGGTCAACCTGTGTCGGGCGGCCTGTCGGTTTGCTGAAGTTCACCAAGTGTGAGCCGTGTATTTCTTATAGCTGTAACCCAAACTGTACAAAGCAAACGGTAGAACAACTGGCACAGGATCAACCAGGCGATCCCCTCGATGAATCGAAGCCGGCTATTCTTACACCAGACACTCGTTACTGTTTACAAAAAGGGATGAGTCTGGCGCACGAGCCGAAAAAAGCTGAGGAGAATGTCAAAGCGGAAGCACACCTGTTAGACGAGAACAAAAACCTTTCATCGTCAGGGGGTGCATCAGAAGGGCCGTCGCGCATGCTAAGTATAGATCATCATGTGAGGGCGTCCTCCTTTCCGTTTGACCCCACTCATAGTGACAGCTCTGACACGAACCTCGCAATTCCTCCGGGAGACAGCTTAGGGAACATTCAGGAAGGAACTCTAAACTGTAAATTAGAATCTGTCACCCAGTTTAGCGAACACAGGACATGCGTAAGCCCGCACAGGTGTGAGAACGAGGTGGCGTGCGAGGGTGCCGGCGATACTCACCCGCGAGGGGGCATCTCGTGCAAAAAGAGTAAACACGGCGTAAAGAAGTCAAAGTTGGGAAAGAGAAAAAGGAGGGGGAAGGAAAGGGCCGCAAATGGGCGCCAATCACGAAGGTGTAAAGTGAAGAGTGTTGTCTCTGCTGTCTACAATGTTAGCCCCAGAGGAGGAGAGACTGGAGACAGTTGGGGAGACAATAAGGGACACCAGGAGGCAAAAGTGTGGAGGAGCAGCTGTCTCCAAGGGAGAACAGAGGCCGAGAGAGTTTACGTTTCTGTCGGGAAGAGGCGACCTCGCAGGAGTTCGACATCTCAGTTCGTGCTCGGCGGAGAGCGGGGGGAACCGTGCCGTAGTTTCTCCCAGTTTGCCAGACGTATACCTGACACCGAAGGGGAGCATATTCCCGGGCGATCTCGCTGCTCCTTAAACTCTTTCTCACCGAGATGTAACACAAAGCTGTTTTGGGAATCGGGTCACCATAGCAACCCCAGGAGTTTCATTGACTGCAGTTACCCTGACAACAGCTGTGGCGGCAGCCCGGCGAGAAAGAGAAAAGTCGTCCACGGGGACAGGAGATTCATTCACGGTAACGGGAGTAGTTTAAGATACTATGGGGAGACAGACAGAGGGCGGCGGATGGGTTGCAAAGACCGAGGTTTGTTCTCAGACCAATGGGAGTGGCTTGGGGAGAATGATAGGCTGGATTCTGGATGGAGATGGAGAAACAAGGCTTTGGGGTGGGAGTGGGGCAGTAGGGCCAGCCTAAGTCCAAGCAACAGGAGAGCAAGCATGGAAGATGCAGATTGGGACAAGTGGACATTGGGAAGTAGCGACAGTTGGGAGGAAAGTCGGACACGCAGGTCTACCTCCGGGTCTAGAACTGGTCCTGACAGTAGGTGGAGCCCGAGTTGTGCGTGGGGATCTGCAGGAACGGGACACTCTAGGTATGTGCCCAGCCCTGAATGGTGGACGAGTAAGCAGATGTACAGCCCGTCAAGAGAGTCGACCAGTAGAGGTCACAGCCCACGTTCATGCAGCCCTTGCAGCAGCAGGGTGTCTGAGCTCAGCTGGGAATGGAGCAAGAGCAGCACCTGCTCAGGTATGACATACAGAAGGCCCCCGTCCGAGGTAAACTCGCAAAGTGACTTGACATCTCTTTCACCTGACCTTACCTTCAATGCTGGAGAATGTTCACCAGACCCCAATGAACATCGTTGTAGGGTGAGCAACACATCTCAGCTTGAAAGAACCAAGTCACTGTCAGACTGTGACCAGGAACTTCCTGTTTCTAGGACCACAGACAAAAGCATCCCGTGCCAAAGTGATCCCGTACCACAGAAACCAATGCGGACATTACAGCTCCCCCTCATTGGGAAGCTCCCTGCAATCCAAAAAAAAGCAAGAAGGCGGAAAGAACAATTGGAACGGATTCAGAAAGACGGTGGCGATGAAGAAGCGAGTCAGAAATTGGACGGTGAACATCCATTGGCTTTGGTTCAATCCAACCAAAGCAGTATGCCAAATCTGTGTGCAGTGGAGATTAGGTCTGATGACAAGAAGACACCTCAGCCAATCAGCTTTAGCGCAGAGGAGATGGACAAGTATCGACTCCTCCAGGAACAGGCCAGAGAGCACATGCAGAAAGTTCTGGAACAAGGTGAAGAGAGCACAGATGTTCCCATGGAGACAACTCTCACTAGCACCGCCCAGACAAACGAGTGTGGGACTCAAGGGGAGGCGTACACGCCTGCGGCCTCACTCAAGCCTCCGCAGAATCCTCACACAGTGCAAACGGGTCACAACCTTCAAGAAAGACTCCAACACATGAACCCGCAAGAGGATTTTCCACGGCTTTTGGCTGTCCCCAACCTTCCTCCCCTTGCACTCACCCCCCCTTTGGCCAACCTCCATCATTTAATTTTACAGCACCCGGCCTTCTCCGCAGTCCGTTCCCCGGCCTCAGGCCCCTCTCCCGACGTCCACCCAGCTCAGCTCGCCCATCCTCACCTACCTCATTACCTTCACCCCTCTCCCATCCCTCTCTCATCTCTCTTTCCCTCCATCCTCCTCGCTCACCCTTTCCTCCCCCTTCCACCGCCTCCCCCAGTGTCCGCCTTCCAGGCAAACCCTCTCGCACCGCTATCCACGCTCGCCCTGCAGCCTCCAAACAATCTACGACCTTTCTTGGACACGGTATGGCCAGTGAGGTTCCAACAGAAGGCCTTGTAACCGTGTTTATTAAATATCCATGGCGAGAGCACATTTTTGTTGTACCTGTGCTGGTATGGAATCCATTGGAGTTCCTACAATGAGCCACCTATTGACCATTTTTCGATTGAAAATACATTTCTCCATTAATCCCCTGCCGCGTGGCAGCCGACAGTGAGACAAGCAACTTTGATCATTTGCGCTTTCTCGATTATTCAAGCTTATAATAAAGAGAAAGGTGCACCTGCTATTCAAAGACATGCTGGGCTTGTGTTAGCATTGCTACGCTACCTTTGAAGTGGAGCCCTGCATGCTCCCTGACAAAGAGCCACAAAGGAAACCACAAGGGTTAAAAAGTATGCCTTTGAACAATCGGTAATGAAAATGTAGCACAAGCTTTAACTTGGTTCACATTGGAATTTCTAAATTCAGGTGGATATTTGTCAGAGGTGCTTGAATATGCTTCTCTTCATTTTAGAGAATGAACAAAGGTATTTCAAATGTAATCCTTAATTTTACAAAGTTTGATATAGAACTCAAATTTCAAGACATTAATTGACTAAATTCTTGTAAGAGCATGTTGCACTATAGAGGTAGCGTCTATGAACTGGATTTCAGTAGGTGTCACATGTGGGGTTTTTTTTGTATTTTGTAAATATTTCCAAATACTTCAAAATACTGTCTGGCTTTGTTGCCAATGTCACATTTCCCCTACACACACATATGTATTTATGAAAGTTGTTACGGCAGCGGTCTGATCGGTGCTCAAATAAAGCGCATCTTGAAAAAATCGAAATGTTTTTTGTTTTATTTGATTGGGATGATGACGATAGTTATAAAATAATTTTCAACACAATCAAAAAAATCCCCTATAGAGTTGGAATTCAGCAAATAAATTTATTTCATGATCTAATGACGTTGGAATATCTCAAATTACAAACCCCTCACTGTAATTTTGACTGGGACTTTAGGCTGCTTTTGCAAAGGTTTTATGGTGAGAACTATTTGAACATTTTGAAATGTCTTTTAAAAAGAAAAATAGAATCCGAAAGAAACAAACAAAGTCGGACATCTTTTGATACCTTATACATGCGATTCTATAAATCAGATGAATTCTCTACAAAATAAGCTTTGCAGCCGTCCCGTAATTAAATTCCCTGGAGGTTGTACAGTTTAGAACTTCAGAAGCAACATTTTATGAAAAACATTTTCAAACTTCAGAAGCAACTTGAGGCTACGTGTTTTATTTATTCATTACTTGTGTGACAACTGAGAATATTAAAAAGTGAAACGCGTGAGGCGCATCTGCGATGTAACCTTCAAGTGTTTTATTATCTTTACCTCTGTTATTTATTTTTGTTTCTATTTCTTATTCAAATAGAAGACCTCCACATCCAGATTGCAAATGAACGCTTCTGGCCCGAAGCCACGCTAGCTAATTTACTAGCTAATACCTCGCTATATAGCGCGTACTCATAAAAACGTAATTGCCAGCCATCGCTTGACAATGGAGGAGCTAAAGTGCCGGCAAATCATTGGCGCTTGAATGCCGTGCTGGGTGGGGGGGGCAATCCAAATGGACAGTAAATTAGCCAAATTGTGTCACAATCCAGCAAATTCAGAACACCTTCTCTCACAGATGCAGAAATTCCGCAGCTCAGGTTTATTTGTCAATTTCACACTTGATGGGTGGGCAGGCACTCCAGAGACCAGACAATTGTTTGCAAACTATTAAATAGTCCTTTTTTTTTTTTACAATATGTCTATAGTCTTTTGTGAGCCAGAGTATCCAATTGCATGTGTAAAATTTAGGAAGAGCGAGATGGAATCTTTATCTTTTTTCGCCGAGACAGGAGATCAAACGGACTGTGTGAAATTTGGAGCGGCAATAATTAGCAGCTGTTACAACATCAAACCTCCTCATCTCTTCCACTCTCTCTGTCCTTATCCCCTAGTCTAATTCCCAGATTATTTTTTTTTGGGGGGGGGGGGTGTTTTTGGCTCCAACCTCTCCATCTTCCAAGAGCTACCAGGATTGACCTCCATTTGTTTCCCTCCCCTGCGGAAAAAAAGCAGTAAACACGATAAAGCCACGATATGACTTGAGCTTGTTAATAAGTGTCATCCACGTTGAAGGAGTTCTACTTTATAACAAAGAGCACACAAGAGAGCAACACTCTGGAGCCACGTGGAAATTAATCACAGCATTTTCTGTCATTGACTGATTAAATCATTTCCGAAGCCTTGAGATTTGCCTGCTGGCGTGTCGAAGCGTGTATGTTTACGTGTGTGTGCGTGTCCACGAGTTGATTTATGAAGGGGGGGAGCGAATGGTTTTCTCTCTCAATCTCTCCTGTGAATTAATGAGGTATAAAAACTAAGGCTGGCACTCAGTCAAATACCTCGGCAGCCACCGAGAGCTTGCCGCAGGATAACGATTGGCAACACCGACGTGATTGTGTATACATAAAAAAAATAATAATAAAAAAAGCCCCGGTGGTTACTGAGGCGACTCATCGACCTAAATTGGGACGTTCGAAAAAAATAAGTCTTTCAACCTCTATTTTTGTTTGTGCTACTCCAAGCCGCCTCTTTAATTCAAGCAGGTCAGCAATGCCGCATTCAGCTCACCCCCTCGGCTGGTGCGAAAGAAAAGGCACAAAAGGCACAATTAGGCTTTGTATGCTCCGTATTCGCCGAAAAATAGACGCAGACACCATGATGACAAAAACTCCGAGAATGGCGCTAAAAGGCTTCAGATGTTCATGGAACATTGTGCATTTATGGTGTGTGTGTGTGTGTGTGTGTGTGTGTGTGTGTGTGTGTGTGTGTGTGTGTGTGTGTGTGTGTGTGTGAGAGACATTTGACATTTTCCACGAAATGTGTTAGGCGAAAGCATAAAATTACAGGCAGCTATACTTCAATATTCTTCACATCTTTTTAATACAACTCTGCCAGTGTGAGAAAAGTTCTTTCTGAAATGAAAATGTAGTCGCTGGGTCAATATCATTATACAGTGCCTTTGGTGTTCTGATCAGAATCACTGTTATTCATCTTTTTAAAAAAAAAGGATGAATAATGAAAATTTATAAGTGGTCAATCATTTGCACACTCACCAGCGCACCGGTATATTTGTTAAAATGTCGTTCTTTTTTATAGTCCACCAAAACGTATTAATGACTAATTTCCATCATGTATATTCAATTTTGATAATCATATTAAACATTTTGCTGATGTCCACCAGGTCATTACGATGTAGGACGTGGCTGCACCAAAAATGGAAGTCGGCTCATGAATTTTCACCCACACTAGTCTAAACATGGTTTTCTGATTAATACTGCCTTTGAGGAATCTGAATTAAGATGGAAAAAAAAAAAAAATGCCTGTTTTTATCCAGCTCAGCGGGGGCGGCCATTTTGTCCTGTACTGTCACTTAAAAATGGTTTGCGAAAATGTTAACCTGATTGGGAAAATACATTTTTACCTCATCAGAATTAGTAAATACTTATCACAACATGATAAATTATCCGCAAGACTCGGAAGCGAAATCCCCATTTCTAATTCATAAAGTGAATTTAAATAGGGATCAATAACAAAGTGCACAAATAATGTTTAAGAGGTAAAAGTTATATGCATAAAAAACAAAATGCTGTTTGATACTTTGATGACATCACTGAGCTTACTTTGGAGAAGAATTTGAGGTACAGATCAAAGAGTAAAACACTTTTGTGTCAAGAGGGAATACTACAACACAAACAAAATGACTTGCTCCGGGATGTTTAAAACTTTTATATCAAAAAAGTCACGATGCAGAATACATGACAAAGAATAACTTAACGCCTTGACGCTAAAGTCCGCTAGCACATTTCTTGATTGTCTTTATATAGTTTTTTTTTTGTTTGCATAAGACTCTTCTTTTACAGACTGCAAGTTGGATATTTTATAATGGATTTAAGGATTAGAGGAGGCCGTGGGCTCGGTGATACGCTTAAAATTTGCAGTTACCCAAGGACATGACAGGCGGCGTACTACTTACACTTATTTGCACATGTACACACACAAACACACACACACAAGTGTATTGCACATAGATGGAGGTGTATTAGGGTTTAATAATCGTAAGACTCGACGCTCGTCGTAAGAAAGCATGGCTAATTCCCTGGTTATGTTATCTCAGAGAGACAGATGTCCCGAGCAAAGATTACAATATGGATTAGCACGCACAGAAATCCATAAACACATTCAATCCTCAGAAAATAGACTGTGTCAAAATAATGATTTTTTTTTTTCTTTTTCTCAGGGTCAATTTGAAGATGTAATGAGGTCTTGGAAGAATCCAAAAAGAAAGTTTGTTTTTAGTCCCGTAAAGTTTCATTTGTAACACACCATCGATTTTGACTTTGGTATCTATCGATTGGAAGGTAAAATAAGAAAAGGAAAAATGCCGCAATAGGACTACTTTTGAGACAAATCCAAATGCGATTTAATGATCACCTTAAGCTTCACGGCGAGTATGAACCCATCACGTCAGTCGGCGACAAGGACAGCAAATCTTTTGGCGAGGTCAAACACACTGCATCCATTCAGCCGGCTTAATCCATCCAATGCAGGAAATGGTTTCTCAGCATATGAGAAAGGTCGCATGATTAATGGCGTCCCACTGTGGTTGTCAGAAGAACCCATGGGTCACAAACCCAAGCCTTCAATTATGTCATTAATGCACGGTCACGGCCGGGATATCGCACAAATGACTGGCGTGCACTTCCTGCCTGTCAATGGTCAGCGAAGGAAACGGCCTCAATTCTTTTGTGGAGCTTTCCAGAAGGCTGCCACTCAAGAGCAACCGAGGAAGGGTCAGAAAGACGGATGACCTTGCAGGGAAGTAAAGCGTGACATTGAAAGGAAAGAGTTCAGACTAGAGTGGCTCTTCGGCCTCGGAAGAAACGTTTTTTTTACCCTCGTGATGTAAAACTGTGAACATTATTTTCATATAGTGAAATAGATTATTAAAGCTTTATGATTTTTAGGTTTAGGTAAGGACGGCAATTTTTGTCAGGGGCGGCGTAAGGGGGTGGCCAGGGGTGTTTTACTGATCACGTACCCAGAATGATTGGCCAAAGTAGATAGTATTAGCTTTAGCTAATGCATTAACGTGTTGGATTGAGGGGATATTTTTATTTTTAACTCATTCACTCCCAATGACGGCTATAGACGTCGATTTGTAACTGGGCTGGCAGTGAATAAGTTGAAAAAAAATCAATTTTCACGAGTAAGTCACCTTTAAAAAAAAAAATGCAATCTGTGCAAATGCCAAGATGTTGTCGTTAGGATGCATTATGTGCTGAGAATGTTGAGAAGAATCTTGCAAAGCCATACAAAAGTGAAACCAAACCTGGGCTCCCAACCAACATTTAATGGGCTTTTCCTTGGCACACTTCCGAACTTTTCCAACGTCAAACAAATGTCAATGTAACAAATATATAACATGCTTGGAAAAGGTCATAAAAAAGACAACGACTGTAAAAACGGAGTTTCCCTCAAGGTTGACCTCCCTCCCTCTCATTTCCAATAAACTGTTTCAGTGTAAGAAGTCTCTTACTGTTTTTCTTTAAAACCTTCAAGTGGAGTAAACCTTTTTAATTAAGTCACCCACATGGACAGATCCCAAGCCACTATAAAAAAACATGCTTGTGCTTTCAGCGAGGAGAAAACACCCCGCGGCTGTGTTGGCGTATATGCGTGTGCGTGCTTTGCTTTGTGCAACTGTCAGTGATTCATTTGCACTTAAGATACATGCATTACAAAACTGTTAATCCAGGATTTTTCTTCCTTCTATTCATCTCATCATGGTGGATTATTATTATTATTTTTTAAAACACTGATTTTACAATAATCAGGTGCTTAATAATGACGGTGTTGTTGGTGCCATAATATTAATTGGAAAATATGCACATATATCTATCCTCAAATACAATAGAAAAATAAGTGAAATAAAAACACTCAAATTTATATTTTAAAATTTATAATAAAATGATTTTTTGGGAGCCTCGTTATAATTTCTCATCGTACAACATGCTAGGCTATCTAGCATGTAAAATAAGACCGCCCTGTTTGCTGAAGTGAAATTAGTAACATACTAATTATAACGAGATTTTGTTTTACGTGTTTTTATGCCAGTCCATCAAAATAATTTTTTACATGTTAGGTCAACATTGTAGTAACCTATAACAATTATTATTTATTATCTATTACTATATCATTATTTATTAACATGTCACTGCTCTCGGTCTCAAGACCCCCATTCCTGGAAAGATTTTGGATAGAATCAAGCTAGCCTGTATAGTGTCCTTTCTCCGTGATTGAATGTGTGTCCTTGTGAGAAAAGCACATTTTCCCCTTTCAGGGAGTTCGGGGAAAAAAAAAAAAAAGAACAGTGGTGGTGCTGATGCAGACGTACAGGTGAGAGAATGGCCAAGGATTTGGAGATTACCCCAGGCTTTGTGCGTCCACCATGGCCAACTCACAATAGGTCAGCTCAGAATAACTAGAAAAGGCTGACCGACCATGTTCAGTCACCCCTGGAGTCATTAATCACACAACTGTGCAGATGAGGCGACACACACACACACACACACACACAGACACGCACTGAAAAGGCCGACACACCAGAGCTTGTTGTAATTATGCAGCCAAATGCTGGATGACAGCCTCGCTGCAGGTAGTCGGTCCTTCAAGCTTGCACTCCTGCAGCATTATCAAACACTCGAAGCCACACACAAACACACATCAACAAAAACACTATTGCAAAAAGGCCTCAACACTCCTAACAACACATCACATCTCATTAGGTGCTGATAAAATGTATCACACATCTAAGACTCGGATCTGTGCTTTTCCTCTCCAGCTTTATTTGACATCTCCTTAGTCACACAGCACTAGAGCAGCACATCCCAACCTTCATATACCAAAACAGGTTGTTCAGCTTGCAGCCAGAACACAATCAAGACCGCCATCTCAGATAACGTTCTCGTTTAGCGGTTATGGAATCCTTCAAAGAGGATTCAACGGGCGCGGGTGTCTGTTTGTGTGTGTGATATGCATATGAAATGGTCTGTAGGGGATATGAAATGGGTTTGGTCTCACACTTTGGCATAGTTTGGAATTAAGATGTAGGTTTTTAGACGACAATCTTTTGTATGGATCACACAATTTTGCTGTACAATCACAGAAAGGTGTCAGAATTCCAGAAAAATCTATTTTGTGTAATTTTTTGGTATTTTATCGAATTGATCATACAGAGTGTATATTGCTGAAATAGTTTGGTCAAAATTCTTCAAGCAAAAAGTGTGATTTGTGTCTCGTCCGTGTCTGTTTTAGCAAAGCGGCCCCAAAAGGTGTGTTTGTGTATGTCGCGATCAGATTACATTTCAAAACCAATTGGAGCAGAAATCCAAATCATTACAAAAAGGTTACATGGTGGATATATGACTCAAACATCAATTCTGATTTTTTTCTGCTTTGCTCTTTTTGGGAAGAACAGACAGTACTGAAAAATTAAACAGTCTGCATTCATTCTGAGGTCAAATCAAGTTCAACTGTCTGAGTTTATTTAGGTTTCATCCTGAAATTTCCTCCCACAAGCCCGTTATATCTCACTTCTTGCTCGTAGTTTATATTCCGGATAGTGCGAGTGAGCTATCATGTTAAACGGCTGCTGATTGGCATCCGCTATGACAAACTGTGAATCATTTAAATCCGCTTGTGACCTCTTTAGTGACACAACTGTCACTTTGCTATTAAAGCCACACTTTCAATGGAACCTGCTTCATTCTCTGACCTTAAAAATGTGTGCTTGCCAAGCGTAACCAATCGTGACCAATTTCTCAATCTAATGGGTCAATGGGTAATGTTTTTGCAGGCCACTTTGACAATCTAGTCAAATTTATTTAAAAAAAAAAAAAAAAAAAAGCTTTACAAGATTGGTGAAGAAAAATACATGAATCAACAGTTCTCGGATAAAAAGATGTGACCTTTGACCAATCAAAAGGCACTAACGAGGAATTCAAAAGAACAATTTGGCATCATATATAGCTACCAAAAAAAAAGGGGGTGTCATCAGTATTCCATCGGCGTATCCTCCTTGTTTTCTTCTTCGTCACTAGCTGGCTCATAGTCGTCATCGACCCCGACTTGAGCTTCTTCGCCCTCCAACTCTCCTCCCAGCTCACCCAGCAGCTGCTCCACGTGCTCCAACATGGGTTGGTCGTCACAGCCGAGCTTGCTGTGCAGCTGCAAATCACATACAAAAAAATTAATAAACAAATAAGGGAAGAAAATAAATAAGTGAGAGTAAAAGAAAGAAGGTTCAGTCATGCAGTACATGAATATTCTTGCAGACAGCTAGGACAAACAGATTCAAATGTCTCTGTATTGATATGAAGATTTTGGATCATTGCAATAACATGTTTCTTGACTCTGAGCTAAAAAGTCTCTCCATGCTCTCACACTTGGCCACTCAACTTCACAGTGCAACATTAAGATGTCAACAAACAACCACTTGGAGCAAAGGGAAGTGTGCAGCTTTGGTGTTTTAAGTCTCTAAGTGCCAGTTCGGACGGTTGAATTATCCGAGAGCAGCTTGCAGGCTGTCAGCGAGGCCCGGCACAGCTCGCAAAATGCTGGTAAACAGTTTTTTTTTTTCCCCTTCATTTAGCAAATTAGCTTCTTTGTTGGAACACTTGGTTACACAAAGAGAAGGGAAAAAAGAACATCTTCCTACTGCTGCTGCATGCGGTCGGCAATGTGGAGGCTCAACATAAATGAGTATACCAAATACAATAAAAAAATATATATTACATTCTTTATATAGCTTAGTAATGGATATATATATATATTTTTTTTTTTTTTACAAAACCCCAAAACATCTTCTGAAAATATTAATAAGCAATCAAAATATGTTTTCTTTGGCGGATGGGGAAATGTGGGGAAAGAAATTTCTGCAAAAAACTGAAATACCCAATCATCAATTATTTGGAATGGAACCTGGCATATTTTTGGGGAGGCAGTGCCCCTGCAGCCCCCACTCTAGCGCCGCCAATGCTTTGTTCCTAAATTGAGGACTACCTGTACACACCAATGAAAAAACAAAAAAGCACCACATTTAAACAAAATTCCAACCGCAGGCTAAATCTAACCATCCCCCAAAATTATTCTAATCTTCACTGGAAACGGATAAAATAATAACCCAAACAGTTGGAGCTTCTAAGCACATATGCGACACCCTATCTCAATGAAATATTGCAGGCAAGAGCCCAAAAAGTTCCCTACGCAGCCAGCAGATTTATCTCTGTAAAATACTCCGCTTGTGTGTAATTACTGAACTCAAAGGGAGAGCGGGGTGATAAAACTGCTTCCCCTGCCACTGAGGACAGGAAGCATAGAGCTGTAATTCTCAGCGTGCAAATGCAGAGTAAGCAGAGCGGCTGCAGAGATTTACGCTAACAACCCATCCCCTCCCTTTTTTTTTTTTTTTTTTTTTTTAAAGAGAGACACAAAACTAAAGAGAAGTTGTAATAGCGCATCGTAAAAAAAAGAGTACTAGCTAGTATACAAGTGCAGGGTCACGAGTCCAGAAGAGAGGAGACAATTGTGTGCGACTGTCTCGCAAAAAGCAGGCGGGCTCCGAGCAACATCCTGACACGCACTGTCAAGGGAACTCATTTGGAGCGTAACAATGTGCACTTGCAGCATGTGTGTGTATGTGTGTGTATTCAAGAGGATGCTTTCTCCGCAGATTGGGGCTCCTAAGGGGCAAAAAAAAAAAAAAAAAGATGACAGGGGGAAATGCATGATCCAGCCACAAGGTCTAACACACTCCCACCTTTTCAGCCGGCTTAGCGACACACCACCCGTTCAACACAATGGGGAGAAGAATAACAACAAAAAAAAACATTGATTGTCACTCACACAAGCCCTCGGAGATGTCTATCGTCTTCGAATAAAAGTTGGCCGCGCTCACAGCCGCTGGGGTTCGATATAATGAATAATTGCATCTTGCTGCCTTGAGGGTTGAGTCTTACTCATTGCATATCACAGGTTGCATGGAGGACAAAAGACAGACTATAATGACAAAAGTAGTGGAGTGGCTCATTCTTAATCCATAAGGTTGAATATGACGGCGAGGAGTATGTTTATGGTAGCCCCGTGTCAAAAAGTACGGCGGGGGAGTCGTACCCGTCCAAAAAAAAAAAAAGCATCATGAAAAAGAAATATTATCATAAGGAACAAAGCAAAGCAAGTGGAGGATATTTTTTTCTTGGCTTGTGTGTCAATATTGGTCAGATATTCATTTGTGTGGACCGGTAAGAAATATCTATAAAGTAGTTTTAATAAAAGTAGCTATTGATTAGGGGAAAGAATTCAAGAGCGGTTGAGTCGCAATGCAATATGTCAGCGATTGGAGTCGAAGTGAAAATCAATTCAATTGTGTGCTTCATTTAAGAGCGTCAAAATCCACTAATATTATGTATTTACATTTTATGACATTGGTTCGCTTTGAGAAAAAGAAGCCACTCAGCAACACTTGAGAGGAGCCCTGCTGAGTCGAATGAAATGAAACCGAGAAATGGTTTGAAATATCACACTTGATTTAAAGAGGCCCCAAGTGGAAAAATAAAAATGGCAGTCGATAGGCCATCAACAATTTGTTTTTTTCAAAGTCACTTTTAAACACTTTAAGGGCTTTTCAACTCAAAATTCTACTAACAGAAAAAAAAAATCTACAAACAAAAACAATTTCTTTTTACACTGTAAGACAGTAATGTTAACTTTTTTTTCTTTTTTTTTTTTGCTAGCGATGGTTTTACCCAAAACCAGATTCATTTAATTCCCATTATATCTGAAAGGGAAAATGACTGGCGCAATAAGTCGTGTTCGACCTTGGCTGTTTTCAGATTGATAGCTACGGCTCATGGAATAAATTGCTGTATTACAATTCCAAGCACTCCAATTGAAATATTTATACAGTAGTTCTCAACATGCAATCGGCAAGCTCTATATAAAGTAGGGAATTATATAAAAAAAAAAGTTGAAGAATTTAAGTTGAAAAGAAACCAGTTCTTTGTGCAGTAACTTTCCACATATTTTAATTTCATTATAACAACTGCAATTGTGGTACTAGACTCCATCCGTATTGCATTTACAATTGATTTCAGATGTGCCAGACTCACCTTGGCCATGACAAAGACGATTTCACAAAACTCCCTATTAAAGCGCATGACTACCATTTTTCATTGCATCGATCGCACGCGCAAATCATTTAGGCTCTATTGTGACACAATATTGCGCAACTTTCTCCGGCATGGTTCAAATAAGACGCACACATATTTACTCCAGTCCCCCAGTCCCATTTTTGTTGGAGAAAGTTATTAAAGTTTGATGACATGAGCCCACCTTGGTCCAAGCCTCCCCACAATCCACACAGCAACATCAAATAGTAAAACCTTTGACCTCCGTTTGCCCCATTTGCTTTTGTACTTTCTAGTATATATATTCATCTATTCCCATCGTCCTTCATGAATGCATAGCAGATCCTCCCGGAATCTTAGCTCCATCCGACTGAGACTGAAATTCCATTTCACGTCGGCTTGACAATTGATTTCATGTACGCCATTGCGACTCCTTTCCACCCACGCAACAAAACATGCACAGCGACACGTCGCCATCACGTAGCACGATTCTGTTTCTTTCGTTGTTATTCTCCCTGCTTCTGCCCGACTGTCGCTGGGTTTATTTATTCTCTTCACCATCAATACTTTTTTTTTTCTTGGGGGGGGGGGTTATTTGTGTATTGTAACATAGCTAGCAAACACAAATGTGATGTTTATGAGTCACCTTCTTAGCATTGGTCAAATGCATTCGGGCCGTCTCCTTGAGCGCTGACCTCTCTTCTTCCTCCACGTCGGTGAGTTGTCTCCCGTCTTTTTCTTGCTGCTCTTTGGCTTTCTCTAACTGCAGGTAGCAAACCCAGCCGGAGAGATACCACACCTGGGGAAACACATGAAGGGAGGCGGGAGGGTCGTTTATTTTTTATTTTAGAAAACAGAAGAGGGGGATTGCAATTTGATTATTTTCACTATGTTGCCTGACTTGCAATGCTCACTGGGGCCCACATTTGCTGATGCTACTTTCTTAGATCTGTAAACAAAAAGTGCAACAGCTATGAAATAATGGCACCAAAACAAAAACAAAATGCATTACAATGCAAATGAATTTCCCTCGGGACAATAACTGAGCTGTAATAAAAACCATCAGGTTGTACCCTGACTTTTGCCAGAGTAAAAAAAATAAAAAATAAAGTTAATAATCTATCATTTTCAATCATTATTACCTAGTCCCAATATGGATTATAAAATTGCAGCATTGGTGTTCTATCTTTATTTAGAGCCATATTAAAAACAACATAAAAATAATGATAGAATAGAACTGAACCCATTTTAGCACCGGTGCTTGTGCTAACACAGCACAAGAGGTGATGCAGGGTTGCTATGGAAATGACAACGATTTGCCATCGATGTGAAAATCAAGGTTAAAGTATCACATGTCACTCTTTTATTTTTAAATACTAATTTCTCTTGGAACATCATTATACTAATTAAAGAAGCACAACAAAATGAGTTAAAAGCATTTAACAAGCGTTTCAAAATATCCAGAAATAATGAGAGAGGCGTTTAATGTCGGCTATTCACGGAAAACACAAAGGCGACAAAATGGGCGGAAAATGTTAACACAACACGACGTTGCGTTAAAAAGTATGATTTATGTGTTCAGGGAGAGCCAAGATAAGCTTTCACATTGACGGCACCTGCAATTTTCTCCCGCAATCCGGCTTCACGCTACTTTTCAATTAAAATGCTTATGGATGGGTTGAATTATGCTCAGTTGAGGAAAAAAAAAAAAAAAAAAAAAGACGACATCATTACAATTATAATGAACTGCGCTCTGAGTGATTTGGTGAAATGGCCAGCTGCTGACTTTAACATAATTTAATATAATTATTTACATTATACATATCCATACTTTTTTTGTATACCAGTTTAACGCAAAATTTGAACAAACCCTCAAAGTGCGACTTGACTTACTTACACAAAAAAATAATAATAAAAATCGACATTCCACAAGGGTCTCCAAGTTGGAGCGTAAACAACTTCTGTGACTTCCATTTCCATTTGGATTAATCAAGCTTCCGCTGCCAAGAATCGGTGAGGAAGATGACACTTATTACATTTTGTTATATTTCAGCAAAATCTGGGAAGCAGACAAAAATGGAGTGAATAATACGTGTGTAATATGGACTGTGTTGTGACACTATCTATACTTTGTGGAAATAGGATTATTATTCTGTGATTACTGATGACGAGGCAGAAGCAGCTTCTTCCTAAAAAAAAAAAAATAAAAAAAAAACTGAGCCGAGTTGAAATGAGATTTTTGGGCTGATCACGTACAAACCAGTTGAAAGAATAATCACAAGTGTCTTTTCCACCTCGCTATGAACTTGGAGGTGTGCCAAAGATCAACAAAGCATTATGAAACAAATACTAGCATGTTTCAATGGAGTCAAAAGCAGAAGGTGCAGATTTCCTTGACCACTTTGCAAACAAACACATGACGAATTTGGAATGATTGTAAAATATGCTGAGTGGGAAGCTTCATGTTAAACCCCCTGCAGCCACACTCACCAGAAGATCAGCAGTGCTAGATAAAAAGATGGCAGTGCCAGCAGGATTTCATTTCTAATCAAGGAACCATTTCCTGACAAGGAAGAACCCCGAAGAACAATTGCTTTTGTTGAAACCCGACTACATTTTTGATTTGTTCAAAATTTGCAGCAACTTTTGCCAAGACGGATTTCTGGTCAGGAGGAATTTACAAATACAAATGTTATGGTTGGGCGCTATTACGCAATGTGTTATTTGTGTATATTTGAGTCAATTAAGAAAAAAAATAAAAAATTATATATATATATATATATATATATATATATATATATATATATATATATATATATATATATATATATAAAAAAAAAATGTATTTATTTTTTTGGAATGTGTTGTGACACTATATTTATTTATTGATTGATTGACTTTTTTAAATTGGGAAATGTTAGTCTATTTTTTAGAAAATTGTACTTTTGAGAATCACTTCTATGATTAAAAAAAAAGGCAATAATTTGATGGAATATTTTTCAGCCATGATAAGTAACACACACAATCCTAAAACACTTTCAAGATTTAAAAAAAAAAATCTCAAGCAGAAAACAAAGAAGCCTGCCAAGCAAGCTGTCTAATTAAGACTTTCATAGGCTCTCCTTTCCCCTTCCACAACCCAAAACAAAGGCGCACGCAATTCAATTTAATAAATGCCGCTTCTGTCAATCAACTCGCTCGTCACTTCAAAGCCGAGGCCCGTCTTAACTCCCATACGGCGCCTCCAAGGAAACAACAAGAGATTCATGAATCAACTCAACACCTTTGAAACAACATTTGGGAGGAACAATAACTTGCGTTTGGTTGCTCGTCTCCAGCTTTCTGACAAGCCACGTTGAAATATGCAAAGAACTTAAAACCGAATCGTCTGCATTTGCAAATAGCCAAATGCCCGCAATGTCACGGCTAAATCTCTAAGTTAGAAAGTTCAGCCCCCCTGATGACTGCTCTCAATCTGTCAGCCGAGGCTTTGCGTTTGTTTGTGTGGGAGGAAGAGCCCGAGGGGGAAGTGTGGGAGACACACCGCGCTGCTCTTTGACACTCAGTGGCGCACCTTCGCTTTCTCTGCTGCTCACTGTGGGGATTTCAAGTGCGGAGGGACTACGAGAACGAATCAAAATACTGCCACTCATGCCCCCCTCGCTAATAAACCTGCAGTTTCAAACTCAGGAGGGGGAAAAAAAAAAAAAAAAAAGACGTTTGTACGCACACCACGTGAGACCACAGCGACTCATTTAAAGTCTCCTCTCAATGTTTCTATAAAAAAAACGACAAATATAGAATTCTTAACGCCATTTTTCGTCCTCCTTGATATTTCGCCATGCACTCCTGTCCGTTGGATTGCTCGCACAAGCGAGAGGAAACAGCAGTCGATATGGAGAGCCGACCCGCAAAGTGAACTGCAATTTCGAGTCGGCTGCAAAACACAAGTGGAGTGACTCCCAATAGCGTCGCCCGCCTCTGCCAAAAAAAGGTAATGTTTGCTCTGTGGGTGGTTTGTCTGTCTGCTTGACTGCTGACTGTTGAGGGGAAGGAAGGCGGGAAAAAACAATCAAATGTGTGGCGTGGAAGAAAATAGGAGAAGAATCTGGGTGTTTTAGAACACAGATTATGCTAACCACGATAGTTCGGATTATACAATAAGGAAAAAAATAAATTGGAGGAATTAAAAAAAAAAAAAAAAAGCCTTATTCTGCTAAATTCTTGTCAAAGTCGTTCAACACACAAATTGCTCATGCGGTGAGAGTAGAATGATAAAATGTGGACCAAAAAGAAAAATGTTGTCACGGTTACTAATAGCTCTCGCTGTAATGAATGAACAAACCACATTTGAAGGAATAAATATTTGGAACATTATTCCTCAGCGAAAGCTTTTTTGCAGATCCTCGTGGAGTTCGATTACCTCGGCTTCAGTGCTTACCTGAACGACTTCGTCGTCCTCTTCCAGGAGCCCCTCGAGTACTTCTACAGCCAACTGAGCATAGAGACAAATAAAATGAGACGCGGTTAGAATGAAGAGTTACAAACGAACTTTGCAAAGACAGAAAAAAAAAAAAATCCCCTCCGGAACAAACACACAAACTGTTGAATGTCCTCAACAGTCAGATCAATCAGAATCATCTAGTCCGATATGGACGAGGCTGTAGATACAAAAACAAGACAGCGGGCATCGCCATCGACAGACACGCTCGGCAGTGCTTATTGCGCAATCAATAGGCCCTTTAGCCGCTCCACCCGATAGCCTTTTTAATCTATTTAATGACATTTGGAGTCAATCCACTGCCCGTCTCGCCACTGATAAATCGAAACAGCAGTGTGAGCCCCGACTCCACTTTTCTACCCACTTAAGCATATTTTTCCGAATTTTTTTTTGGCGCCCCTTTGAGCTACGAAAGGCGTTGAATGTTAGCTGACCTTTTGCTGGAGGGCGTCATTGTTTGAGTCAATTGCTGCGGGGAGGTTCTATTACCGAAAAGAGAGCCGAGGACTCAGGTAGGCTGTGTTTGTTTTGCTCTCGCTCTCTTCCTGTGGATCGAGCGTTTGTGCTGTATGAGCTTGAGAGGGCCCCGGGTGATGATTTATTGATTTTTGTCAACTTGAGGTTGGAGGCGACTGTTAGCCAATCACCCGTGGTGAAGGGCAAGAATAAAAGGCTGGCATAGTCGAGAGCGTCGGCGTGCACGCACGACACACAAAAAAAGCAGGCAAGCTCTCGTTATGGCCGTCGGATTCCAACAGCTTTTCCTCGTGCTCTTTGGCGTTCTCTTTTCATTAATCGTGCGCAGTTCCGGAGGCAATAAAGAGGTGCGCTGTCAGGATGCACAGAGGGAGAGACGGGTTAATTGAGAATATCTCGTTAGGAGTGTGCAAATGCCCGTTTCGGTTGGACCAATTATCGGATGTAAACTCGCCGCCTTTAATTAATTGATGTCTAATTTAAAAAAAAAAAATAGCCAAACAAAAACATTTCATCCCAGAAGATGACAGATGGATTCTCGGCCAGATTGGGAAATAACGCTGTCGTCATTTCACCGTCGTATTAATTTGAGGTGGCCTTAGACAAAGCGTTATTTTTTTTTTGGAGCAACAAAAATAGAACAAGAGATATCCGGGAGCTATGATAAGCGAGCGGCGATAACCGTTCTATCATGGCCGAGTGCCGAGCTTCCTAACTACATTGGTCAACCCTGGGGGCCCCGTGATTAAAGATTCAGATCTTCTTAAGCTGCTTCACACTAAACAACAACAAGCAAGAAGATTAATACATCCGCATCGCTATGGGGGGGGCGCTTGCTGAAAAGATGGGGCGAAAGGAAGAAACACAAAAATGTGGTCAGCAAAGATAAATGCGCACGCCTCAAAGTCGCTACGTAGCTCTGACCTCTTTATTTCCAGCGCCTTTATGTCCATGAGAAAAAAAAAAGAATCATCAGTAGAGGAGGAAGCCATTTTTAATATCGTTTTGAGTAATACGGAGGCAATTTGGTTTAACAGAAGCATTTTAGCGGGGTGTAGCAGCGGGGTGTCGTGAAAGACGAATCGCTCGGCGAGCGAAATTTGTAACACGTGAATACTCGTATGCACGAAGAGTAATGCTGAAGTAAATAAATTCGGCAGGTGGAACTTATTAGAAAGTATTAAGTAGTTGAGGCATAATGACAAAAAAATTAATTAGTTAGCTTCACTTTAAGACTTGGTATTAAAATAAAATGATATTCAATCCACTCATAATGGCAAAATAGCAAGTGTCTTTTGATACATTTTAGGCTATTAAAATAATTATGATTGAGATAATGTCGGTTGATTTGTTTGTTTTGGCAAAGCCTTCATTCACTCCCGTTCCAAGTCACACATTAGTGGAAAGCCAAACTGGATCCATCAGACAAAGAGCTGAACACAAACAGGTGTTTTTTTCCTTAACACCGTTGCTCTTCCAAAACGCACCGTGCTTTCTCTGGCAAATGTTTTACCCGTGAATATTTCAAAGCGTTGGCACTGTTCCGCAAAAACACATGATGGCGGATAACACGGACAAATGGTCACTTTCTGGCAACATGCAAGAGAGATTGCCTTCAAACTAAAAAAACTTTACAGACAGCTGACAAAAGTTTTCCCAGTGTTGTGTGTTCCCATTCAATCCGGATTAGCCTCAGACTGGGCGAAGACGGACAACAACAAAAGATTTCCGTCGCGAGTTTTCCAAATTGCGAAATAGATGGCGAAAGAAAAAAAATACTGCGAGGGAGGTGTAAATGAATATAAATGTATACATTGCTCACGCAGCAAAACGCTGATGTTATTATTTATGAAGCAGTCACAAGTGTCTGGCGGCTGGTGACAACGACAGCCGGATGAAGATAAATGACATGTCACAAACTGTGAACTGAGACGCTGTCATTTTGCTTCCACACCTGACAACCCACCCCCCCGTCCTCCTCCCCCTCCCACCCCCGCCTCTTGTAATAACCGTAAAGCTATCAACAAGCGTGAGCGAAATTAGTCAGTGGATCAGAAAAAGAAAATAGCCAAAGCGCTGCTAGCGTGGCGGAAATCACAGAGTATGACTTCAAACGCTAATGAGCGTGAGGTTCTGCACTGAAACGACAAGCGTTTAGCCTGCAAAAAATTAACATGAGAAATTGATGTGTGCCAGAGTAACGATATCATGGCAGCAACACATTCGAGCTTTATTTACACCTCCGCTGAGCGAGACTCATTAAGGCACGTGTCGCTGACATGGTGACGGCGGGCACCAGGTAACTAATTATTAGTCCGTGCTAGCGATGAGAGATTGTGATTTCCGAGGAAGAAGTAACAAATTAGGTGTACGGTCAGAAGTGTGTACCAAACCTGCATTGATCGAAAAAAATAAAAAATAAAAATAGTTGGTGACTTTGCACTGTTAAATAATTTTATTTAAAAAATCAGCTCAGTAATTTGTTTTGGAGCATACCATTGTGGCACCGACTCCCCCTCCCATAGATGAGATAAATAAAATCTTCCAAGTGCGTGATGGCAGTTGCCTCCCAGTTTGCATCACCCCCAGTTACGACTCAGCTGGAGTTTCCGGCCAGCTTGTTGTGACGTTTCAGTCCGACCGACATTGTAATTGATTGTTCGACCTTGGTGGAGGTCTTTGCTTGACCGAGTACCGCTCTGGATTTTCTAAGTTCTTTTTCTCCTCCAGCATTGGCCCACATGGCAAATACCAGTCTTCAATTATTGACACGGGACTCTGAAGGGGATAAAGACCAGCCATGACCTTGCCACCTACCAAGCTATTCACTTGAAAGCAAAAGTGCTTTGGCGCCCTCCTGCCACTAAAACCCAAACGGGGTGACAACCAGAGCAGAAACGTTTAAACTCGGCACACATCTCTTTTTTTTTTTTTTTTTTTTTACCTCGTACTCCTCGCCTTCGACCAGAAGCTTGGCTGTTGTGATGCGGGATTCATACGGCGGGATCTGCTGAGAGAGCAGACAAAAAAAAGGAGAAGATTGCAACGTCTATGTTGGAATAATCTCGGGGGAAGCCTTGGCCTGCCAGACCAGGAGGCCTTATCTTTATGAGTTTACGACTCTACTTTAAACTAAATGCTTTCTATGTGGTTCAAGGAATGTCTTTTGATCCCCGTCAGCCTTATGTTTCCTTCCTGTCCTTATGTTACTTTTGTGTTTGTTTTGTAAGAAGTCTTCAATGACAATGAGCAGAGCTTCTTTGCATAGGCGAAATGTTCTTTGTCAGTTTAAAGGGACTTTATTCCTTTTAGTTAACTGTAGCTTTGATTCATAGATTGTAGATGATAGAAACTAGATATATATAGTTTGAAGTAGTCACATTAAAGTTATCCCATATTTACTCAATGTTCGTTTAAGGAACTGTATATCAGTTACCTTACATTTACTTAATATGTGTTGAAAGGTTTAAGTAAGGTTAGATATTATTATTATTATTATTATTATTATGTGTTGTGTTAGTTTACTAAGAAGTTAAACTTAGCAAGGGTTTAGTTGCATTGTTTCACAGGTAAGCGAGATTCAACGTGCTTCAAGTTATCTGATCACAGTCGAGGAGGAGTCGGCCACCTGTGGAGAGGACAACTGGTTGGGGGGAAGAAAGCAGATTCTGCACTCCCAATGTGGGGGTCGAGAATATCAATTCACACTACACTACATTCCTTAGCTAATCAGCGTTGCTACAGCCACTATCTCCCCTCCCTTTAGTGTAGCAACGCCTCTGTAACCAGGGCACCCAAGACATTAAAAGGAGGAGCACGTGGGGGAGGAACTCAGAACTGGTGGAGATTGTAACTGAGCTTCCTTTCTCTATCGTTCTCCTCGCGAGTAAACTCATCCTGGTTGTCTTCTCCTCTTTGTTCCAGCATGTGATTTAATGTCTGATCATGTTTAAACCTAACATTTAATTGGTCCTTCGAGCCGGATGCCAATATACTATATTATATTCCAGCTGACAGCAGAGATCCAGAAAGACCGCGCGCGGGAGGAACTCCATAGGTGAGATCCTAGAATCCTTTTCAAAGGCTGGCTGTCTGCTCGTCAGCTGGGATCTGATGGTTGAAGGCAGTCCGAGGTGCAGAGGTGAGGAGAACCAGGGGGTGAGTTTTTTTCTTTTTTTCTTTCTTCCTATAAAAGTCCTAGGTTAGAACGGAGAAGTCCGTCTAAAGGTACCAGTCCTAGGTTGAGACGGAGAAGTCCGTCAAGAAGGGGTTAGCGGAGTGCCCAGGAAACCGCAATAAAGTTACACAACGGAGATGTAACAAGACGGAGAAGTCCGTCAAAAAGGGGTTAGCGGAGTGCCCAGGAAACCGTAATAAAGTTACACGACGGAGATGTAACAAGACGGAGAAGTCCGTCAAAAAGGGTTGGCGGAGTGCCCGGGAAACCGTAATAGTGAATGATTGAGAGTGTGAATGGGAATACGTATCACTAGATATAGTATTCCATATTAAAGCAGTGGGGAACACATAACGTGGTTCTGTGGACGCAATAGGCAAGGATTCTCCACCAGTACGCTGGTAGAAGTGAGAATCACCACAGGATCTTTTCGTTATCCCACTGGAAACACCAGACTTTAGAAACCCCTATGGTTTTACAGTTGGGACCAAATTGATTAAAATGGGGAATGGAAAAAGCAAAATTAATATCCGAGATAATCTAAAATGTAAAGATTGGAAAATAATTGAAAGACAGGATCCCGATCGACTTAAAAATCTCGATAAATGGGTTAAAAAAAAATACAAATTTGAGGGAGAGCTAAAAGAAATACAAGAGCGGGAGGAAAAAACACAGGCTACAAATTCGAAACAAAAGATCTTAGTAAAAGTAAAATAGAGAATAAATTACATAAGTAAGATGAGCAAAAAGGTGTTCTTAGTGTGCTCTTTGTGGTCTTTTATGTTGTGTGCTAGCGTGTGTGTGTGCGTGCGTGTGCGCGCAGAGGATCCTCATGAATGAGTGTGTGTGTGTGTGTATGTGTGTGAGTGAGATGTGTGTCCTATGGAAGAAATTAGTCATGGAGAAAGTGCAGGAGCCTGTTGAGCGATAATAGGGAAGTTGAGAAGTAGAGAGACAATGGTATGTTTAAGTTGGTTGGAGAAACTAAGATGATTGAGGTGTGGCAGTAGAGAAAAGAAGGTGTGTGGCAGTAGAGAATATAAAGTGTGTGACAGAAAGTGACTAGAAAGGTGGCTTGATAGGATGAGAATAAGAGAGAACAAATGTTGTGTCGAAGACAGTGAAAGATGTTGAATGTGAACACGATGAAGGGGGAACAGTAAAGTAGGCCTGCCCTTTGAGAGGGTGAGATTGAGGAGCGTGCCTGCGCTTGCGCGTAGTCGCAGGTCTGGGCTGTGCACGTGGGCCTGTGCTATGCTCGTGTGGGTGGTGGGCCGGCATCATGGTTGTTGCAGGAAATGGCCAGCCTGTGTGCAATCAACATTGATGCCGCGTCCCCCCCTCGCACGTAGTGTGCTATGGCTGGGTGAGGCAGAGAAAGTCAGAGAATGTTTGAAGAAGAGTGATGCTTAAGGAAGTGGTGACAATTTGCATGAAGGATAAAAGGCACTGATGAAGAAAAAAGTATAACCAAAACGTCGTCCTCTATGACGTTTGCGCAGCGTTGTTTGTTGGTATTGTTTGTGAGCTGTGTCTTTGCTGTTTTTTGTGTTGTCTGTGTGCTGTCAGTGTTATGTGTTAAAAGGATGAAATTGGCTAAAATAGGTGCAAAAATTGTTTTGTTAGACTGTAGTCTATCTGATTTGCGCTGCAAAACAAAAGCAATTTTGAAAGATGTGTCAAATTAAATAATAATGGAATCATATGTAGTAATACAACACCTTACTACATATGGGTTCTCTAAGTTATTAAAACATACATTTTGATTTTTATTCAAATGTCTAAGATTCTTGTGATAAATGATGAAAAGATGATTGCAAAGTAACTAAAGAAGGTACAAGAAAGTGAAAATGTCTTATCATTTGATAGCTGGATCGCTCCCCATGCGGGGAAGCCATCCATTTATTTGCTAAGCTAGTTGTGGAAGCAATCCAATTGCCTCAAAAAGTAGCTATATGCACGTGTGCAGGGCACACGTACGAGATTGATAAGGTGTCATGAGGTAACGGGCTTGCTGACAGAACCGCATAACTGCAACGCAAAAGTCACTTCAAACTTTTATACACACAGGAAGCAGATTAAATTACTGAAACGTTTTTAAAAATGTGCAGCGGCAAAATCCATAGACTGAAATTCAATTATGGACGAAAAGAGGGGCAAGAGTCGAGAATGGCATCTATAGATGACCAGAAGACTGACCTATCCTACCAAAATAAAAAAAAAACATGATAAAATGGGCAGTAATATTGAGCCATGGTGTGTGTCACATGGCTCAAGAGGAGGGATGGTGGGGCAAGTCAGCTTTATACAACATATGGATTTGATTCATATTCAAAACACTTATAAAAAAAAAAAAATCGTAGAGCTTGTTTGACATG
Organism: Syngnathus leptorhynchus; assembly: GCF_054491065.1. Lineage (NCBI taxonomy): Eukaryota > Metazoa > Chordata > Actinopteri > Syngnathiformes > Syngnathidae > Syngnathus > Syngnathus leptorhynchus. Next base: position 3,527,535 of record NC_141202.1, read on the forward strand.
TGCTAAAATGGATTGAATTGTTTCAAAATTAACACTGAATGCCTTAACAGTGGCAAAAACGTAATGTAAAGAAACAATGACGTTATTGCATGCTGGGTGGCCATCTTGGTTGCCGTTTTGTTAACTTTAACAATATGGTATTTGTGGGAACTAAGAGTCATAATGAATAGGGGAGAGATGTGTTGGCAACTTATATAGAACAGGCTGCATTGTGTTGATTTAAAAAAGATAAATTTGGCCTTTGCAGTGTGATCCGCTGTGTTGCATCTGGCCATGGAGTAAGTATGATGCTTATTTGTGTACTTTGTCAACAACCAATGTAGATGTTAAAGAATGAAATTAATAGCTTTATGTTGTACCGTTGCCATTGACCAAAGAATGTGAGAAATCTGTCACGTCTACTGATTGTGAAATGTGCGACAGAGATGTATCTGTTGAGAAAAAAAAAAAAAACAACAACAACATTGCTTTCAGTGAATGTAGTCAAGCGAAATTGTATATGTATCGACATGCCAAGATCTGGGGAAAAAGCTGGTAAAAACTAAAATGCCTTTAATATTTGAGTAACAACGATGATCTGACTGAAATAGATGCAATTGAAGTCCCAAGAGGAGTTCCTGATTAATAAGAAGTAATTGACCAAATTGCAGTAGGATGGGAGTCCTCCATTTGCTGCTGGTGAACGATGAACAAGAATGTTGACAGGATAAATTACATCCATTGCAACATGCTGAAATTGGGCAAACGGACACAAGCGGGATTTGAGGCAGGGCATGAACAGCTAGCCTTCCCTAATGGCTTTCCAGAATCGCATTGCTCTTGATATGTTGTTGTCTGAGAAAGGGGGGGGGTCTGCGCAATGTTCGGAGAACAATGCTGTACCTTCATCCCCAACAACACTGCCCCTGATGGGAGCCTGACGAAGGCCATTGCAGGCCTGCGGTCCCTCAACATGAGGATGAAAGAGCACTCTGGTGTGGACACATCAATGTGGGACAACTGGATGGATGCCTTTGGGAAGTATAAGCCCCTTGTGTCCTCAATTATGATATCAATTATAGTGTTAATTGCAGTATTTGCTGCTATACTCACTTTATGTGGATGTTGTTGTATTTCATGTCTGCGTGCTCTGTTTAATCGTCTTATCACTACAGCAATATCGCCCATGGAAGACAAGATGCCTAATGTCTGAACGCCAGCAAATTGATGATAACGGTGATGATGATGGAATTCTTGCATTTAAGTTTACAGACTTTTTCCCAGATCTGTGTGTTTCTGAATGATGATGTCGTAACGTTATCCTTTTTTGATGTGAACATGTTTGTGCTCATACTTGTGATCCGACAACTGAAAATCTTGAGAAGTGGTTGATTTTTGGTGATGTAAAAATTGAGCAAATATGTGATAAACAGGAGGGAAATGTTGGAATAATCTCGGGGGAAGCCTTGGCCTGCCAGACCAGGAGGCCTTATCTTTATGAGTTTACGACTCTACTTTAAACTAAATGCTTTCTATGTGGTTCAAGGAATGTCTTTTGATCCCCGTCAGCCTTATGTTTCCTTCCTGTCCTTATGTTACTTTTGTGTTTGTTTTGTAAGAAGTCTTCAATGACAATGAGCAGAGCTTCTTTGCATAGGCGAAATGTTCTTTGTCAGTTTAAAGGGACTTTATTCCTTTTAGTTAACTGTAGCTTTGATTCATAGATTGTAGATGATAGAAACTAGATATATATAGTTTGAAGTAGTCACATTAAAGTTATCCCATATTTACTCAATGTTCGTTTAAGGAACTGTATATCAGTTACCTTACATTTACTTAATATGTGTTGAAAGGTTTAAGTAAGGTTAGATATTATTATTATTATTATTATTATTATGTGTTGTGTTAGTTTACTAAGAAGTTAAACTTAGCAAGGGTTTAGTTGCATTGTTTCACAGGTAAGCGAGATTCAACGTGCTTCAAGTTATCTGATCACAGTCGAGGAGGAGTCGGCCACCTGTGGAGAGGACAACTGGTTGGGGGGAAGAAAGCAGATTCTGCACTCCCAATGTGGGGGTCGAGAATATCAATTCACACTACACTACATTCCTTAGCTAATCAGCGTTGCTACAGCCACTATCTCCCCTCCCTTTAGTGTAGCAACGCCTCTGTAACCAGGGCACCCAAGACATTAAAAGGAGGAGCACGTGGGGGAGGAACTCAGAACTGGTGGAGATTGTAACTGAGCTTCCTTTCTCTATCGTTCTCCTCGCGAGTAAACTCATCCTGGTTGTCTTCTCCTCTTTGTTCCAGCATGTGATTTAATGTCTGATCATGTTTAAACCTAACAGTCTACGTTGAACATTTTACACAAGCACAAATCCCGCACAATGTCCGATAATGGCGAGATCCAATTTCAAGGTACGGGACGTTCTGCGGTTAATCACGGCGAAGATGACAGCAGTCCGAATGTGGATAAAGCTGCTGCGGAAGATAAGGGACACAATGATGGCGCCATTGTGGGATTGTTGCATCATGAGCACATTTGCTCCATTTATGTACGCAGGTCATATGTGGAATTCGTTCTATTCTCAAATCTCATCATCTGGAATCATTATTCTACTTTTTGCCTTTATTTGCACCCTCCTCACATCATGTCTCCTCCACGTTTTGATTATCCTTTTTTTTCCATCATCTTCTACTCTGTATCCCTTGCGGGTGTTTGTGCTGGCGGCAAAGCGCTCCTTTTAGGCCGCATTGTTTTTCGAAATAAAAGTGAGGCATAAAACCGTCGGCTGGTGACGAGAGACACTCCAACTCACCTGCGCCTCATCTTCTAGGCTGGAGGACGCTTCTGTCTGTTTCTGGGCAGTCAGCCACAGTCTGACACTCTTCAACAAGTATTCTTTGCCTTCCTGAAGACGCCACAACATTGAAATTGAAGGATGCTAATCATTCATGATATAAACATGTGATTTGCTATCATTGTTGATTGTGTCTGCCATCTTTATCATATTCATTAAAATCCACAGTGGTTTCTGGTAGAGGCATCAAAAACCTTGCTATAGGATCGTGTTAATGGAGCTGGCCTGCCCCCTAGAGGATATCAACTGCTATTTTAGATACAATTCCAGTAAACTTAAATAAAAAAGGTGTTGTCTGAGGAAGTTCATTTTCTTTTCCGACACGAACATGACCTGAGCCCAATGAAACATCATTAAGATATTTAAAATGTATGTTTCGCATAATCCAAGGATTTGATCTTATTCCAGGAATTCAGTGAATAGCTATTCAAAATGAAAAAACGAAATTACTTTTCTGCACCGCACAGTCATGTCCACATTTGTGCAAATATAATTTTGCAGTAATATGACATGTACATTCATGACTAAATCCACTCCAATGGATGAGTTCCACTTTCTTTCTTATTAATGTGAAATTAAAATGTCAACAAGAGAAAGGTGTGTAGAAAGGTTGGGAGGACCCTTCATTAGCATTTAATTAAATGCAAATTCAAAATAGTTTTATCACCACATAGAAAAGACATTTCCAGGAAAGGTCAGCCTGTGACCTTTCACTTGATATGTGGACTGTCTCTAACTCACTTTGCAAGAAATTGTTCAAAAATGGAGAAGAATTAGAAAGTAACTTGCTCAATCGAGCTACCAAGCTATGAAATTCTTATGATGACTATTTGAAATTCATGGCTGACTGAACAGTAAAAAGTCATCCAGTCATTTTTTCAAACAAATTGAATGACTTGTCTGGAGACATTTTGTCTTCATCCCAATCAGTTGCTCCTGATTACCTCTCTCAATTACATGACTTCAAAGATCTCGATAATTAGAATGCCCATCCGCATGACCTGCTGTGTGCGCGCTTAAGTGATAATTCAAGTGTCAATCTGCTGATTAATGGCATACGATTCAATTCGCTGAGAATAATTAACTCAGCAAATTCTAACTTTAATATGCTGAGCGAGTATGACCTGACCTGATTTTTCTCCGTGCTGAACAAGTAGCTGGCCATGAGCTGGAGGCCTTCAGGGTTGCCAGGGTGATACTGCAACGCTTTCTCAATGAACTCTCTGCACTTATCAGCGGCTCCCTCCTCCATGCTGCACACACATCCACGAATCTCAACTCATTAAAAAAAAAATTGGAGGGATGAAGAGATCTTAGAGATGTCCAATTTAGTCATATTATGTTCTCACTTACCAGAGATCGGTTAGATAAAGTTCAGCGATGGAGCAGTAGGCCGTGCTAACATCCTTCATCGTCGGGAGGTCAGAATCCTCGTCGACAGACGTGGCAGCTTCCGCCTGGGCCTATTTTAAAACACCAGAAAAGTACATTTGAACAAAATATGTATTAAGTCAAAATTACACAATTTACGACACGTTCACGCTTTCAACAACCATCACGACATTCTTTGTAGTCAATGTCAGATTATCTTTAAGTAAAGCAATACTTTCACAGCACCACCTTGCGCCTGAAACGTAGAATGTACCAGAATGTGGGTGACGATCAATGGATGAAGGGAATGAATAAATGATAAATGGATAAAATAGATAGACAGATCAACGGAGGGACCGGCTGATTTAATATCGGACATGTATTTTAATCAGCGTGCACTCACTGTGGTCTGTGGTTGTTCGTCCAAAGCGGAGAGCAAGATTTGTATTCCTTTGGTGTAGTAGCCAACAGCTTCCTGACCTGTGTGGAGCTGTCCCAGGTACATGTACTTACTGTGACCTACATCTGGGCTCAGCTCTACAGCCCGCAGAAAAACGTGCATGATCAGTCAAGGAAACTCCAGGAACAGGTAGAGAAAAAAAAAAAGATGAAACACACAGTAAAGGATATTTCTTTAGCTTTCTCTGTGTTTCCAAGCTCTAAGGAAATGTGTCCCAGCATGTCAAGAGCTTGGAGGTTTGTGGACTCCACGTCTAGGGCACGCTGACAGTAGAGTCCAGCCATCTCAAAGTCAAAACTGTCCATGCATTCTTCAGTCTGTACAATATAAGACGGCATGATAAAATGAACATGGAGGAAACAGTTCATGTTAAGGTTTGTTGTGTTTTGCCAGTTGCTGTGCAGTAACCTTCTCTAGTAATTGGTCAACAGAGTACTTGGCAGCTGTTTTCTTCTTTGCCTTTTCATGCATTCTCACTTTCATCCTCTCCTGAGGTGTCAAGCCCACTATGCCGGTATCTAGAGTTGTAAAATTGAGGTACATCAAGTTTGGTGATTTTTATTTTCATGATAATGACAGGCTATCATCATCCGATGATAATAATCACTACCTTACCATTGCTTGGTTGATTTTCTTTCTTCTTTGCTTTGTTTTTCTTTTTAGCCTTTGCCTGCCCTCCCATAATTAGGAATACGATGCCTTACGTTTCAATAATTCGGACTGTAAGAGCAGATTCTCCCCAGATGAGCACAAAACACATGGAAAGCCGATGCAAGAAACTTTACGTGATGCGCATGCGCAAAGAGAAGACTTCCTGATAGCTACGGAAGTCCACAGTAGACATATTTGACAGATTATGCCATGTGTTACGAAACAACTACTGAATGTCGTCCTGATTGTAATCGGTCGTGAATATATGAATTCCCCCCTCATCATATATTATTCATTAATATAATTAATGAATAGTATAATCTCCAATTGGTGTTTATAAGAATGAGATGAGATTTTATTAGAACTCTTCAGTCAGAGTGGGATTCGCATACTTGACAAGCGTGTGGACCAATGGCACAACGTTTTGAGAACGTACCCCTGACGCAATGGGGACGATTATAGATTTCAACCAATGAACAAGCACGTTGTATTTACGTACCGTTTTTTTTTCTCACTCCGTTGTAAATACGAATGACAGAGACGTTATTATTGACATTGCACAGTCAATAAGGAAACATCACTCGATTTTGTATTTCAGGTAAGTGATCTTTTACATGATATGACTATTGACGGACGATCTAAAACAAAATACCCGTATTGTCATTCAATTATTTTGCTAATCAATACTAGAGTAAGCTGATTCTCGTAGTAATGCTATTGCTAGCTTTCGTTCTCATTACCTATCAAACACATTTAGGCTTAAAAATGTCTCACACGCGTAGTAAATGCACAAACATGAAACAAGGTAGCCACGCAATCGTTTTCCCCCTGTCAAGTGTCGTCATTTTTTTCGTTATTCATCCCTTGTAACGATTAGCTAGCTTTCCAGATGTTTATGCCGCTCTTAAGTGTAGTTCTAGTTGCATGCAATCCGCTTGCTTCTGTTTATCAAGCTCCTGTTGAACATGTTTGTTTTTCATGCTAGCTCAAGCTGATGGAACCACGTACCAACCAAGGTCCTGCCAGTGCAGAGAGGAATACTGCCTTGTTCCACAGGTAGCTTGTGGCCAATGCCACAGGCTCTACCTGCCCAGGAAAGTGGACTATCATTCAGACTAAAATATTTTGCAAGTTGGCCTAGTTAGTGAGTGGTTGTGCATCTGCCTGCTAAGAACTTGGTCATGTCAGACTTAAATAAAGAGCTGGTGGATTTAGTGTGGGGGAGACCAACAACCGGGGCAGTTTCAGCCTCTATTTTTCGCAGATGGACACAAGGTAGGATGCGTTCCTGTTTGAAAATTGTTTTATATTATTTTGTAGTACATCAATGTTTGCAAAATATGTCATGTGATTCCTCCATTTTTGTTTTGTCTTGATCACAGGGTTTGTGTTCAGTGAGCATGAGCACACGGCTCTGGAGCAGTTTGAAGGGGGGCCATGTGCTGTCATTGTACCTGTACAGGTAGGATCATTTTGAAATTTCTTGATATAATATGTGGGCTGCATAAATATGGACTCGATTGACCATCTTATTGCATTTGTGTTCTCCTTGCAGGCCTTCCTCTTGAAGACTATTCTCTTTAACCGAGAGACTTCAATCTGGAGACACATGACAGGTACATCAAACCAACATCCATTATTTCTGCATGCTTATGAAATCATGTGAATATTTGTTTTTTTATAGAGGAGGAGCAGAAAACCATCCTGTGCTTTGCGCTAAGTGAAATTCTGGAGTCAGCCTGTTCCAGCTCCTCCACAGGCTTCTGCCTTGTGTCGTGGGCTAAGGGACAGAGCCCACCTATCCACACGCATACGAAAGCACAGACCCAGTCGCAAACGCAGGACATCCCAGTGCCAGAGAGCAGCCAACCACTAGAGGGGGAGCAACCCAGTGAGTCTTAACGTCTCTTGTCCATGATCGGATTTCAAACCTATACTATCAAGTCAAGTCAAGTTTATTTGTATAGCCCTAAATCACAAGCAGTCTCAAAGGGCTTCACATAGACAATCAATTGACTATCGACTATATCCACACAAAAAATTGCATGTCATTTTATTATAATTTTATTAATTTTATTTTTATCATTAATTTATAATTGTATTATGTATTATTTTATTACCTGTAATAAACCCCTTAAGATTTTTTTTTTTTCAATTGAATTATAAAGTGCATTTTTAATTGTTTTCACAAAAACTGGGAATTTGATCAGGGGTGTGTCAACTTTTTGTATCCACTGTGTGTTCATTTTCTTGTACTTAGCTGCTTTGGCTGCTGAAGACCTTGGGTTTGAGCGATTTCACAGTGTTCTTCAGTAAGTGACACTTTGTCTTCCCTCGAAAACAATACTTGACATTTAAATACAAATGAAAACAATTTGAATCATGCTTTTTTGATGTGTTAACTTCCCCACCTATAGAAAGCGAGTCGTGATGTCTGTGTCAGATCTCCAAGCTGAGGTGTTGTCTCTCTTCCATACCTGGAGGGGTTGCTGTGGAGTTTTGCTTTTCCTCTACTCTGTCATTCTTACTAAGGTATAATTGATTATAGACCCAATTAATGAGGGAATGTATTTACTTGGATCATATAAAGAGTGAAAGTCAATCTGTTGGTCTCTACAGGGGATTGAGAACATTAAAAATGAGATCCAGGATACATTGGAACCACTAATAGACCCAGTACATGGCCATGGAAGGTAACAGAACATATTTTTAAATTTGACCACAAAAGATTGATAGATAATTGTCATTTCCATAATGGCACAAAAGGCTAATTAATATTTTCATGAAAACAGTTTTTTTTGTTCGTTTTGCAGTCAGAGTTTGGTGAACCTTCTTGTAACGGGCCATGCCGTCTCTAATGTCTGGGATGGAGATCGAGAATGTTCTGGAATGAGTAAGACAGCAAATATTTAACATCCTCAGAGTTCTAGAAAACAGTACAAGACTTTGATTTACAAGTGTCACTCCCAAAACGTAGTTTTGTCTTTGTCCACCAGAGGGCAGTATTTGACAGTCTGTAATTTATTGTCTTGTCTGTGTGCTCATGTTCAGAACTACACGGTATTCATAAGCAAGCATCGGTTGGCTTCCTCACGCTCATGGAGTCACTCCGCTACTGCAAGGTACAATTACTGTCAACACACTCTCAAGACAAAACTCTTAATAAGAATAACAAATGATTGTGTCTTGTTGTTTATTTCAGGTGGGGACTTTCCTGAAGTCGCCCAAGTTCCCAATATGGATCATTGGCAGCGAAACTCACCTTTCTGTTTTTTTCACAAAGGCAAGTTCAATACACCGCTCCATAATTGTCTAAACACATGTCACGCCGTGTTTAATAAAATCCAGACTCCTTGACAGGTTAGGAAAACCAAAATATGGAACCCACTTAACAGATTTAATAAAGGGAGGTCAAATATCAGTGCAAGGGAGGGAAAAGTGAGTGTAAGAGACATATATGGCCTGTACTGTTTCTTGGCTTCCAGCTAATCCCCTTTTCTTTTCTTTTTTTTTTTCTTAAATGGAGTGTGCGCTGAACATGCATGTGGAAACACACAAGCTCAACACAGTGCACACCCGTAACCAAAACGAAAAAATGATTGTGTCATCCTCATGTCTGGCGTACATATGCCCGGTACATATAAGCGTAATTGATTGCGGTAATAATTACTTGCGGTCGTAGCGACCACAAAGGCATTTTTCTCCAAAGCCGTTCTGATGTAAGGGATTCAATCGGCGCTTCTTAGTGAAGCCTTCGAGAGGCACCGGTTGTCAATGTCAGTCAAATAAACTCTTGTCTTCCAAAATTACACTCAGACAGTATTATTTTTGCTGAACTGTCAGAGGAGGAATTATAAAGGAAGGAATTTCATTTTAGTGATGCAAAAACTCAGCTGAGTTTGTTTTAACGAGATGGGCATATTTGTTTGGAGTTCATTTGTGGAGCTGATGACTCCAGAAAGGCCAAACAACTGCTTCTGCGGTAGCCTTTTTTTTTTAGGTTTTCAATTTTAAGATCCACATCACTTGATTAAAAATGTCCATTTGTATTCTTTTTCTACTCACACTTAAATTTATGATAACAATAACTTAACATTTATCGATATTGTAGTGTCTTGTGTATTTAACTGGCCGGCTGACTTGGATCAAATCAATTCCGGAGACAAGAAAAAAACAATCATCTTTATTACAACGCCACACCCGTAATTGGCCATTGATTAAAAGCTCAGTTACACGGATCAGACGTGGTTCTGCACGCTTCCCGATTGCTTCAGCTGTGTTAGTGACATATTCGCAAACATATACAGTCGCACACCGAGCGCCGGGAATTTAATCCTGATTAGCGTTTGTGTGTGTGTGTGTGTGTGTGGGGGGGGGGGGGGGGTTCAAGTGGATGACTTCCTGCGAGTGAAAGTGATTCCAAAATTCCCATCTGGATCCGTTTGCACTCTGGAGAGTCCGAACCTGAATGTATGCACATGCGTGTTTTCTGACGTACGCTCAACGACTTTCTCTACGCTTTGCCGCCATTTTCATGCTCGACCTCACCGAGGCTAAAACGCCTCCTGCTTGCCAGTAAATCTGCTTTCAGGTCCTATTTGAAGATTTCCCAGGCATTGTGATACTAAAAGGAGCTTTTAGTCCCAATATAGAGAGATCGTCACAAAAGCAGAAAATCCGATCCCTGCTTCTGATGTGTCCGTCTCGCCATTAGGGACGGCTTGCGTATTCCCCCGAGTTGTCACCAGTGTGTGGCTTTTTAGACCATCAGTTTAATAGCATTAGTTTTTTTTGGTTTTGTTTTTATCTAATCTACTTTCATAAAGGCCATTCCGACATCTCTCTTGTGTGTGTGTGCTTGCGAGAAATGTTTGATAGAATGTAACTGGATCTGTTTTTGCCATGCTGGGAAAAATAGCAGGTGAAGCTGATAAATGAGGTTTTATATTTTTATATATTTTGTTTTTCTTTCTCAAAGGATTTATTTTTGCCCTCCCCCCCCCCAAAAAAAAAGACAAACATCTTCAGTATATTGGTCCCAATTGGGTCTGGAGGATGTCCTTCAAGGAACAGTGCCTTGGTCAGCCAGGAAACCAAAACGTCTGTGTGGGTGACATTTTTCCTCGACCTTTAACCTCTGTGGTGAATGACGAAGGTTGCAGTATTTCTTCTTGAGGGAGTTACAGATGCGTGTGTGGTAGTACAGTAGTCATGTTCTGGTTTTGTGATTTACAAGCAGAAGGAAAAGCCTCACTGGCGCTCTGTGTCCTGAGAATACTCACACACTGGAAGTTTTCTTCAAGGATTGGTACAAGACACAGAAAACACATGTGCAGAGTGCAAACAGAGTTGATGTCAACGTTCCCTCCCCTGTGTTGTTGGCAGAACTTACAAAAAGGTTATAAAAGCCATGCCATCAGGACTGGAGGATGTGAAATGTAAAATGGCTCGGTAGAGAGCTGTGGGGTTCACCCCTTTTAATAACAGAGCTGTGCTATTGCGCAATCTTGATAGATGAAGCAATATTGAAGACTATTATGATTCAGTCAGTCCTTTTTTTTTTTGTTCTGCATGTATTTTTACTTATTTTTTTCGTCTTTTATGACTTTTTATGGTCCATAACATTAAAATAAGCTCCTCTAAATATGGCGCTTTCGACGAGATGTGACTCGAGGGCAATGTCGAAGCGCAAAGTAGCAAAGCGGTGTACATGAACAGTCATTTATAATCTTTGACAGGTTAGACCAAAGGTCCATTGTAAACGACTGAAAGGCTGTGTGTGCGTTTGCATTAGTCGTCCTTTCTCCCCCGTGGATCGTTCTTTGTTACCGGATCCGGCAAAATGCTGTAGAACCATTCGGCGGTGTCACTTGTATTTTCTAGTCAGGTTAACATGTAAGACACCCCCCAAAAAAAAAAAAAAAAAAACGAGTACAGCGAGCGAGAATAGAGTTGGTTTGCATTCAGAATATCTCAATGGAACGTTTCAGTCCGTCTGTGTTGTGATCTCAGCTTTGTTGTCTTGAAACGGATCTCCTTCACATTTGCTCCATAGGCACTCAAAAAGCCTTCTCAGAACATACAATAGCTCTTTTTGGGCGGACCGGAGGGGAAATTACTCACAAAGCTTCCTGCATGTGAAGATAAGAAAAAGGAAGCATGGAAGACAAAAGAGGAAGTACTCCAAAATTTCAAGTACCTTTGTAGTGCAGGTAAAAGAACTCAGGTGGAGTGAGGGAGAACGTAAAACAGGTGCTCTGAAGATTTGACTTTTTTTTTTTTTTTTGGTACCAGTATGTTGTCAGATCTGATCAAATGAGGATCAGAGAAGTTTTTTCTTTTTTTTTCTGACGTCAGCTTAAAAGGACTTGCTTGATTTTTTTAGCTTGTTTTCGTAACTTTGTTCCTGTGTTGAGAAGCTTGTTGTTGCTCTGTGAAGAGGGTCAAGGATTTCAGCCAAGATGTTGGACTGTGGGGAATGGAATGTGTTGCTCAAGGCCACACACACACACACACACTTTGCCCTGTTGATATTATGTCTTCTTTTAAGTGCTATTCGTAGACTCGAATATCGTTGTTCTCTTTTCAAGCAAATAAGCCAAAGTGTCGTTACGCGAGTATCCCTGCGGAGTATGTTTGCTCCATGTTTCCCAACTCAGCAGCATCTTCCTCGGGCTTGTCATAAAACGCAGATCAAAGACAAGCGAACTGGCCTGTCATCACGCAGAGTCGTGTCATTTTTTGCCCGCCATTTTCTTAGCGTTAGCCGCCGTTAGCTGAACTTCTATGATGTTCATTGCACCTCTGGGTCCTGCCAAAAAAAGACCAATTGTCTTAAAATAACTAATGTCTTATCAACATAGTCAACTCCAGCGGTGGCCTTATTTAGAACAATAAAAATGACTTTTCTCAGCTTTTATACTCCTTGTGGGAAAAGACACTTTTAGGTACTGATAAATCTCCCCGCAGATTTATGAAGCCAATAATGTTAACAAATCAGGGCAGGCTGTCGTACGTGTGACAGATCACCGTGTCCACTGCTCTGTTTTCTTTGTATCTGAGGCAAAAGCAGCTGGGAGTCATCTCTGCTCCGTCTTGCGTCCCGAGCGAATGGCGAGCACGCTAATAAGTGGACAGTGAAACCTTAGCAGCCCGCCTGGATCAAGCTTTAATGAAGGCCAAGTATAACTAAGATGGCCGTGGCTCCTTTGCCCTGCAGCAACAACATGTGTTAGAAATGGCTGTGACAAAGATGACAAAAAGGACCTTTTATTTAATTTTTTTTTTTTTTCAACTCTTCCTGTCTGCAAGTAGTTGTACAAAATTATTTATTTTAAATTAATTATTATTATATTATAATTCATATACATGCTTTTTAAAAAAAAAAATATATATATATATATATTCGGGACCTAAACCATTTTAGCAACCAGTCACAGAATTTTTAAATCTAGTCTACAGCTGAATTCTACGGCATTAAACAATCGAAACTAACACATCCAATTTCAATTGAATTTATTCAAACTATTAGGAGCTTATTCTGTTGCTTCATGAACAAAATTGTCTTTTTGTCCCTACAAGTTTTTAAAACCTTCATATTCCTCTTTTCTTGAGGTTCTTTGTCTTGTTGGAAGCTAAACATTCCTCTTGCTATGTTGCCAAAATGGAAAGGTATTTGGAGCTATTCAGTCCCCTGCTCCACCAAGTGATTTATTATGTTCTCATTTTATTTTTACATCAGAAAATAAAACAATAAATTGCTGTATATCTGATACCCAAGTTTAGAAAACCTCCAAAAATTGCAGCAGCATTCTAGTGCTTCATATTTAATATCCTCCTGAAGCTATCAAAATGAACCAACGTCCAAAAATTACAGTTGTCTTATTGGCTTCCTGCTAATCTTATCCGGGTGAAATTCACCAACAAACAAAAGTGGCGAGTTTCTCATGAATCATGTTTATGTGTAGGACTTGATTACCTGATTGTGTGTTTGCAGTAAAAACAAGTCGTCAGACTTTATCACAAAAATCACTTAATAGCCTGGCAGACTCCAGTGATTACACAGGCCCCCCCTTACACACACACACACACACACACACACACACACACACACACACACACACACACACACACACACACACACACACACACACACACACACACACAGCTGTTTCTACAGGTTATTGCTTTCGTCGCCAGACGCTCGACATCCATTTTATTTCAATTTCCCACACATTCTCAAATCTGAAACATGTAAAAGTCCAACATATACAATCTTCTTGTCTATAGGAGATGTCCCTGGTTGGTCCAGAAAGTCCATCAGAGCAGGCAAGGAGGGTCTTCCAGTCATTTGATCCTGAAGGTAATCAATTGTTGCAGCGTATTGCTTACACGCCATCGCATTCCTCGTGTGTCTTGTGATGTATAACCGCCCCCGTTGCTTCTTCCTCAATTCACCCCTCCCCATTTTTTTTTTTTTTTAAATATTTTTCTTCTTCATCAAGCAGAACGACTTTTCTCTCTCTCATCTCCATTGTTGTTGTTTAGGTTGGTGAGCTCAGCTTCTTCTTCCAGCTGAGTCAACCATCTTTCTTTTTTTGTTACTGGGGTAAAGGACAAATAGAGTGATGCAATAGTGATAACAGGAAGAATTGCTTTTGGAAAGTTTCCCACGTACGACAGTAGTCTGTGTAGGTGGCTTAATAAATACTACTTGGTGAAAGTTTGAGAGAAGAAGTCAAAACAAAGCGAGATCTGCATCTAAATAAAAAGCCCGTATAAGCTCAACATGGTCATGTTTGAGCAAGTCGCATTCCAAATTCAGACCGGGACCGCCTTCAAAAAGCACATGTTAGCATTTAAAGCGTCACCTCGCAGGTAAAGTGATCATCATGTCCATGGAATGTAGGTCAGAGAGAAAGGGCAAGGTGTGTATGTGTGTGGTTCGTTTTTAACTTGCATCACAAGTCCATATGAATAGGTGAAGGTCTCCTTTATTATTATTATTATTATGATTCTTTTTAGCTACACTTGGTCCAATTTGTTCATCCATCTTTTGTGTGTGTCCAGATAACGGCTTCATCCCAGATTCTCTGCTGCAGGATGTGATGAAATCCCTTGACCTTGTCTCCGAGCCAGATTAGTAAGTGCTTGCATGCCCCTTGCATGTGTGTGTGTGTCCATGTGGCACCTGTAGCTCTTCTAAAATTCCCACTCCCAAAGTCACGGCCAGGTCAGGTCAGCAGCCCAGTTTAGGTTTCACTACAAGGCTGCTATAAAGTGAATCTAGAGCTAAGTCATTGTGAGGAGAAGAAAAAAAAAAAAAGCATGGTAGAATCTAAGGCTCAGAGGGAGAGCATTAACGACAGGAAGAAAGCCCGTAAGAGAGGAAACACTTAAAAGCATTGCTTCAAACAGGAGCACGTTTTCCCACTGAGGAGCGTTAAGCCCTGAACGGGCAAAGCCCAGCGTTCGGACCGTTGATGTGCTCTGCAGAGCCCCAGATGGCCAAAGCATCACGACATTACTGAGCACACTGTGTGTGTGTAGGGGGGGCAGATTGAATCAGATTTGGTTAATTGGTGCTTTCTTAGTGCCGGTCTCAAACAACCCGTTTTGTATTTTTATTACAAAGATAACGAGGACATGAAGTTCTCTTTCCATAAACCTCACAATGTCTGGATTATTTTTTTTATTGTTTCTTGTGGCCACTTGTATTCTGCGATTTTATTTTTATTTCATTTGAGGTCATTCACTTCTATTCGGCCTGTAAAGCGTGTTTAATAGTTATATCTTTTTTACAGCAACTGATGATTAAACTTTAACGCGCTCATTTTGAGTCCGATATCCAAATATGGTTTCTTGGCCTACTGAGGGCTTGTATTGAGTTAAAAGTCAAATAAGCCCATCAATATGGAATGTTTCTACCTTTTACATTTGCCGATTAGAATTTGGGTCAATTCACCAGCAGCATATGAATGAATGAATGTTGAATTTTACAAGTTATGTCTCTATTCTTGACAGAAAGCTGCTAATATCATCATCGGTCCTTTTTCAAACAAGCCCGGCGAATGTTCTGTCCAAATTAGCATGACTTCTTCTAGATTGCTGCCAGATAAAAGCACGCGATGTCTTGGCATTGAAACGGATTGACGCAAAAGGGCTGTAAATCAGAAAGCCGTTCCAGAGGGGGGGAAAAAAAAAAAAAAAAACATCAGCTGATTGAATGAGCGCGAGAAAAAAAAGAAACGAAATTGCACGCACGCTCTACTCCTACCTTAAAAGGGCAATCGAACATATTTTTTTTTCGGTAATAATAATAGCAACCCTGATCTAACACACAGGAATGTCTGGAAAGCGCTATATTTAGTTGCACCACAGTCTTTCTAAAAACATGGCTTCATCAGGAGCTGACATCATGCCCCCCCCCCTTTTTTTTTTTTTTCTGCCCCCTTCAGTGTTACTCTGGTGAAGAACAAGCTGGATCCAGAAAACCTGGGTATAATTCTTCTGGGCCCGTTCCTCATGGAATTCTTTCCTGATCAGGTACGTGTGCAAAGGTGGACGCATAAATTCTTTCCATTTTATTTGTGTGATTCAAAAAAAACAATCAGCTCGGGGTCACCTTCACATTAGCATCGCCGCCAAGTCCCCGTTTAAGCTAATCAAAGGCTTTTTTTTTTTTGCGGCAAAACATTCTTGCGGTGTCTCATGCGAAATCTATGTTCACATGACGGAGAGAGCGCAGTTAAGCCTTTTTTTTTTTTCATGAAGCAGAGATAGAAAGAACTGTGTTAAAGTGATCAGGGCTTTAGGGACTCACCAGAGGAGCAACTCAGAGCTGCAAAGAAATTATACCGCCATTAGCCAAGTGGACACACACGCAGACACACACACACACACACACACACGTGGGATTGGGTCAAGGGTTTGTGTTTCACATCCAGACACACAAACATGAGACAATGGACGCCACGCTCAGACAACACACCCCGTTAGCATCCCGCACCTTGACGCCAAAATCAGCACGACTGTCATCGCGTTTCTCCCTTTTATGGCTGTTATATCGAAATTGGAGTTTACACTTTATCTCCAACGCATTCAAAACACACTTCAATGTAACACTGCAGGAACGCTGCCAGGACTTTTCAGTCCAAAAATGTTCTTAACCTCCAGTTGAACACTAGCCAGAGACTCTCCAAGTATGTTTTTTAACTCTTGTTCCACGACTTGTGTTTCAGGATTCAGGAATCCCGGACTCGTTTCCCGTGTACCACTACAACGGACTCAAACAGTCCAACCACAACGAAAGGGTAAGTCGTCTTCATCCGTGTTGCGTCTCGCCATTCCTTGCCAACACACACACATACATACAGAAACTGTTAGCGGTAGTCTTCACCCCCCCCCCCCCCCCTTTCCAGGATAAACAGTAGCCATTGCAAGCCTAATAGCCTGTTCAGTCATCCAAAAAAACCTCGTGTTCCTCAAAGTCATTACGGGAAGAGAAGCGAGTGTCAACAGCACGGCTGTGATAAATGGTGAGCGGCGGGTCGGGGCGGACCTCTTAGCGTGACGGATGGGTGTCAGTGCGCTACGCTCGTCTGTGGCCGCGCACCAGCCTGGTACACGGGAATATCACTTTTTTGCAGATGTCAGCGTTTTTTTTTTTTTTTTTTTCAACATCCCATACCTGAAGTTGAAGCTGTACCACAAGTTGGACAAAACATGTAGATATGCACGCCAAGGCGCCGCTAAGATTGCAGAGGCAATTAGGTTTCCATTAACTCAAATGAGTATAACAGCTCCTAAAAGTATTTTTAAATATTATTCCCACCCCCTGAAGAAAAGTAATTCGTTGTTTATCCGCCACCGCAGAGATTTTTCTCGTTTGTGTCGTTCAGGGTTACTCAAGTAGCGATTTATAAAATGTGAGTGGTCATGAGGAGAGAAAAAAATGCCTTCATAGTGTGTGGTCTTCAGATGATTAGCACAACACAAAATTATATATTTCCAGTGCCAATGTTATATGTTTGTAGTATTTAGTATGTTCCGATACTATGACACTGATACCACATTAGCGACCAGACAAATATCTTCAAGGTAGGTAGAGAAGGAGTAATGTCGCTCAAATTAGTGCTGCTCTATTCCGGCAGAGAATTAAAAAAAAAAAACTAATAGTAAAATAAAAAAGTTTTAATTTTGGATTGCATAAGAAATTTCTATCAATGTGTGTTTCAGGTCGAGTACGTGGAAGGAACGGCTCTGGTGCTCGGGTTCGAGGACCCCATGGTACGAACCGACGACACTCCAGTCAAGCGTTGCCTACAGACCAAGTGGCCCTACATCGAGCTGCTGTGGACCACCGAACGCTCGCCGTCACTCAACTAGTCTCGTTTTGTACGTGCAACGGACCACTACTGCCTCCATCTCACACGTGTACACACACACATTCGCAGACGGTTCTGCTCCAGTGGGCTTTTTTAGAGACCGGGACCACAACCACACACTTTGATGAATGAGATCTTCACAAATGCACACAAAAGACTCCCGACAAATGTAATACGCTTGAGATTCATCCTTTTCACTTTTACGATTGTCTGTTCAGCACGGCTTGACGTTTGTCGCACGCGGGATGTTTATCATGTCGAACTGTGGCCGGAGCGTATATTCGAGTTGTTAACGGCAACTGAAGGACAGAAAAAAAACAAAAACAACCAAAGCCTTCCACGTGAGAACACACGGACTTTCCACTCTCACAGCAAAACGTTTACAATGTTAGGACCAACGTTAGGTGCTCAACCAACTGTGAAGGTTTCCCTCAATGTCTTCACGGTCACGTAAGACATGCACATCATGTTTAAAAAAAAGTTGGCCAGGCGCTCATGTATTTATTAACACGCTCACAGTTCACATTCTGGAATAAACACTTTTTTTTTTCTTTTTTTTTTGCGGGGCATCCTACTCTGTTGTTTGAATGGGAAATGCTCCTCTAGCCAACATCAGGAAACATGGAGTTTCCAGGCCCATCTGCGTCCCTTCATCATTAACTCACGGCACATGTTTGCACTCTGTAGAGAATCGCAAGCCATTTTTCATAACATCGCCGGCCGGGGTGGTGAGTTAAACGTGTGATGAAAATCGTGTAACGTGATGTGTTCTCACTTCAATTCAGATTTTACGTCTTGTACCCATTTAGTTGGTTTGGGTCAAGAGGCACCTGTACTGTCTTCACTTTTTTTTTTTGCATGATGATGACAAGGCCAGTGAGTGATGCAAGATGCACGCATTTGACAATTCTTATAATTGAATGAATTTTTGATCATTTAAAAATTTGTTTTTGTTTTTTTTTTCAAAAGGGAGACTCAAAATGGCAGAAAACATTGTGTTAATTATAGCACTGTGGATGTTTGACTCGCACGCTTAAGTTTCCTAATTTGTTAGTTTCCACCAATGTGCACATTTAAATGTCTTACTTTGATTTCGTTTATTGTTCAAGCACTTAAAACGATGGATTAATTCCCCCTTTCGGCGAAACTCACCATAAAAGGAGCGATGACGCACTTTTTGCGCGCTTAGTTGTGGTTTGATTTTGCGCGTGTGTGAGTAGAGGGGGGGGTTCAAAGTTTTGAGCAGGGGGCGGGGGGTGGGACTGTGTCACTGTGTTGCATAGTGGAGGTTCCCATTTCTCAAGCATTAGACCTGCTGCTGGCTTGAAAGGGGTCAGAAGAGGGAGAAGATCCAAGGGGGGAGGAGCGCGGTGATCCAGACGGACTCCAGCCAGCCGCCACAAGAAGCGACGTCACCTGCAAACGGCGGAAACTCCATCGCCTGCTTCTCAAAGTTGAACCGGGGATTGGAAGCAGCAGGGATGGAGCGTGCACAGGACACATTCCGGCTACTCTTCCTCCTCTGGTGCGCGCCAAGTGGGCTATGGAGCTTCAACCTTTACGCACAGCATCCAACAGTGTACCGCGGACCCAGTGGGAGTTATTTCGGGTACTCCGTGGACTTCTACCAGCCCAGCGCCAACAGCAAAACGTGAGTGGTCCACCGCAAAATTGAAACTTGCATAAGATCATGAGGTCCATTAGTTCAGGTAATCATCAAAACATCTTCTGTTGGCATGATACAATACTCACTTTCTTTTAAATATAATAATCTGTACAGAGCTGCACTGTATCATATTGACAGTTATTTAATGCTATTTTTAATCTCAAGTGGCTCATCAGGTAACCAAATACAGCTTTTTTTTTATTTTATTTCTTGTGGACAGTGGATGAGAAAAATATTCATATTTTTTCTTGTGGTAGGACTTAATACACACGTGTTAAATACTGATATGCAATTTTGACTTTTTAAAATGTATTTATTTATTTAGAGATATTAAATGAGTACAACAATCATCTGTTATCTCCAAATATGCTATCAGATGCCTGACTCACATCTTATTTGATCACCAAATATGATCTTTTGCACCACGCATTGCTCTTCCTTGTATTTCTTGTAAGATGCATTTGTGTCTCAGGTTCAGCGTGTTAGTAGGTGCTCCAAAGGCCAACACCTCCCAGCCTGGCATTGTGGAAGCCGGGTCCGTCTACTACTGCCCCTGGCCGGGCCTGCCTGACAGCTGCAGACAAATACCCTTCGACAATGCCAGTAAGTTTCCTTCATTTTTTTTTTCTTTCTGATATATTTGAGAAATAGTTTGTGTACATACATACGTCAGCTAAAGGTGACCTCAGTTGTTACATTTGGAAGCAATGTATGTGAGCTGGCACCATTGTTGTTTTGCATGGGGAAGAAAAACAAGAGAGATAAGACATACGGCTTTGATTTAAAAAAATGGCTGGCAGCTTTGCTGGTGCAAGACTGAAGAGTTTTGATATGCAAAGTATCCAATCAACCTCCGTACCATCTCTAAGGTTGTGGATGGAGGTTAAAATCCAGAACAAGTGAGAACACAAGAAAGGCGGGGAGTGTGTGGGTAGGGGAGGGGGGGGGGGGGGTATGCACGTGGGAATTGAGTTCCCTTACGGAAGAAAGAAGGGGGATTGGGTGAGGTCTGCTTTTCATTACATCTTGAAAATGTATCCCTGTCTCCTTTCCCCTCCTCTTGTCTCCCCTTCTCTTCCATCAATCCACCCCCTTTCTCTTTGAGATGACTCAACATCCTTAAAATGAGAGGGCAAAAAAATGACTTTTTCATGCCCACTTGGCTGGAGGAAGCGGCTTTAAATCAGCGTCTGAGTAGCATCGAATTTGAAGGCTTTGGAGAGAAAACTTATGACCACATATGGAAATCAAATCCTACATTATATACTGTACACACAATACTGAGGCAATGTGTGTCTAGTGATGTCATTTTCCAGTCAATATTAACAGTCAATCATTTAAACTATTTAATGAATTATGATTATTTATTATATTTAATTATTTATATATATATGTATTTATTTATTTTAGTTATATCATTTTATTTATTTATTTTACATTATTTATTTATTTAAATATGGGAAATATTTTGCATTCATGCTTCAGCTGCTGTTATAATGGGTAGAAACATTATTGTTCCTCGTTTTTCATCGCTGGTGTCATGTTGGACTTTTTACACGTGTGTCGTAATCTAAATACCAGTGTATGCATCTCTTTGTGCACCACTATACTTGGTGATTGATGACCAAGGCCATGGTGGATTTTTCTAGAGTTACACCAGCTCCATTATTACAGGTACAAACCAGACAGGGAAAGAAGCACACATGTACACAATAATGTGGCAAATATCTGTGTGTGTGTGTGTTTGTGTGTGTGTGTGTGCGTGTGTGTTATTATCCACACGGCAATTTTCATACGCACTTGATTAAGTGGAAGTACCTGCTAGCCGTGACAAAAGGCAGACTTGTCGTGTCATGTCGGTGGGAGACTGAAGCCGATTAGTGGGGCAGATAGACTCTAGGGACAAAAGTATTGAGACACCTAAGTATACAGAAAGAGAGATTTGGAATGTCCAAAGAGGAACAACATGACGTCCGGTTGGAGCAGTTTGAGTCAAGAAGTGTTGAACGAAGGTGTTTAACAAGGATGCGGGGTGCACATTCCGGAAGAGCCAGCTGCAATAATGTTGCAAATACACACATTTTGCCAATTGTAACACAATTTAGTTGGGTCAGCGGCGAGATGTGGTGTTGTTATATTTTATGAGAACAGCTTTAGCGACTTAAAAAAAAAAAGGAACACTAACATCCTCACAAATGTCTTTTTTTTCTGTGGAGCAAATGTTTTTATTTAAGATTTTGTTTTTATTAAGAACAAATGTGTTTCCATTATCTTAGACTCCAGGAATGTTGATGACATTAAGAATTATTTTGATTAATTTTTGCGATTTTTTTTTTTTTTCCACAGATAACCGCATGATAAAGGTAAATGGCAGCAGAGAAACTTTGGAGTTTAAGTCACGTCAGTGGTTTGGAGCATCGGTAAGGACGCACAAAGGCAAAGTGGTGGTAAGTCGTCTCTAGAAAAAAAAAAAAGAAAAGAAAAGGTCATAGTTGCAAAAAAAAAAAAAAAGAAAAGCAGTTTAGCAGCTCTGAGTTTAGTAGCACGCCAGACTATATATCACAGCAAACGATGTGCAACGAAGTACATCATGGATGTCAGGGATTTGCTTCAGTAGAAAAGGAATCACGATTCGTGCTTTGTAATATGAGTATCAGTATGACAATAGTTTATGATAATCATGAAATAGAGTATGACAATACTATTTACTGGTGGGATGTCAAAGTTGGAAAAATATGCAGGGCGTTTGAATTCAAAGGTTGTACTTATCATTGACGGAGCTAGGGGTGGGGATTTCTCAGGGGGTCCGCAAATAAATTCTTCAGTAATACTTCACAAAAGAACAATTCATTTTATGTTCCTTTATGGGGATGGGTGGAAATGTGGAAACGAAAAAAAAATTCCCAGAAAGTTACCTAGAAGTCAGTTATCTAGTCTGGGACCAGGGGCGGTCCTAGTAAATTTCAGGGGGTCAGTGCCCTCCCCTCCCAGCTCCGCTACTGGTTGTAATCCAGTGGAATAAAATAATACATATAAACAGCATAATATTATTTGTTATATCTGATATCAAGTTGATTAGATTTTCTGCTCCTCTTCTGCTTTTAAGATTGTTTTTCCAAAAAAACGAAACACTTGATGTATTCTCCAGGCATGCGCTCCTCTCTACCACTGGCGTACGGTGAAGCTGAGCGGGGAGATGGATCCCGTGGGTACCTGCTACGTGGCCGTCCAGAACTTTAGTGCCTACGCAGAATACTCGCCATGTCGGACCAGTGAGTCATTCGACAATTCCGCCTCTGCTTTCCTATTCGCCTCACCTATTTTTTTTTTGTCTACCTTTGCAGCTGTCGGTACAAATTCAAATGTCGAGCGTGCATTCGCGATGCCTTTAGATAATAATTTTGTGATGTAAGAAATCTAAAAAATAATAATAATAATAGTGTGGTTCTTGATGCATCTGACTCAGTGTCCATCAAAAGATCTGATGTCTCCTGCTGTCCAAGGTAAATGGAGTTGCTACTTCACGTCTCACTTTCAAGTCTTCTCCCCACTGATAGTATATCTGTATCTTTTTTTTTTCTGTTATCTTAATGGACTTGTAGAGGTTTTCCTGCCTTGCACCCTTAACCCTTCCGCCCTCACATCCAGGTTATTCATACCTTCGCCCCTCCCTGCAGGGTGATATGAGCATGATAAGGACACATGGAGGCTATCAAGTGACACGTCATAAACAATAAATCTAATGCCGTCTTTATCGTCAGTAACAAATCCCCTTACTGTTCACACTCAAACATACAACCTCCAGTTAGATATGCATTTTGGGTCAGTTCAAACAAAAGCCCCACTTAACAAAATGAACCACGTCGTTCCCCAGGGGGACATAAAGCCGCGTTATATTTCCTATCATATGTCGAATTTCTACGCCTCCTCCAACACTGGAACATGCACCCTCCCTACATTCCATAAATCATTTTGTGTTTATACACTCGTGCGTTGTTACACATCATCAAGCTTCACCTCGGGGTGCCTCCGACATCGGGAACAATCCATCCTTTTCATTTTCATGCACAGTTAGGCGATGTAATTCAAATAAAAACACGCTTTCTACCATCGTGTTTTTATTTTTTATTTTTTTGGTCATTAAATTCTTGCATCTGATATGAGTAATACTCTCCCGTGTCAGATGAGCGTGTAGCTACAGAAAACAAACGTTTGCACTGATTAAAACAAATGACGTGCTGCTTCTCAATTGTGTGTGTGTGTGTGGTTTGCAGATGACCCGGACCCAGAGGGGCAAGGCTTCTGCCAGGCGGGCTTCAGTGTGGATTTCACCAAGGTATAAATGAACTCAAAGACTCCCTGAACGCATCACAACCATTCTCTTTTAAGATTTATACTGAAAGTTTGGAGCCCGTTTAACCCTTAACACAATAGGCTAAATCCACACACACTTGCATTCTTTCACTGTAAACTCAGCGCGACCTTTGACCTCCATCTCACGGTCCGTCGTAACCCTCCTGTACAGGAAGCTCTCACTCTACAAAAAGTTGTCGACACGTTTGACAGCAGGAATCAAACAAATGCACTTTTGTTTTTTTTTGCCGTGCGGTAAATAGTCACATGCGCTCACAAGTTCCTGTCACATGACTGACCGCAAGTAATTGTATTTATTCCAGGAAGGAAGGTTGGTGGTCGGAGGCCCTGGAAGCTTTTACTGGCAAGGTAAATGCAGTAACACACTAAAGTGATAGAGTGGAAGCTCGCAAGTCAAATGAGTTCAATTTTAACCAAACATCCATCCATAAAGTCTCTAAAAGGTGACTGGAATGTAAACAGAGACTTTTAATGAGGGTCCGAATTGTACTGTAACTCTAATCCATGAATTATCCTTTCATCCTATCCCATCGCAAGGCACAAGTGAAAAAAAAAAAAAACTAGTCACAGACATATTTACACCCACAGACAAGGGTTCCAATTCTTGAGGCCCATTAGACCTGATGTTGTCGCAAGAGGGAGGGCTGCGCCGCTGTGGCAGTGGTCGCAGACAATTTACAGGATTTTTTTTTAAGTGGATTCAGGGACAAATTAATTCCAATGGGATAAAAATCTGACCTTACAAATAGAAAGGTCACCACTGCTACTTCACGTCAGTAACAATGCGACAGGAAGTGGGTGTTTGGCCTTCCATAATGAGCTGATCTCCAGGCGGTAATGGAGCGAGGAATGAGGGCCCCTCCGCTCCATGATAAAGCTGGCAGGAGGAGGAGGTTTTGAGAAGGAAAGGTGGCGGGGTTGTGATCGCCGGTCATTAAGGAGATGACAGTAACGTGTTGCAGAAGGCTACGAGAGGGATGCGAGGTGAGAGAAGAGGTTAAGGATTTTGGACAGCATGGATAGATTTCCTGCTGGATGGATTGCGTTCAGGATGTGGAGTTTGTGCAGAATGCCGGAATATCATAGAAGTGTGCCGGTACTCCCACTATTCCAGGTGTTCCCTTCTTGCCTCTTTATTTATTCTAAAAAAGTAAAAACATTGTTCTGCAGATGCTTGTTCGGCTCTTATTTCCTGTTTGTGTCATCGGGCGGCGTCTCGTTTATTCAAAATGGCACATGCTACAGTTTGGTTGGTCCATTTTTTTGGGTTTGAAGGCTACTTCCTGGTTTACGTCGGATTGACGACAATGGGACTTTACCATGGGGGAGTGTTGGTGGAATATTCCCCCTGTGACTCAAACATAGGAAAAAGTAAATAAATCAGCAAAAGCACACCAAAAAAAAAAAAAAAAAATCGCACAGCAAAGCATTTGTTTGTTCATCATTTTGTTGATGATAACGGGAAGTCACACAATTTTTGTTTCTGTTACAATTACGGCGGGGGATTTTTGGTCGTGAGAAGAAAAATAAATTCCGCTTACATGATGGAATGTCATATTGGTGTTTGTTCATTTGCAGTCCGGGGTGGTGGGAATGTCCCTTTGTGACCCAAATGGCAAAAAAAAAAAAAAGGAAACGAATAGTTGCACAGTTCCGACATTCGTAGGACTTAAGTATTCAATAGAACGGACTGGTCTACTTTTTTATTCAGTGTGGGGGGGGGGGGGGTTAATTTAAAGTGTAAAGTCTGACACCCCATATTTGTTTCCATCTTAAGACAGAACTGGAAGAGAAAGAACTGGCGATTAAAAACAACACACAACCATTTGGTTGAGATTTTTAAAAAAAATAAATAAATAAAGATGAGAAACAGCTGTAGTGAACCCACCAACAATATTTCTATTCTTCCGGTTTGTTGTTTGTTATTGGTGCTGTTGTTACTTAGCACATAAAAGCCAGAGCAGACTCCACTAATGGACTGCTCCCTCTCGTCTCGGTGCCCTGGTCTCCACCTCCAGTTAAAATACTTCCTCTGTATGTTTATAAAAGCACTTTGCCTGGATTTTATAGACTATATGAAACAATCATCATCAGCGGTGAAGCCTTGTATACTCCCCGGACACTTCATTAGGTACACTCACATGATAGCCAATACAAAACCCTGTATCAAAAAATGATCGCTTTGATTGTTCGTTTGGCAAGTTGTTTATTATTTTTTGCAGCGAGGGAGAAATTTTGCGAATCGTACCGAGACCGACGTATTATAAACATCTGTCAGTATGATTGTGTGCAGTTCTCCATCAATCCATTTTGTGGTGTTCCTAATATTGTGGCCAACAACTATACGCTCAGCCCCCTTCCATTATAAAACGATGAGTCAGGAATCAAGTTTAATGGTGAGTTTAATGTGTTGATGTGTTATTTTGAGAGATAAAGTCAGGCCAAGTCGGCAACGTTGAGATGCCGGGAGGGTTAAGAGTGCACCGTTTCTTCCAAACACGCGCTCACGTGCACATAAAATGAGGATTTATGGAAGGTCGAGTACGGCTGTAGATAAAACGGTTTGTTTGTTTGACCTGCTGTTCAACGTCAGAGCAAAGGTGTTGTTTGTGTCCATGCAAGTGTGTGTAAATCATAACTCCCGTGTGTGTAGGTCAGGTGATGACAGCAGGCGTAGCTGAGATACTGAACGGCTATTCCTTGAAAGCTGTTCTGAGACGAGTTCCAGGAGAGAAACATACCGCCGCTGCTGAAGACACACACGATGACAGTTACCTGGGTAAAAAGCAGCTTCTATCAACTTGTTTCTTCCGAGTCTTCAGACGTCTATTTCCCCTCAAGTGACCTCTCAGTCCAACCTTTGTCACTAGATTCCATACAGATTGGCCCTGGGAATCCTCAAATTGTGACCGTCATCAAACATTTTGTCCCAGTGATCTCGAATCTTCTTTAAAGCCTCCTCTCACGGCACTGTCAACTTTGCCATGATTCTTTTATTTCCCTTCAGGGATTGAAGGATGATGTCGGACCTCAAAGTTGTGGGAGGGGGGGACGGTTTAAGATGTGTTTAAAAGAGCCATTTATAAATAATTTGTCATTTTAATAAAAAAAATATATATATAATATATGTAAAATATATATATTATATATATGTATTTATTATTAAAATGAAAAAATAATTTGTATTTATTATTATTATTTTTAATTTAAAAAAAATAATAATAATAATAATATATATATATATATATATATATATATATATATAATTATTATTATTATTTTGTTGTAATTGCAAAATGATTTCTCCCGTTAGGTTACTCCGTAGCAGTGGGGGAGTTTACCGGCGATTCAGAACAAGGTGAGAAACCCAAGACAGAACAAATGCAGCAGCAATAATACAACTTGTCTCCTTGGCACTTGAGATGCTAACACCGCTATGGCGTGTGATCAGGTGACCCAAAGGGAGCGAGCGCACAGCTGGGTGACAATATGCAGCTCTAAACTCGCAGGCAATAATGAGAAGTGTCTCTGAATGTCTGGGTCACGACCCCCCGAGGGGACACGTCTTTGGGAATTACTGATAACGGGATTTCCTGCGCTCCGTTTTGACTGATTAGAATGATTAGTGGCAGACCTCTGGAGGTTTTGAGTTTCTTTTGGACTTGAGCAAAATTGATAGGGCTGGATGGATTTAGTAGGGATTTCATCTGAGAAGAACTTCATTTTGGGTTTCTTGAAAAAATTTCAGGCGGGAAAAAAAAGCTCCTCCCCCTTTTACCAGCACAACACATGAAAGTCTTACCCAAGCTTTTAAATCCAAGTGTTGCGGTGGTTTGGTGAGTCTTCTTCACAGTGAAGAACTGGTCGTAACAAAAAGTTCTGTGGGGGGCTGGGAAGTTGAGCTTTATGACCTTGTGGTTATAAAGAAGAGCTGGAGGACAGGAAAGCAAAGTAGAGGGGTCTCTCTGATCACCCTGAGATGTTAATTGCACCGCACTCATCAGTTCATCATTTAGCTTGTCTTTTCTCACAGTTGCTGCACTGTTTAGAGTTTGAAGCCTTTGACAAACTTCTGTCGAGCCACGTCTTTGATTGTAAGTCTTTTCCCACACGCCCGCTAATTCAAGACTGTTTTGAAATTTTGCAGAGCTCCTCGCCGGAGTGCCGAGAGGAGCGCAGAACTTTGGATATGTGAGTACGGACACGGGAATGCAAAAAAAAAAAAAAAAGTGCTTTAGATTTGTGTGTTTTTGCAGGGATTTGGGAGGAAATCATACAATACGTTGAGAACTTTTACGATCAAAGGGGCCCCAATGCATTTGAATGACCTCTGAACTCGTGTGCAAACCCCCCCAAGGGAGAAAAATGTACTCCGCAGACATGCAGTGCTCAAAGCATTTAGCTCATTGCTGTGAGCTTTAGTGCATTACAGGATTATAGGATATTCTTAAGATTATTATATTTATTATTTGTATTTTTTTGTTTTTTAATTTTAATTTAATTTGTTTTTTTATTTTTATTTTTTGGTTTTCTTATTTATATTATTATTATTGCAAGCGTTGAGCTTGAGTGCATTACAGGAATATAGGATATTATTAGATTATTATATTTATTATTTTTATTTTTTTTGTATTTTAATTTTAATTTAATTTATTTTTTATTTTTTTATTTTTGTTTTTCTTATTTTTTTTATTATTATTGCAAGCGTTGCTACGCCACTGGTTGAACCGTGTGACAAACGCACGGAAAACCAATTCCATATTTTACCACAGACATTTCACCTCACCGCGTTACACAGCACCCTGCTCCCACTATCATTTTTTTTTTTTTTTTTTTGAGTCTGTTGAACAATACATGGACTCTGGTGGATGCTTGCGGTTCACCACGTTCAGACCCGACCGAGCCTTGAACTTGTCAAGCATGGTCGCCATTTGGAAAAGAAGCACGACAAGGAACCAGAGAACAAAACGGACATTCGGTGCTCTTATGGGAACTTGTCCCCGGGGCTGACTGTGTCCATCCTCCCTAATGACACACAGCTTCCGCCGCATGTGGAGGGCGCTGACCTTGCGTCACCCCGCTCCTGCCCCCCCCCTTAACCTGCAATCACAGTACACACACACACACACACACGCAACAATGTGTTTTTAGGGCTGGGAGAAAATGCTTCATTGGCGTAATGAGTCTAATCAGGTTATGCAGGTTGGTTGTTTTCGTCCCCCAGACAAGCGCCCCATCGGGACTAGTTAACATATAACGTTATGAATCTGATATTTGTGTTTATCTTCATCTTTCTTTGTGTTTGTAAATCAATCCTGGGTTAGTGTGTCTTTGCAGCATCTGCCAATGGGTCGAGCAGTATCCTCGTGTGTGTGTGTGTGTGTGTGTGTGTGTGTGTGTGTGTGTGTGTGTGTGTGCGTGTGTGTGTGTGTGTGTGTTAAGCCCCCGGCTGTCCCCATGTGGTTGTTATTTTAGGTCTTATGAAGGAATTTGCAGCCCCCCCATCCCTCCCCACAAGCAGGGTTACTTTTAGGGTAAGGGAGGGGGGGAGTTAAAGGGGAGCCCAAAAGATGGTAATGGGGGGGAAAGGCAGGGTAAAAAAGAAAGGCATTTAAGTTTTGTGGTGTCTGTCTTTTTTTTTTACCCCCCCTTATTGTTTTGTTCGTCTGGTTTGCTATGCGGTAAGGACAAAACCTGCTGAGTCATCACAATTGGTCCTTCTGCTTCTTTTAGGTGGTGATGATCAACTCCACTAACCTGA
This sequence comes from Syngnathus leptorhynchus, assembly GCF_054491065.1. Taxonomy (NCBI): domain Eukaryota; kingdom Metazoa; phylum Chordata; class Actinopteri; order Syngnathiformes; family Syngnathidae; genus Syngnathus; species Syngnathus leptorhynchus. Next base: position 3,557,047 of record NC_141202.1, read on the forward strand.
CCTTCATCCAGAATTTCACGGGAGAACAGGTAAGAGCATTCAAAAAGCTGTTCTACCTAAATGGCTGCTGACTCGTCATTTTTTTGTCAATCCTTCAGATGGCCTCTTATTTTGGCTACTCAGTGGCTGTGAGCGATCTGAACGGAGATGGGTAAGTGGACCATCGTATTTGCATCAAATGTATCGCCTAAATTCCACCTTGTGCATTCAGGACGGATGACGTTCTGGTCGGAGCCCCCCTCTACATGGAGAGGGAGATGGAGAGTAAGCCTAAAGAGGTGGGGAGGGTCTACCTGTACCTGCAGAAGGCTCCACTTACCTTCTCCAAAGCCGTCGCCATCACCGGTACGCACACCTTCGGGCGCTTCGGCACGGCTATAGCGCCTCTGGGAGACGTCGACAACGATGGATACAACGGTAAGGAGGGGGGGGGGGTAGAATTGTGGGGATATAACGGAAATTAATATGAATGAAACTTAGCTGAGTAATACAAACAAATGTGAGAAGAAAAATAACTCCTCGCATACTTGACAGTATTTGGCTTTTTTTGGTTTGAGGCTGATGGCAGAAAATAACATAAAACTTGACCTTATTATTGTTACGTCAATTTTAAAAATAATCTTTCATAGTCAGTATCCTTATCGGGGTTTCATGCAGGCTTCAATTAAACTGAAAATACTGATTTAGTATGTAGTCAAATGAGGTCTGTTCTCGAATTTCTCAAAGACAACTCCCACAATGGCGCAGCCCTCCCTCTTTCAAAAGAAGAGAGACCCGGAACGGTGTACTAATTCACATAGTATTTCCGTCACGCTTCGTCTATTACTATTTAAGTTGTACTTTGTTTTGGTTCTACTAAAAGTAGGTCCAAGGTTTTATTTAGAATGTCTGTCTTTGTTTAAAATTGCAACAATAAACACAAAGCGGCTCCCCTTCTCCTAAGCTCCGGCCATTGTTTCCGTTTGGAGTGTTCTCCAAAGCTGGCTGAATGGCTGTTTACAGTTTCAGAGTGGTGCTCGGATTGAAATTGATGTTAAAGGGATTTGTCTGTCTGCCAATTTTGGGACAAAGGTAAATCTGATGACAAGCAGATCTGCATTTCCTGTCAATTCTGGATTGTTTGGTCTGTGGCAAAGGAAATCTATGTAAAGCTCAAACGTGAACGTCGGACGTTCCGCCACGAAGGCTCGTGAACACGTTTTCCGGTCGTGATGTCCAAGGTTGACTCGTTGTCCGAGTTATTTTTAACTCTCCACATGTGCCTGGAGATAAAAATCATCTGGGAATGAATTTCTGTCCTGGAGCCCAGAGGTTTTTTTTTTTCCTGTTTGTTTTATCCTCACATTGATTGGACTCACACACATGCACACCAGCCTGAAGTTCCGAGGTCTACATCTGGCCTCTTACGTGCTACATCCATCCAAGTGATTTATGTTTAACTTATTAACTGACAGCGGTCTGTTCGTGTTCGTTCCACCTCGTTAAACTATCAGATCGATAGCCGGTAGATCAATAGCAAGGCTTTCACAGGCGAGTGACATAAAATCACATCAAGCTGTCCATTGGGATATGACCCAGCAGAGGAAGCTCTTAGTGACATATGTGGATTTTTTTTTTTTTTTTTTTTTTAATCTAATGAGCGTACGCCCGTGTCTGCGGGATTTCGTTATTTAGCATGACATCACAATCGTCATGGCAACTTTGCAATTTAGGTTGTGATTGACTCTTTTACCTGTAGCCTCATTTTTTTTATTTTATTTTTTTCCATCTGCGTGTAATCACTGGCAGATGTCATCACGGTGTTTGTACATTCCTCCAAGAAAGCGAGGCGTCCACGTTTTTGGCTCATCCTCGTATGTTTGGTTTAGAATCAGCTGTTGATTCTGTTTGGTTTAGAATCAGCTGAGTTGAGCTGAGGTCTTTGAGGTTTTGATTTTTAATCATCTCAACTAACTTACTGTCACTTATCCTCAACTAGGTGATGAGTGTGACATCATCGCATTGGTGTTTTGTGAAAAGAAAGGCACAAAAACTACGGTACTCTACTGATCATTATCGGGGTTAAAATAATCATATTACTATGAATATTGGGATTTTAGTCATCTGTTATTAGGAGGTATAGTCATTTTTGTGGTTGTGTTGCAGATTTTTTTAATAATAACAATTTGTGTTGGAGCAGTGAAAAACATGTCACTCCGAATTTTGTGAGTTATACAAAATCGATACCTGTGTTTCGGAAAATGCTTCTTATCTTCTTCAACGATAATCTAGTGAATCTAGAAAATATCAATGATGTGACTTTAAAGTCAATTGATTTACAATTGGACCGCATTCTGACCATCTACAAAATTAAAAAGTTATCTACAGTATTAAGGCTAATGCTAAAAACTAACCCAGATTACAATCCTAATTCCATAGAGAAAATATACTGTACATACATAAATGTACACATATACTGTATACATTATACACACATGGCTGCACTTATCCACTCTTCTCTAGCTTGCTTCATGTGGAACTACTTGTTTAGAGTGATTTAGGCTGAGGGGGTCCACAGACAAACAGGATGTCTCGAGGTGTTTATGTACGACAAGATCGACTCGTTTGCTTCCGTAGTTTCATGCAAATATGCGGCAAAATCGGATTTTATATGATGAGCGATTTATTATTTTTTTGGTGCTGTTTATATATATATATGCCTGGAAACTGTCAAAGCAGTTTGAGGTCATAGTTTGACCTTTTATGGAAATATGCTTACCTGCCGTCCCGCCAAGATTTAGATGAGAAGATCAGCGGGGCTCTCGCGTTTATCCTGACGATATGGAGCCAAGAGACGTTTGGCTAATCTAGAAGACAGAAATAGTTAACCCCGCATTCTGCAAAATTGAAACAAGAGCTTAGATTGTTGTTATTGTGCACTGCAGTGAAAAATAGTCAAGGATGACGGGGAATAAATTAGCGCTCAGGTGGTGGTGAAAAGAAAACAGAAAGTGATGCGGAAACAACAATAACTTCCTGGACGAGGAAAGGAAATCACTTCTTCTAGTCGTCATGCTGAGCTAAATAAGCATTATGTGTGTTCCTGTTCCTGTTGCCATTACACTTTTGCATTATTTAATAAGAGAGCTCCCCTTTTGAATGTACAATAAGTGGCTTTATGCTAGCTGCTGTATGCTAAGCTAGGTGGATGGACTCTACCATTATCTTGCATTATTATTCCAACCTTAATGGATATATATGAGTTTTATTTTATGCCTTAGCATGGTCAAATATAACATTGTCACTTCTTCTCAGAAGTATTTGTGCTATGGCTATGGAATTAGTTGAAGCAGGACGCCATTTTTAGCAGAAGAGTGACACAGTCACGTTGTGGAAAAGTACTTGCATTTTTGATTTCTGTTCAATTCTTCTGAGACAGTTGGGATGAGATTTCCAAATCAAATCTGGCTCGAATACTGACATACCTACAGTGACCTAAATACGTCAGAAAAATAAATAAGTAATAGCAAAAACCAACGGCAATGGTTTGAAAGGATGCTGAAGAGCTTAGCGACATCGTCACGGGGGCAGGTAGACGAAGGTCGCTGGGAATGTTTCCCCCTGCTTTGCTCGCAAAGGGACCAGAACCGTGCTGATGTTGAAACCATGTGCGTGTGTGTGTCATCTCTCAGACGTGGCGGTGGGTTGTCCATTTGGCGGAGAGGATCACGGAGGACGAGTATTGATCTTTAACGGACGCAGAGATGTAACGACGCGAGGCCTGACGCTGAGCCAAGAGTTGAAAGCGGCCTCCGCCTCTGCCGGCGGGCTGCCCGGTTACGGCTTCACCTTACGAGGAGGCCAGGACCTGGACCACAACCAATACCCTGGTAAAGACTCAAGGAGCCCGTCTGGTTCTGCACGCTGCCTGTGTTTGTATCATCAAAATTCCTCTGTAAAGTTGCAAATCCTCCACTTTCCACTTGGTTTCCAGCTGCTCTTATTACATCCTCCCTCCTCTTCATTCTTGACCTCCACATTTCATCCGTCCTCCTTTTGCCATGTTCTCCTCTGTTGCCTCCCTCTGGTCGCTCTGCTAAAGTCATTATTTACAAGGAGCTGTGCCAATGAAATGAAGACATTCCTCGCAATTTATGTAACTATCAAAAAATGCAAGCAAGCACTATCTATCTATCTATCTATCTATCTATCTATCTATCTATCTATCTATCTATCTATCTATCTATCTATCTATCTATCTATCTATCTATCTATCTATCTATCTATCTATCTATCTATCTATCTATCTATCTATCTATCTATTTATCTATCTATCTATCTATCTATCTATCTATCTATCTATCTATCTATCTATCTATCTATCTATCTATCTATCTATCTATCTATCTATCTATCTATCTATCTATCTATCTATCTATCTATCTATCTATCTATCTATCTATCTATCTATCTATCTATCTATCTATCTATCTATCTATCTATCTATCTATCTATCTATCTATCTATCTATCTATCTATCTATCTATCTATCTATCTATCTATCTATCTATCTATCTATCTATCTATCTATCTATCTATCTATCTATCTATCTATCTATCTATCTATCTATCTATCTATCTATACATCCATCTATACATCCATCTATACATCCATCTATACATCCATCCATCTATCCATCTGTCTTTTCATTCATCTATCACTCCTTCCGGCCCTCTCTCTTTCGCACTTATCTGTCAATCCATCATCCCTCCATCCACTCCACATTTCTCACTCCATCTGTCATTCGTTCAATACCTCCTTCCATCGCTTTCTATTTCTATTGCAGTCCATTCAACTGCTATCCATTCCTTCTTTTCTATCCGTCTATTCATCCTTCCCTCACACCCACTCTGCCGCCCCCCCCCCCCCTGCCGCTCCCCTCCATAAAATGCATTTTCTCAATAAGGTTTATCCATTAAAGCAGAGCCGAATTAAATTACCATTTTTACATTAAGATGCCATTTAATCCGATTGAGAAGTAAATTTCTTTAAGTGTAAAGCCGCTTATTTACGTCTGGGGGGGGAATATACGCCTTTAGAAACAAAGCAAGGGCTGTAAAATTCCATTTTATTAGCTCATTTTCTTTCCAATTTGAAACCACTCTGTTTTAAGAATAACACCACAATTAACTTCACCTTTTCTTAACTTACACCACCACATGTGGATTGAAGCTACACCCCTAAATACGGCTTTTGATTTGTTTCATTAGCGGTCTAGGGAGTGTATTCCGGATCCTGGTCCAAGTAAGACCTTGTGTAACTGCTAATTAGAAATCTAGCAATTAGAAGCAATGCGCAGTAAATGCAAATACAAGGGTAGCAGGTCGGTGAAGCAGGAAGTCGATGGGTGGCAAAATAGTCGTCCGCTATATGTGTGCGGAGCGCGGCCCGTGTCGCCTATCATTAGAAGTCGGTAGACGGAAGTGAGGCACGCACACATGGCGAGTCGTTTGCAGGCTAGTAAAGTCACACTGTTCAAAGGACACAAAAAATCTTTGATCAGCCTCATGAAGGAACCAGGAGACCTGCGAGTCGTCGTTAGCGTTTAGCCCAAGCTAGCTTCAATTGAGGTTACATTTGTTTTTTTTAGACACAGATGATATTTCATCAAACGTGGACACAGGGTGAAGGTCAGACACTGAATCAAGCTCACATTCCCTACGGATGCCACCTCAGGGGTCAAAGGTGAAAAACGGACAACATTTACCTGCCAGTCACACGAGCCGGCCCGATTTACCGACAGCGTTCATCAATGCGTGCGGGTCGTTCCGTTTGTCATCAAGTCTGAATTTATTGCAAAGTTCCCTCAACTTGCAAAAATAAGGGGGGAAATCCTCCAGAAATAATATTAGTCAGCGATTCATTACGGTATAATGTTGCAAATCATATGGAAAGCCCATCTCCCAATGCACTTGCGCAAATAACCTCGCAGAGAAAAACTCCGAGCGCCCCGCAGACACCCGAGAACGAACAAATCCCGAGCATCTTTTCCACCGAGTCCCATTGACTTTTGACCTCGCCTCATCGCGGCCGGTCTCCCGCAGTTTCGCCGGCAGTCGGCGTATTCCAGCCAGTGACAGTTTGACAGTCTGTCTAAACTCTGCGCTGAAATCGTGTTTTCTTAGCAATAGGTGGACATCAACTCGGGAGGCTGGGTTGCAAAGAAAGCCATCCGATCAAATACTTTGCAGCGGACATTGTTTTTAATATTAGGCGTAAAATAAGATATCCTGCCAATTGAGAAATTTCCTCCCAAAACTTTGGAGCAAGGTGGTTTCTATCCATCACACACCATCTGGTGAAAAACACACCTTGCTTCTGATGGCTTTGACAGATTGCAGCCTATTAAAATCCAAGTACACCAGCCCCTCCCCCTCCCTTTTCATCGTACTCTGCTCAAAAAGTCACATCGAGAGGTCCTTTCTTGTCAGAGACGTACATAGCGCCACCCGCCCGCCATCGTGGGGGGTGGGGGGGGCCCAAATGTTTAACGTAGTGGTTTTAGGGAAAGGCAGAAACAGATGTGAGTCTTTGCAAGTCAATTGGTCCCCTTTTTTTCATATGTAAGAAGGGACACACACAAAGAATGGCGACATGGGTACCGTTAAACTATACGGGCAAGTTTTCTTGATGTCCTTTGGGTTTGGTTGAAAAGTCCAAATTGTTAGAAACAGCTAAAACAGCAGATTTCATGAGGCCAAGGCACTTTTTACAGCGGACTCATTTGTTGCTTTCTGACTAGTTTCGATGCTTCGACTAGCTACAATTTTTAGATCATTTTGAACTGATGATAATTCGAATAAAAGTTGGATAATGTTTGGTTTTGAGGGCTTGAAAGCAAAAACGTTACAATCCAAATTTTCGTGAGATAATTTTTGCAACTTTCGGTCACAACAATACCAACCAATCGACCAACAAACCAATTTCCAATTAATACAATATTTTTGTGTCTGTTAACTAGTCCACTTTTTTTTTTTTTTTTAAATGTATTTTATACCAAATATTTGAAATACAGACAAGAGTCCACCATGCTTGTATATTTAATATCCATTCATATAAACATCATTTATCAAACAAATTGTAATTGCAAGTACCCATAACATCTGACAATCACACCATCTCATGTGGTTCACCAAAAAAAATCCATCAGCCAATTGTAAAAACACAAATGATTAATCGACCATGAAAATAGAACCCTAATTAGTTGCCCTTCTCCTGATGGGCTTTTCTTTCCCTGGATCAGGTTAACTTTGGTCGCTTGTATACAATCTTGCTTCTTTTTACAATTGACAGATTGTTCTAATCAGTGTCTACGCACATATGTCTGCGTACGTGTTTTTCCATCGGCATGTGTCCCGATAACCCACAAGCAATAAATACCAGCAATTCCCCAAAAAAGTGCAAGAGCCAATTAAAAGTTAGGAGCTCATCCCAAATAGATGCTGACAATGACCTCGTGTTGCCATGTTTTGCTCCTTAACAATGTAGACCCATGTAGCCAAAATATAAACAGACATTTGGGAAATTTTTTAAGGGGGTGTCTGAATTTAGTCTGGGTCATGGGTAGAGTGAATGCCGCTCACCCTCACACTGTGTCCTTGTGCTTTAAACACGAGGAGTGTGTGTTGATGAGGATTGTTTGAAAATTGAGGGCTGCAAATCAATCCCATCTGTGAGCCTCTTTAGAAAGCCGTCTCCTCGCTTTCTCCCTTTCGCAGACTTGATCGTGGGGTCGTTTGGCGCCGGAGAGGTGTCTGTATACAGGTAATGCCAATTTTATTTTATTTTTTTATTCTTTTCAAGTCAAGGCTCGAATTGAATCGCATGTTTTGGTTTAGGGCTCGAGCGGTCGTGTCTGTGGATGCGGCGATGATCCTGACCCCCAGAATCCTGAATCCGGATGATCGACAGTGTCGTCTACCGTTCAGCGACGTCACGGTGACCTGGTAAAATCTCCGTGCATACTATCGCTAATTTAGAGTTTATGAAATATGCAGACTAGCAGGTTGAAGTTATTTCTTAAAAAAAGATTGACTTTGTTGTCCAGACGTCTGACATCCATTATGTAAGCAAAAACAAAGTAAACTATGACCTCATTGCGGTCGTCAGCCGTGTTTTGGGTTCAGCGGAAACTCTTTGAGGTCTTGAGCTATGAACTACCGCTAAGAAAGCAATCTCAGTTATCATCATACTTTCCGGATTTCATTTTGAGTGTTTTGTATGGACGGCTTAACTCATTCACTGCCATTGACGGCTATAGACGTCAATTTGTAATTTTGCTGGCAGTGAATAAAAGTGTTTAGTCTGGATCTCTCTCTCTAGTATCATCACATCCCTGTCAATCTGGAAAAGTATATTAAACCTCCCCCTGTGCTTATAGAAAGACAAATTTTAAAATATTTTTGTTTTGTTTTATCATCTGTGCCGGTGATTTCAAACTAAAAGGATAAAAGTTTTAACCAAATATGAGACTAATGAGATCTACTGCTGCTGTAATGAATCCCCAATCTGTGGCTGGAATCCGGAAATCTAACACAATCACAGGCATACACATATATTTCACATCTGCCATCACACATAGCAATCACAAATTATATTTCATATAACCTTAAGGGATTCAATTCATTTGAAACCGTATAATCTTATTTGTTTTTACCCCCCCCTGGGTCAATTTGAAAAAGTTGAATAAGTCTAAAATTCTCTCGCTGCTTGACCAACGTTGAACATATTCAAGATGGAAGTGGGAATGTTTAGACAAGAAAAGTGTGCTGGGCTCGCTGCCACCGCCGTGCCGCGGCTGGGAACGCAGATTTGAGCCTGATTGACAAAAAGCACTAAACTATGGCGCTGTGTCATAATAATACTCGGCTGATTCAAATAAACAGACGCAAAGTTGGTACGGAGGTATTGAACCAGATATGCTATGACACAAAATCAAACAGAATTAAGTGACGCCGTGGGTCAAGGGGTGAACGTTTTGTTGCGAAAGCAGGCCCGGTTTGTGTCGTGAGTTTTTAACATTAGGCAGTTTTTCGTTAAGTAGGACATGTGATTTTTTTTTTCCCCAGCCAATCATATTCTAGCAACTTGTCGTAAATTTGCTTTGCATTATTTATTGTTATGGGAACTTCAGCTCAAGTCATAAAGTAAAAAAAAAAAAAGAGTTTACATCAGTGATACATCCAACTTAATATTTATATTTATTAAAAACATATTGTAGCGCGAACAAGCTATTCAACTGCTGTTGACTCCCTCGGAGATGTTTTTTTTTTTTTTCTTCCAAGTTTGTGGTCTCACCACAAAAAATGCAGACATTGACACCCCTATTTCTTTTTTGTGCCCAATTTCCAAACAATGCATTCCATTTTTTTTCCCTCCATCTTGCAAAAAAAATGTTCCAATTAAGTGTCATTGTTTTATATCTATTTTTTTTATGCTTACAAGCATAAATTCCCCGTTGTCCTTTTACTCACTGTACTTTTTAAAGCAAAACAGCTTGAGGCCAGGCAATGAATACTGTTCACAGTATCTAAAAATTTTTATTTTTTTTTTTTAAATGGCTTATCTAATGTTTTACAGAAGTTAGGCCATGAATGATGGATTGAGGATGAAGCTGTGGTGTAAAATGTCTTAAAAGTTCTCACCCATTAAATGTAACTTGGGGGGCCTACAGTAAGCATGTAATAATAACAACAATGTGTTTGCTGGTTAAAGCACACATGCATTTATTTTATTTTTGGGAATAATTCCATTGTCATGACTAAGAAAGGCTGTTTGCTGCATATGTAGACTATACCATAAACACATTGCATATAATAACCCAGATACATGAAATATAAAACACATGCAACATCTCACAAAACCATCTGGGGGGGACGTCCAAATAACTCCAGAGGGGGTTGTTTGTGTTTTACTACAAACATTAAAGCATTAATTTATTATATTCGGGAAACGCACCTCATAATTACTGAGTTTGGCACCAACTCCGATGAGGTCATTGAAGTCATTACCAGTTGTTGAAGTGAAACCAAACAAACTTGGCCTAATGTTTTGTAGTTTTCATTCACTTTACCATTTCCTTGATTTAAAGAGGCGATAACACACAGGCACATACTCTTAAATTGATCAATTAAAAAAACAAGGAAATAAATAATAAATCAATATATAATAATAGATATAAATAAATAAATAAATAAATAAATAAATAAATAAATAAATAAATATGAGAAAGTAGTGCATTTGCCCAAGCTCCCATGTCTGTTTATGTAAAAGAATGCTCCCTAAGGAATTCACCGCCCTAAGAAAGAAATTACCTGGATTACGTCTATTAGCCTGTGCACATTGAGCGCGATACGCAACATTAACTGGGCTACTCTTATCTCGCAGCCTGAAGGTGGATGTGTGTGCAGAAGTGAGCGGAATCGGCATCCCCAGCTCTGTGGGTAAGCAAGAACTATTCTGTTTTCAATTCATTGATTGCCCCCCTCCTTATGTATTTAAAAAAAAATAATAATAATAATCATTTCCTCCATGCATCTCTCTCCCATCAGACTTGAGAGCAGAGGTGCATTTGGATTGGTTGAAAGGCATCCGAGGGGGCGTGAAGCGAGTCCTCTTTTTGGATAACCAGCAACCTCAGCGGAGCGGACTCCTAACGCTGGGCCACAGCCATCCGCAGGCTTGCCTCAATTACACTATTTACCTACGAGTGAGCAGACCCCACCATAGAATCCCACCTGTTCTGTTTCCCGTCACTTTTGACCATATACTCCTTTGTTTCTTCACAGGAGGAAGACGAGTTCCGTGACAAATTGACTCCCATCTCATTAGCTTTGAACTACAGCTTAGCTCCTCCCTCTCAGGGCCAGACGCTCCCACCGGTCCTCAACTACTACAGCAGCACTTTCCTGCAAGAGCATGTATGGACACGTAGGCTAATAAATGAATGAAGAATATTTTATAAAGCCGATCAACAGGGATAACAAACTCAAACTTGTTGTTAAAATATGCCAAACTAGAAATTTAGGCCTGTGTGTTCTCTTCATGCTTGTGTGGGTTTTCTCCTGGTATTTGACTTCCTCCCACATTCCTTGAAAAAAAAAAAAAAAAAAGGCTCAGGAAGGGCTTGCTCGTCCCCCCCCCCCCCCCCACAACAGCATTTTATTGTATTCACTTTTTTTTTATGATTTAAAAAATAAGAAAAATATTTTTTTTAATTGACATTACTTGATACAGCTCCTTTATTGGATCTTGTCAGAGATTTGCAGAGGTGTACCTAATGTAATGTCCATTTGGTATATACTATGTCCGCATGTTTACAAACACTTCATGGTGGGATCATGTCCAGTGTCCTTCCAATATTTCCTCATAACAATCCTTTTCTTCCTCTCAGGCCTACATTCTCCTGGACTGCGGTGACGACAATATTTGCATCCCGGACCTTCAGCTCACTGCCAGCATGTAAGACCTCTGACAACAACAAAAAAAACATGGAACTCAGCCAAGACAAAAAAAAAAATCTGTTACTCGTCAAACAAAGGGAAAGGTTTACATCAGAGTTGTGCATTGTATTCAAGTCTATCATGTGTGTGTGTGTGTGTGTGTGTGTGTGTGTGTGTGTGTGTGTGTGTGTGTGTGTGTGTGTGTGTGTGTGTGTGTGTGTGTGTGTGAACCAGCCTTCTCTCTGTAGTGCTTCCAGATGCACGCCATCACCATGGCAACATTATACAAACATCCTGTCAACCACTACTGACTGACACATACATGCATACAAGCAGAGGTCAAGGACATTTAATTCCACAAATGCATCACTCCAAAAACATTTGACTGACTTGCTACTTGGGTCCATTTTTAGGATGAAAATGAAAAAAAAATGAAATCCCTCCCCCCTCCAACAGGGACCACTCTGAACTGGTGATCGGAGATGACAATTTGTTTATGTTGACCATCACGGCGACGAATCGAGGAGAGGGAGCCTACGAGACGGAACTACATGTCTTGCTCCCATCGGAAGCCGACTATATCGGCGTGGAGAGAAAAGTTGAGGTGAAAGAAAATCGCACACGTGCTACACACACACCAGTTCTGAAAATAGAAGCCTCACAATGAAGCAATTATCCCGTCATGATTAAAACACCAAGTGCGACAAAGTGTGACATCACTTCCTGTTGTGTCCTGTTGATGATTTTTTTTTTCCCCCCCTTCCAGTCTCTGGATCTTCTGGACTGCGAATACAACATGGTGAATGACTCCAGGCTCGTAGTGTGTGACCTGGGCAATCCCATGGTGGCCCAAACTGAGGTGAGCGGATACACACTCCAAATCCATCAAGCACTATTTTTTTTTTTTTTTGGTCACCCCATTCCTGCTTCTCCTCAACTTTAACACATTCTGATAGATTGTTTCCAATGCTTCGCCATCATCTCCTCGACTCTCATTCCATCCCACTAAATTTCGTTCGCCTTGACTCCGATCACCAATTAATACCCGGATGACTGACGTGCAAGGATCCAAGGCTTTGTTTAAAAAAAAAAAAGAATCCGTCGTCATTTGCTATCTGGACCTCATGTCGCATTATCATGTGTGAAGGTGTCAATGGAGATGTGACACCCCGCATTGTTATAAATCAATTATGTGGTCACGTTACACTGCTCAGGGGAAGAAAGAGAGTGCAGAAGGTGTGAGTATATGTGTGTGGGGGGGGTGGGGGTGGGGGTCCAGGCGGTCCAGATGAGAGTTATTAACTTTCCCCTTGCTCAGGAATCCACAGGCTTGTGGCGAACATACTCACATGCACATAATAGTGTCATCCATGGAATTGGGTCATTCGTCCTGCTTCATGTCACAAGTCTGAATTAGTTACCCAACTTAGTCTCGATTTTTATCACATTGGCATTGTCAGCCAAACATCTTCTATCTTGGAATTCCAGTTTGAAGGATTTTTTAATCGTTTTCTTTTCTACATGTATAATGTATTGAAAGACGTGAGGAAATCCAGAACAGTAGTGGCTTTCAACTTCTCCATTTAAGGTTCACCGCTGAGTATTTTCAGTCTTAACTTTCTTCTGTAAGTGATACGTTCATGGTCTCGTTAGTGGTGGGATTTTTATATATTTGATTTTTGTATGTTATTTTACTCAATCAGCATTTTAACAAGACTATGGATAAAATGAAAACATGAACTAGTGAGAGCTTTAATGTGGATAAAAGCGTATCCTGAGTTATAAATTGGCATGACAATCACATGTTGCCATCCTAAGCATATATCAACAACATGTAGCTTGAAAATGAGCTCTTTTTTTTTTATTCTAGCTCCAGATGCTCTGAGGAATAAAAAGATTGAATAGCTCGGACCCTCTGTGACGTACCCGCTTGCCCTCTTTGGATCTTCATCGCCTCACTAATGCGTTCCATATAGACGGCCTCAAATCTCCCACGGGGCTGCTCCTCCTGCTCGCTGTCATTTTCACAAGATGATGTCCACGTGTATTTGTGTACGCTCACTTTTGTGTAGTTTTGCGATGAGCACACACTTGCTTGCATGTGTTCTGCGTTAGAGGACATGGGGGGGGGGTCTCACGAGCATCTCAGTGTACGTCTTGTCAACACTACAAACTGGATCTTCTACTCACATAATAGCAGAGGAATGACCTCGTTGATTGGGCCTTTCCTGCCTCATTAATGGACACCAGGGTATCATGTGACTTGTTGATTATTAAAAATTGATTTGGATTTTTTTTTTTTATTCACTCTCCACAGATGTCTGTGGGCTTGCGCTTTTCAGTCCAAAGGCTTGAAAATGCTGGACCAAAAATTAGCTTTGAGCTACAGATCCACAGGTGAGACACACACACCATGATACATACCAACATGTAGAATACTGAAGAAAATAATGTTTGGTGGATTTTGTGGAATAAAAAAAAAAAAAGCAGTGTGTGGCTTTTGTGTTGACAAATGAAATTATTTATCCCACACAGTCTGCATAGGACAGCACATTGGTTAAACACGACGACAGAATAAAAATGATCTAAGACATTCCTGTCACTTATATTAAGTCACAGTTTTACGGCATGTGTTTTTATTTCTTTAACACCCCCCCCCCCCTCCCGCTCTTCCTCACCCGTCAGCTCCAACAAAGACAACCCAGATAGCAACCAAATCAGCCTGAATCTGGCCATCGTCGCTAAAGCTCAAATTGATTTACGAGGGTGAGTCCTTGCATTTTCTTTCTCCTCTCTGACATACAAACGATCTGCTTTTATGCTTTGGGTGCTTGGAGCAATTTATGTCCTCTGTTTTTTTGTTTTGTTTTTTGTTACACCACAGTGCATTAAAAAAAAAATGTAAAAAAAAAAAAAATACATCTGCTGTAATCATGTGCACATGGGTTAATTGAGAGCCCTCGGCGGGCACACTGATATATGTACAAACATGAAAACTCTGAAAAATACTTTGCGTTCAGCAGTTGAAATGAAAAAATATAATAATAATACTAATTTCTATTCTATGCAGGGTTAAAGAAACGTTATTGTCAAACTAATCCAGGCCGATCCAGATGAAGCTTTTTTGGCAGCATTTTAAATGGAACACAGAAAATTTTATTTAACAAGTGCTCAGCTGTTTACATCTCGTTGTCGAGTTGTAATTTGCAATGCTTTCATGAGATCGGAATTGCTCAAACAAAAACTCAATCTTTTGTGAAGAGCCAGAATTGATTCTGACTCCAAAAGTGCCAAATGTAAACATTCCAAGTGCTAGTTTGAGTTTGTCAATGAGAAATGTTTCAACCCAGGCAAAGGTCTCCAGTCTCCAATTATTCTTTTATTTTCTCTTTTCATTAGCACCAAAGCGTATTTAAATATATTACCAAGCCTCACTTTAAAGTTGCCCTATTTTCAGTAGTTATCTTAAACCAATATTATCATGAATTAACTAATCACGCTTCCTTTCTCCCTCATCTCCACAGGGTGTCTCATCCCTCTCAGGTGGTTTTGCCATTCCCACGTTGGGAACCCAAAGAGAAACCCGTCAAGGAAGACGACGTTGGTCCGCAAGTGACCCACATCTACGAGGTAAACACCGACCAAGTCAGTCATTAGGTGTAATTACTACTGTGGAGTCAGGTAAGATTCAGGATTAGTGTGATTTTTTTTTTTTTGTCCCAACATGGGATAATTAGCCAGAACCAAAACAAGGTCACAGACGACAGATAAAAGGAGGGAAATTGGCAGACACACTGGCGACAGTTTACAATGAGTGTATGTTGTGTGCTTGTCCATGTGCTGTACATGTGATGTCTTTAAGTTTTAAAGTTTCTGGCCCTCTCCTGCAGCTGATAATGATTTTCATTGGCGGTACTTTTCCCACTTGGCAGCTGCTTCTACTTAAGGAGGACATTTTTTTTTATTTTGGGGCTCCTTGAGCCAGAATTCCTGCCCCGCAGCATCAGGATCATGTCCTGTTTGGATGACTTACCTCACTGTTAATGACCGTGTGTGTCTATGTGAGAATGTGTGAGTGAGTGGAAAGGTGGCTTTGTTGAATTGATGGTTCATTTAAGTTCTCGATTCATTCCCCCGTCGCCCAAACGAGGGTTGGAGTTGTAGATTTGTCTTGTCTATGTCTCCAATCCCCACTGAGTGAAGGCCTATTAGTGCGCGGCCCAAAAAAAACACAGGTGGCCCGTGTCATCACGCCACAGTTATGATAACCCAATTATAGCCGATAGTCACTTGAGGCCCACAGCAATAAAACCACTAACTTCTCCACCACTTCTAACGTCTACAGCTCCATAACTCGGGTCCCAGTAGTATTCGAGAGGCCGAGGTTGAGGTCGGATGGCCTTCCCGCTTCCGTGACGAGAACCTGCTGTATGCCATGGAGATTAGAACTGATGGGCCAATAAGCTGTCGGACGAATAGCAGCCTCAACCCACTTGGGCTACAGGTAAGATTAAAAAAAAAAAAAAGAAAATCACAATATTGTTGTGTACTAGTTTAACCATCAATCTATTACTACTTGTGACTTCATCAATTGGGTTGTTCTCAGGAAAAGTGGTCCACCCCAAATTGCCAATAGCGATCTAGAATGAGAATTTATTTTAATGTTTTCTAAAAGCAACTCATTGAAGGTTTTCAGAAGTATTTTCTACATTTTTATTTTTGTTAGATTTCATCCCTCCAAGATACTCCCGAACTTCTCGGCTTCTTGAGGAACACCAGCGATCCTCTTCGCCGCCACAAGCGAGCCGCTAGCCCCGCCCATAATCACAGCGGTAAAACCCTGGTAAGAAAAACACATTTCCTGCACGGGAATCCCAAAAACTCCAGTTGTGTCTTTTCACAGAACTGCACTAACATCTCCTGCCTGAGAATCACGTGCGTGGTGGGCCGCTTAGATCGTGGCCAGAGCGCTGTACTTAAAATCCGGTCAAGACTTTGGGCGCATACTTTCCTGCAGGTCAGTGTCTGGTTCCACATCTTTGCTTCATTAACCCTTTGTTTATCGGGCCCCTGCTAGGCTTGCTGCGTAACTAAACTTAAAAGGTTGAAGTCATACCCGTGACCTTTGAGTCAATGTCCTTTGGCACGCTTCATTATGATTGTTGCTCAAATAACATTTCATTTTGTCCCGCAGCGGCGTAATGACCCCTACATTCTCAACTCGACTGTGACCTTCGTGGTCCTGGCCGTGCCTTATCGGGTCCAGCCCCCCAACTTGCCTCAACGTACCATCTCGGTAAGATCTCGACTTGGCTCGATTCTGCCTCGATGTGAATTTGAATGGTTATTTGTTTGTAGATGGGGACACCAGTGTTATGGGGGACACCAGATGTGTCCTTTGCCGTGCCACTATGGGTCATCATCCTAGCGATACTGCTCGGGCTACTCGTGCTAGCCATGCTAACGCTCGCCATGTGGAAGGTTTGTTATTTACCACCGTTTCCAACATCGTTATCGTCGGTCCGCTAAAGTGTCGCTGGTATTTCTCTCAGTGCGGTTTCTTCGATCGGGCGAGGCCGCCAGCCGGGGACAACGTTTCCGACCAAGAGCAGCTGACGTCGGATCGAACGGGAGATGCTTAGAATGATTAAGAACACTTCCTAATTAGGAGGAATTGTGGTTTTAAGAAGAATGTGCACCTTCTGACTGAATCCAATCCAAACAGAGATCTGGAGTTGTTGGACCTGACGTTTTCTCGACTCCAGATCTTCTGCCTCTCCCGTCGATGAACTGGCACGGCGGGAGGGACGACTTGTTACAATCTGCATCAGGCGGAGACTAAAGATTCTCAACTTTGACAGTACAGGATCAAAGCACACTTCAGCGGAAGACATTTTTGGGATCGGTTGTCAGTGGTGAGTTAGGACCACAGGAGAACAGTGTGAAGAAAGTTCTTCACAAATCCACATTATATGAACTGAGGTACACAGAGGCCTGATCTGTGTTTGTGTGAATGTGAGCTTATACACTCGCTAGCCACGATATTAGGTAACCCCCAAAATTGTATTTTGATCACTTATTGGTCATTTTTTCATCTAGATAACAAAAAGATTAACATGAGAGGTGTACCTAATGTTGTGACCGGTGGGTGTTTGTGTAGATATGTATTTGTGTGCAGGGACTGTACATTATAGGTGTGTATGTGTTAATTTAGGGGCTTCTCTTCATCCGATATTGTGTTGTGCGTCCGATGTGTCACACACATCGGGATGCATTAACATGAAGGCACAAAGCAAACGTGTGTATTTATGAATGTACGTGCAATATTTGTACATTGCGTGATACTGAAGCTTGTTTACACTGGCATTATTTTATCAGAGCTTAATGTATATACTGAAGTGAGTCGTGGGTATGATAGATTTTAGTTTTGCTACACAATCAAAAAAAAAAAAAGTTGTCTTGAATGGTTTGTGCCACACCAAATCACGGGAGATGGAAATAAGTTATATATGAAATGATCATCTGAGGTTTCAGTCTCTCACTAGCTCAAGGTTTTGCTTTTTTTTTAATTTTATACATGTATGGTTTATCGCATACCATTCATGTGGTGATCTCTTAAAAGTAAATGTTAAATTCTGACATTGATCTGAGTTTCGTTTAAAATGTTTTGTTGCTTTGTAAATGGGGAAAACACACCACAGAGAATAAATATGACGTCAAAGATTTTTTATGAAATTATCCCCATTTGTTTAGTTTGCCTGTCAAAAAGGATGTTTCACATCTACACTTCAGAGGAAGAACTCTTGCGCCCTCTAACGGTAAGAAGAGATGAAGAGCACACCAGTTTGAGGATGAACGGTGCCCTCGAAAGGCAACACGGGGGTGGTTAAAGTAAAAAATGAAATAAAAAGGCAAATTATTACGGATTATAAGGGCATTTCACACGTATTATTTTGTGTTCATGATAGAAATAAGACCACAACCTTGAATAAGATGTGTAACTGCCGAAGTCGGCACGCAGTTGTGTCTCTCGCCGCTGGGCGGAGCTGTTGCAGTTTTAACGATGGTCCAAGTTTTACATGATGCTCAAATAATTTTTGTGTGAATTTATTTTTATTTCTTGTTATTTGTTTATAGTTTATAGTAGTGTCTTGTTAATATTAAATTGCAATTGAAACCGAAAGTAAATCCTACTTCGAGGGCACTTCCTGTTTCTGAGAAAGAAGCGGGAAGGCAATAGTTAATGGCCGACCTAGGACGCGTTATCGGGAAGTTAATATGTTAAAACAGTTTAAGTAAAGTACCCGGTTGTTCACTGACAGGCCAAAGAGGTATGTATGTTTTACTTTTGTATTTAATGTGTATGTTTTGTAAATCTAAGTTTATATGTGTCTCACCATTTCTACGGTGTGATGTCCAAACAAATTAAGATCACAGTAAACATCTGTATCGAAGAATTCTTGTCTCTTGGTGAAAAATGTAGCACAATATGTTTCCATATTCATTATCCCATTAATATTTTTGAAAATATTTTAAAATTATGCTACTGGTCCATAAATTATTGAAAAGCTTCGGTGTGTAGCTTCGTAAATGAATTTTAAATGTAATTGGAAACCTTATATTTGCTCACAGGATAAACAAAGGCAGAAAGAAGAAAAAAAAAAAGAGTCCCACTGAATTACATTAGAGTCTTTATTTCTTTGAATATATTTGATAAAATTTGAAACCAAACATTGTAAGTAAAGATTTAACAGTTTTTGACTAGCAAACCTCAACACCATCAAAACAGGGGAACATTATTGATATATAATAAAGTGTTGTAGGATATAGGGCATGATGGCTGAGAGTTAGCCAACAAACAGACCCTTGTTACAAAATTGCTTTACAAAGTCAGCGTACAGATGTTTTGAAAAGAAAGTGCTCCTACTGAGGGTGTTGAACTGCTGTAAACTGAAGCAAAATGCTGAATGATTCTGCTCATCGCGTGATCATGTAAATTGGGTATTTTAAATTTTTATATTATCCTCTCCAACAACATTTTGGAAGACTTTCACTATTTACAATTTAAAAGTTGGCCCCATACATATGTCAAAGTGCAATCCAGTACTCCATTATCTCGACATCATTCAGTACGATTATCTAATTTAGTTCACTAGGATATTGTAGTTGAATTGGCTATTATTATTATTATTGAATCATGTGTTTATTTATTTATCGATCTTTCCACCTTGCTATCTGTCTGTCTGTCTGTGTACCCGTCTGTCTGTTTGTGTATGCCAGTCCAACAGGCAAGTGGCCGAGGATGCGTTTGCCAAACTCCGCAACCTTTATACACACACAAAAAAACTTCCCATTCAAAAACGGCATGTGGTTTACTAAGGAGTTGAGCCACGTCTATTTCCCTGACAACTGCAAGGCCGCCATCTCCAGGTAAAATAATGCAATTTGTTAATTAAAAGAAACAAACCATCATATTTTACATGGTTATTGAGACTAAAACTGTGTGCATGTATACTTCATTTTCACTTGAGAAATTCTTTCGAGGAGTTTAAGGTGGTTTCACTTTTATTTATGCATTACTTTTGCCTATGCTAAGCTAACTCTCTGTTAGCTACACTGTCATTCGGAGTCAGCTGGCTAATTGCTGGACAAGTAGCTACTCTAAGTGTTGTAACTTGACCCCAAAGGTACATGTATAGTCCCAAGTTTTAAGTGTCTGGTACATTACAATATACCTTCTTTTTTTTTTTTTTTTGCGTGAATGGCATTGTATTTTCTATGCAATCTCTAAACCTTTTTCAACAACTCTTTCTTCTGGTGTCAACACCACATTTTATTAAATTATCCATGCTGTGATGCCATTTTAGATTAGTGTCAGCAGAAAGAAATTCCAACTGAAAATAGTCCAAACACATAAGCTGCTTCCAACAATAGGGTGTAGTTTCTCAAACATGACATCCTTTTGGAATTTGTGCATTTTTTTTAAAAGCATTTTTAGTAAACCAGACTGCAAGGTAGTGGGGTCATACAATACACAACATAAATACAGTATACTATACGATATTGGCAAGCTTCGCCACCAAACATTTCTCTTAGAATGGAAAATTTGGAGTAGTTGCATTATGCCTTGAAGTGATCAATGTGAGATTTTGGATGTACAACAGTCAGTGGGCAGTATTTAGCCTGAGCAAAACACAAGCAGAACAGTCATTTTTTGTGTTTTTGTAGTTGTTGGAATTTTTTTCTTTTTTTTTTTTTTTTTTTTTTTTAGAATTACAAGAAAACACCTACAGGAGTTAGAAAAGGACATTGGCTATCACGATGAATGGGATCATCACATATTGAATTTTACACTGTGCAAGGTCAAGTCCGAATTCAAAGATGATGTCACATTCATGAATTGAAGCAACAACAGGACCACTTTGATGGTTGCATCAATGGAATGATTGAAGAAAGAGCGCCGTGGCACACACAGTACGTGGGCTACATAAGGGTTAGAATATCTATACACACACTGTACACATCCTAAGATACAATATACTGTACAAATCAACGCTAGCTGGCTTTCAGTAACTTTCTTTCTCTAAATAGTAGCTCTATCCATCATCAAAAATAAAGGTGAGATAGTTTGTCCAATGGGTGTTTACATTCCCGGCCTCACTATTCTATCATTATACACGTTGGACATGATGATAAACAGTCAGTTGATTATCCTCACCGATAGTTTGGGAACATGACCGCCATCGCCTCTGCCAACAACCCAACACCCACCGGATGCTTCATCAAAGTGCTGCTGCTCAGAAAGTACACAAAAACAAGTGATCATCCACATACCGTCTCAGACACACACACATGCGTACGGACACACATACCCTTCCTGAGAATGAACTGTAGAATTTTGGCTCTATTCTTAAAAGGAAATGAAATAGCAAAAAGACGAACGCCGCAGTGGCGCTGATGTAGCAGGTGTGTACTTGAAGACAAGAGCTTCATTGAGGAAAAAAGGTTTTTATTCTACTGCCCCTCCTGTTTTTTTTTTTCAACCAGGACAACCTGATCAGGTTATGTCCCTAACAATATGATCACCTGACTCATCAATCTCCATCGGCTCTACTGAGCACTCTCTAGCCTTCAGCTAAGTAGCTTAACAGAGGATATTGTGCTTTAGCATCGCCACGATTATTACTCATACGGCTCTTTTCCGAGACAGAAACAGTTTGCCATCGGAAGACGAACATTTTGTTCGTAGAGCAACTCAGAATTTGGCCTAGAATTTCAAAGATGAAATTATCCAAACATTGAACAATTCAGAACCTGGATTAAAAAAAATGGATGAAATGAGAGGAGGTACTCTTTTGTTTTTAAGTACAATTTTAAATAATGTGTTATTTGTTGTGCAGGACCCAATGTACCTGATAAGCCCACAGAGCAGTATGCCTTATTTCCACTGCACAGTACTTACTTGGCGCATGAGGTGGAGATTCTGATGGTCACTCATTTGCTGACTAGTTTAGAAGAATACATGGATAGAACACACAAACGAATGCTAAAGTTAGCCTACCCTGTTGCAGAACCTTAGCTCCATCCTCAACAAAGAATTTTTCCAGATACCTCCGCAGTTACGTCACCATGACTATCTTGATATTGTCCGTCGTGTCTTCCCTTCCAAGAACCAAAAACCAACAGTGCTGAAGTCGGAAAAGTAAATCTGAGTTGAGTAAATACTATGCAGTGGAACTGCGGAATTAGATGCCCAGGGTAACCAGCCTGCAAAGGGAGTTGGAAGCTGATAGCGAGCAAGAGGATCACTTACTAGCTGTGGTGCCACAAACTGGATTTCCCTCAGGAAACCCAAACAGCTAAGAGGGAGAGTGAATTTGATCAGGCTTCTGCTTGCCTCCAAATGTACGTAGGTTGAGGTTTCTTCTTGTCTGCTGGATGCGTAATAAGGCAATTGTTTACTGCTGGATTGCCAGCTTCTGGTCATATTGCAGTTTAGATCTATACAGTTTCAGAAATGCCAGTTCAATGCGAGTCCATTTATGACAATCAAGCAACACTCTACCCTAGTTTACCCAACGGACTAATGGACACCAAGGTGTGCTCCCAAATTGTAAAAATGTCAATGGTTGAAGTATGTACCACCCTATTTACAAGCTATAGTACTCCTAAAGTTATTTTTTTTTTTTCAGAGAGTCCATTGATGCTATGAATATATTGGTGGTATTTTGATTGTTTTTGTAAAAATGCCCAGAAAAAAAAAAAAGATCTTGAGGCCATCTGCTTTCTTTCGACTTCAACTCCTACAGGAATGTGTGATAGTGTGACTGCTGTCACACACATATTGCAAACCCGTCTGTATCAAATTGTCGAGCATTGTACTAATTGAAGGTGCAGCAAACGACATATCCGTGACTTCATAAGTCAGTATTGAGGACATTCATACCTGACCCCTGTGCACTTTGAGTGCCTTACTGTTGACAAACACACAAAACATACACACACTCGGTGACAGCACATACACTCCGTGGTATGAAAGACTGAATGAGAACTGAAAAATAAACACATGTGTGAGGTGACAAAGATCTCTGCAATGATTATTGCCAAATCAATATCATGAAATCGTACAATGGTTGATCTTTGACTCCTAAACGCGCTACCACACATCACGTCACGCCATCTCAAGAAATAACCCAGATGGCTCGCCTTTTACACATGAATCTAGGTTCTGTGCTTGTTCACGTTTTAGTCCGGAACGCGATAGTCCTGGGGACGATGTGACAACGGAGATCCAGCTCATGATCAATGACACACTTTTAAGGTATATCTTCCCCAACATTCACACTGCACTCATTTTTGCTTACAGCTTGATTGCACTGATTGTAGTGTGCGTGACCACACACTGTACTCAAAGGTGTCTGAACCTATGGCAGAAATAAAAATAGTGATACTGTGTAAATAGACTCTGCTAAGTTATAGTAGTCTGAACAAAGAGAACACAGAGTAAATAAACACAGTACAAACAACATTTCTCATAAGCTCCCTCCCATAGTCTATAGTTTGATCAAGCATTTTTCTCTGCCACTGCTGGAGTGGCCCTCTATGCTGATTTTCACCTCCTGTGAGATGATGGAGGGTTTGAGTAGAGTCAACGGAGGCTCCTCGTCTACCCTTTCAGTCTGTTCCCTCTCCGGAGCGGACCATCGTCTCTTGCGAACAGTGGTTCTGTCTGGATCTCTGGACTGTATTTTGCAGAGCGTGGGCATATCTATTTTCTCTGATCCCTGTCTTTTACCAGCACTTGCAGAGATTGCCAACACAGATTCTCCTCCACAGATCCCCTCCGCTGATCCTGGATTTAGTTGCATTTCGCTTGGTAACTGCCGTCCTGACACGGATCCAGCTATCCTCTCGGCACCAGAAGCCTTCATAACGATACCGCTGTTAATTCCTGTAATGTTTGGCCTGGGACTGTTGCTGACAGCTGCGCCTGTGTTGTTGCTAGGGTCAGACAGTCTTGTGGTTTTCAGCCGAGCCCCCAAAGACTGGCTGTCTGTTAGCGAACCATTCCTTAGACCCCGAAGAGTCAATGACACGCAAACATCACCTACGCACAGCTTAGCGCAGGACAGCTCAAAGAGCTGCGTGGTCCGGTCGGGACAGCATGAGGACCACCCTTGTCCGAATACAAAAAAAGGGTATTCCACCAGCACCTCCACACACACCTGCAGAAACACACAAGAGTTGCGAAATGTTAATGTTGTGCGGTGATTATCTACAAGGGACAGTAGTGAGACACCATGGAAGAAAAATGTTTCTCCCACCTGGGCCTTCAGCTCCCCCACAGAAAACTGTATGACCACAGCATTAGGACTCTGGCCACTATCGATTCGCTCAACGGTGCTTGAGTCAATCTTCAGCTCGCTGCTGATCTCTGCACTCTGGATGAAGTCCTCTGTTTTGAGGTCCTCCACACGCTTCAGCTCCCCATCAGCAAGTTGAATGATTGAGCCTCGCATAAAGAAAGGCGGGAGAGCCACAGGGGAGGAGGGAGAGGACATGTTGGGTGAAGCTTGGATGGAAGCAGGGACTGGAGCATGTACTGGATGAGTAACTGGAGGCGGGACTGGGGAGGGAGCTGCTGCCACTGCTGCAGGGACCGGGGCTGGGAGAGCAGGAGCCGGGCCGATCAAGGAAGGAACATGATTTCCATCGTTGCCTAAAGACTCACATTTGGACAGGGCGGTGGCAAGATAGGCATGAGGCATGGCGGTGGATATTTGAGGCGTTGTGGTCGCGGTCAGCGAGCTGACAGCGCGGCTGGTCTCCATTTCTGTGCCGTTATTTGCACTGCTGACTGGAATAAGCAAGGACTGACCACTGGGAATGACCAGGTGCTGCGGCAGTGCCGCGTGGTAGCTGACCGCATGCTGGTTGCCACTGGTAATATAGCCAATGATGGGGGCTTGTGTGGAAGAATAAAGACTTGCTGGCAGCTCCTCGGGGGCTAGAGTCGTCTGAATGACCGTATGGGGTGTGACAGACCTCATCACCTCTGATGACGAGAGGGAAGAGTAGGAGGAAGATCTCGATATAGGTTTCCCTAAACAGATGCCTCCCTTTTCAGTCTGAACTAAGGAAATCTTATTCGAGCCATGCTCCTGATCAGTGCTATGATTAGGCTGGGCCACAAGTACTAAGGAGGTCTGAAGGCCTGTTTGGTTCTGGCCATAGTCTGCGGGCACAAGGATGTGTCTTGCCTCATAGCTCTGAACCTGCTGATGATTTGCTGGTTGGGTGGGAGCTTTCATCTGTTTGACTACTTCTAATTCACCGTTCAGCATACCCTTAGCGTGCACCTCTGGTTTCTTTCCACCACAACCGTCTGCATACTGAACAACCAGCTGGGAGGGTGCGAGAGTGAGCGTTTGAGGGAGGACAGCATGATGAGGCTGGAGCTGGAGGTGAGCTCCAGGTGTCGAGACAGTGGCTCCACTGACGGTCAAAGGTGTTCTGCTATCAAGATGGATGTACTGGCTGGTGACTTGTGGAGAGCTTGGAAGGGAGACGGGAGTGAGCTCTGTGGGAGAGAGGCCGATTTGGAACTGCTGTTCCCCTTTGGTGCCAGGCGAGATCAGGGCAGTAGTGTAACCATCCAGGTGAGAGCGCTGTCCCATCGGGCTGGTGTTGGCCGGAACGACGTGAGAAGAGATGTAACCGGCGTAGGGCCCGGAACTTATGAACTGAACATTGGGTCCGAGCTGAGCAAACTGGATGGTTCCTGTGGGCTGAGGAATGGCTGTGGAATAAACTGCAGGTAGCGAGGCCAGCGGCACTGCTGAAAGAGTCGTCGCTGAAGTCGGAATCGTGGGAGGGGAAGAGGACGAAGTAGACGGGATGGGACATCTCGGGCTCTCTGAGTCTCTGGACCTGCAGCGTTCACTGGCTACACTTGCCAGCCATGCTAGGTTCTCAGTGTGTGGAGCGGGATTTTGATGGACCACTGGAGGAGTTGACGTCGCCACTGCCACTGGCCTTTGCTCCAGCGCCAGGATTTCTCGCTTTTTAGGCGGCAGGCATCCATTACTTCGCTCCTGATTGGATTTCATTGTGCCAGATTGGTTTTAAGTGTCTCTTGTTAGCGCTTCTATTGTCTCCTGCTCACTCTCAGTGTTTATGTCTTCTCTTTGCCAGGGTGCAATGGCTCTGCTAGTGCTCACTAGCATACAGCTCCAGGTCTCAATCCACACAAGGGACAGCTCATAAAATGAGCTCCATAAACTTCATGTGGAATCATCTCTAATGGATCCACTTCTTCCACAATGTTGGCTGGAATCTGATGACTGAGAAAGAAAACACAATGGGTAAGTACATACATCAATTTTTACTCTGACTAGTTTTCAATCTTTCCACTAGCCATGCAAGGAAAGATCCAGCCTTTGAAGCTGGGGAACAAAATGTGCAACTAAATCTTTATTTGCAACAGCTTTCGAGTCTTTGTCTATTGGCTTCATACCATCAGTATTGTATAGAAACATCCTGGTTATGCAACACTTGTTGCTTTGCTTTTCTATTGAAAACAGCCCTTTGAAGACATATGTGACAGTTATTCCCATCATGTGGTTCTCAAGTGGTTCTTACAGCGGAGTGTCACTACTTAAAAAGGCAGTCATAATAGTGATCCACTTGAAAAATGTGGTTGCTTTCATGTTTGTAAGACTGTTTCTGCCTGTTTTAGCCACTAGGTGGTATAAACACAACTCGTGTACTAAAACTATCCTACCAGACTGGTGGTTTCATTCCGGAGTATGTTATTCTTTGCATATTTTGTTGACGGGACTGTTTACGCATTCATTCAGAAATTTATGCAAGACTATAAATTGCAACCATCTCAGCATTTTCCATGAGGGAAAACCGTGAAATGATATTTTTATCTCATCTATGATTGGGAGATTGGAGTTTCCTGGGCAACACGCTCATGTCCAGTGCATGTGCATTGCTGTTAGCTCACATTACAGGAGAACAGTAAAGAGTGGTACATTGCTTTTTTTTATTTTTTATATAAACTCTCCAAGGCCTTGAGTTGCAGTCAGGGCTAATGTAAATATAAACAATTAATTCCAGGCAGACTTCATCGACCGGAACATTACACAGATGGAACAAAACTAGCTGACATTTAATTGAGGTACATTCTGTAAGATGTAACAATTTTTATTACCGTTGGGTTTTGCTGCAGAGTTGTAATCCTAAAAGTCAACTAAAATAATGTATGTATCTTTGTCAACAAGCCCATTGTCAATATTTGACTGTAGGCATAAATCGACATATTTTATAGCTGCATAGCTATGCATACGGTTAGCACGCACGCACGAGTCGACCTTGTTAGATTTGTTTACTATGCAGCCTCAAACTCTGAAACAACCTCACGCTCACCACTATTGTCAAATACAATGTCAGGAAACACTGCTCAACCTCTGATTTGTTAGAATTTGGAAAAACATTTTAGATGTGAAATAATAAAAATCAACATTACCCGAATTATCACTTGTAATGATGTAATGTAAAAATGTAAAAAGAAGTGAACCCTAAAAAAGCCCCGCCAAAAAAAAAGCCAAGTTGAAAACGCATCAAGAGACAGACACACGTGATGCATTAGCATGACGGGAGACAACATTTTAGAAGCAGATTTTCATCCAAATTCCCATTGGATAACTTTCCACTTGTTCAATGTGCTTTCCTAGATGTTCTGTTCTTTTATGCAGGCTTATTTTTGGGTCAATGACCAAGACACGGCTAAATTGCAAGACAAGCTCGAGGCACCGCAGAGATTGAGACTATGACACACACACACAATTCCTGCATAGCATTACTCTGGAATGAGCTTTTTTTTTAATATATTTATATACTACATAGGAGGTTTGCCACACTAAGCAAACACAAGTGGCCTATATAAAATATAGAGTCATCAGAAATGGACCTTGGTCAGTTTCTGTTTGGATTAGCTTATTCCAAGATAAAACAAGATTGCAGCTTGTCAAGAAAGCAGCAAAAAAAATCAAAAAAAAAAAATCTTCGCACTGTATGTGATCAAAAAGCCTCATACAGCCACAAGAGGTAACAAAGGAGGGGTGTAGACAACGAGTGAGGGGGAGGATAGCAAAAAATGGCAACGTAGGATGTGGATGGCAGCAAGGCAGGGAGAGGATTGGGAATGAGGAACGGGGTGAGAAAGACAGCGCGGCTCCTCCTGACCCACATTGAGCAGTGCCTGCAGCATCAGCCCCCGCCTTGCGATGTCACCACACACACTCACTCACTCACGCTAGACGGCGTGCAGCATCACTCTGTGGCAACAAGCCCACCTCAGCAACACCTGGAATGACATCATCTCAGCACAAAAGGCGAAAGACGACCCAAGTCTTTTTACCCGCTGCGCACATGGTCAGGCATTAACATCATCGCTTGATCTTCCCGCCTATTATTAGATCAGTGACTAGCAAACGCAACCCCCTGTGCTACAGAGAACAAAGGCGCGCTTTCAAGACACAAATGTCACGGCGAGTCAAGACGCCGTGGACACTCCGGATCCAGCCCTGGACTGTCCCCTCTGCGAAGTATTACATCAGATAAGGAGGGGCGGAGGGGGACACATGTTTATATGATGAGTGAGAATCCCAGAGAAAAAAAAAATCTACACACACGGCACGCTATGTGCGTGAGGCTGTTGTGTCTCCAGGTGAAAGGCAAATACATGTCTTATCTTACGCAGCAGTACCCCCCCCCCCAACCCTTTCCTGCGCTCGCATTGATCCTCAACTTCATAGCAATAACATCTCTCTGCAGCAGGAAGACGCAAGGAAGGAGTGATTACGTACCTAGAGTGTCCCGGCTACAATTACAAAGCCCCCCCCCCAATAAAAAAAAAGACGGCACAAATAAAATGACCCTGGACTGACATTCATGTCAGTAAGGCTTTTCTTCATATCTCACCTGCTAGAACCAGACATGGATTCACAGCCCTGTGCAGCAGTGGCTATATTTAGAAAACAAAAACATCATCATCACCATCATCAATTTGAGCTTATGCATGAAACAGCGGGGGGGGAATTACCGAGAAGGGCACGCATGTGGGATTCTCTGCGCAAAAATAGATCTCCGTCTTCATCGCAGCAAGGCAGATTGATACAATACAGTCTGGGGGGGTTTATCCAAAAGAGACATTTTATTGTCGTCGTCCCCCCCCCCCCCCTTTTTCTCAGTGTAAAACAAACGCGTGCGTGTCCCTTTAAGAGGCGGGCCGAGCCGTGTGCTTGACTACAGCCAAAGAACAGGCACTGGGGCTGAGGGCTCAGGCTGTTTATCTCCACAATGACTCCAGAGTTCTGCATCAGTGCCGGACATACACAGATCATACACTGGGGGGGGCATGCTGACAATGCAAGCCGCCTCCCCTCTCAGAGCAGTCACCTCAACATCTGAACGAATTTCAACATCTCCAGCCTTTTCTTTCGTAGCATGACAGCGTATAGTAGCAGGACAGCAAATACTACGATGCCACAAATCAAAACGCTTAGAGACAAGCCTCCTCCTCCCACCGCCCCCCCTCTTCCCTCCTCACCCTTCTGCTGGTTCAAGTACTAAGAATAGCTCACCAGTTCTTCCACAGCCACCGCTTGCAGAACATGTGCACCGATTCCTCCTCTGAAATCCCGGAGACGTCCTTTGTGCAGTAGCGAAGACCCTGTTGCCCCTCCGTCGCCCCTGCAATCGGCCTGATGGCAGAGGAGGTCTCCCCCCTCCGCCGGCCCCCCCCTTTCCTGTGCAAAAAGCCCACGCCAGGTCTTGCGTGCGAGGCTTCTCCAACGTGTGTTATGCAAGGCCACCAGACCGCCAGCTCACTCTCTTTGCCTGGCTGCCTCTCTCCCTCTCCCTCCTCTTTCTCCCTGCCTCTCTCC
This sequence comes from Syngnathus leptorhynchus, assembly GCF_054491065.1. Lineage (NCBI taxonomy): Eukaryota > Metazoa > Chordata > Actinopteri > Syngnathiformes > Syngnathidae > Syngnathus > Syngnathus leptorhynchus. Next base: position 3,586,983 of record NC_141202.1, read on the forward strand.
CTCAGTACTCCAACTGACATGGCTCCTCCCCCTCCGCCAGCCCCATCAGCCATCAGGTATTCATTCAAAAAAAAAAAAAAAAAACACACACACACACTACTTGGCTCCGAGCCCAGACTACGCTCACACAGGGAGGGAGGGTGGCAGCGAGCAACAGACGGAGAGGGACGAAGGAGGGAGGCGAACTTGGAGCAGGGTTTGCATAGACAGACATGGATGTGCATGAAGATAAAGAACTATTCACATGGGCATTTTCAGGCAAAGAGACTGGCGCAGATACACGTTCGTAAAAACTGACAGAGGATTAAATTGTGGAGTGTGATAGCAAAGCCCCTGTAATGCTCTGCCCTTGTTCATTTTCATATGCATTGCCCCCCCCCCCCAGAGGCAAATCTCCATCTAATCTGCACTGCGATGATTGAGCTGCTCTTCAGATGGAAAATGACTCAGAGTAACCAACAACCAGTCCTGCGCTGTCTTTTGCCCCCGGAGATATTTTACCACCCACACCCAGCTACTTGACTTGGCTCTCTTCGGACCTCTTTCCCCTGCTAGGCACAGGGCAGAGAGAGACAGAGAGAGAGAGAGAGACAGAGAGAGAGAGAGAGAGAGAGAGAGAGAGAGAGAGAGAGAGAGAGAGAGAGAGAGAGAGAGAGAGAGAGAGAGAGAGAGAGAGAGAGAGAGCCAGGCTGCAGACAGGGACTCTAGTGCCAAGACAGACTGCTATCTGCTCCTCTGCAGGCGCCACATGCAGGGTGGCCCCTTCCAATTGACAACACGCTGGAGGGTGCAAGGGGGACAATCCAACAAAATCGTACACTTCGAAGAGAGGACTAATAAATACCCTGAGAGGTCCTTTGGCGGAATGCAAATAGTTCCAATGGTGTCTTTGAATGAGCCTGGACAGAAGGTGGTAAAGATACATTGCATAATAGTTTGGGATTTTTTTTATTATAGTTTGTTTTATTTATTTTTTGGTGATTATTTTATTTTTAATTTCGTTAGTTTTAATTAGTTTTTAGAACAGGTTTGTTATTTTTTTAATTTATTTAGTTTTTATTCATTTTTTTATTTTTCAAATGCTTTGCTTTTGTTTTTATTGGTTTTAATATTAACTTTAGTTTTTTTAAATTCATGGAATATTTTACAAATACAACATAAAAGGTAATAATATTGTGTCATGATTTATAGTAATACCAAAATAAAATATTGACATTTTCATTTTCAATTGCAATTTAAAATGAATCCAAAAGCTCGTGAATGATTTTAACTAACAAAGACTAAAATGAAGGACCTTTTCTCTAGTAACTTGTCGTTACTTTTCGAAATGCAAATGTAGTTTCGGATAGTTTAGCATCTCAACACATGCACAGAGATTTGGAGTATTCCTTCCTCATTAAACAGTCGAATCAGTCAAGCGAGCTAAAACAAGCTTTCAAGTGGGAATTCTAGCAATGAAAGCCACGATGCATAAAAGTTGCGCTGCGCTGAACGAGGATACAAGTGCCGAACCTCGTAATTTCTTCAACACAACTCCGTGCCCTACTTCCACCATTGCTATGCAACTGCAGTCTATGCTACGATAACCACAAACTTAAGCTGTTCTTTAAAAATAAGCATCGCATCTCTTTAAGAAGTCACTTTCCTGCTGAATGTTAACAATCCTCCATTATTCAACACCCACATACATTATCTCTATACCCGACACTTTAACAAAACAAATATACTCAAACCAAAAGTTACCTTGAAAAAGGTGTGGGCGTCCACAATGAATGGAAGCCCAAGTATCTTCTCTCGCCTCTGGCTTCTATGTTCCTTCACAGCAGCGATGCTGTGAGATCCTCCTATAAGTGTGGCAGACATGTCCAGACATGTTTTTACTGATCCACACATGAGCAGTAGAAAAAAAAAAACATCATGCAAACAGACATGAATGGATCCCGAGCTGATTTAATGAGGGATATGTTCTCATGACGAATATTCAGCAGGTCAGCAAACTCTAGGTGGGTGTAAATGAGGCTTCCGACTTCACTTGTCGCGTTACGGCGTAACGCCGAGGCAAAATGTCAGCAAAGGGCCTGCTGACTCGGGAGCTCATTCCCACAACTATTAACTGGGGTGTGTTGAGATTTGTTGCACAATATGACGTAAGCGCCCGCTTCAATTGAGTTTGTTTACTTTCAGAACACTGGACTCAATGACGTTATTAAAGTGGAAAGAGAATGTTTTGTTGTGTTAGTGGGTAGCATATCTGTCTCACAGTTCTGAGATTCTGGGTTTGAATCTTTGGTCCACCTCAATTGTGATTAAAATTGAATAGACGGGGATCGTTGATATTATTCGTGAGTTTCTTTGCAGACAACCTTTTTTTTTTCAAGGACGGTAGATATAGAAATGAAGAAAAAGAGCGGAATTTGTTGTGAATAGGACATGACACGGTGAGGCCACACATTCCTGAAATAATTCCTCAAAGGCAACAGCAAAAAACTACATTGATTTTCAAAACATGTACGTTGAGGGTTTTTTTTTTCGAAGAATTAATTCTTCGAGCTGAGTTGCGACTATTTGAGACTCTTTTGAGGGAGAAAAAGAAATTATATGACTCAGAATAAATCATCTACTTTGCCTCTGCATATCAGACATGTAACATGATAGTTTGAATTTTAACCGTGTCTTTCCTGGAAATGAAGAACTGTAAAAACCAAAAGTGAATCAACTGAAGCTGTTCTGTTCTGTCCTACCAGGGAAGACGGGGATGAGGAGGGCACCCTGGGGGAATCCTTTGCATTAATAAAATACAAGATGGAGAATAGTGAGTGGGTGGCAGCATTATGGTAGCATGTGTTAGCAGAGTGGGAGGTAAAACCACTCCGGCGAGGTCCTGTCTGAGAGCAGACCGTCCTCCGGCTGTGGCTGGGCACCCGTTCGGAAGTAGCAGCACCAACGCTCCAATGCTATGCGGGGAGAATGTGAAAGTGCTTGCTGCCATGGCAACAAGGCCCGCTCCACAGTCTCCAGTCCTGCGTTAAGAAAGACGGCTAGCAACGTGGCCGTGGCTCAATGGCGGGGGAGCATGACACGCTGAAAGAGACTATTGAGAGCTTGTCAATTAGTTAATGGCCACAGTACAAAATCGGCAATAGAGGATGACCTCTTTTTTTTTTTTTTTTTTTGCTGTTTGAAAATATTATACCGCATGGCTTTCTCTACTGTGCCTCGGGGTAAGAAGACGGTCACTGATATTAGCGTTACGAATTAAAGGGACATCGTGTATTAATTTGAAATTAAAAACTACTCAATTATTTGTGCAGTTTATAGGATTCAAGAACAACCATGTATATAATTGCAGGTGGTGTCCTTAGATCACCTGTTTTGGTCCATCATATATGTTTGTCAGCCAGGACACCTTGTTAGCATTAGCGCCCCTCTTAGCATTGTTATTTTGAGGTGTGTATGAACGTTAACACATCGTAAAATGATATTTTAGGACACAGTTCTTAGCATGTACATTTATTAGCTTGGCTTCTTTGAAGTCTAGCTAATCCGGTTCGGCTACATGCTATATTCAAAGTTAGTTAAATAATAGATATTGCCAGTGGCTATGAAATGGATTCAGATTAAATGGAGCATGAATATGCAATATATGAGCATGTGGACTTTAAAGTACCCTAAAATGTTACATTTACAATCACAAACATCGGGTGCATAGTGACATTTATGCTAATTATATGTATTCATTTGTTAGGTAGTAGTTATTCTGTTGTTTCTTTTCTATCACAGTGGCTAAAAAAGTAAATTGTAATTCACAAGCAGAGATGAAATATTCCACACTTGCTTGAAATGTGTGTGTGAATAATACTGCTGTTCTTAATGCTGAAAACAAGTTGTAAGAAAGGCATTTCAATTCATTTGAAGTACTTTAAAAGCTTTGGGGCATTTCATTTCTACATTCCAGGAAATGGTTATGGACAAATGCCCATAACACTGGCTGGTCATTGTACTGGAGGATGTTTATCGTTTTATATCCGGAAACAAGTTTGGAAACGTTTTGTTATTTTTAGGATCTGAATGTTTTTCAATCCAAATTGCCCAGAGTGCAGTCGCTAGTCACAGTTGAAGACGTGTCTGGATGACATTAAAACGACGTAACTGCGGCTAGAGATCCTGCGGAAAAATGGCTGAAATGACCGAATAAGGAATTTTAAACAGTGGCTTAGTAACTGAAGGTTTGTTTGTTTTTTTTTGGAATATGTTCTAGTCAAGACGTCTTTTCCAACATGGATGACACTGAAACGCAATTAGTTTCTCGTGTAGATACTGAAAGCAAAAAGCATCGGAATAAATCAGCTTTCTTTTTGGCTGAGTCTGAGCGCCAAGACTCCTTTTTCATTCAGCTCAAAATAGAAAGTCACTGCTTACGCACGTCTCTACAACATAGTTTGGGCAGTGCCGGGGCGGGAGTGATTTGTGGGGGTGGAGTAACAGAATCGCAGGGAACCAAAAGTATCTGGAAAATGCCAAAGAGTGTAAATCATTGGTTTGATCCGCAGGCAACTCCCATTTGGTATAAAAGCAACGCCGCATTCAAAGCATGTTTGTAACATATTGATTTACATGCTGTGTCATGTGATCAGATAGCCTGTGTCCATATGACGAACCCAACCATCACTTAAATGACCTCGGTGACCCCCCTCCCCCCCCCCCTCCCCACTGCAGTAACTGCATTGCACCAGCAGAGGGCAGCGCTAAATACAATTGAAATACAAAATCGTACTCAATGTTTTCTTCATTTAATGATATTGTTTATCTCGTGTAGATTTAGATGGAGATAGATTGATATATATTATGGCATATTTTCAAATCGATAATATATAATTAGAAGATTGAAATAAACATTGTCTCGTATATAACTAAGTTGTATATAATTAAATCTAAATAAAAATGGAAATAATGGAACAGATACCAAATGTCAAGCATATTTTCCATGTTTACCCAAAAATGTATTTGCAGCAAATATACGTCACGCCAAGTCATCAAAGCGAGAGAGGAAATACTCCTCCGTGGTTGTCAAGACAACTGTTTTGCTCAAAAATCAACATAACACTAAACAAAGAGAACTAAAAGCAGGTTAAGTCCAAAAGGTTATTTAATACCCACACTCGCATGGGAACTTCATGATTGGACATCACTCATGGTGAGTTTTGTACTTTCCGCACATCTATTTTTATAACAGCAGCAGAGAGCGCAGCGTGCCTCGGAAAATGTGCTTGATAACATTTATTTATTCACTAGCCTAGAAATGAGTTCATTTATAATAGCATGGCCGTGCGGTATATTGAAAAGTACTGATATTGATTCTGGTTTGGAAGCAAAGACAATTACACAGCGCTTTATTTATTCATTAGACTTTGTCCATAGCGTTATGTAATATATGATCCTAACTTCAATGACATCTCCGGTGATAGATTTTGAACAAGTATGATTACTCTAGCCATCTACTGAGAAATTATCCGAGCAAATGTTTGTATAAGCGTTATAACTCTAATTTCCAAACACAAGGTCGATTCTCACCACGGTTTATATAAATTATTGCTATCGCCAATGGAGAACGATGGCAATTGCGTAACCCACGGAGAGATTCATTGCACAATGAGGTACTTTAACACAAAGGTCTGTCATAAATTGAAGCGATGAGTTGGTCTTTTCTCAGAACTCCCCCCCCCCCTCTCTCTCTCTCTCTCTCTCTTTCTCTTTCTCTCTCTGGATGGGAGCCACACGACATGGCAACGGACAAATAGATTACTAAATTCAGAAGCGCGTGTGGGAACTTGACCGGCCCACTACTTGTCCTCATTAGTTATTTTTACATTCAAGAGTTGTGTCAAAATGATGCTTATTAAAAATAGCAATATTTGAAAGGTATCAATTAATGTGCAAGTATGGCTGCGTGATTCAATGATGACTGATGAATGTACACTAGGGGGAGCCAAATACAAAAACATCCAAATAATATTTTTTAAAAGTTTGTATTTGATAGAAAAGGCTCAGGTGACTACATATTTAATACTCTTAAGATTGATTTGTGCGCAAGTCTGAATTGTTATGGGCTGAAAAAGCGGGCGCAAAAGTTTTATAAAACAACATTCTAATAAGTTTTATTTACATCAAATATAAGAATATTTTCCCACTTTTTTTTTCTTCCCGACTAAGATGTCTGGTTGTGTGGTGAGTCATGCTAACATTTGTAAATCTTTATTTGCTCTTAATTAATCATTGACGTTATGACACGACAGCTTTTTTCGCACTGAGTAGCAGACCAAAAACAATCTTACTTGATCGCAAATATTTCACATAATTAGCCAGAGTAGGACACAAGTTTGAAAACAAATACGTTTATTTTAGTTAAATAACATTTGTGGCAAACAATTTTGCATCTGTTGAGCCAAAGAATTATCGGAGAAACAACCGTTTGACAAAATGGCGATGTTAATCATGCACTTAGTGGTCTTTTGGACAACAGAACATTCCCTGTATTTGCGCTCATCTTGAAGTCAGTGGTATATATACATATTTATTTACTTATTGTACAAAAAGCAAAGTAAATAGACCAGGCTGCCAAGCTTTCGATTGAAAACTCTCAAAGGAAAAAATAAATTAAGACGTAAGCAGACTCGTATTCAAAACAGTAAGACTTCAGTGCCAAATTATCACTCAAAACTAATGGAGCGTTTTAATTTTTTAACAATAATTAACTTCGTTTTTTCAACCTTTTTAAGAACGTTAACAAAATGTGTGTGAACTATCTTCTACATCTTTGTCATTTTACATTTCAGTATTATAACTTAAGTGTGCTTCACTTCATTTAACACTTGAATGATCATGAGCAATGTTAAAACATAGCCTAGAACATTGTCTGTACAGTTTATGAAGATTTTATAATGCGATAGTTTGGACTTGGTACAAAGGTTTTCTACTCATTCCTCGACCACAACGTATGTTCACTTGCACTCTGAAACATTGTCCGTACTTCAACCATATTCTTCTAATATTTTAAGTCTCCAAAAATCCTGTGGATTACCAGACCGTACCAAGTTGAGGAAGAGTTCAGGCTTCAGAACACCAAATGTGCCTTTGAGAAGTACTTGAGCACCTGAAACAAGGAGCCAAGTCCAAAAATCTAATGTTTCAATTCTCAATCACCCTTGATTTCAAACGGTATTATTATTATTTTTTTTTGAAGGCAAATCACGAGCTGTCCTTCATCCTCATATTCGAGGGAGAGACATGAACTTGGCACAGAGACTCATGCAGCTGTTTGTGGAGACACAAACCAAGATTGTGAAGCACCGATCCATAAGACCCTCATTGTCGAGTTCTGGTGCACAGTGACCAGAAATAAGTCCTTCACACATTTCATATCAAACACTTGACGCAGTTGCGTTCTGCAGACGGCGGAAATGCTCATCCGGGTCATCTGACCCTGGATCGCTTGACAACAATGGTGCCGGCGACCATGTCGTACACAGTCCTGTTATGCTGGAAGAACAGAAGCGTGACAAAAGCTGGGAAGAAGAAGGCGATTGAAAAGTTCTTGCTCAGGGCTCGCACAGTTGATCTGTGGAGAAAAATTGTGTCGTTAGAGCAGCGGGTACAAAAATTCCAACCGTCCTTTCCCTCCCGCGATTAATAATATAACTCACGCAGACAGAGACACATCAGTTGCCGGCACCACGAGGACCCGATTGGGCTGAACCAGAACCGAAGAGTCGCACGTCACAACACGGAGTCCAATAAGGAATTTTCCTGGGGTGGCTCCTCCAGCTCCCCAAATACACACAATCTGCAGGGACAAATAAGGTTAGAAGTAAAAATATTATAAAAATGTACGCTGCTTTTTCGAGGGTGGGGGAAACTTGAATTGTTGTATGTTATTATAATTGTGAAAATTGTAGTTGATTGATTTCATGTCTAAAGTGTTTGTGTAACTTGACTTGTACGACAATATTACCCAAAACATTCCCAGTCATGACTCCTCACCTCATAAAAACAAACTAATATTGGGTACACGAGAGCAACCAGCATCATTTTCTGCAACTCCTCCATCGACGTTTCCTCATCTATTTCATCGATGATAAAATGCATTGCAAACTTGGATACATCCCTGAGTGAAAGAGAAGCAAGGTAGGTTATTTCATATAACAAAACAACCCCCCAAGTGTCAACTTTGCCACTCCATGAACTTACTTTATTCCACTCAGGTGCATAATACTAATGATAATGGTTGCTTTGATAAAAAACAAAATGAAAAAGTCCACAACTTCAGCCAGGAGTCTTTGGAGAGGTGAAGGGATGGTGTACTCTCGACCTGGAGAATGAATTCGTAGGCTGGGTTAAATAGTTCATGTAGGAGTAAGCACATAGACCTTTTATGAATAGCGGCTCGTGCGATCGCAGGGTACTTTTGGATGGCCCAAAGTAAAGCTTTTTGTTGCAGCCATTTTTAATTTTCAGCTATTTACCTGGCCTACGTGCGTTGCCATTCTCCTGTGGCAGCTGCTGCGGCTGAGTGGGCACTGCAGCCCCGCCCGCGGCTTCACCTCTTCGGCTACTCGGGGATCCTGAGGTGGCTGCATTGAGCGATGACGGGACACCAAAGTATTGACCGCTGGGATCGAGACGCGATGTCGACGGTCCGTTTGCTGACTGTAAAACACACGGGTAGGACATGGCTGCTGACGCCGCCAGCCAGCTCTGCCATGTCACATAGCCGGTGGAGTATTGGCACATCCACGCCTGTAACTTCTCACAATACTCCGCGGTGGTGCACTTTTCAGGTATATCTTTCTCGTCTTCGGGTTTGTCTTTTCTCTGTGGATCTTCTCCTCCGCGGTGTTTAAGCGCATTAGAAGCTTTACTTTTATCGGAGTCCATCATGTTTGTGTTTTCAGTGTCCGCCATATTGGACGAAGGTGACGCAACGTTTACGTCACTCCCATAGTATTTTCCGAGTCCAGAGGGGGGAGTGTTTTGTAACTGTTGGAATTTACGGTGTAGTAAATTTAGTGTATTTCCTTTTAAACGGTTTATGTTTGTGCACGATGTAGTTGAGATAAATTCACTGTTGATTTATGGCGGGAAAAATCCCATAACTATTGGTTAAAAAAAAATCCCACACGCCTCTCCCTCTTCAAAACAAAATGGTACTGGCCGTATTCTCTTAACTAATTCTTAAAATAGATTTTGGACATTTTCAACTTTATAAAACCAAGTTATTCAAAGATGAAGCAAAATGATAAGTAAAAGTAAATAATTTAGTAGTCACAATTTAATATTTCAACCAGATAATTGCATAGTTTTTGCTTTTTTTTTTTTTAAAGACAATCAGTAACCATTAACCAATTACAGTAAATTGAACATTTGTAACTAAATACTTTTAACTAACCAGTTATAGGGGAAAACTGCTTGATTTTTAGACTTTAAACAGGGGATTTTTGTCTTTAAAAAAAGAAAAAATGAATTTTGTGGCTATTATGCTTCACAGTCATCAAGTCTGGCACACCAGGAGCCCACTGCCCCAAAGAGGCTTAATTAGGACAAGTCCAGTCTATGCATCCAAGACAAGAGGCCTCGCAAGTGAGGGGTCACAGCTTTGACCTCAAGAGGGGATTTGGCCACGCCTGTTTCAGGAGACTGCCGATACAGTATTAGGAAAATGTGTCCTTGTTCGGAACAAAAGCCCATTGTCCAAAAACACCAAAAAAATCCAGCCCGTTTAGTCAGACATCAGAGTGACTTAAGGTGACTCAGTGAATGACAAAATCCTCCTTAATACAAAGTCTGAAGTTGCAGCCAAAACCACTCCCCTCTGACAATTCTAAATTCCTGCTAAGCACAAAAGACGCCTTAAAACCTAATTCTTGAAAAGACTGTTCACATGGTCGAAGAATGTTTGCAGACATGACTGTTCTTGTTGCTACAGACTTCAATTTGAAAGTAAAAAATAACTCCATAGACTTCAGCAAAACGTTTTGCGACAGAATTTTTGGAAAACAAAACCACATTTTGCACACAAGCTCAGTTCTTTAGATTTTATTGTATACATTTTTTTTTCCCCCAAATGTCCTTTGTAGTTCAACATACATTTCATTATTGCAAGGCTGGACTTAAGCTTCCTTCTCATAGGTCCTCAATGCAACAACATCACCCATGATACATTTCTATGGAGACAAAATTCACAGTTAAAAGGTTGCAAGTCGCATTAAAAAAAACTTTTGTTTTTAAAAGCTTTCAACAACTTACAGCTGCCAGTTTGCCTTCGTGAATCTCTCGTTCCATTGTTGTAGACTTGCCATCCCACGTCTGCTTCTGCACAAGTTTGCCATTCTCAAAAGTGAAGATGGTCTGCGGACAGATTTTAATTTTGAGGCTGGCAAAATGCAGTTTATTCAAATTTATATTAAAAAAAAAAACCACCTTGGTGTTTCGGTCATCTGCCGTGTTCTCATCGAATTCCTCGTTGAGCTTGAATTTGATTTCTTTGGTCTTGAAAGTGCTCTCGGACCTCATGGTTATGAGGCCTGCATCATCCACGCTGATCACAAGGTTGGGCTTGGCCATGTTGCCCATCTGCCGGGTAGCAAATCCCACACCTCCGTACCAAACAACATTTGCTTCAATTAACACCAAGAAAGCTCAAATGCTAAAATGAAGTATATCCTTACCAATAGCCTTCATGTATTCATCAAAGTTCTCACTGGCAGTCAGCTTCCAGGTTCCAACAAATTGCTCAACCATGGTGGAGTTTAAAGTCGACTTTGTGGTTCCGAGACACAAAAAAATGCAAGTCTCCCTGTGGTTGCAGGACGCAGACGAGAGGACAAACGGACACTCCGAGGAAATGGTACATTTGAAGCCCAGTGGAGCGCACGCTTGATACGGAACCGCCCAATAAGGAGCAGGTGCTGCCATTGCCATGGCAGCAATGGGATTAAGAGGTGTGTCTTCAAATCAAATTCTGGTGTGTGGGTCGGAACAGGAAATTGTAGTGTTATTTGGACTAACTTAGATTAATGTTGGCAGTTTCGATCATTTAATATGTGTGTGGTGGGCAAAGTATAGCCCAGGGGCCACATACGGCCCACTCTGTTCTTTAAACTGGCCCCACTTTATTAATATTCAACCAATTATTTCATGACATTCATTAGATAATTGGTTGAATATTAGTAACATAAAAAAGTATAGGTTCGTGTACATTTAACAGATTTATTTATTTTAATAATTTATTGCAATTTAATTGCAATTGATAGAATGAAACATTTATTCATTCAGTGTTACTAAAGCTAAACTATATATTTTGCATCCATTATTGCAAATGATAAAATTTAACATTTACAGATACCTTTTGCATAAAAAATACAGTAATTGGTTAACTATAACTAAAATATTTATAAATGCCATTTAAAAACAATAATTTATTTTTATGCTAGGAGAAAAATAAACTATTACTTACACATTTGAGCTATTCTGTTGGACCACACTGATAAATGACCTGACAAAATCTAAATGGCAAAATCTCTGCATACCTGTTAGATAATATAATTAGGTTCGGGGTTAAAAAAAATGTCTCTATGTTTTAGATTTTTATTTTGTTTAATTCAGCAGTGACTTTTAAACTTAGTTTATGCAGCTTTTTTTTACATCATTCTGTAGGTGCGATATGTAACCACTAGATGGCGTAAGAAAAGCATTGGCCTGAACCTCATGGCGTGTCATGAGTTTCAAGGCAAAACCTTGATAAGAATTCCTATCCTGATAACATACTTATGTTTATTATTAGTTTCTTCTGGAGTTCAAAAATAGCCATATAACGCCTTACAGTCTGGAATAACATTAAAAAAAAAAGTCTCCTTGAGATCCAATCTTCCTTTCTCTGTTGCGCTTACCCTCATACGGGTGTGCATGGATTACTGTTTCTAAATTGTTGTCTTGTGCTAAATGCTAACGCATGTCATATTCATTAGCATCAACTGACATCCACTTATGATGTCATAAATTGAGGCAGGGGGCCGGGCTGGATGTACGATGGAATGTGCATGCCGTCCCGCATCTGCATCCATCCAGATGCCATCCCGAGAAGTCCTTTCCTTCTGGTTTTCATCAACACTTCAAGCCCCATTGATGGTAGAACAGAGGCTACGGACAAAAGCTGTATATACTGTACAAACAGTGCTCTGAGCGGCAGCACACTGACTCATTCTTTAGTCTGTGTGAGAACGGAGGGGGACCCCTTTTAGCTCCTTTGTGTTGGTGTCTGTCAACAGTGTAGTTGCAGGCCGGGCCCATTGTGGCGGCCAGTGTTGCGTATTGACACAGGGCCTCGCTCAGCTTGTTCCCAGGGTCCAACCTGGGGGACTCATGAATAATGGAGCGAAGATCCTCCAGGCCAAAAAGGGGAAATGAAAAGTTGCGCTTGGCTTCTTGTAGACATGAACTGCTTTTTTTTTTACGTACCAGAAAATTGAAGTGTGCTCATGCCGCCGATTGTGTCGCTACTGGTCTTGCGCCTTGCACACTGAGGAAAAAAAAACCGTATTGACGTGAATGGTTCCACCAACAGGGGGCATCGCTTTTAAATCTTGCTCCCAAGCAGGTCCAAGCCATCTGCTGAAAGGCTCACACAACCTGAGTGGTGTGCCCTCCCTGTTTTTGACTTTATGAGACCACTCCATTCAGGGGAGGGTGGGTGGGGTGGGGGGGGGAACCAGAGGCCAGCGTGGGCGCCGCATGTGCGTGTGTGCGACAGACAGAGGGCAGAGCGGTGCCTCTCGCTTGTGTGCTTTGAGCTTTTCCAGCTTTGATCTTCCTCATCCCTTCATCCTTCCACGCCTCCGGCTCCTGGTTCGTGTGGCACACCGACGGCGGTGCAAGGTGGGGGGGGGGGGGGGGTTCACAGAGAAGCTAGTTGTTCTGTCATTAAAGCGCGAGGCACGGGGACCCCTGCTCAAGGCGTAATGCCACCGGGCGCAGATTGTAGTGGGCGGCGGGAAGGGGGGGGGGGGGGGGGGGCGTTTTAAGGGGGGGAGGGGGGGCACATACTGTACAGTTCTCTGATTCTCTTTTATGCTCTTAGATCCCCCCACACCAGTTGGGCTGGAATTCTTATGTGAAAAACAACCACCACAGCGCTTAGAGGCTGCCCTCATGACCTCTAACATGGGAAAGTCCAGCATTCAGCTGCTAGTTATATAAAGCCTGCCAGAGTCATGACAATCCCTGATGAATCACTTTCGGCTTCTAATGTCTCTTAGCATATCACATGGAAACATTATTTTCTGGGGCGATTTTTTTAATTGACAAAGCTTTATATAGTTTGTGTCCATCGTCTGAGTTATCATGTGAAGATTTATGTTAGAAAGCATCCTTTATCCTCCCAGAGTATGATAATCCTCAGACGTATGACCCCCCCCCCACCTCCCCGCCCCGCACCCCCACCTGCTGAGCTCAGACTGGAAAACACAGATGCGAAGGCACAGAGCAGAACCCCTAATTGAAGATTAATTGGATAGCGGGGGCACTTACCTTTGTTTAGACATGTGGTAAGTGTTAGGCCGTGACAAGCGACTCGGCCGTCTCAGCAGATGACTGCATTTAATATTTCATGACTCACTTTCAGGGGAGGGGGGGTGGGATTTGGGGGGTGGGGGGGTTATTGCTGCCTTGTGGAGCAATCAGTGCGTGCTCAAGTCGATGACAGCGATCGTGCATGTCTGCAACGCCCTCCTCTGTGTAGTGGCAAGTGCTGGCTAACCTTTCCTGTCAAATCCAATCATGCGCTCATTGTGGATCGATGGAACAAGTGTATCGTTCAAACGTGTTTAATCTTTTACCAAGACGTGACAAAAGTGGGGGACGATTGTGGTTGTTTTTTTTTGACTCGACATGAAGTGGCCGGCTTTTAAGTTTTAAAATAAGTACATAAGTAAAATACAGATAGCTTGAATCCTTTGACGTTGGTTTTGTGTGATGATATAAATGACTTAAAAGTTTTGGGTGACTTTGCAGGCTTATTTCCTAATTGTATGATCCGCTTTATATTTTTAGCGTATTCTAAAGGCCCACTAGCAAAGCAAATCTCCTTTCGGCTAATAATAGGGATGATTAACGAGCATGGATAATGAACACATGACTATCATATCTTTATTTGTCATGTACATCAGCTTGAAATAGAGCATGCACAGAAATAAGAATCAATAGAAGAACAAGAGATAAAAAATGGCGACGGAGTGAGGAGTGGCCATTTTGGGGTAAAAGGAAAGCTGTGCCGCTAACTAAACGGGACTTTTTTGCTGCAGCTCACTGGCAGCTTGACTGCAGCAGAGAGTAATGGGGCTGGCAGGGCGGAATCAATTACTGGCCACAACACATTTTCCCACAGGATCGGAGCTTGGGAAAGCAGCGCTTGCTTTACTGCAATGCAGACAGCTGGCACTGAGCATCCAAAGAAATGTTTTCATATCAACTCGTAACTCACCCTTGTTTTGCCACATGCAAAACGTTACGGCTGCTTTCAAACTCGGCCTACGAGCGGCTCGGTTATCGTCTTCATATAGTAGATTGATTTGACATTTCAGGGTTTATAAGTTTTCCCCCTTGTATGAGGAAGATACATTTCAATTAAGGCTCCAGCACGCCACACACAAACACACACACACACACACAACCCCATTGATATGCAAACAGTGTTTTCATGCGGCGATACAATGTGTGGTCTTAAAAGTAGCCGGCTCCACCGTGCCGCTTTCTGTGCCGGGCCAGGCAAGGGAGGTGGGGGGGGGGGGGGCATCACGTGCTGTCTCCTGTTGCGCTTATTTGGAAAGCAGCCTTGTGATCTGCCATCTCGCCTTTGTGGACTTGCTAAGTTAAGTGTTAATGGGGAGCATACTTGTAAACGCCATGGGCACGGTCATTGTGAGGGCGCTGCTGAAGGAGCGTGCACCATTGTGGAAAAGAACTTGGAATGGGTGCAATGACCCAGTCAAATTTATTTTATTTTTTTTATTTGTGTATTTATATATTTTCTTAAATTTTTTGGGGGGCTTTGCTTCTATGTATAAAAAGTTTCACGTCAACATTATTATGTTGTGGGAATGGAGTGGAGCCCATTTTTACTCAATAACTGAAATGTCTGTACGGATTAGCACGAGGTCATCAAAAAAAATGTTTTCGTGCACAACTTTTTGTCTAGGGTAAAAACAAAGACTAAAAACAGGGCTTTGTTGTTTTGATTGTCACCCTTGTTGCATATTTTTATTTTTCTCTGTCTGTGTTTTCGAAAAACATCTACTTTGAAGTCCTTTTTCATGTTGGCACTTTCAGACTCAAAAGATGTCGTAAAGTGAAGTTGTTGGGTTTTTTTTCCAGAACTGTGGAGTCAACAGTCTCTTTGGGGAGAATTGATTTTGTCTTTTAATAACACTTTGAAGCAGTGCCCAACCACTGTCGTGCATAGCGCAGAACACACATATCCTCCATTTTCAACAACACTATTTACATGGAAACAACAATGTCCGTCCCTTTCAAAAACATCCTCTTGGATTTCAAATGTTTGCATTTCCCGTCTTGGTAGCGGTTAAAAACCGTGGCGTGCAAACACCTCCTTATAGCAATCAACGTTGTTTTGTTTCAACATTCTACCCGACGGCACAAGCGCTCACCATAGGATGCTTTTCGATTGTTTACATTGAGTGCGAGTAACCCAAAACTTTTGTTATGGGCGCCTGGCCGTCGAAATAGCCGTGTCATTTTAAGGAGGAGGACGAGGGGGAAAAAAAATAAGATTTGGAGAACAAAACAAAGAAACAAGGAAGTCAACACATCTTACCTATCCAAAAAGCACAATGAGAATCGATGCCAACAAAGGCAGGAAAGTAAAGAATGAGAAGTAGGGGAGGGGGAGGTGGGGGGGGGGGGGGTTACGATTGGAATGGGTCTCAAGCCTTGGTCCTTTTCCCTGCCCAATATAGAGCTTGGGTGCTGGCTGGAACCAGAGGGGGCAGCCAGGAAACTGTGCTTCATAGGATAACATTGTTGTATGGAAGCTGTCTGGGAGACGTTTCCCCTTTTGCAGGGGAGCAGCTATTTACAACCAGCATGGGTGGCATTTGCTTTTTCTTGCATAATGCGCCATCGCTCAAAAGCGCACCTTTTGTACACGCCGCTCCATCGAGCGTGTCGGCCGACGCGCGCACACACATAGTTGTTGACTGACAGGTATAAGATATCAGCATGACACGCAAGGCAGGATGCAGGCACGGCTGCGAGCGCCGCTGCTGCCGACAGCCTCGACGGTTGACATAGTAAATCAATCCTGATGGGAGGGCGGGTAGCACGGAGGCCAAGGAAAAAAGGGGGGGGAGGGTGCGTTGGGACTCAGCCGGGCCTCTGTCAGACACGCTCAGCCACTCGGCCGGCCAGAGAGAAGGGGGACTGTCGACGGGGTGGGAGAACGCTCGCCGGGAAGCGCTCACACGGAGATTGAGTTACCACGGAATTAGATCAGGGCTGTGGGAAACAGCACCTCCTAAACACACTGGCGACCGCACACACATAAACACACGCAGACCCGCCGGCACACACACTATAAAGGGTCACCAAGGGAAACCTGAGGGGAGACGGAGGAAGGCAGCTGGGCACACGCCAGTTTCAAACAAATGCTCGCTTATGCCGTTTAGCTTCCTCGACTCGGTTTTGACCAGACGCCGGTTCGGCCGCGGTCAACGGGCGCCGGCCGCTTGGCTTCTTTTGAAAAAAAAAAAAAAAAGAGTCAAGTGGAGATTGGGAACATGTTTAGATGCGGCGGGGTGAAATGTCAAGGATTCTGCAGGGAAAATCCTAATTATGTTTAATGGGACGAAGGAATGTCAGCACTAATGTGAAGGACCTTGACAGTCAGGTGTGACCAGAGTGAGTTTGTGTCTGCATATAATGGATACCACATGACCCTGCATTGGAGTTGATACCGCTTTGGTATAATAATAGCATCAAAAATAATACCGAAGTCTTCCCAAATACACTCAACATACCCCCCCCCCTCTCTCTCTCATCCTCTGGAAAAGTCATTTGATGGTTTTGACTGGGTGAAGGGCAAGAAGAGGGCAGACACTAATGGAGTTGAACTTGTCCCATTACTAGCTGACTTTTCAGGGTGAAAAGTGCTGTTTTAGCCTTTTATATATGCGTTCTAAAGTATTGGGACACCTGGCTAGACAGGAAGTGGGCATTGAAGAAAATGGGATTCACATGCTGTCATGGCACAGCTTTTTTTTTTTTTTTTCCCAAAATGTGTCTGAACGTATTTGATCCCAAACGGCCGTGACGTCTCCGGCAAATATATAAAACAGATTTTTTGTTATTTAGACCAAATATTAATATATAAATTGACAAAATATTAGTCATCCATAGATGGAGTGAAGAAATAAATCAAAGCTGCGGCTGTTCATGTTTTTTAGGGGAAAGTTTGTGCTGACAGGACAGAGATGGGTCCCCCCCCCCCCCAACCCCTCTCTGCTCTACTCACGACATCAACAGGTCGAACGAAGCTTGGAAGTTGTATCTGTCACCGCCGCAACCTGGCTGACATTCTGGGAACAGCGTGCAGGCCAGCCGGACGAGCGGCCGGTCTGCAGTTGCTCCCTCTCGTCTGCACTTGTCTGGAAAACAACTGACCCGGCGGTGGACGCAGCAAGGAAACAGCTGCTCCTCTACAAGCTACTGCAATGGAAGACAGCAGGAGGGTCAACACACACACACACACACACACTCGCCCCTCCCCCACTGATGGCCTTACCAGACTTGGCAGTGCAGGATTAAGTGCTGACATTGTCTTTCATGGCAACAGAAGGGGAAATGGTATTTGACTTTTCAATATCGCGTTCGTATTTTATTGACCTGTCTGCAATATGATGTCGTCCTTTTTGTACAGCAAAGGAACATTGGCAGGAACAGGCTACTGTAAATTGGAGTAAAGAGGATGGCACGGCCGACAAGTGGGAGGCACGTCTGCCTTGCAGTTTTGATATTTGCAGTTTGAATATTGGCTTCAGCCTTCCTATGTGGAGTTTGGTTGTTTTTTTCCAGATTCTCCAACTTGCCCCACTTTCTATGATAGATTAGGTGGATTTAATGACAGACCATGTAGTTCAAAACTAAATAAATGAGAAGATTGTATCATATTCATTTTGGGATGGGGTAAACTGCCATCGACTCAATGGACAAAAAGTGAAAATTGAATTTATTGAAATATAATTTGTATGTGCTACCCCAGTTTAAAATTTTGCATAATCCCACTCATTAATGAACACTCATCTGCATGGTTCTAATTAGCATATCATCTGCATATGCGGATGCCAGATTAGCGCTACCAAAACAGCTTGATGTTGACCAGATTTGACCTTTGTTTTAATAGTTTTGGTGATTTCATTAATACATTTTATTAAAATCGATCAGGTGAACGGACTGGTGACCATTTCAGGGTTTACCCTTCCATTTGCTCAAAATCTTCCTTCGAATGACAACATTTGAAAATTAATTAATTGTGGCGATATTGCAAAAACAGTCATGTCCTCCAAATGTCTTTCTAAACACGTGTCCAAACTAAGAGGCTACATGGCGCAATGCAGGTCAACACCTCGGCATTGCATACATATGCACGTTTATGTATCAACATTAACTCATGTGTATCGATTACACTTTAGAACACAGACGTGGAAAGCTACTGTGTTTTATATAGTGCGCCCTTTGACCCCGGCAGATTAGCAGGGTCAAAATGTTCTCACCTTCCCTGGACCACCCGTGTCCCCCGACCGCCACGAGATGACTGACACGCTTTCATAGGTCGACGGTGTACATAAGTCGGCGTGTATGTTTGTTCATGTCGCTCATAAGCAAAACCTCCGCTCACACTTAGGTGAAGCTTGAGCTTCTCAAAACATTTCACCGACTCCTTCCCAGCCCTGCAGTGTGGGCCAACGCGCTCTGATTTGTAGATGAATGATTCCCTGGGAAGCTCAAGTCAGTTGACCTGTTTGCAGTTTCCTAGGAGAGCCCGGCAACGCCGCCTCACTAATGTCGGGCCTCCCGACCGATTCGGAATCACACAGCTGACGGCAAACAATGAACAACACACTCTGCTAATAGGCCGTGTGTCCTGCACAACAGTAAAGAGGGCGACCGCTGATGTGCCCCCCCCCCCCCCTCTCCAACAATCAGCAGGAGAAAGAGGGCTTCAAGCCAGGAGGAACTGTTAGTGGGAACTTCAATCTTTCCAGAGTTTTATTAGCATGATTAAATTATTTAACACCAGTCGAGCTGTCTATCTAGTGGTTTGGTGATGTCATTCAGTTATGCGAGAGAATCAAAAATAAAAAAAGTGGTCATAATAATGTCCGTGTATAATCCTGCTTCCATTTAATGACAACAATAATCAGTGTCAAAATGTACATTTGATGACAACTTTAAAATGTCATGTGTACCTTGCTTTTAAAATGTTCACCAAAATTCTGTAAAAAAAAAATAAAATAAAAAGAATCAGCCTTTAAAAATTACTGCGTTTGAGATTTTTTTTGTTTAAATCATTATTTTTGACAGATTACTATAGATACACAATCGCTAGATTTAAAAGATATGTCAAAAAGAAGACAGGCCCACAATGATGATAATAATTATTGGATATAAAAATATACACCTTGATTAGATTACATAGTCTGACGTCATCCAGTAACTGCTCAAATGTAATAGGCTTAAATTTGTTGAAACATCCCTCACGTGACCTTGTGTGCCCCGCCCCCTCGAGAAGCACGTGAGCCAAGTTAAAGTGACGCGGAGTTGAGTTGTTGTCACTTCTCCAACGTCAACCTCCAGTGAAGACATCATGAAGCGAAGCAGCAATTACAGCTCGTCCGACAGCGACTTGGATGACAACATCGAAGTGGAGAAAGACAGCGGAGACGAAAATGGGTCCGTTCCTCCATTCACCTTTGTTATTTTTTGCATTCTCCAAGTGATTGTTGTTGGTTTTTTTGCTCAAATGTGATGTCATGTTACAGACCGGCGGATTCTCACGGCTCAATGTCACCGTCCACGACCACCACTCAAGTTCAAGCCAGAAAACGACGCAGAGGAGTGAGTAGTACTTTTTGTTTTTCTTTTTTTTAAACTTATCCGCAGTGCTCCAAATTATTATTATTATTTTTTTTTTTTTTTTAGATCATTGAGAAAAGAAGACGGGACCGCATTAATAATAGTCTGTCTGAGCTGAGGAGACTGGTGCCGAGTGCTTTTGAGAAACAGGTAAAATGATACTGAGCCAGTACACATTTTGGACTCTGAGGTTAAGTTTTTTTGTTTTTTTTTTTTTGTTTTTTGCTTGTTTGGCTGTGCAGGGTTCAGCGAAATTGGAAAAAGCCGAAATACTGCAAATGACTGTGGACCATCTGAAGATGCTTCATGCATCTGGAGGCAAAGGTAGGAACTGTCAAACATTATCATATGCTTATTGCATGATACAGTGGACTGTCGATTATTTGCGATACAGAGAGACCCTTTAAATAAAATATATTTCTATTCATTAAGGCCTCTTTTTGCTTTAAACACATTTAAATGCAGTACAGCACACTTTTTTTCAAATGAACACTACCATCTTAATGACCACTATTAAAATAGGCTGAAGCGTTCATCTGAAAATCTATTTTAATATTATTCTACTGAGGATAAGTAATTCAGAAAATGGATGAATGGATGTAAGCCACTAACATACACAGGCACTTAAATATAGATTTACATAGATATTGATTGAATTTAAATACATTTCACAAAAAAAGTTGAATATATGGCACCTAAATAAAAACTTTTTACATATTAAATCCAAATGCATACTTAACTGCAATCAGGCATTTTTTTCATGTACCGCTAGAGGGAGCCTGTGTACCATTTGTGATACTTTAGTCAAACATTGAGAATCAATGCTGCCACTTTAACACACATGGAGCAGCACCACAATATTCAAATGTATATCTTCTCATTCATTGTTAGATCAGGGTCTCCCTATATGCATCTTATTTTGTGAACGTCTCTTTCAGGTTACTTTGAGGCACACGCCCTGGCGAAGGATTATCGCAGTCTCGGCTTCAGGGAGTGTTTGGCCGAGACAGCTCGCTTCCTGAGCATCATGGAGGGCAGGGACAGCGCAGACCCCCTTCGCATACGTCTGGTGTCCCACCTGAGCAACTACGCGTCTCAGAGGGAGGTGCAGGCCGGACTGGAACACTTAGCCTGGGGCTCGGCCTTCGGTGGCGCACCCGCTCCCATGCCCCACCCTCTCCTCCTGCAAGCCCCCCAGGGCAGGACACCGGCATCCAGAGGAAACAGCCGCCCGCCTTCCACGTCGTCCTCAGAGACCTCGGCGACACCCAGACTCCTGCCCCCGACGGAGTCTCTCAGGGCGCCCCCCAACAGCTCGCTGCCCCTCAGCGTGGCCACGTCCAAGCTCTCGCCGCCCCTCTTGTCGTCCATCTCCTCGCTGTCGGCCTTCCCCCTCTCTTTCGGCGCTTTCCCACTCGTGTCCCCGGCGGCCCTCGGCGCAGTCGGCCCCCCCTCCACCCTGTCCAAGCCTTACAGGCCTTGGGGCACGGAGATTGGAGCTTTTTGAAGACGGCAACTGGACTGAAGGGGGGGGGGGCGACAGCTGAACTGGGCCACGACCACTTTAACATCTGTTTTTCTAGCCCTAATAGACAGGTGAATACAACAAATTGGCCTTATTTGATTGTTAAGAATGTTTTTGCTGTTGGCCATTGTTTCCTATTTGTTTAGAAGAAAAACCGAGCTCGGTATGATTGTATTTTATAAATTGAAACCGACAACTAATTTAGCTAACGCGCGCCCTCTACGGTTTGAGGACCGAGACGCAAAAAGTCAAGTCAGTTGTCCAGGAACAACGTAATGTACGTATTTAATATAGAATGACATAATTCGGTCTGCTTGTTTATATCTGAACTATTTGGGGAAACTAACTTTCTCACATTGGGACACTTGCATTTTTATATCTGTAATATTTTTGTATCAATAAATCCCAATCAGAATGCACTTTTTTTTTTTGGCCAAGGAATTTGTTGGAACATGCCCACATCTGCCTGACACCATCCCAAACAAGTCTCATTACTTATGCAACGAGGAACTGCTGACACCACTCAAGTGTGCAGGTGTACCTAACAAAGTGTTCAATGAGTGTGCGTAGGGGTCACCCAAAAACTCATAAAAGCTCATAGGAAAGTAATGAGGTTCCATTTATGGACTACAGTGGCCATTTCTTTGCTTGGTGCCAGGTAAGTAACCAAATCCAAGAGTATTGTTACCCTTCTGAATAGACAGGAAATCATTAAGAGCC
Source organism: Syngnathus leptorhynchus (assembly GCF_054491065.1). Taxonomy (NCBI): domain Eukaryota; kingdom Metazoa; phylum Chordata; class Actinopteri; order Syngnathiformes; family Syngnathidae; genus Syngnathus; species Syngnathus leptorhynchus. The sequence goes on from NC_141202.1 coordinate 3,609,424, forward strand.
ACGGGAAATCCTTTACAATGTTGCCCTGACCTCACCGTCTTGGGTTGGTCCAAAACGGAGACAATAGTGTGAACAGGATGCGGACATTGGAGGGAAGCGGTCACAAGTAAAGGCAACACACACACACACACACACACGGCAGCTGTGCCTCTAAATCACTGCTCGACTCCAAGGGGAGATTGTTTTTTTTTTTTCGATTTGAATGTTAATCTCAAAAGACAACTCATTGAACTGAAGAAAAGCTTAGACAATTGTTTGAAGCTGTTGTAGAATGAGAGCTATTTTTTGGTTTCATTGTTGAAGCTTTCCAGCTTTTGCTCCACTTTCTGCAGCACTTATATACGTCATTTTTAAATGTCAGCTTTACAGATTGATGCAGTTTTTGCTCTGGAGGCATTGGTAGCATCGCAGTAAATCTATTTGCGCTAACTATTGGCACCACCTGATATTGTATACCAAATAAGCTTCCTGTTGTGTTGCATTTTAAAAAAGAAAATATCTGCCAGATGCTAAATTATCAGAATTTTTAATTACATTTTTTTTATGTCTCTATGTCTCAACATTAGCCACACTGAACTTTTGCCCTCATTTGGGAAGTTCATAGTCAGGATAAAGCTTTTACTGCCTCCTGCTGGTGGCTGTCTGCAATAGCAAGTCTGTGGACGACCTGGGTCAGAGGTTCATTAGCGAAGCTTAAAATAAAATGCAAAAAAATAATGATACATTATTTTTAAAGGTATATACCTATATACAAATAAAACATACTTTAGCAGTTACTTTAGATATGGGTCATTAAAAAGCTGTAAGTCAATTAACACTGCGATTAAATATAGGCAAATAAAGAAGTGTACTTATTGATTCAATTATGACGCATTGCACATATGTTTGAAAACAAGCCGTTCTTAAAGATTCAAAGCCGCTGCATTGACCTTCAAAACTAAAAACTAAACTTGGCCAGTAATTCTTTTGCATACCGCTAGAGGGAGCCTGTTTACCACCTGATTAGTACAGACAGTATGTTGATCTGATGTTGATTATCAATGGGTTGGAAAAACTTCCCCATAAAGGCGGATCTAGGATGCCAAAAAAAAAAGCATCACTTTCATTATTATTATTATTTATATTTGAATGTAATCACTCTCCAACAGAAAACCATTGATAACATTTGATCTTTTATTAGGCAGTTGACACACTCTCTCGTCTCTTAGCGGAAACTCACGAGATGGTGCATGCCATGTTCACAGAACCCCAAATCTTTATTAAGCAAAGCTTTCACAGAGAAATTCATCATGAAGGACAGGGAAGAAAAAGACAAGCAGCAGAGGTTGCAGGCAGATATCAGCAGTGCTGTATATTAAAAAGAGACTACTAGTTCAGTGTGCTGAATGTATACTATAGCAATCCCGCATCCTAAATTCAAGGCCAACCACGCCGCGTGTTACCATCCTTTTTTCTTGCAGCCAAGCAAGCACGCACATCGTTTTTGTTCACGTAATCAATATTACAATCGGAGAAACGTCTCGGAGTAGAGATGCACGGTACCGATGCGTCAGTACATTCTGGTGAAGGACTCGATAAGGAAAATGGCCTTGGGAATCTGCATGTATAGAAACAGTTGGCCTTTTTTTTTTTTTTTTTTTTGGAAAGACATTCTGAACCATAATGAAGCACCAATTAACAATTGGTGCTTCATTGCAAATGGACATTTTGTTTGATACATTCCAAGCGTGCGTGAGGAAGCAGGTGGCTTGTATTTGTTTCGTCTACTTTATTACCTCAGGTACACCTTACACCCAACATTCTTCACAAAGACACAAAAACATCATCGTCATTGTGACATCATTGTCAGTATCGTCATCAGGAATACATAGCAAACGTCTGTCTACATCCAACTCACGATTCACAAGAAAATAGTGGCGGCATCCAACAAAAAACATTGTACAGTGCAGTATGGAGAAATCAATAGCTAGCTAGTTAGCTAGCTAACTAAGATTAGATGGATAGATAGATAGATAGCTAGTTAGCTAGAGATAGATAGATAGATAGATAGATAGATAGATAGATAGATAGATAGATAGATAGATAGATAGATAGATAGATAGATAGATAGATAGATAGATAGATAGATAGATAGATAGATAGATAGATAGATAGATAGATAGATAGATAGATAGATAGATAGATAGATAGATAGATAGATAGATAGCCAAAACTAATATTTACAAAATAAGACAGATCCCTAAAATCAAGAAATGCTTGCAGCTCTCAAAGATGAATGACACAGATTTTTGTTTTCTTTTGTCTTCATCGGTAATACTGAATTTGACTGATTGATTGCTGAGTGTTTTGATGTGGTGAGGTCCTTCACCTGTCGGGTGCTCCAGGTTTCCATGTTTTTTTTTTTTTTAGGGAGTGTTGAAGTGATGGATGGATGGATGAATGGATGGAAGTTGGGACATTAATGCGGTGCTCACGCTGTCATCACTTCCCGCATCTCTTTGTTTCTGCGCACCAACGCCGCGTGTCTCTCCTAAGAAACAACATCATGACACCAAGGTCATCAAGTCATGTCATGAATTAGTTGTGTGATATCACAAAGACCAAGCTTTTTATATCTACTCCAACATTTTGTGTCACCTTCTCCTGTAGACGCTCCATCATGGCTGCCAGATGGGCGTCGCGGTTTTCCTTAATCTGCTCCATCTTCATTAGGAGCTTCTCCTCAGCCATCTTGCTGAAGTTGTTGTTCTCCTCCAAAGCTTTGAACAGCACGTCCCTCTCATGCTCTCGCTTTTCGGCCAAAGCCCTCAGCACCTGTGTTTCCTGGTACTAAAAAAAAAAAAAAAAACCCACATTGAATCATTCATAATAGGTGACTTAAAATGGCGGAGTCTTCTGCAAGTCACCTTTCTCCGCTCTTCAGCTGCTTCCAGTTTCTTCTCAATGTCATCCAAGGAGATGTCCCTCTTAGGGGGAGAAGAAGCCAGGTTGTGGCTGACATCTGATACTGGAGACAGGGGCTTGAGAATGACCTCAAAGGCTTGCCCGGAGGCCCGCTTGTTGATTGGCTTCACCTCCATATCTGCTGCTAGTCACATTTATTTTGTCAGACTAAAACAAGATGAAACTGGATTATTGATTCTTACCTTCCAACTCCTTCAGGATCTTGTTGCGTGGTTCCGGGTAAAAGCAGGAGCAGATGAGCGATAGGACGGAGAGCTCCTTCATTTTCTCCTTGTAAGCTACAAGTTGGAACATCAACACATCATCCAGGTGAGTCATCATTACAGTCAAACAATCATGACACCATCCCGCAAAAGCATTTCGTAAAAGTTTGTTAAAAGCCCCTTAATAATTCATTGCATGGTATTAGTTGACGTAGAGGCTTAAGCAAGCGTTTGGCTTTTAATATGGACCCAGAAGCAGGCGTGACACCAAAGTTGAAAAGTAACAAAGTCAAGTAGACGTTCTCCCTGAGAAGAAAAACCTCGACACGCTGACATCTTCTCAGAGACTAACCTGAAATCTACTGATCAATTACTCGCTGACAGTGCCAATTAAGTTCATTTTCTCATTTCCACACATCTGTCCATTAGAGTGATAAGCGTGTGTGTGTGTTAAATAATTTCATTTCCTGCCTGGTGTGCAGTAGAATTTGATGGGCTGGTCTGGTCTGTCTTCACCTGCCGCTTTTGTGAGCTTGTACAGTATGTGATGAGGTTGCCAAATACAAGTGCAGTTCTCACTGCGGGGCCGGCTGGCCGACTCTGGCTAGCTTCCAGCGCCCAACCTATGCCTTCTGTGTTATTTGCTTTTTTTTTATCCAAATAGGTTGCATGACGCCCTTGTTCTAAATGCTAAATATAAAAACTTGACTTGCACGCAGCTAGAATTACACTAGAAAATATATTTTTGGAAATAAGTAATCAATAATAGATCATCTGTAGTATATTTCGAAATGTAAAATGAATAGTAAGGCAACAAGTGGAATTTCTTTTCTAAAATGTCATAGCTACACCCCAAAATCAGTATTGCGCAAGCTTTTAGAGGTCAAACTTCAAAAAGAAAAATCTCCAAAGCCTGATGTGCTAGGAAAAAGTTTTTTTTAAATCTGTGTCAAAAAAAGGACACATAAAGCCATTTTTGATTCAAATTGGCTGTTTACCGCTGTTAGACAAAACTCGAGTGGGCAAGAAAAAATGGCCCAGGAGATGATTTGATCCAGTTCGCCCACATATGCTCATAATTCGAGTATAGGTTCATTTGATTGCTGCAGAGTTGGGGAGGGGGGGGGGAATTAACGGCCCCTCCTAGGCAAAAATATTCACAATAATGCATTTCAATGAAGTCAGCCAAATAATTAGGAAAGAACATTGGAGCAACCACCCCTTTGCATCATCTTGTGACCTAAGGCTCCTTGAGCAAGGCACCTGACCCACCTGACTGTACCATGACAAAGCGGTTCAGAAAATGAATGGATAGAATTGAAAATAAGTTTTTGATTGCGTTTTAATTGCCAGCCAGGTATTCAATTCATCAAGTTGAACGTCCTCATGTAAAAATTGAAGTTGCACACCACGCTAAAAAGATGCATATCTCTCCAAACACAGCTCATATTTGATTATCTTTCTATTTCAATGCATGAAAACAAAAGCGAAACCTAATTTTCTAAAAGTAAAGCAATTGGAAATGATCAAACAATGCACTCACTCATCGTGTAGCTTCGTTGAACACGGCTGCTACATGTTACCGTCGCACACCCTAACAAAGGATGATGAATCACTACAGTATTTATTTCATTAATAGCGACGAACAATGATGGTTATTTTAAAGTAAAGGAATGGGGGGGGGGAAAGGTTTGAGGTGTTCAAGTTGGGAGCTTAGCAGTGGAAAAGAAGTGATGACGCCCTCTGAGGCCTCAATGGTGGGCAGCATCAGCATCTTGGGTGGGGTCCGTCTGCATTATGCTGCGTATTGGGGCCGATGGAGTGATGGAGACGCAGGTAGCACAGTCAAATTCTTTCGAAATGCATTATTGTGAATATTTTAGACGACTTTAAAAGGAAACAAAATGCACAATTACACATTTGATGTGGACGGGAGGAGAGAAAATGGCTAATTGGTTCATGCTTGCGTCGCATCGCCAAGGAGACGAAATCATGCAATATCACCGCATTCATCAAACATAGAAAATCCATCATTGATTTGAAATATCATCGTTTATATTCACGCATCTTTCGTATTTGATTCTAAAGTGGTCATTTGTCACATGACGCACCTCACAGACAACACAGGCCGGGCCGATTTAGACCCCCGTAGAAATACGCAAAGAAAGAAGCATCAATCCTTTTTTTTTTTTTCTGTCTTTTTTTTGGTGTGAAATCGTGGATGGAAAGGGAAAAATAAAATGCTTACCGGTTGCTGTTTTGGCCATGGCTGCAGGGAGGGTTGGTTGTACGGCGAAGATGTGAGTGTTTGCTGCTTCTGTGCTGCTGTGCTGCGTTCAGGTGACTGATGAAAATGCTCAAAGCAAGGCACTGAGTCAGCGGCAGTGGCCAAGGGGCGGATCGGGTGGTGGCGAGGAGGCGGGGCCTATGTCATCTGACGCATGCGCACCATTCACGGGATGCACCCATTGAACCGAGTGCTATAGTCCTTTTTTAACAATCACGCCGTAGACAAGGTGGAGATAGATTCTATATAAAAATCGATTAAAATCTAGAAAAAAGGCAAACGTTTGTCGCGTTATAGTCACCGGTCATATTATTAGGCACACCTGCAATGTGGCTGGGAACTGTGTCAAATAGTCGCATACAGGCTGTTGGTCATTCCTACACCATCTTGATTTTCACGAAATTAAATGGATAGATTTTTATTTTTTTTTAGGCTACATTTTTATTTATTTAGAAATTTACCCGTCGGCAGTTGAAGTGCGTCTTGTTTCTTGTTTGATGACATTAAATGTATGTTATAAGGTGACCAGACGTCCTCTTTTTCCCGGTCATGTCCTACTTTTGTGCTGTCAAAAAAAATCGTCCGGATTTTGTTGGACTGCCTTAAACATAATACATAATCTGTTTGATCATTTTAACATTAATGCCGTGGTATAAAATGAACTAATGATATGCTGTTTATGATACTTACCTGACTTGTGTCGTAAAATGTTAGGAATTACTCAAATCTCATGGCACTCCATTTCTTAAGGTGTATCACATGACGCGTGTCATCATTGATCCTTTAATATTCTACATAATTCCATATGATTCAATTTATTCTCCACATGATTCCACATTGATCAATGTCATACTGTATACTTCACTTTCATTTTATTTTGTGATTCAAAGCATTCCACGTTTTCATATTTTGTCATTCAGCATTTCTACACAAACTGTTTCATCTATTTTCACTGCAAAACAAATATGGGGGCAAAAACCTGAACATGAAAAGGTTAACAAAACCCGAATAGAAACTAAGCAACTTGCCCTGAATATGAATTCAAAGGAATTACAGTTAAAATCCATAACTAAAAACAAAATAAACATCAAGTATAATGACAATTACAAATCTATTATCATCCCGGGGTCGGTTAACGAGTATATTCTCAAATTCATTACGACCAAAATATGAACTTCTCACTGTGGTGAAGGAAAACAGTTCAGCATCCCAATCAAAACGTAAATAGAGTTGCCATTGATGCAAAAACTCGTGAAGTCTGCTCAAATAGAAGGTGAAAACTTCACAAATCATTCCTCATCTCCCCAACACACTCGGAATTCTCTGGCTGAGCAGGCAACAGGGTTCTCGCCAGTGTGGATTCTGATATGACAAGTGTTAGCGTCCCCGCCCCCCCCCGGAGACAATTTTTGGCCGCCAACTGAGCATGGAAAATGTTTCTTACCAGTGTGGATTATTGTGTGCCTTTTTAAATGACTACCCTCTGAAATATTTGGCCACAGAGCGTGAAAAATGTCTGTCCAGTGTGGATTCTTGTGTGTGTTATTAAATGTCCCTCCTGAGAGAATCTTTGGCCACAATCTGAGCATGAAAAAGGTTTCTCAACAATGTGGCTACTTGTGTGAGATTTTAAACTATCCCTTCGAGTGAATCTTTGGCCACAATCTGAGCAAGAAAAAGGTTTCTCGCCAGTGTGGGTTCTCGTGTGCCTTTTTAAGGTTTCATTCCGATGGAATCTTTGGCCACAAACTGAGCATGAAAAAGGTTTCTCTCCAGTGTGGATTCTTGTGTGTGATTTTAAATGTCCCCTGTCAAAGAATTTTTGGCCACAAACTGAGCAAGAAAAAGGTTTCTCGCTGATGTGGATTCTTGTGTGCTTGTTTAAATCTGCCCTATGACAGAATTTTTGGCCACAAACTGAGCATGAAAAATGTTTTTCGCCAGTGTGGATACTTGTGTGAAATTTTAAATTATCACTTCGAGAGAATTTTTCGCCACAATCTGAGCATGAAAAAGGTTTCTCGCCAGTGTGGGTTCTCATGTGCCTTTTTAAGGTTTCCTTCCAACTGAAACTTTGGCCACAAACTGAGCATGAAAAATGTTTCTGTCCAGTGTGGGTTCTTGTGCGCCTTTTTAAATCTCCCCCGGCAGAGACTTTTTGCCCACAAACTGAGCATGAAAAGGGTTTCTCGCCAGTGCGGGTTCTTGTGTGTCTTTTTAAACTTCCCCTTTGAGCAAGTTTTTGGCCACAATCTGAGCAGGAATAGTTTTTCGTCACGTCATCACTATCTGATGGAGCAGCTTGTGATCCTCCAAAGTGATCTCCATCACCTTCTCTGGTCATTTGTTGAGTTGAGCTGGAGCTTAGCAGCTCCGCCCTTTTGCTTACCTCCTGTTGACCCTCATCTAAACTCTTTACAGCAACACCAGTCAATGGCATCTTGAAGGTATCCTCCTCTTTAATGTCGCAGAAGTCTTCTCCCTCCTCTTTAATACAAGGCCACTCCGGCTCTTCCTCCTCTTTTATGGTGCAAAGAGACGTGTCCATCATTTGTTCATTCAAGTGGTGGACCTCTTTGCCCACATCTTCCTCTTTAATACAAGGCCGCTCCGGCTCTTCCTCCTCTTTTATGGTGCAAAGAAACCTCTGCACCATTTGTTCATTCATGAGGTGGACCTCTTTGCGCACATCTTCCTCTTTAATGCATGTGCGCTCTGGCTCCTGCTCCTTCGGACGAAGAGCTTCACTGATGTCTGCAAAACAAGGCAAACACATATCAATGTATATTAACAATGAAAGTTACAGTTGAAGAGAAACTGGCAGGACTTCTTCAATCTGCCTATCACATATGATTTTGATAAACACTGCAAGAGGATTCATAATAGAAAATAGTTCTTTTCTAAGCAAGTACTAACCAACTCTGCGTAACACAACATATGGCTGCAGCCAAAGATCTTCCAGTCCTTGACGACTATGGTCCTCTTCCTCCACGTACTCTGCTGTGGTCCTTGCAAACATTTTCACACTGCAATCACAACACAAAAAAAAAAAAACGACATTTCATGTGGATTGGACTTTTTACAAACGTGATTATGCGTTATCATCAGGTAGAGTGCGTGAAAGATTTGAGATTTAAAATCGGGGGCATGCCTGCATGCTTGCCTGCAACCACCATTGCTAAAACTCAATCTTGAGTCATTTCCACGTTACAGTATTACTCTCGGTACATCATATGATGATGGCTCATTTTAAATCCAACATTCATCGAGGACGCTGCTCAGAGAAGTCTTTGTGTCTACTTGACAAAAGACCGTTGAATTAAACGATCATGCCAATAATCAAGCTAAATATCATCAAGTTAGCACTGTGATGAAAGCGGCCGCAATTCTACACTGCAACCAAGCAGTACTGCAAATAACGGTGCTAATATGATAACTTAAGTCCGCAGTTGTAACTTACCTCTTTCGTCGTCGCAGTTGTGGTGTAACTAACGTTACCACTGGTTCTGTAGTCTTTGCTTTACTTCCTGTTTACGTACCAATGATGTCATCTGAGAGAGGTCCCGGATGCCCTCTAGCGACGGACCGTGGGACGTTCAATGTTCTTGTTGCCCAGCAAACAAACCACATTGCGTGCAAAAGAAAAAGAAAAAATGCACGTTTTCCTAAAAACTGTAGAAATGTCTGTCTGCTACTTATTAGTAAAAAAAATCTCTTCAGAGGGCAGTTCTAATTGTTTTGTGTTTGTTTACTTAGTGCGGCTGTTGAGATTAATTCATAATGGCTATGATACAGAATGCAATAATTAATGGTGAATTAATTTGCTGAACAACAGAGAGCATAGCTGCATGCTTTATTAAAATGACAAATTACAGCCAAATAAAAACACTGTATTACAATACTGAGAAAAAGTGATGTTTCTCTTGAATAAGAAAAGAACCAGCACAAAAATAGTTAATTCAAGTAAAATGTGCATTCATATTTGAAGTTGAAACATCAGGAATTCACAGTTATGATGGCAAAAAGTGGTCATCTGTGGAGTGCTTCAACCTGCTTCTTAATGTAGTACCCCACGAGGATCTGAGGTCTCTGCTGGTAGCTGTGGAGAACCTCCTTGGAGCTGCTCAGCTGGTCCCCCTTAAGGCGGTCCACTAATGTTGTGCAAACCACGGCCGCTTTAATGTTACAAAACAAAAAAAGTCGGAAGGTTACATTTCAAAAATAAAATAAAAAGGTCTTTTGTGAAATCTTACTAATGTCATTCCTCACCTCGCAGGCCGCTTAGTTTACACATGGCGGCAAAAACTGTCGACTCCATCTCAATATTGCACACGCCTGCTTCTTTAGCTTTTGTCAAGTATTTGTGCTTGTCCTTCTCCGTGTACAGGCAGAATGCACCGTCTAAGCGGCCTTGACCTACTCAACAACACAAATTGGACAGTGACTAATTGTCCTCCTTTAAAAAGGCCAGTTGACTGATTACAAACTTGCTATGCTAATTGGAGGACACAACTTGATTTTTTTTTTTTTCACAGAGGGATTGACAATGACAACACGGGCGAATCAGACCTTCATAGAAATCCAGCGTGCACATGGTGTTTCCCATCACAGTCTTGAACTGGCCCAGCTCCTTGCTGCACTGAAGCAGTTCCTCAGCAAGGGTGTAGTCCAGGTCAGTGTCACGGACCACTAACTCGCCCAAGATCAACTGCTCAAATTTGGCCACGAATGTGGCATCCACAGACTGTTTGGTAATGACGACAGTCCCAGGTTCAAGACCTTAATACCAAATGAGGCATTCAAGTTAATGCAGTGGAATACAGTAAAAAAAAAAAAAAGAAGTATCAATATCAGGTATGTTTAAACTAATAACAGATTAGGATTTTTTTTTCATTTGCCCGCCTATATTTATATTTTTTACAATCTGAAAAATTACATTACACAGGGCCCACAAATTCCTTATAACATTGAACAGGCACTTTTTTTTTAGGGGTGGTCTACTATTTACATTTAAAGTATAAGCGCGCCCTCTTGTGGCAACTAGTTGAAGTCCTGGCAAAGTCGTCAAGAAAAAGATCCTATGCTGTAATATCAATAAAATGAATACTGACTAATAATTTACAAGCTTACCTATACCACCTGATGTTCCAATGCGTATGATTGTAACATCTGTGCATCGTGCATGATGGAGGAGCTTTATGAGTTCATGCAACATTATCGACATGGATGGGATTCCCATTCCATGCTGCAAAAATCAAGCAAATCATATTACAATATTTGTCACAATTTGGAATATAATATTCTAGTTTTCTTTGACTTACACTAACAGAGAGTACAGGTCCAACTTTATACATGGCATATCGGTCTGTTCCAGCACAAATATTCGGGTAGTCTGATTTGGGGTCTTGCATTCCAAGTTCTGCAGCAATATACGCAATGAACTCTTTCATTCGCCAAGCGCTGCCCCCAACACACACAAACTGGAGGAAAACAAATGCACAGGAAAAAAAAGATTGATTCAAATGTGGATAGAAGTTGTTTTGAAAACAATGAATGATTCTTACTTTGACATCTCCAAACAGAGCTGGAAGATTGTGTGTCCCTGTTCCCAGACAGAAGTGGTACAAGATGTCATCTTTCAGCCCACAGAGGTAAGGGTTGTGTACAAGAACGGGACTTGAAGGTGGGAAATTAAGGGGGAATAAATTACTGCCACAAGAAAAATTTACACTATTTACTCATTATTTAAATACGTAATCAGCCAAACCGGTTTATGACATGATTCGAGTTTTGAGTCTCAGACTCTCTGCAGAATTACAGCAGTTTTGTTAAGCTATATTTAACAAAAGGATAATAGCTTTAGTCATCATTTTCATTCATAACTTAAGGTCAAAAGTATTATGATGCAAATATTAGTACACTTCTCTTTAGATATTCTGAAACATACATTGAAGTTCACAAGCTGCCCCTCAAGGCTAACATGACTATTTAATAAAAAATGAAGATTTGATGGGGGGTGACCACCTTACCTGTTCGTTTCTGTGTACTTCGAGTCCATCCTGTCTCGGGTAAAATGAGGAAATAAACCAAAAATCAAAACAAAAAAATATTTCAAACAATAGTTTGTAGAATATTAGGCCGTTTAAGGTACAGCGATCTGTGACGACCAAGCGAAAATGATTAAGGTAAAGGCGTATTTTCAGGTCATTGTTGAAAGCGATCTTTGCTTTTCCCTATTCAAAATGGGGTCACCTGAATGCACCGTGAACCCGGATGGTCAGCTCGGAAAGATGGAGAAAGTTCGCAACCTCTGACCTGACCTCCACTTTCAAGGTGGTTGCCCTCATATCAACAATCAATTGGGGTGTAGCCCGGTTTCAACAAAACAAATTACGTTTTTTTATTGATTGACTCATTTAAAGTGATCATTTACATTCAATGGGTATTAAAACAACGTGGATCCTACCTGAAGTTTGCCGGTGAGTCGTTTTGAACGTGGAACGTTGATCACGTTAGTTTTGTTTGCTTCCTTTCGTGTTACTCTTTAAAGAAACCTTTATGATCCATGAGCTTTGATGAAAGTCAGCTTTCATCTTTTCTGAGCAGTGTTGAATGAAAATTACCTGCTTCTTCGATCAGTTTCATCAGCCCAAGACGTGCTCAGTGTGTTTACCAACAATTAGCATGCCAACGGCGATTATTACATTCGCTGTATCCCACCAAACAAAAATGTGTTTTTATATTTTTACTACTTCTTAATTTACACACAAATGTACTTACTCGGTGTAGTATGAATAACAACTTGCCAAATATAGAGCATTAATTTTCTGTCTGTCACTAAACGCATCGACCTATGAAGATGCACTATTTTAAGTGACTGATATATGGCAGTCGAAAACACTGAAAATAAGTGTTAAAACATTTTTGGCGACACGTGATTGCGGTTTTCTCGCATTAATCTGTCTTTTTTTAGGCTCGTGCCGTGGTGCGCGTGTTTCAAAATGCACACGCTCTGAATTTGTATATTTGCATTCTACTAATTCACCACTAGATGTCACTGGCTGTCCTCTTAATAGGACATATTTACTTATGGCCACTTCAACCTTTATTAACATCAAGGATGGCCCCAATATTTCAGATTTATTGAATGCTCACTAACTAACTAACTAACTAACTAACTAACTAACTAACTAACTAACTAACTAACTAACTCAAAATGAATGTATCCCCACATAAAGCTTCAAAATTCTAATGAGTCCCCTAATATTTAGACTTAATGTCTTCTGTCGTCTCAGTTTCACATGCAAAGGCCTAAAGTACTTTATTAGACATGTCAAGTCAACAAAAAGTATTACAAAAAAAATACATGGAAAAAACTGTAATGAGGTTAAATAAAATTCAAATGTATGCAGGCATCCATCTTGGGCATTTTTCCACAAATGCTTTAATGAGCGTTGTAACAAAAAACAACCAAATATACAATAATACAATGATACATGTTTTCTCGTAAAGAAAATAAGTTAACTACAGGAAACAATGATGTAGTGGTGTGGTAGTGTTGCCTATCTTTATTGTGGGCAGTGACTGGCGATCAGTCCAGGGTGTAGTCGACCTTTCGCTGGAAAAAGACCGAGAGGGGCACCATCACTCAAAAAACACTCACATGAATATTCCATCCAGACAGCAAGGTTATAATCGACTAGAAATTTGAACTTACTGCATTGGGTAAGACTATGGGGTGGTTTGGTAAACACTCCGGCCTTATCTTGGCAGCAGGACAACTCGCAAGTCCAATCAGAAAATCTCGAGAGTATGATAATCTCTCTGTAAAGACATTTTGGGAATTCATCACAAAAAGAGCCGAGGCAAAACAAAAATTATAGATGGTACCTTTTTTCTCATCCTGGAGATTGACAATCTCGAGGAACTGCTCCATTGTAAAGTTTGTCTGCAAAATACACAATTGTCTATCTTGCTTAATATGTCTTCAGATTTGAAACTTCTCATTTCTTACCTGTTTATCTGCGATGTTAATCAATGTCTGAACACACGAAGCATGATTTATTTTGGGTTCTAGATGGACAAATTATACATTAGAGTGGGTTTTGCAGTCAATATGGAAAACAAACAATCAACCCAAGCCCTTTTCTGATGTTTTACCAGTTGAGCTACGGATGTCAACAGGAAGGAGACGGCGGAGTGGTCTTGCAGGCTCCAAGTGCTTTTGGATAGTTCGTCGCCTCGACACCTCCATTCTCATACAGGTACAAATCTGCTTTCGGATTTCATCATGACATTTTAGCTGGCATTTCTAGAAGCTGACATTGTGTGTATGCAGAAGTGGGGATTTAAGTTTGTGGATGAATTTGACCTCTAATTTTTCTGTGAGTGCAGATTGACAAATGCAGTCATGATGGTAGACATTTCTAGAAGTAGTTTGCAGTACATTTAGATACGAAATATTGATTCTGAAAGGAAAATATGAAGCCCTTATATAACTCGAGGCTAAGCAGGACTTTCACACAAGTGGGCAAAAAATGTACATTTTGTCAGTTTATAGTCGATTTTATTATTTGAGCTAGGTACTTGAGTTAAGTACCAATATTTATGTTAGACGATGGATAAACTGACATTTAAGATGTACTACTTTGGAGTACACTAGAAATTGTTCTTTTCTAAAAGTTGAAAACTTGTTTACGCACGATAAAATTGCTGATGTGGTAGCCATGTTAGCTAAAGGATGGAGCAAATGACAACTCGATCGCCGCGTTAAAAAAAATATTTAACCATCATTGTAGAGCGCTTACGACGATAGTTTACTACTTTACTATTATTACAGGAAAACATTGTATTTTTTTCGTGTGAGCTGTCACTACAACGTGACAGTTCTCGTGAAGTTGGTGTCGACGAGAGAAGACTACTTTAACCCTTCATAAAATAGCGATTACAAGTAAGTTTACACTCCATGCCATTTATTTTAACAATTAACTTGGAACAACGTTTGAGGGGTTTAATTGATAGCAATGCTTCGTCCTTCGGTTTTTCAAAATGTCATAAAACGTTAAGCGGAGGTTTTATTAGTCAAAAGTCCACATTAAGTACTTTCTATATTTCTAATATAATGTCCACCAATTCACCTGCAATTTCGATGTCGGTCGCTCTTCATCCGCTGGTGCATAAAGCTAGCAAATTAAATCCTGTGAAATCCGGTACTTTCAAAATAAAAGCTAACATTAAAAAATTTCAAAGTTATGTTCACTTACCCATTAATACTCTCGTAATTTGATCTATACATTAGTAATTAGCTAATATCCATGTTAATTTTCTTTTATTAATTGAAACTACTCTCTTCATTCAACCCCCCCCCAAGAACAAGTGAATGAAGATTATCCATTTTAATAAACATCATTTTAATCATACAGAGTAAAATGAAATGTATAAAACAAACATCAAACCATAGCATAATCGGACTTCCCCTGGATGCAGTCAAAACTTATGCCAAATGAAACTATAATTTCAAATGCAGCGACTAATGCGCCATTCAAATGGACTATGAATAAACAGACTGTCAAAAAACAAAACACAGGGGGGAAACCAACTACATAAGTATCTGTTATTCCAAAATATATTTCACATTTCAAGTGTCCAAACTAGACGACTTGAGCTCGCTGGCTATCAAAATTCCAAAGTCACTTTTAAACAAAGAGTAGTTGAATCTTTCTCGCACCAATTGGCCTTCCATTGAGTTCCTCCACTGCTACAACAGCCTCCTCCCGAGTCTCAAATACTACAGTTGCGCTCCCTTTAAAAGCTCCGCCCCTATCATACTGCAATGAGATGGATCCCGGAAGAATACGATATCCGTGGCAAAAATCGTAGATTTCTTCTATTTTTATTTGGAATGGTAAATTAACTAACTTCACGCACGTGGGCTCGTTAAAATTGTGCCTCGGTGGACCTCCGCTGCTACGAGCACCGTTGCCTCTGTCGAATGGGTGGCCGGCAGGATCATAGCCGCCGTAGTTTTGAGGCCCCGCATTCATTGGCATGTTAGCGCCACGAAAGCCCCTGAAGTCGGAGCACTCGTCATCGGCGCCTTGGAACTCATCGAATCTTTGCTGTGGCCCGGCGATCAACTCCCGCATGTGAGCGCGAGTGACGTATTTGAGAGCAAGCTTTGCACCGAGAAACCTCTGCCCGTCGAGAGACAGGGCCTTCATGGCCGCAGAGTCGGAGTGGAAGAGAACCAAAGCCTTGCCGATCCCCGAACCCGTGTTGTCACGCAGCAAGTGCACGTCATCGTCCGAGAGATTCATCCCAACGAACAAGTCCATGACCTCCATTTTGCGTACGTCGAAAGGCAGATTTTGCACAAGCAAGCACTTCTCTGTGTCAGAATGATCCCTGGGGTTGGATGGAATCCTCTCATTACTTCTACTTCTTCTCGAGTTCCCACAAGGGCTGACATCTATTTTTTGAGACTCCATGATGGCCATCATTTTTTCTCTGGAGACCGGCCGGATATGAATCAATCGATTGAAAAAGGGCTTCGTCTCCTCTTCCGTTGCTTCGCGAAACTCACGCATGGTCTTGAAGAGCACAAAGGCGGACCTACTTTTCCGCTCGTCAAAATTCATGAACAAGATCTGGTCATCATCGAGCCTCGCGTGGTGAAAGAGTCTTTTTATGTCCGCCGTTTCCACTGCAAAGGAGAGATTCTCCACCATAACGCAGAACTCATCATTGGGCGATGACCCCCTCTGGCCTATTGGTGACTGTGACCTCATTTGACCACGCAAAGGCGATCCACGTCTTTCAAACCTGTCGCCTCCCGGGTTGCCCCGCACGGGTGGCCTTCCGGTTGACCGTCGCCAGTCGTCCTCAGTGGTGGGACAAATCTCCACATAGCGCGAACCGATGTAGTCCCTGTCCCTCTTCAAGGCTTCCGATACTTCCGCTGTGCTTGAGAATTTCACCAGACCCATTCCGTTGTTTCGTCCGGTTGCGTTTTTCAACAGGACGAGGTCAACGATGTGTAAACCCTTGAAAAAATCCACAATTTCTCTTTGGGAAACATTGAAAGGCAGCCCTTTGAGGAAAACGCACGGGGAGACGACGTTCGGGGGGTCTTCATTTGAGTTTGGTCTCTTTTGGCGAGGTGGAGGACTGATGTCCGCTTTACTCGCCGGCCTCTTGTTGGAGTCGGACTCCGCGGATCTTCGGGCGTGCCTTGCGTTATCTTCAAGATTTCTTTTTTTCTCCAACTCCGCATTGATGGCACTTTTCTCAAATACATTCTGCATCTCTGCTTTGCTACTGAGCAGCAAAGTCACAGATCCCCCACGGATTTGCCCCCCTGAGCGCGTCATGGCTCTTCTCGCGTCTTCGTCGGAAGCAAAAATAATGAAAGCTTCCTCCTTCTCGCCTCCGATTATGTGTACACCACCATCTGGAATTTTGAGTCCAGTGAAGAATTTGCGAATATCCTGCGAACCGGCAGTGATCCTCAATCCCTGTAAACGGATGACGACTGCCATGCTGAGGCACCTGCAGACAGAAGGGTATAGAACAACATTATTCCCCTCAGAGCCTCTCAGCTCGACACTGCCTGCCATTCCAACATGTCACCATAAAAAACCTGAGAAGATATTTCATTTAAGACAAAAATTCAGAAAAGGTATCAAAGCCCAAAATGGCGGCGCCACACACAACAGCATGTACTGCTGTGAACAACTGGCTCTCAAAGCACCACTGTACATCAAAACATAAATGACCCAACATAACCAGAACATTCTGACCACTGTTTATGGCGCAAATTAAATGACAGGCTGAGAAACTAATCAACATTTCGACCAATCACACTGCTGTTCGTGACAACTATGGAGCTTGGAAAGACAATGTGATTAATAGCAACCTCTTGCCCCCAACTCTCCCGTCCACAGAGAAGTCAGTCATAACCATCACCGGTACAAACTCCTATATACCCAATATTGATTGATGAACCACCTAGAAGCTGGCTATCACCCCCAAAAAATAATAATCCTGCTTGCAACTGCTTTTCTGAGAGATCATTCTTTCCATCTTGCATTCTGATTTGAAAAGCACAACAGGAAAACCATCTAAGAAAAATCCAACACCTTGATATATTCAGTGTTTTAAATATATCAACGCTGACTGCAAATCTAATCCATACAACACATTTACACCAATGTTTGTCCACTTTAAATTGCTTGCCTACTTTACAAAAACTATATTGTATCCTGTGTCCCACACCACAAAATAAAATTCCAGCCGTGGCCACTCACAAACTGCGGTAACCCTCCCTTTTGTTCACCAATGTAGTCAGTCACTGCACAAAAGGGGGATAAAAGGGATCAGTTCAATGTGGCCATCCACCATTTGGGACAAACAGTAAAACCCATTCCATGAACATTTCAAGTACTGCAATACAACACCTAGCAATATAGACCAATAAGTAATTATTATACTATTTGCTGGAAGAGAGCAGTTTTGTCGTAGAATTGGGTTTTAATTTGATGAAATATATCTTTTTTTGGTAAGGAGGGGCAAATGTGATACAAACCTTGACTCCATAAAGGGTTAGAAAACACCACGTGATTGTACTCAGGGAGAAAGAGACACGAAACTGTGGAAATTATAACATTTTAACACCAATCGATAGGAAACGGCAAGCTTTTCCAGCGTCATTCAATGAAACCCCACAACCATGCTTTGAAGCAGGCCAAGTTGTCGTCAGTTCCTCCGCCAATACACACGTTCCCCACCATTGTGACCACCCGTAGACCGTCAAACACATCCAGAAAGCAATGTTGTTTTCCCAATACCCATCCATCCTAAAAGTCGAAGACATTACTTGAGCAATTCCAATGCTTCAATGCTGCTAAATCGTCAGACAAAAAGACGTAGCACAATGCTAAAACGTTAGCCACAGGCCCACCGAGGCATCCCTAAATAATTCATTCCATACTCAAATAATGCGTTCATTATTACAATAAAATACCCACATTAACCAGCAACTCAACTTACACAAGCGACAAGGTGACTCTTGTGCAAGTATTTGCAAAAATGCTAACAATTTTAGCACAGCCTCGATTCGCTCGTTTCTTCACAGCCGCTTTTGCCCGTCTTCTTCGCTCCGAAAAAGTGAGCAACGACTCGGAACAACTGTATATAGCACCGCCTGCTGGTCGTAAGGCGCAATACGCACACTTGTATTTTCAGGTGCCCGTGTCAAATTATAAATTTTGTTAATTTAAGTAGCTAATGACGAGTAGCTCATATCACAAGCCCCAAACCCTAATAGTTCAACATTTTAATGTTTTTTTAAGTTTATGTTTCAGACATTTTGGCACATTGTTTAGGTATTTCTGCATATTCTATGAATGTCTTATGTGAAACTACTCTGTTGTGGACTTGCTTTGGTGCTTTTGGGTCGTTGTTGTGAATTCCCGGACAAAATGGTTTTGTATAGAATCTGGAACTTCTTCTGCAGCAATTTTGCTAATTTAGTTGATCCCTTTTACAACCTCTGATAACTATCTCTACTGTAAGTTAAAAAGTGGACAAAACACACAATGTACTCGTTTATTTCCTCCTTTTTAACGTACGTATTTGATGTGCCAGACCCACATTGTTGAACCGGGGCCACTGTTACACGATTTACTGTTCCGTGTTTGACGCCAGGCCAAACCGGGCCAGCTGTGTCCGTGCATCATGTGACGTCGCCGCAACAAGACACGCCAAATGCCGCAGAGGAAAATGTAAATAGCAGGCATGTTTCTCGGCCTATTTTGTCTGTTTCAAGTGGATCGGAGCGTCGGATAGGTCGAGACATAACGTGGGGGCCTGATATCGTTGTGGACACAATGATTGTGGATAGGCACTACTGGTAAGTAAGTGTACTCACAAGTGTGAGCTAATGCTAGTTGGATAGCACAACATTGAGGCGCAGCGGAGCCACTGAGCAGCAGAGCGTCAGCCGATCATCACCTCCGTCAACCCCGGACCGATTTGACGCCGGGCACGCATTGGGGATTGATGTTCGGCGAAGGACACCGTCTTGGGAATTTTGAAGATGGAAGAGTCTCTTGACTTGAAACACTTTTTAAAGTGAGTACCACACGAAAGATAGCATTAGTTTCCTTACGTTGTGTAGATTTAAGCGAACCATACACGCAAGTAAGCTAAGACAAACCCTCCCCCCGGCTAGCATGCTTCTGGTGCCGGATGGACGGTTTCATAAAATGAGGGTGTAAGTCTATTTATAACACAATTTTGACCATATTCTGCAAATTATTCGCCACGTAATGCTTTAAAATCAAACGATATGAAGAACAAGGGTCGCAAACGGAGATGTTAGTTTCCATGCTACTGGTTTATATGTAACCTAGTTAGCCGCTAATGCTCGCCCAAGATTAGCCTTTCCGGCACAGAAAGACAATCGATTGTACCATTCCTCGGCCATGTCAAACACACATACACAATTCGCTTTTCTAAAGATAACATATTAGATTTAATGGGCATGTTTGAACGAAAGTAAGCGAATTGATCAAATCGCAGCTAAGGTTAGCTTACCCAAGTTAGCGTTATTGGTTTGGGCATTTTTGTGTAAGTAATCGTGAGAACGTTATATATTACGGTAATGGGGTTATGATTGCCCGTTAAGTAATCGCACTTAATGTATGGTTAAGGTAATCTCTCTGAGCAAGATCAAGTGGAAATGAATGAATTGTCTTGTACATTACAGACTAGCTTTGAAAATGAACAGGAACTGGCTTTTAAAAGGCCATGCATGTTGGGCTGCACCTAAGCTTCCCGCACCAGGCCATTGAGCCTCCTTGCTCATTGCAAATGCTTCCTCACAGCCACTGTAGGGATACGATCTATTATTTTCATATGATAATGAGTAATGAGCATTACTTTTGACATTGTAGTGGGAGTTGCTTCACTTTGCTAACTACAGTGTGGTCCTTATTTTTCTTCTTTCTGATTCAGTCTATGGACAAATCTTGTTTATTCAATTGTGTTGTGATGCAAAGCCACAACCACACTGAATAAAAGCAAGCATAATAGAGTGAGAAGAAGGTCTGCATGAAAGTGTGCAACTGCTTTGCTCTTTGCAGAAATTGATAACCATCTCGAGAGAAGGCTTCAGTGGAAGTCGGATAAACCAACGGTCAACAGCATGTGCTCTGCCTCCATGCTAACTCTGTTTGATGTGGCAAAAAGCTTGTTGGACTTATTGTTAGTTATTCTGGACACACCACAGTTGATTGCAAACCTATCTTTCTTTTTGCCAGGTGTGGCGTCACTTTGGAGGGTTCGTTTCTCTGATTTGGATTATTCTTGGCCAAGCAACGTCCGCAGGCCCACTAATCCTAGACGAGTTTCTCAATGGACTCTCTGCTCAAGTCAGAAATCAGGTATTAGATGGCAGACAACACAGACGTCACTGTGTGTGAGGTGCTGAGTTTGAAAAACAAAATGTGGACGTCACTAGGGCAGGGTATTGTTGAGAACCTCCTGATTCAATTTAGATTGTTTAGGATGGGACTTGATTGGATTATGATTCGTCAAGAACGAAAAAATAGACAAATCGGAGCAAATTTTGCTGAAGGTCACCCGAAGGTGTTATTTTGTATGGTGGCCTTTTAATTGTGCAACCTCAAAGCGCCTCGTGTGGTGAAACGAAGTCTCAGCAACTCGTCCAGGGGAGTGACTTCCATCATTTGATAACTTCATTTTTATTTTTGGATAGTGGAGAAGACTAGTGAATGTCTTGTAGGTGTCCAGCTCTGTTGTGATCTGTTGGTTACTTCAATATAAATTGTCTCACAATTGTAGTCATTCAGTGCCCCATTTTTTTAATATGTATGCTCAAATGATCAAATGACCCAGATACCAAGCACACGTATTGAGCTTGCCCCAAGGAAAGCACTCATGCACAATTATCAGCCAAATGAGAACAAAAGCAACGTAATCTAATGAATTGCGGTCCTTTTTGTGTTGACCATCTTCATGTCAGTTGTTAGCAGTGATGTTCAAGGTTGGCCTTTAAAAGTGTCAGATCACGACAGATACAACCGTTGGCATTTCTTGGCCATATTTGTAGAAACTATACAAATATACACATTCCATGCACCCATGGGCTTGCCACTATCCTAATAGTATGCACATTATGTATTGAGTAGGCTGCTGCAAACAAGTGAGCTTGTGTTTGTTCATATAGCTTCTAAAGTGTGGTTGCTTAGATATGTGCATATTTTCACTGCGTGTTGATGATGGACGTTGGTCTTTTGCATACTGGAATTTCCCCGTGTGGTACAAAGAAAGAAATATCATATCTTTGAAGGTAGTGAAAGCGTTCTTGAGGCGAGGTCATCGCTCTAGGTGACAGTTGCATTTACGTCTTTTTGTTTCTCAGATGAGTTACACAACTTTTTTGTGCTTAGCTGAGTTAACGGAATTATGCTTCTCTAAAACATGCAAAATGATATCAATTGCTGTGCTCGTGGTTGGTTCGCTTCTAGTAATAGTCTTTTAGTGTATGCCAAAATTTGGCCTCTCTACTAGAGATGTTGTAGATTGCCCAACAATGTCTGTTGTTGTTGTTCAATAGTCTTATTTTTACAATAATGCAGTGCCCCCCGCTCCTGTGTACAGTGTACTAATGAAATCTTCTTCTCTGTTTTATGTCTCCATGCTCTTGCCATGTATCTCAGAGACGAAGGAAGTGGAGCCTCGGTAAGTACATTTGAATTTGTTAGACCAGTGCTTCTCAACTGTTGTCACCCTGAAATTTATTTCATAGAAATTCTTAAAATATCAAAATATGTCCGCAATCCACCCAAAATGGGTCCATGACCCACCATTTGAGAATCACTTTAAGAAAATCTTGTCACTGCAACTTTTTATTGTCTGAAATTGTCAATGGATTCAAACAGTTATAGCTTGCGTCTCTCTGTTGATTTTTAGGTAAAGGTGGAGGGCCTCTCTAAGGCAGCTCTCATCAAAAGCCTATCTCCTAGAGTCATGCTGTCCAACCATCTCTTGCCTAAAGGGACCAAGATGAAGGTCAACCTCGAGGATCAGAGTCGTCAGAAAGTGTCCTTCAGCTTCGCGCAAACCAAGAAGCCACTGCACAGCATTTTCGTGATCCCTTCCAGCCCTGAAAAGTCTGACACTGAAGCTCCCGCTGCCTCACCACAGCCCAACGTCGACAAAGGAAGGGCTTTTGACAGTAATAATGAACAAAAACAGGCTCAAGCAGTTCCCATTCCAACGGAGCAGACTTCTTCCCAAGTCCCAAACTTTGCTGCTAAACTGAAAATAGACTTGGCAAAGATGCATTTCAAAAAGCAAATACTCAGTGTGTCCGTGACTAGAGAAAAACTAACATCTTTTTTTCGGGAGGAGACGCCCACTTCTAATTTGCTGGTTTTGCAGAAACCAAATAACAGCGAAACCAATTTGCCATCTTTGCAACATCAGACCCCTGTAAGTGTCTGTCCTTCTGAAGATTCCAACCATCACTCCTCTGACAGCCGGACCGGATCAAGTCTCGACAAACCTGCTGCATCCTCAGGAAAAGACGAAGAGAATTCCAGTAATGAGCAGGATAAAAATGTATACAAAAGGAAAACCAGGTCGCAAACTGACAGACGAACTGAGCCCGAAGATCCAGTCCCGATGTCTTCCAGACGCAAATCAGTCGACTCCAAAAGTAAAACTAATTCAGAAAGCGCTAGCAAAACAGTAACAAAAAGATCTCCGTCTCGGTCACGAGGGGCAGAAAAGGAAAAAAGTTCATCAAAACGATCTGAGAATCACGAAAGGTCATCTAGCTATACAAAATCGGAGCGGGATTCTCGATACACATCGTCGCGTTCGCTGCGATCAAACAAAGATCGCAGGAGATCCAGATCAAGGTCGAGATCAAGATCCAAATCACGAGGCACTCGAACCAGTTCATCTCACCCAAGATCAGAAAGATTGAGGGGTGATAGAGGCTCCCGCTCGGAAAGGTCTTATTACCACGACTCCGATCGCAGATCATACCGGAGTTCCCCACGAAGAGACAGACGGCGATCTCGTTCTCGCAACGACAGAACCCGGGACAGTTCGGACTCTGAAGACGACCATCGCAAGACGAGGACAAGGACAAGTGACTCCAGTCGATCATCCACCTATTCAAAGTCCTCGTCCTACTCTAAATCCGACAAAGCATCGAAATCTACAGATTTGCCGCATTCATCGGAGTTAGCTAAAAGAAATCAAACATCTTCAGTGTCAGAAAGGACTACTTCGAAGCGACAGGCAAATTCTGACCCCCAGCGCAAATGCTCCCCTGGTGTAGAAACCAGAAATTATAAAACTAACACCCATCATACACAAGACACCAACAGAAAATCAAATTCTTCCGCTCAACATGCGGATAGTGAAAAACAAGAACGTGAAAATCGCCTGAAAGGCGTCTTTAGCGACAACGAGGCTGATCAAAGGAAAAAATCACAGGCGGCCTCGTGCAAAGAAGAGGAAATTAGTCAATTGGACTTTAAACCCGACGCTTGCTCCAGATCGTCAGAGGAAACCAGCGCGCATAACAGACAATCAGAAGACCAATATCAGAGCCCCAATAACGAACCAAAATTTGAAACTACCGCAAAACCAAGTTTGCTCGGTGACAGGGACAAAAACAATGTCAATTGTTTTCAAAAGAGAAGTCAAGATGACCACCAGGGTAACGAGTTGAGCGAGACACCAAGTAACAGATTAGATGGGCCAAAATCAAGTCTCGAGGTGGAGAAAGAAATTGCGCTAGCTAAAAGCTCAAACAAGAGCATGCTGCATGTAAATGTCGCTCTTGAAAAGGTAAACAATGTGAACGATAGTCTTTCTGCTTTGAATGCACCAACTGAAAGTATATTCAATAACTGGGACGTTATCGAGTGCAGTATCGACGTGAAACATGTCGACTCTTCTCAAGGTTCAACGCCTCTACCTAATAAAATGGACATACCTGCCGCGTACGATACTCAGACCTGTCGACCGACGGAAGATGCGTGTAATGTTGCCACCGCCTCTGAGCTAGCTCAAACGAACGCACAACTGCAATCAGAGCAATTGTGTACAACTGAGAACAACGCTAAACAGAGCAGTTCTACGAAAAAGTCCCGGTGGGATATCGTTGGGCAGAATGGGCCAGGGAGTGAAGAGTCTCAGCAGACGGTCTGTGTGAACAAATTCGGATTCTCCCAAAACCAAAGTCAAATAGATATGATACAAGCCTCGCATGAATCTGAAAGATCTTCCATACCTTGGCAGGAGATGGAAAAGCCAAAGCAAGCAGATAGTTACGATCGAGGCGAGTCTTTACGAGGTGTTGTCACCGACCGTACTCTAAAAACAAATTTAGAACATTCTCTCTGCAACAATGATGCAACACAAGTCAACAGTGGTCCAAAAATGGAAAGCTGGAATGGGAATGCTCAAGAGAAATCTGAAGATAATACCCCCAAGAATGAATCGAGAAATACATTCGCCAGTCACCAAGCCGGCGGAGGACAGAGCGACGCCAGCGATAGCGACAATTCCGACTATGACTCTGATTGCGACGAGGCAATAAGACGACTACACTCTGTGGTCGTCGTGCCGAAGAATTCTACCGTAACAAGTGAATCACATGACACTGGATCCTCCTCCTGCAGTCTGTTCCTTTCCGATTCCCATATTAGTAATGAAGTGACAAATGTGAATAGTCACGGAGTCCAATATCAAGTCCGCTCTCAACAAAGACTAGAGGGTAGTTCGTACCACACCGGTGCTCTTTGTCAATCCCAAAGTAATATGATTGACAGCACAAGTCACTTAGAAGGATCCAACGCCAGTGCTGTCTCGCAGCAGTATGTGACTTGTCCTACCAACGTCCATCAAGGTATGAGTAATTTCACACACAGCCACGTCGGTTCCGGACATTACGACCAATTGCGAGGCCAGCAGTACGTTACCAACACTGGTGAACTGATGCTCGCCCATTACCAACATTCTGCCGCCAGTGTCAACGATGGGCGTGGGTTCAACCCAAGTTGGAGTTTTTCCCAGCTGGAACAGCCCAGTAGTACATATCAACAGCCAGACAGCAGTCATGGACCATTGTTACCGCAATCGAAACTTTCAGAAACCTTTCCTAGTCCACAGCAACATGGACACCACAATATCCCTTGGAACCACCAAACCTCAGACAGGCAGATAAGCAAAACACCCTACCTCCATGTGTATCAGGATCTCGCAGGTGAAATCCACCCGGATTCACTCACCGGTGACCATGACGATTACTGCCGAGCTAAACCATCCGATCAAATCAAAGCGACCGTTGACCAGAGTGGACCTCTGGGTTTTGTACAAGCTCACGAAATAAGCAGCAACAGCAAGGGCCCAGTCGTGCCTGATCCTCCAAGGGAGGACAGCTTAAGGACTCTCAGGAGCAGGGGGCCTCCCAAGAAAAGACGACCGGAGATCGAATCCGATTCGGACAATGAAGCAGAGGCTGGACCTACCGCCAAGAAGGAACGTCAAGGGGATATCGAAGAGTCTAAAGAAACTCAAGTCAAAGATGAGGTGGTCCGTCCATCACTCACTCTGCAGCACTTTCAAGACACCGGCCGGTGGAAAGAATTTGCCAAGGCAAAGAAGATGCCTCCTTATTTTGACCTCATTGAAGAGAATCTGTACCTAACCGAGCGGTAAGATTTCACAAATTCAAACCGTCAGATCGTTTCGGACTTTTTTTGTTTCAGTTTCAGACGTTTTTGAATGTTTGTAGAAAGAAGAGCAAATCTCATCGGGACATCAAGAGGATGCAGTGCGAGTGCCCGATACTGCCCAAACAAGACCGCTTAAGGGGAATGTTGGCGTGCGGGGATGACTGTTTAAATCGTCTCCTGATGATCGAATGGTAAGTCAAACTCTGGTGTTGTTTGAGAAAGCTCGACAGAGAACTCGAAAGATCCTAAGACTATTTGTTTGACCTTTAGCTCATCGAGGTGCCTGAATGGACACTATTGCTCAAATCGACGCTTTCAAATGAAGCAGCACGCTGACTTTGAAGTCATCCTCACCGAAGAGAAGGGTTGGGGTCTTCGTGCAGCTAAGGACTTGCCATCGTGAGGATTTAATTCATATGGAGGTGTCATCTGGATCGTGGAAGGTCCCCGGGTGATCTTGACATACGTGTGTTGTGATTCTCTCACAGGAATACCTTTGTGCTAGAATACTGTGGGGAAGTGTTGGACCATAAAGAATTCAAAAACAGAGTCAAAGAATATGCACGCAACAAGAACATTCACTACTATTTTATGGCGCTCAAAAATAATGAGGTAAGATTCAATGTATAACGTGTTTTCGTGTTATTGAGAAATTCTTGACTGTCATTGTCTTTCCAGATCATCGACGCGACACTGAAGGGCAATTGCTCTCGCTTTATGAACCACAGCTGCGAGCCCAACTGTGAGACCCAAAAGGTTCATCCACCACCGGAACTAGTTTACTAATAGTGTTCTGTTAACATGCTCGTTTGCTAATTACTGATTTTCATCTCATTTCAGTGGACGGTCAATGGTCAGCTTAGAGTCGGGTTCTTCACCACCAAGGCGGTCAGTGCAGGAACGGAGCTGACATTTGACTACCAGTTTCAACGATACGGGTATTGCTTCTTTTTATTTATGTGTCAAATCATAAAGTACACCGATACCTCTACTTATGAACTTAATTCGTTCCGCGATTGGGTTTGTAAGTAGAAAGGTTTGTAAGCCAAAGGAACGTTTTCCATAGGAATCCATGGAAAAGCAAATCATGCGTGCCGGACTATCTCAATAGTCACACTTTTTGCTCTATTACTCTGTGTAAAATGTACAAAAAAAAATAAAACAACTGTTCTTTTATTCATTCATTCATTCATTCATTTATTTAGTTATGTATTTATTTATTTGGGTGCAACAAAAAAAAAATCCAGAGGCTATAGTTCGTATCTCAAAAGGTTCATAAGTGTAGGCGTTCGTAAGTATTTATATGGTCTAACTTTAATTTTCTTCTATTTTAGGAAAGAAGCCCAGAAGTGCTTTTGTGGAGCTCCCAGCTGCCGAGGTTTCCTGGGAGGGGAGAACAGAGTCAGCGTCCGTGCGGCTGGAGGGAGGATGAAGAAAGACCGTCCTCGGAAGAATGCTCTCACCACAGTCAGTTCAGATTTTGTGGACATTGTTTGATATCATTTGGACAAATAGAAAATGATTTTCACTTACCAATCAATCGTTTAGGTTGATGAGGAGCTGGAGGCGTTGCTAGAGAACGGCGAAGGGCTCTACGATGGGAAACAAGTGGTGTCTCTGTGCAGGCTTATGGTCCGCGTGGAAAACATGGAGCAGAAACTCACCTGTCTCAAGCTCATATATGTAAATCAACATTAAAATAATATGAATATAAAAAATGCAAATTGCTTGACATCGTCGGGTGTTTGTGCCACGCAGGATACACAGAATCCGTCATGCTTGAAACAGTTCTTAGATCATCACGGCTTATCTTTGCTTTGGATTTTCATGGTGGAGATTTCGGAAGCAAAGGGCAACAGTGCCAATAACATCAAACTGCAATCAGAGGTGAGAGATCATTGCAGTCTTCTCATGAATTCATTTGTGAATTCAAATGTTTCAAATGTAAAATCACTTTGTCTCCAGATTTTGAAGACCTTGGCTGTCTTACCCATCTCCACTAAGAACATGCTGGAAGAGAGTAAAGTTCTAACCTTCATTCAGCGATGGGCCCAAACAAAAACACTCCCTCAGCCCACGGAGATCGACGGTTACTCCAGTGAGAACACTTCTCGAGCTCAGACCCCCCTCAACACCCCCGATGGTTCTTCCGCCAAATTGGGACCAGAATCTGACCGGGACCCTTCCAAACCTGTTGTGGACCGCCGCCTTAAAATCATCAGTGAAAACAGTCTGGATAGTGCGCTCTCAGATGCCAGCAAAGCATCTGATGGCAAGGATGAGGAAGAGGAGGAAGATGATGATGAAGAGGAAGAATCTGCTCAGAATGCGCTGGCTGACGACAAACAACATAAAATAGACGCGGTCATTGAAGCTGCTGATGTCGTGAAAGAAACTCCAGAAGAGGAGGTGAAAGACGTCAAAGTGCAGGAACAGGAAGAGATGGAAATAGCTTCGGAAAGTCTGGAACAAGTTCCCGTTGAAGAGGTAAAAGACCAAATTGAGTTGGAGGGGAACCTCTCTGAGGTAAAAGTGGACGTGGATGAACCCAAGAAGGAACTTGAGGTTTCTGACAAACCTAGTGGAGAAGATCTCACCATCCAGGAACCAACACAAATGACAGAAGTGGAAGGTGACCAGCCTGTAGTTGAGATTCAAGACCCAAAGATCGAGTCAGTTCAAATGGATATTTCTCAGGCTCCAACTGAGCAGCTTGTAGAAGAGACGGTGGTCAAGACAGAACCACTGGAGGCTGAAAATTCTCCTACTGGCCTAGAGGCCCAACTAGGTGAACCCATACCTGTCGCTCCACCAAGCTCTGACACCCCCGAGGTCAGTTTGCCCGCTGAAGACACACCAGTACCGACAGATCCGTCAGCCATAGAAACGCCGTCTCAGGATGAAGAGGAAGGTGTTTCCGATGTGGAGAGCGAGCGGAGTCAAGAACCCCAAGTCAGTGCTTTGGACATTAGCAGCATGGCAGCCAGGCTGTTGGAAACCTGGAAAGATCTCAAGGTGAGCGATCTCGGAGTCATACAAATGAGTCCCAAGGTTCAATTTCAATGTTCTAATTTCCAACCACTGCTTGGAACAAAAATGGGTCGCCTTGTGTCGGTATGGCCAGACATCAACTTATCTTCTTGTCTTTCAGGAGGTGTACAGAATACCAAAGAAGAGTCAGGTAGAAAAGGAAGCCAATGGTAAGTGAATTTTATAGCTCTTCCATCATTTTGATAATTATTTATGCGCTGTGATTAATCTCAATCGCGTTGTCCCGAAACAGATCGCAGTCGAGATCGTGACACAACTTTGACTCCGCGCAACACCTCCGGTAGTCGAGAGCGTGAAAGGGAGCGTGAAAAGGATCGCGACAGGGACAGAGACCATGACCGAGATTGGGAAAGGGACAGGGAGCGAGAGAGGGATTGGGAGAGAGAAAGGGATCGGGACAGAGACCGGGATCGGGACAGGGAGCGTGATCGAGACAAAACACCGCGCAGCACTGAAAGACGGAGGCGACGGTCCACATCTCCGCCTTCCTCTTACGAACGGAGCAGCCGGCGCACCGAGGACCGGTAAGAATTCCCGCCGTCGGGAGCGTTTGACCTACTTTCCTCGGATGTCGAGCAGTGTTGTTTTGTCGCGTGGAATCGTTTCAGGTTCGACCCGTCCAAGACACCGAGAGGAGTTGGCAGCAAAGAGCGCAACAAATTGTCCACGGAGGAACGCAGGAAGCTGTTTGAGCAGGAGGTCGCTCAGCGGGAAGCCCAGAAGCAGCAACAGCAACTTCAGCAGCAACAGCAGCAGCAGCAGCAGCAGCAACAACAACAGCAGCAGCAGCTCCAACCTATGACCTATGACCCCACCTTGGCCTATGCCTCCACTTCTGGCTTCATCACCTACCCACCTGGTTACCCTCTCCATACATTTGTGGACCCCACCAACCCCAACGCAGGCAAAGTACTACTACCCACCCCTACAGCTGACCCCAACATGACCTATGAGCAGACTCCTCCCCAAAGACTTGTCTCAGAGCTTGGGCTTCCCTCACCTTCATCCACTTCACAAGCCACTCCTGTTTCCAATATCTCTCAGCACATCACCACGGCCAACCACACGCCTGCAGACACCCAGCAGTTTGCCCAGCCGGCCGACGCCGCCCAGGACTCCAGAGTGTCTGTCCTCTCCGTGCCCGCCCAGACGACACCCCAGGTCCAGAGCCAGCAGGGCTACGCCACTCTGTGGGACCCCGCCACCCAGCAGGCAGTGACCGTGCAGACGCAGCCGGCGGCGCAGCAGCAGTACGCCTCGGCACCGGCGCAGGGCGCCCCCACGCAAACGGCCATCTACTACCAAGGCCAGCCGTGCCAAACCATCTACAGCATCCCCACCGCGTACCCTCAGACCAACACACCAGTCATACAGGTGGGCTCGTCGTCACAGTGCAAAGGTTCTCAATGGGTTAGACCCTAGGTGTCTACTCTTGGAATAGTCCTTGATCATTTTTGACAATTAGACTATCATACCTGATCAGTTTTGAGATGTAATAACACTATTCGCCACTAGGTGGTAGACTGTCTCTGATCCATCTAATTTATTCATTAAAGCCTATTTAAATTGAAAAGCATAATTTATTTTAATAATTTAATTGATTGCAAATTGAAACCAGGATCAATTGGGAATAATTATGTTTCAAGCTTCTCAGAAATTGGCTATTTTTTTTAAGTCCGTGTTTATTTCATGCTGTTTTGCAGGCGTACTCTGACCCCTCGGCCAGCTACTTGCATGGCCAGACTGTGTATCCTGGCCATCAGCAGGGCGTGGTGGTGCAGCAGGGTGGCACAGTCACCACCATCGTTACCTCTCAAACGGTCCAGCAGGTAATAAGGCCACCTTAATACACAACGCATGTACTCTTCTATATTTTTCTATCTAGGGCGTCGACACAACAAATGAGCTGCTGGGTCACATTGCCCCAAATAATTAAAGCAAAAAAAAAAAAAAAAGTGCTTTGTAGTAAGCTGCTTTGGTCACAAGAGGGGAGTATACATCTAAATTCCTATCCAGACTAGTATGAAGTCATGGAAGACTTCAAACCACAATGCTCAAGCATAATATTTCTTGTATGATGATGATGATTCTCCTTTTCCACGGCAGGCTAAGCAGTAATTACAGGAAGTAAATTGGAACCGCTGTTTCTTTCCTCTAGGAAATGATCGTACCCAACAATGTGATAGATCTGCCTCCTCCCTCTCCCCCGAAACCCAAAACGATCATCTTACCCCCTAACTGGAAAGTGGCACGGGACCCCGAAGGAAAAATCTACTATTACCACATTACCACAAGGTGACTTGTAATGTCTTTTTCACAGGGTGGGGGGGTGGTGAATGTATTCATATTTTAAAGTGTTAATATTCATTTACTTGTATTTTTTTATTTTTTTAGGCAAACTCAGTGGGATCCTCCAACCTGGGATGGAAGCACCGAAACTAATCTGGACCATGACTCCGAGATGGATCTGGGGACACCCACTTATGATGAAAATCCTTCCAAGGTGAGTTTTAGATGAATGTCTGTGCAAAAAAAAAAAAAAAAACATTTTGAGGATGCTTTTTCATTCGTTTCCCAGAAAGTTTTGAGGTCGGATGCGAAACATGATTATAGCGTTTGTTCTTTGCACTGGTGATTACTTTCAGCTGTGTTTTATGGACGGGAACAAACGTCATCACGCCATCGTCTCCAGCCGCTTTAATGAGCTCCTCCTCTTCGCATATTTGTCTCTCAAAGACAAAGAAGGTCGCTAAATCTCGTCCCGTCACTTTGCTGCATGTCCCCTGGGGCTCGAGGTCATAAAGTGAGGATGAGATTTGCATTTCTTGTTTTCCACCGCCTCATTTGTTTCCCCTTCTTTACTTCTATCACCACCGGAGATAATGAGAAGCATCTGGACGAGCCAGAAGTCGTCGTTGTTGTTTCTTCGGTGGCCGCTCTCTAAAATGTCCCGTTTTTGTCTTTGGTTACTCTTCGGGGTGAGAATAAACTGAGATGCATCTTTGCGTGAAGAAACGCAACAAGGTCACATCATGTCACAGCATTGGAAGATGTGACACATGCTCGTCCTATTATAAGTAGCTACTGTCCTTGTTGTTGTTTTTTTTCATCATCACATTTGGCGCCTCAGCTGTCGTCTGAGTTGGGGTCACGGTGATTTCGAAATCCTGCGAGGGGGTTCTGTTGCTTCGTCAGGTGCCCCAGCTAACTTCCATGGCCACTTTTGGAGCTGCCGGCTGCCGTGTTTATATAGGGCATTTTGGAGATTTTAATTATAGATGGCCACTACAGCCTCTTCTGCGGTCAGAACATCACTCAGTGCAGCTGAGAAAAGGCCTGAAGGAAGTTCAAATGACACCTTTAAAGACCAATATATATAAACCTGAAGAATAGTATTAAATGGCTGCTGTTGCTTGCTGTTTTGTTTTTATAACAGTTCTCAACCAAAACAGCTGAAGCAGACACTTCCAGCGAATTGGCGAAAAAAAGTAAAGAGACATTCCGTAAAGAGGTAGGCATCCGCTCCTATTTGCTTTTTTTTGGCCCGTCGTGTCACTTTTTAAACACATACGTGCGTTATTGTTACTCAGATGTCCCAGTTTATCGTACAATGTTTGAATCCTTATCGGAAGCCGGATTGCAAACACGGCCGCATCAGCAACACGGAAGATTTCAAACACCTGGCAAGAAAGGTAAGATTGAACAGGTTTGGAAATTATTTTGGGGGAAAAAAAAAACAATTGTTAAAACATGAGTACTTGGAAATGATTAAAAAAAAAAAAAAAAGAGAGAGAGAGAGAGATCTGACTTGTGGCGGACACTAAACACTGGCACATTAAAAAAAAAAGAAAATGTCCTCACTCATTCAGGACAAAGTTTACTGTTGTAAACAATTCAATCTTAATCAAAGACCAAAGGGAAAAAAAACGAGCCGGAGTCCGACTGCGTTCTCCTTTTGCCCGACAGCTAACCCACGGCGTCATGAATAAAGAACTCAAGGCGTGCACCAATCCCGAGGACCTAGACTGCAACGAAAACGTCAAGCACAAGACCAAGGAGTACATTAAGAAGTACATGCAGAGGTTCGGTGCCGTCTATAAACCCAAGGAGGACACGGACGTCTACTGAGCGCACGCGTTTGCCTTCCCCCCCCCCCACCTACGCTTTATTTATGATCCTCCATTGAAGACAACACATACAATCCCCAAGAACCGATTTTGCCTTTTATTTTATTTTTGTGTTTTTTTTTATACGGCTGTGAATCAAGAACAAGCCAACGTTTTTTTGTTGTTGTTCCTTTGACACTTTCCACTGTTGAAAATGGATCAATGAACAGTCTGCTTCATTTTCTGGTGCTGCTTTTTAACCGCGGAGGTCCAAGCTTCCACTCGTCAAAACGCCCGCGGGACTTTTGAGAGCGGCTTTGGGTCCACTCCGGGGGTCCGCCATGTGTGCTGGTCATCCATATCTCGTTCATTGTGTCTTTTTAGTCGTCGGTTACAACGTCGGGAGCACGGTTTGATTGCTAAGTTTGATGTGCCCCCCCCCCCCCCCCATCCTCCTCCTCCTCATCATCCACTTCCTCTTCTACCTGGACTCAAAACAAAAGAGTAGCATTGCAGTTTTAACTGATCCACTTGAGTTTTTAACAAAGGAACTCGGCCTTTTTATTCATCCCCTTTATTGTCTCTCAAACCATCGCAGCCTGTTGCATTAATTGTTGATATATTAAATAGTAGTTTTGGGAATGTTTAAATTAACAGCAAACTTTGTAAAACAATTATCATTTCATGGTTCTCAAGTGTAAATATGTTATATTATTACCAAATATGTATGCAGGAGCCACAAGTGACCAGCTCGATCCTTACTTACGTCATGACTTCGTATCCTTGCTGGCTCTTGTCAACGTAGGGCGACAATTTTGTTTTCTTTTTTTTTTTAATTGTACAAAGTAATTTTCACCCTACTCAACTGTAAGTATTGTGCAAGCACATTGTCATACCGAGTGTACAAACATTTTAAAAGAAAATAAAACAGTTTCTTTTGTACACCTTTTGCTGAGATTTATAATAATATGAATTATAATTAACTTATTTTATAAATAAATTAATTAATGGACCTAGACTAAATAATATGAGTTAAAAAAAAAAAAAGGCGCCGATGTTAAGATTTTGTATTTTTTGGAAGCGAAAGGAAAAAAGATCATTAACAGATTGTAGCTGTGTGAAACTTTTCTCCACTCTTTTTATAACAGCTTTATTAAAAACCCACTCTTCCCCCCTCAGGGTTCTCTTTGGATAGGAAATGTTCTGAACCACTTAAGCTTCTTGTTATGGGGCAGCACAGTCCAAAAAGGTCTGGATTTAGCCCAACCCCTCCTCACTATGTAATTCATCGAGTCAGAGTGATTGCAGGCTGAAGGCCAACTCAACAATCACTTTCTCATATTCAAGAAGGTCAGCAAAGCAAATGAAGGAGAAGCTGCTGGCTGAAGGACAAAAACAAAACACTGAAATATTCAGCAAGTGCCCAAAAGAGACTAACTCTAAAGCCTGCAATTGAAACAAAGTGACTCAGCCTTACTGGGTCTGTTGATTCACCTGCAAGTATTAGATTGGACACCTATTATAAGATCTCTAGCAACAATAGAGAAGAAACATATTTGGTAACTTAAGGTCAAAGGTCATGTCCAAACAAGGCCATCAACAGTTTTTGCTGGTACCGGGAACCAGTTCTTAAGTGGCAACACTGACTTCAAGTGGTAGGAAAATGAGGCTTCAAATTTGCTTCATGAATCAGCTTTTGTATTTTTTATACTCCTCTAGATGGCACTTGAAACCAACTGTGTTCTCTAAAAGGGGAGAAAAAAATGCAACTGGTTCATGAACCAAATGTGAAGCTTCATTTTCTTTGGTCCAGAATGATTGAGGGGGGAAAAAGTTAATTATTTTTCAAACTAGATCAACATGATGCAGTTCATTTCTACAAATACAAAAATAAATATTGCTGAATTAATATCGCTCAAGGCTTAATTGCAGCATTTTTAGATCTGATTTGTCTTGCTTATATTCCACTTACATTTACAGTTGGAAAAAAAAAAACAAGCATTAAATATTATTACAAATTATTTATTCATTAAATGACACCAAACAAAAAGGCACAGTAAGATGAACTATATACACAAAACAATACCGTACATGACCGGCATTAGAAAAATGACAAGAGTAGTGTGGGAAGATTCAAACTCCAAATGGTAATAAAATAAATACAGAAAGTGAAAAGGGAAAAAATGTTCAGTTGTAATGTAATCCCTTTTCATCAATTCTCATAATGTGAACCGCGCTGCGGATATTTACAATCACAGCGAGGAAGAGCTCAAAGTAGTGTTAAACTGCCTCATTCCTAATATTTTCTCATACCAACAATGAACAAAAACAATAAAACATATCACGCACAGATAAGAACATTTTAAGTGTTTTATGTCAACAGTCATCCTCTTGATGCATGCAAGCTAGTTTTCTGACTTTGTGAGAAATTCAAATCATTTTAAAGACCACGTATGACTTAAAATGGCCTCCTGTGTAAACTTGAAATAAAAATAAAAAAAGAATATTACAAATTGTCAACATTATCAGCCCCGATTGTAGATATGTTGTGTGGCCTGTGGATGTTATTATAAGTGATAAAAAAAAAAAAAAGACTTCATAGACTACTGGACTGATTGATGATTAGGATTTGGCTGATGAAGGCACTTGTGGAGATCTTTACATAAAATGGCGTTTTTTTGTGGAAATAATACTTTTTTCCTGTCCAGGAAAGACGTGTCACACTACCGAGACGCCTTGCGCGGGGCAGTTTAGAGCCGAGACCACGTCGGGCCTCTCGATGCGAGCCAACGCCGAGCACAGCGCTCCCAAAGTGGAGCCTTCTTTCTGGGCCCAGTTGGAGAGCAGCGTGTGGGCGGGGGCCTCGCCGTGTCCAAACAGGTCCAGCTGTTCCGTTTCGTACCCCAGCGCCTGGCCCAGGTGCCGCCAGCCGCGGCCCGCTCCTTCCTGCAGGAGGCGCTCTACCTCTTCCTGTCTCTGGGGCGGCAGGTTGACATACAGGCGGGTGTCCTGCTTGCTGTCCCTCTTTGTACCTGGAAGGGGGCGGGGCCAAAAAATAACATATGAAGCCTTTTCTCGAATGGCTCTTGAGACGGCAAGTCTCACGATAATTGTATACTTGCTGGCGCCGTAGCATACCTTTGGAAGGTTGATTGTCTTGAAGGCTCTGCGAGTCGAGAAAAACTCCGCTGTCACTTTGAAGCTTCTCTCCCTCTGGAGACGCTCCCAACTCGGCCGCACGTGCCTTGGACAAGGCCTTCTTCTGCTTACACGATCTCCAGCTGCGATGAACATCGAAAATCGGTCGTAGAAGCAAACCAGCCCGTTCTCCGATGAGAACTTACCACTTGTAAGCCACGTAAACGAGCAGACCCAGGACCACCGCGGCTAGCACGGACACGTAGATCAAGATGTTGTTGTTGCCCTTCTCACCCTGCGGGGTGTACTTGGGCGTCACCAGGGCAAAACCTTCTCCGCCCGGTGTGACATTCTCCACACCTGACAAGCTTGTAGTTTCTCGGGAGATAATGTGCAGCTTTTTATCTGGCGAGAGAAGTGGAGTTTTTGGACTTGTATTAATAGAGGCCTAAAGACAATCTGAATTCTGATTCTCTTTGCACTGTTTCTGTTATGTGCGTCTTGGCCACTAGGGGGCAGATGTAACTAATAGACAGTTTCGCAAGTAACTCCGTAAACTGCAGTACGATGATCCTTTTTCATCTCGAATACCAAATAACTCGTACTTTCGTGAATCAAGATGTTAATAGTGAGTCTGTTCCTTGAATCAACCAGATTCAGTCGTTGTCGAGCTCCCCTGAGGGTTAAAAACCTTCCATTGCCGCTTTTTCCAAGCTTCTGTCTCCCTCCTGTGGTTTGGCTATTTTAGGCTCAAAGGCCACCAGCTACTGTGGTGACCCCCGGCAGGTCAAAGAGTCACGACATCTATGACCTTCCTCCCAGCGTAGTCATTTGGAAGCCCACCATCTCGTCTGCATTTTTCTTTTTTTTTTTTGGAGCAGTTAACCTCCAAGCGCTTAACTGTTGCTCTTTTCTTCACTGCTGTTGCTTCTTGGTTTGGACATTGTGCGGTTCTGATGAGGTGTGGATTCAGATGTTGACCACATGTGTGTGTTTTTTTCTTCTGAAGCCCTCCCACTACTCTCCGATTCTTTTTATCTCTCGAAGGCCATTTCCGTGACACTCGTTTCAAGTGATGGAAAGTGTCGTTTTGGCTGTTCCTTCACACGGCGTCAGCGCTTTGGAACGGACATGTGAAAACTGTTTTCCAAAACATCATTATCATTTCCGATTAAAAACACACACACACACATCGTTTCGACTTACCCATGCAGAGTGTGTCCGAGTTAGGTATGCACGCTCGGATCTCCACCTCGCTGTCCGTGCACTGGGTGCATCGCTGGCAGGGTTTGGTGTGAGTGTGCTCTTCGGAGAAGGTTCCCGGGCCGCAAGGTCGGCACTGAATGTCCCCCTTCGGGCCGCACTGCTGCGCCGCCCCCTCGCCACGCTTGCATGTGGAACAAGGCGCACATAACCCGTAGTCTCGGAAGAAGAAGAAGCCCACGCCGCATTCGCATTGCGTGTCTTCGTCGGGGGAGCACGGAGCCAACGTGGAGAGGGCGAAAGGGCACCGTGAGCACGGGACGCAACGGCTGAGGTCTTCGGAGGAGGAGAAAGTTCCTGTGAGGAAAATGACACTCGTGATGTTAGTGCTCTTATACAAAAGCAATAATTAGACAGGTCTTGGGTAACTTTAGAAGATAATTTCTTACCCTGTGGGCATGGTATGCATTTGGTATCTTCTTTTCCACACTCCACTGCTACTCCAAAGCCCGCAGGACATACACTGCAACACTTGCCGGATTCAGTCAACTGTCCGCTGGTGCAAGCATCACCAAAGACAACCTGGAGAAAAAAAAATTCATTGCAAGAAATATTATATATATTCGTTGGACATTAGTGTTGGCTCGTAAGTGAAGGATTCGTTCAAAAGAACGAATCTTTTCAATGAACGAGAGTTCATTTTTTTTCTTTTTTCAGTTCATATAATTTCAACCAGTAGGTGTCAGTAATGCTCATTGAAGCTGGTGCCACCTTGCCGTAAAACAAAAAAAAGAAGAAAATGACGTAAGTTCCCATTCATAAACGAGTCGTGAATTGAATTTCCCGTTCACTAACTGAACGGATCTGTGAGTGAACGAATCAGTGAGTGAGTGATTTGCATTTCCAGTTCATCGCGAGAACGGACGGATCAGTGAGGGAACAAATCCTGACTTTCCCGTTCACGAACGAGCCAATGGGTGAACTGCCTTCCTTCCAGTGCGTGCGTCAACGGATCAGTCAGTGAACGTGTTGCGTGAACTATGGAAGCCAGAATGTCGATTTACGATTTGACAAGAAAAGAAAGAACCACTCAATGAAACGCCACTTCTTTTATGCACGTTTTTTCCAAGCGTTATGCAAAAACGGGGGGATTATGCTTCTCTTTGGGTAATATTTATTTTAGAAGACATAGTAATTTTGAAATAACGTGTATACGGATAAATTTTGTTGTCCAATATATCTCCTGCAATTTCACATTAGATTGCTGGTTTGAAATGTACTTTTATTATTATTATTTTAATAAATATTTATGTTAAAACTTGTCTGGTGTTTTATTGCTTGTTTTTATATTTGCCAATTAAAACATAAAAATCAGACATTTGGTTCACTGCTTTATATGACAATACGTATGTGTTATATGACAACATAACGGATTTTTTTTTCAACCATTTATTCAAACACAAACACATTCGGTATAATAACATCAACTACAATCCAACATATACAAAATTAAAACATCAGTGTCAATGTCCGCATAACGTGTGTTGGCTGGCATAGCAGCAACGGTCTCGTGAATCTTCGCGAACGAACCTGAAAATGGCGATGTACCTAATGGAGTGTCCGTGTGACGTCACAGATCAACCAGCCAATCAGAAAGTGGGGGGTTGTTTGGGTGTGGCACTCTTCACTTTCATTTAAATTTTGACCATGATTTTTCCCTAATGAAGTGGCCTGTGATTAGGTACACCTGAAAATGGCGGTGTACCTAATGGAGTGTCCGAATGACGTCACAGATCAAACAGCCAATCAGAAAGTGGGGGTGAGGGCGGGTGTGGCACTTTTCACTTTCACTTAAACTTTTTCCCTAATGAAGTGATTAGGTACACCTGTGTCCCTGTGACGTCACAGATCAACCAGCCAATCAGAAAGTGGGGGGTTGTTTGGGTGTGGCACTTTTCACTTTCATTTAAATTTTGACCATGATTTTTCCCTAATGAAGTGGCCTGTGATTAGGTACACCTGAAAATGGCGGTGTACCTAATGGAGTGTCCGTGTGACGTCACAGATCAACCAGCCAATCAGAAAGTGGGGGGTTGTTTGGGTGTGGCACTTTTCACTTTCATTTAAATTTTGACCATGATTTTTCCCTAATGAAGTGGCCTGTGATTAGGTACACCTGAAAATGGCGGTGTACCTAATGGAGTGTCCGTGTGACGTCACAGATCAACCAGCCAATCAGAAAGTGGGGGGTTGTTTGGGTGTGGCACTTTTCACTTTCATTTAAATTTTGACCATGATTTTTCCCTAATGAAGTGGCCTGTGATTAGGTACACCTAAAAATGGCGGTGTACCTAATGGAGTGTCCGTGTGACGTCACAGATCAACCAGCCAATCAGAAAGTGGGGGGTTGTTTGGGTGTGGCACTTTTCACTTTCATTTAAATTTTGACCATGATTTTTCCCTAATGAAGTGGCCTGTGATTAGGTACACCTGAAAATGGCGGTGTACCTAATGGAGTGTCCGTGTGACGTCACAGATCAACCAGCCAATCAGAAAGTGGGGGGTTGTTTGGGTGTGGCACTTTTCACTTTCATTTAAATTTCGACCATGATTTTTCCCTAATGAAGTGGCCTGTGATTAGGTACACCTGAAAATGGCGGTGTACCTAATGGAGTGTCCGTGTGACGTCACAGATCAAACAGCCAATCAGAAAGTGGGGGTGAGGGCGGGTGTGGCACTTTTCACTTTCACTTAAACTTTTTCCCTAATGAAGTGATTAGGTACACCTGTGTCCCTGTGACGTCACAGATCAACCAGCCAATCAGAAAGTGGGGGGTTGTTTGGGTGTGGCACTTTTCACTTTCATTTAAATTTTGACCATGATTTTTCCCTAATGAAGTGGCCTGTGATTAGGTACACCTGAAAATGGCGGTGTACCTAATGGAGTGTCCGAGTGACGTCACAGATCAACCAGCCAATCAGAAAGTGGGGGGTTGTTTGGGTGTGGCACTTTTCACTTTCATTTAAATTTCGACCATGATTTTTGCCTTATGAAGTGGCCTGTGATTAGGTACACCTGAAAATGGCGGTGTACCTAATGGAGTGTCCGTGTGACGTCACAGATCAACCAGCCAATCAGAAAGTGGGGGTGAGGGCGGGTGTGGCACTTTTCACTTTCATTTAAGCTTTTTCCCTAATGAAGTGGCCTGTGATTAGGTACACCTGAAAATGGCGGTGTACCTAATGGAGTGTATGAGTGACGTCACAGATTGAACATCCACGACCATGATTTTTGATTATTTGATTTATTAAAAAAAAAAAACATCAGTGAAGACCTTTTTTTTCTGGTGATGTTTACTGTTGTGTGAAACTGTCGCAGTATAGCGCCACCTACTGCCTTGGAAGATCACACACACACACACACACACACACAAAAAGTATCGGTGACTGGTATCGGCAGCCTCCGCAAGTTGAATTTGAATGAAGTCCCATTTTTGTTTGCTCATCAATTTGATTTTTTTTTTTTTTAAATGCTCTTCTTTTTACTATGCTCCACATGTGAGGAAATGACACACTCATGACCAATAAAAAATAAAATCAAGGCAGTGGGTGACTAGAATAGGGTCTTTTTTTTTTTTTTTTTCTCCCCTGCCTAATCTTTCCATCTGCCATGATTTTGGCCTTTAAAGTGCTTGGAGGCCTTATCTACAAGTGGGTAATGGCGAGCCCAGCGTGAGTTATGACATGAGGGATAGATCAGACATTCCAAACAGATTGTGCACTGGGGTTTGGCGCCTGACAGCAGAGGCTGGCTTTAATCAGATGGCTTTGGAGCGCTGAGAAGAATAAGGAGGGGGGGAGCCACAAAAAAAAAAAAAGGAGGAAGGAAGAAGAGCTTTGACACCTCCGGCTCACGGCCGACCAATGACAATGGCCGGACTTTGTGTGATTTCTCCAGAGAAAGACGTGGGAGGTAGGAGGGGGGGAGGAGCATATCTTCCAGCCTGAGGCGAGGGTGTCGCTTGCACGCGGATGCCCAGCATGCGAGTGTCTGGTTGAGGGAGAGCGAGACCTTTGAAGTCCACCCCGGAGAGCCCTGCAGGTGTGTGGATGAAGCTCACTATTTCACTCCTCCCCATCTGCAGGCATCTTAAACATGCACACATTTAAAAGCAGATTGGCCCGCCGTGCCCCGAAGGGAGTCTGACGACAGCAAACAGATGTCTAACAACTAAAGGGTGAAAAAGTAACAAGGCGCTGATGGCTTCTCTTTGTGAAGTCTGAAGAAACGCCAAAAAACGTGCGTGAACCTGCAAACGACCCAAAGGCAGTGACCCCCCCCCAAAAAAAAGCTCCCAGCTGATATGAATGGAGAAAGCGTTTCGAATCGGTGGGGCTTGCCTGGATCCAAAAACAACAGCCGGGCTGAGTGCAGGCCTTTCAGAGGAGCCTGATGATATCTGAAAACCCAGATCAGACGTATTAGGACGTAGGGGCCACGGCATCCGGCACAATCCAGTAAGATGTTTGGATTTGCCGCACCGGGACCGCGTTTGGAGCACCGAAAACAGACTCAACTCCTGTTAAATCTCAACTTTGATAAATATTTGGAAATGACGGCTCTGTTCGGAGGGTTGACACGTTTCATGTCGACTGAGTGAGTTCGGGGTCCGCCTGGAGGCCAGAATGGGGTCAGAGCTGATGAGAGCACACAATGAAAGATGGCGCCCAT
Source organism: Syngnathus leptorhynchus (assembly GCF_054491065.1). Classification (NCBI taxonomy): domain Eukaryota; kingdom Metazoa; phylum Chordata; class Actinopteri; order Syngnathiformes; family Syngnathidae; genus Syngnathus; species Syngnathus leptorhynchus. The sequence goes on from NC_141202.1 coordinate 3,651,891, forward strand.
CCACAGTCGAAGCAGTCATCTGTGCAGCAGACTGGTGACTAAGCCATTATCCACTTTATGAATGGAATGGCGGCTAATGTTTACCAGCGGGATTTTCCAACCATGGGACGAGGAGAACACTTGTTAATGTGCAGATGAGACATGATGGGCAATTTCAAGTTGGGTAGAGTTAAAATGCAAGACAGATGTTTGGTGGTTCGTTATGAGGACAAGTTGATTTGAAGTAGTCGCAACAATTTGAAGTGAGGCAACATATTATTTTGAGTAAAAAAAAAAAAAGAATATATACCTGTAAGTATTGTTTATATTGTTTGTCTACATGTGTTGCTGCATTGCTTGTATTTGTGTTGCTTGAAGCTTTGTAACACTGCCACATGGATGCTATTTTGTTAGCACATCTATGGTGTTTCCCATTATGTGTTAGCATTAAGCTAGTGGACTTTAATGTTTAGTTAGACAAAAAAATGTTACAGTAAACAGCTTGAAGTCTTTTGTTTGAGGAATTTCCATCATGAATTGTCATCAGTCAAGCAACTTTAGCGACACTCTCCTCACGTGTCAAATTCAAAGAGGTTGCAATGTATCTTTTTCATTTTGTATCATTTTTCCATTTGTATCGTAGAATCTTATGCCCGAAAAGATAAAAAGTCTCGTAAGTCCTCCGACATCATAAGATGTCTATTCTGGAAAGCTAACCACCAATTTGTTCATATTTATGATGAATCAGTTCCAGAGGTTAACCGTCACCATCATAAATCCATTTTTAACGGATTGTGTTGCACTTTAAGTGTAACATTCAAGAGATTTTTTTTTTTTCCATCGGTTTGACAATCCACTTCTTAAAAAAGATCCAAATCAAGCTCTGAACTGCTATTAAACGTCCCGCTGTGACTTTGTGTGCACATTTTAAGGAGGCTTAAAGTGGCTGGGCACGCACTCAAGCACACTGACGCTTATCTGTTGCCTTTAGGGCCAGAAAGTCCCAGTTGAAAAAGTAGCCAACGGGGGTCGCAGTTGCTTTTTTTTTTTCCTATTAAGATATGAAAAAGTTGCAATTTGAAGGGAGTCCCCACTGGGAATAGACGGACCACCGAGGAGCGGGGGCTTACAATGTGGGGGCTTCTCTACTTGCACGGCTGCTCGAGTCACTCAGTCAACACACACACACACACACACACATGCTCACACGCAGACTTCAGCCAAGCTTACTGAAATATTTTCTGTGTGCTTTGAAGTGAGTCAAAGCGCTCCTTTTAAGCACACATGACGGACGGCTTCTGCAGTTCATTTAATCTGCGTGAAAATAAATACACAAAAGGATGCACTCACTCGGGCCTTCACGTGAGCGCACTGACCCGTGAGCTACGCTATCATGACAACGAGACAGGCGTCTTTTAACACATAATGCTTTGCTGATTACTGTCATGGAGCACAAATTAAAAAATGCTTGGTCGTGCAATAATGACAGTAAATCAAACTCATCATCCGGCATCTTGCAATTTACAATCCAGCCCCTTCTACCACGTGGGGGAATTCCACTTAATGTAAATGCTGTGGTAACAAACCAACTAGCAGAACCCTCAACACATTTTATACGGGCCACAATGTGGGAGAAAATAAGGATAATTACTCGACTCCGGATATCCAGACCCCAGCGATGGCGAGATGCTGAGAGTGAGGCCACATTTTCACAGTGAGATGCCCCGAAGAAAAAATAGGAAAGCCGGGGTTGGAAGTTTGTTGAAATTACCACAATAGCTGTGAAAAAGGAGAGATTTGAAATTGCTTCTCGGATTGGGGTGAGCAAAGTATGGTCTGAGGGATAAATATAGCACGACCCGTTCTGTAATATGGCCCAATGAACATTCTAGTTTTTATCTTTGTTTATTTTGCAAAAATATATTTTATTAACAATTTTTTGTGTCGTTACACATTTTCATTGTTTATAATGAAGCCTATCAGACAAATAATTTACAGCGGCATGTAAATCAAAATTCTTCTTGAGAGCATTTAAAATTTGAAAAGAAAAAGACTTGAGTATTTTTTTTTATTTTGCTTTTGTATACAATATTTAATTTTTTTTGAAAGAATTTACGCTATTTGTCCACATTGTTCGGGTGTTTGTCGACATTTTCGCCAGGGGGGGCGCGTTCAAAAAGACACTTTAATCCATCTGGAACGCGCAACTCGTTTGCCCATTCTGCTTTACAAAGTGAAAGAAAGAAATTACTGTAAAAAAAAAAAAAAAAATCTTAAAACAATTGTTTACATAATTGTTTATTAACTATAGATAGATCACTTTGATGTGATAAACTGTGGAGCATATCCAGACAAGACTAAAAGCCCCGGGCGCTTTTAATTGGCTATACACTATAATTGATTTCATAACAACAATAAAAACATGTGATTGCATGTGACAGCCTCATTTCTCCTTGTAAATCGTCATTCTTATGACTTTAATGAGTAGAACGAATTAAACTACTTTATTTTAGATGCTGCCAATGATGATGTCTGAGGTTGGAAAATAAAGTGTCATGTGGCGTTCTTTTTTTTTTTTTTCACAGATGAACTACATTATCCCTGGGGGGGAAAAAAAAAAAAAAAAAAAAGTTTTCCGGCATGAAAACTCCCCAGCAGGCTTTTAGTGGTGTGTGTGCGTGTGCTTGCAGGAAGTTTGCCACAAAGGACTGAAAAACTTCAAGTGCCATGCTGCAGTTAACGGTAACGATTTTTCTCACGTCATAAGAAAAAAAATAAAATGCATTTTTGGAGATAAACTATGAGAGCTTTTGCTGTACCAAAATGTAGACAAACATGTTTAATAAGCAATTCAAAATTAAAGGGGGGGAAGAAAAACAACACAAGTTTAATTGTCAAATGGAATGAGAATTTTCTTACTTTGAGTAGAATCACCCCGCAGATGAGAAATGGTGCCATCCTTTTGGACTTTTTGTATGATAAACGATGGGGAAAAAAAGCCCCAAACAGCAGAGTCTCATCCAAAAAAAAAAAAAGTTTAAAAGGACGTAAAGTTTTCAAAAACAACTATTTTAGTAGGGAAGACCAATAATTCGCTCATAGTCCAACACTCCTGTCTTTTCAGACAGACAGTGACGCGTTCAAAGTCCATCGGTCATTTCTGGATCGTCAGTTTTCGGGGGACTGGCACAAAGTTTCTTTTGTCTCAGTTTGCAGGATGCGGCGGCCGTGTGTGTGTGTGCGTGTGTGTGCATGTGTATGAGTGCTCTCTTGCTGCTGTTCCACAGCATAGGCGAGAAAAGCTGCTGCGAGCTCTGCTTAAACATTTTCCTCCTCCCATGCCCTCAGACATCACACGCCCCCGCTGATTGGCTGCATCCCTGAAGGGGGCGTGGTCTGTGCTCCAGCTCTCCTGCTTGTCTTTCATATTTTTTGCATATGATGGATACGTCATTCATCCTGTGAAGAAAACGAATCAATGCATCGTGAAAGTTTACAATAAATGTAGCTTCTCATTAAAAATCAATTTATAGAAATTAGGGTTTCAAGCTAGGGTTAGGGTTTTCAAACTACAGTTAAGAGTTTCAAATTAGGGTTTCAAAATAGGGTTAGGGTTTCAAACTAGGGTTTTGAAGTAAGAATTAAATATCATTAAAGCTTCAGGTTAGCCATTGCCTGTGATTAGTTATCGGTGAGAAGAAGAAGAAAGCTTTTATTGTCATTGGCATACAATGAAATGAAGTTATGAGGATTGAACCCACAACTTTCAAACTGGGAGATGGAATTTCTACTACTGGGCCACACCACCTTGAAAGACAAAAGAGGTGCACACAAATCAGCCATTACAGAACATGTCCATGTTTGATCTCTGCAATTGAAAAGATTAGCAAACCAACACGGGTCACTCAGTGGCACACCTTGTAAAGTGAAGTGAATGCATGGCAGGGGGCCTCAGACTTCAGAGACAAACAAATGGAGACCCCTCACACACAATACCACTTGCACTTCAAAGCCAAAGAAGACATTGCGGCTCTGATAAGGCGCCAGCCATATTTTGCTTCTTCTTTTACTGCTCCTTACTTTGAATGTTGTAGATCAGGCAGAGATTTAAAGGAAATAAAGTTGTATATTGATATTTATCCATTTTCCAATTATTATGAGAAATGATTAGTTTCTTAGAAAGGTTGGCGACCCCTGGGTAGACCTTTCAGGCCTAAAGGTTTATTTGTAATTTTTGAAAGCCACTTTGAATATTAACATTGCGCTTCAATAAGATAATATAATAACTGAACTTAATAGTAATAACAACAATAATTCAATTAAAATGTATATACATAATATAGTTCAATGAAATTAATGAAATGTTTGGAAAGTAATTGCTGTAAACCGTGACATTTAAATGTATTGTAATTTAAAGTAAAAAAAAAAAATGGTTTGAATCTGTTCCATTTTATATTTAGTTGTCAAGTTTTTCTTTCCATTTGAAACCAATAAAAATCACATCAAATACATTTGCCAACTTTAACTTCCCAGTAACAAAAGCGAGCATAAAAGAACAAATATTTGCCAGACAAGCGATGGTGGCTTCGGGGTCAGTGACGAGGGGGTCGTTTTGCAACTGTTTGCTGGATTTGAACAGCGCTAAAATTGCAACCCCTCGGCATCCCCTCATGTCTGGGGGCCTGAGGACTCGGAGACGCTGGCGGTAAGGTGTCGACCCCTCCCACCATTGTCAAAAGCCACATCAGAGCGGCTGTAATCCACCACTTCCCTTCTTCACTGTTATGTGGTTTCTATTTGACTGGAAGGGGGGGGGGGGGGGGGTCTTGGTTTTATCACCACACACACTCAATTGTACCCCGGGGGTTTTTACGGGGAGGCCGACAGGATGTTCGGCCCACCAGGAGATCAAAGTGTCCTCCTCAAGTAAAATGTGATCAGCGGTGACCTTTTCAACTGCGACGGGCTTCACATCACAAACGCATGCAAGGTCCGCGTTGCTGCGGCCGCTTCCTCCCTTGGCACGAATCATCATCGTCTTGTTCTTTGGTGATAAGGGAAGAAGAATAATTTTGTTAAATTTCCAAGAAAAAGCCAATTGGAGTCTTGGAAAAGTAGATTCAAATGTATTTTTCAACAGTCACAAAAAAAAAAAAAAAAATCAATACAAAGGTAGAATGAATAGAAATCGAGTTCAAATTGAAGGCAGTGCTGGTCCAAAGCATTAAGTTAAAATGTACAATGTGTATTTACAATAAACCCAGAGGAAACTTTCAACATGAACGCATAGCAAGGTGAAATGTTACATTCGCAATACACGCAAAGACAAATTGGAATTTTGACACGTTTATATAAACAATCCACTTTTTTTGGAAACAGGGGGCTCGATGAGTTCTTCCAAATGCTTTTTTTTTTTTTTTGGTTTGTTTTTTCCTCACATTGACCCAAACTGATTTGTCATGACGCCGCATAACAACGAGCGCCTTCCAACCGCAGCGCAGGAATTTCTCTGAAGCTCTTCAGATGTTTTCTAAACAGCGCAATGGAAGCCAACACTTGACTTCACGTCATTAAAAGAATGTTGTGGATATTTGAGTCATGCCTTATGTGTTAATAGCAGAGGCAGATGGTGAGCTGGGACAGATCATTGCAATCACGTTAAGAGCGTCTTTAAAAAGGCACATTTTGGCTACTCGGCAAAAAAAGTATTGAGAATTTTCGATTTTCTTTACAAATGAACCTGATTTGACCTTCTCTTAAGTTTTGAATCGGCATTTTTGGTACAATTTATTTTCCCAGATCAAAATGACTTAAGTACCCATAATTGTAATTTTTGATTTGTAAAATTTAATTGAAACAATATGGGCAAAGGCATTTCTTTCCGACACAAATGAAGATTCACTGTCAAACTGCTAGGGAAGAATGTCAGATTTTTTGGACTGAAGTATCGGTGGCTGGTATCGGCAACCTTTGCGATACCCGATATCTTAAAATAAAGTTTAAAGAAGATCAAATGAAGTAAAAAAAAAAAAAAAAGGGCCACATTGCGCAACATGACAATCAATCAACATCTACGACATAAAAAAAAATGAACTTTCTTGACCATGAAAGCAGTTATGTGCTTTAAACGTAACAGTATTACAATTTTAGACACAGCAAGGGTTATTTGCAAGGGCACTGCGGCGACATTCCCCGTCCGGTATTGCATGAAGCAGCTCTCGAAAGGTTTTCAAGTTTGCAGGAGTTTTTAAGAAGCATTGGCACAGCAACTGGAAAAAAAAAAAAAAAAAAAAGTGGTGTGTACATGTTTGTGTGTGTCTCATTCCTGAAATGTTTGTACAGTCTGACAGCAGTTTTCAAGCTTAAACACCAAGCTTTACTGTCTCTTCAAAAACAAGGCCACTCTTTGGAATGATGCTGATTAAAAACAGACTCTAGTCCACAATCAAATACAAAACTCTTCCCGGATTAGAAAACAAAAACAAAGAAAAAAAAAAAAGTGCTGAATGTTCCGTTGGTCTCAGAAGTTCCCAGGCTTGTGAAAAGAAAGCCATAATAAGCGTGTGGGTGGAGAATCGCTCTCATTTGCCGACGCTCTCGGTGGCCGGGTTGTATTCCGTCTCGCCCGCCGACACCAGAGAGATGCGGCGAGTGGATCCCCACAATCGGCGGGAGAATTGTCCTGGACGAACCTGACGACACCAAAAGTCAACGTTAGGCTGGACCGGAAGCAACGACCCACATTTACAAGCTAACTTTTTTTTTGACATGCGGAAGCAGACAGCGGCACACAATTATCATGCGAGAAAAAAAAAAAAAATCTATTTTCATTCACTCCTTCACTTTGCATATGAGTAACTGAACCCCCCCCCCCCTCCCAGTCCCCTTTCTTCACAGTTCTCACAAGTACTTCAAGTCCTGGTTCTCACCTCCTCCGGCTTTCCCGCCCCCACTACTATCAACTTCCCGTCTTCGAGGCCCACCAGGATGTGGCTGCTCTCTTTGGTAACAAACACGCTCCTCACTGGGACTTTCAAGGCCAAGGGCGGCACAGCGGCTTTCAGGCTGTAAAAAAAAAAATAAAAAAAATAATATAGACAGACAGACTCATCCAAAGCAATGAACGTAATGCTGTTTTATTTTAACCAATAAATCAATCACATAGAAAATCCATGTGGAATCCATTAAGACCTAAAAGGACTTAGGGGCATTTGCTTTCAATCATAAAGAAGTATGTTTATTTTATTCATCATTCATGTTGATTACAGCTTCCAAACAATTTGAATTTTTTTAAATATATGATGCTAATTATAACCACAATCAAGGGAGGGAAAACTTTATTATTCAATACAAGAGAGCCAGACAACACACGTGATGTCAGACTGATTAATTCCAATGGAAATCCAACTTTGGTTCATTTCATAAATTCCCCCAACTAAGCTTCCAAGTTTCCAGAATGATGTCTGAATCTTTCTAGTTGAGCTGTTTAGACTGTACCTGCACAGCTGGAGGATGTGGAGTCCGCCCTGTACGGTGCCCAGGACGATGTATTCAGACACCAAGTGGAGAGCACACACTTGCTCCTCCATTTTGATGGAAGACAACAAGCAGCCATTGATCGAGTAAACATGCACGGAGTCCGAGGCCTGGATTGAATCAGCGGCGGTAGAGAAAAAAATAATTTGACACTTGACATTAAACAAAGTTTGCTTGCTGTGTCCACATACCTTTGTAGTATTGGTTGGCTCACCCCTGGAGGTCTGCACTACCACGTGGCCCTCCATGCCTACTTGGAGCTTGGAGATGTAGGAGGGCTCACCCGGAGGCCTCAAGGTCCTCAGGTAGTGGCCTCGTCTGATCGTGTGCACGATCACCGTCCCGTCCTGCCAGTCAACAATCGGAACAAACGTTTGAGAAATCACACATATGAAATGTGTAAAGCTGTCCGGCAACTATTTGGAGACCTTTGAGCCCGAGACAGCCATGTCCAGTTCTGTGCTGATGGCCACACACGTGACCTCCTGGTCATGTCCACACAGCACCTGAACGGGCCGAGGAGACAGCGTGCTGGAGAGGCCTCCCTAAAAGTGGGTTTCATATGAGGATCCTTTATCTTCTCTGGATGCATCAACAATTTTGACCTTTTTTTTTTTTTTCTTACCTGCTGTAGAACCTGCCACACCATACAGGACGTGTCCCTCGAGCCAGAGATGAGGTAGATGCCACACAGATCCAGAGCCAGGCATGTGACTACATCTTTGGATTAAAAAAAAATAAAAATCTCCAGATTATTTAAAAAAAAATATATATATATATTTAAAAAAATATATAAAATAAATAAAAAATGGTTTTCTTTTTTCCGTGTGCAGGTGTGCCTAATGAAGTGTCCACAGACTTACCGATGTGCCGGCAGATCCTGCCCACCAGCTTGCCTTTGCCCAACTGGGTGACCCGCAAACTGCAGTCCCAGTGTCCTCCACTAAACAGCAGCCGTCCATCATTGGACACCACCAGAATCTGAGCGCTGAGCTCCACTCCGGGTGAGAAAGGTCCGCCTAGAAAACGTTGTGTCCTGAAAATGAACAGACACAGAGTGCATGAGAGCTGTAGCCTGAAAGTGATTATTATGAGCGCATTAAATATGTCACTCCAGGAAAATGACATGTCCAAAAGGCTCCGAAGCGCATTGTTTGAGTTTTTATGGAATGTGGATTTGTTATTCATGTTCAAGGTCAATTGACTTTGAAACATCCCAGATGTTTCCTCACGAAAAAACAACACGCAGATGTTCTCAAACTTCGGTCTTAAAAGATTTGGATTATTTATTTTACATTTTTATTTATGAGGTTTAGATGTGATATAGAATAATCTAACATCATTTGACATTCTGGGTATTTTTTTCCCCAATATTATATTTACAGTATATAAAAAACAACAACAACATGGACTCACTTGGGATTAGTAACTGTTGGATCCTTGGCGAAGGTGAAGTAGTTGGCGATGTTCTTGTCGTAAGGCAGCCAACTGTGTGTTCCTATCAAGCCACTCGAACTCACTGTCACCTAGAGACACAAAAACAGGATTAAAAAAAAAAAAAGTCGCAGTTTTATCTTTTAGCCTAGCTCGCTAATGGTGTCAAGCAAAATGGTACCAGTATATTGGAGCCATGGATGATGGAGGACCGATTCTGGTTCTTTGGTACGACCGCCTGGACCAGGGGGATGCCATCGCTCACCACCTGTGAATGATTAAAAAAATCTATCAAGTTATTATTTTTCTATGTATCTGTAGTCTCAAAATATTTATCCAAATGAGAAATACTGTTTGCCCCACAAGTACATTTTAATTACAAAAAATAGACAGCAACAAAATCTCTACAGGCCAATTTTTTTTTATACAGCATTGGAGTTTTTGATCATGTTTAGACCCTTAAAAAAACAATAATAATATAAAAATAAAATAAATAAACAACAATAATAATGACAATAATAATAATGATCAATTCAATTCACCAGCCCACAGCTCAATCTTACCTCCACAAATGAGCGGAGCTTATCGAGGTGATCGAAGATGTTAACTGGCAGAGTGTCCAGGCGAGACTGCCGCCTTGAAGCATTTGCGGCTGACATTCGCGGTGGGTGAGGTTCCTGTTTCCACATGAAAATGTAACTTTTCACTCAGAACATGATTGGACCTCAATTCATGGTAAAAAAAAAAAAAAAAGTGAATGTTGAATTTATGATCTGATTCGAAAGTCTCACCTTGAGCAGTTGGCAGGGTGTTTGTCCAAATTCTCGAATGATGCCTTCTAGTGCTTTGCGTTCCGTCTCATCGGCAATGGCATCCAAATCTACAGCACCTGTGGAAAAAAAAAAAAAGCCCGTTAATAGTTTCCTTTATTTATTTTTTTTAGCAGCAATGACAAAAATATTCATAGTTGTCATACCTTCATAGGTGCAGTAGTAGTAAACGTTGAGGGCTTTCACTGCCTCTTCGCCTCTCTGCTTGTAGCCGAAGATCAGGTCGATCCATTCATGCAGATGACACGACACGTGTTCACTTTCCTAAAATAAAATAAATAGATTACAATTTACGGGGGATGAGATGGGTGAGGGGTTGGGGCGCAAGATCTCACAGCAACATCTCACCAGAGCTTCCCGGTGCTTTTTGATGAAGTCTTCCCTCGAAGCGGCCCAGCGAGGCAACAAAACGTCCTCCACTGGCTCCTGAGATATCTGCAAGGATCCCAGATCGAAGCCTGGAATCAAAGAGATGACAGATATGGAATTTAGGTAAAAAAAATGTGAATCAGAATCTCACCATTCATGTTCTGCAGGATTTCCGGGAAGTAGAAGAACTCCGGGATGAGCTCCTTGACATCAGCCGGGCTGCGAGCTTGCCAGGCCGCCGCCACCGAGTGGAACTGCCGATCAGTGCAGTCGAACCTAAAACGCGGTTGACCACGACGGATCAGAGCTGGTTGGAGGAAAGTCGCAAAGGTGTGATTTGGCGCCATTCCTACCTGCCGCTCTGCAGCTGGATGTGCAGCGTGGTGAACGGTTCCATGCGGATCATGTAGTGCATGACGCCAGCCCCGTTGGAGTAGTGCGTGCCGTAGTGGAATTTATTGACGGTGCCCGTCGGGTCCTCAAAGCTTTCGTACCTGGCGGGAAACACGGCCGTGAAGTCCCAAATTGCAAAAAATCCCATTGGTGGTCAAACTGACCTCTCTTTAACTGCTTGTGCATGGCGAGGGTTGACCACGCCGACGGGTTTGGACAAGTCTCGGAAAACGGACGGGTCTTCCAGATCTAGAATGGGAGAGGTGTAGTCGCAGAGGATCCAGGGGAACTGAGAAAAGACGACATGGACGTGAATTTGCGGGCTTGGGCTATCTCTCATCTCGTGTGTGCGTGCGTGTGTGTGGTCTCACCACAGGATATTGCGATAGGTCATTGTAAGTGCGCCCGGCGATGGTGTTGAGTTGCATTAAATATTCAAAATTGGATATTTCCCTGCAGACCCATTTCTGGGCAATATGGAAGAAACAGATCAGTATGATGTAAGAGGCATTGAGTAAAAAAATAAATAAAATTAGCACCTGCGTCAGGCCCGATGCTTTGAGTAACTCTTGGGGTGAGCGAGATCCAAAGTAGAAAAGGTTAGGAGGGCGCAGTCCTAGAATCCTTAAATATACTTTATTGCGCAACTAAGAAGGACAAAGATAAAGATGCTGTTAGGAGAATTTAAATTGCCTTTCAATGAGATAAGCATCACCTTCTTCTTGAAGTTGATGAAGTAGTGAGCCTGGTCAATGAAGAAGAGCTCCAGTGCGGAACGACGGAGGTTATAGCGTCTCAAATGGACCTCGCGCAGCTGAGACAGAGGTCGCTTGAAGTCGAACCCAATTCCTGGATATGACCCCAAAAAAATATATATATATTGTTTGCTGTCTGGAACGGATTCATTGGACTCGCATTATTTCCTATTTAATATATGACTTTGGTTTGTGTACATTGATCACCTTCCTCAGTTTCTTCTTTCTCAATGCTGGCGTCGTAGAAGTAAAGGTGGTGCGTGGTAACTTCTAATCGTCCGGGAACCTTGGCGACGATGGTGATGAGTTCACAGTCTTCGGATAAAACCAGCTTCTCTTTTTGGTTCTCATTTTCCACCTCCACGCTACACGCAAAAAGTCCGAACGTTAGATTTGAATCGGATATTGTGCTTTTCATTCCTTTTTTTTTTTTTTTTATCTCACTTGTTATCCAAAATAACAAGATCCTCTTCTCCTAACTGGTCGTCCTCCATATCGCTCACTTTGGCTTCTTTGGCCACGGCCAAGGGGAGAGCCTCGGAACGTGGACTGTCCGCTCCTGGAAAACAAATGACATCATTTTGTAGTTTGTATTTGGAGCCAAATGCGTGACGGTCCATCGTGTGACGCACCCATGTTGTCCCTCTGAGCGCTGGCTTCAGTGTGGGGATCATAAAGGTGGTTAGGAACAAGTTTGAGGCGCATTTTGGAATACGTCTCCGCGCTGGATAGTATCCACTTGACCTCGGGCTGATTTCTGCAGAACATATGGAAAAAAAAAAGCTGACTGAAAATAACAAAGAGGGTAGTGAAGGTGGTATGAAGTCGAAGGCGGAGCTGTTCAAAGTTAAGTCGGAGAATGCTTTGAGGCATAAATAGATTCCGGAGGAAAGCGGCAAAGCACACTTTTAGATGGAATGTAAAGCATGTTTGGGTAAAGTGAATAAAAATAACATTGGGCGAGAGAGAAGTCGTACTTCTTGGCCCACACTGCTCTCTCGCTGGTTAGGAGCCTTCGAAGAGCCTTCCAGTGTTGCCACACCACCCCCTGCTGGTTGGAGCTTTGCTTTTGCCAGCCGACGTAGCGTCCGTTCTCACTTCGAACCCGCTTCAGGTAGGGGTCGACGATCAATTCCTGTTATCGCACACATCGCCGTCAACTTAACGGAGAGGTCAAATGTCGCGCTTGTAGAAGAGCGTCCTTCACGTTGCGGCTACCTGAAATTTGGCTTTGCTCTCCGATCTGTCTTTGTCTCGTTTGAAGGCCGTACTCATGAGGTCATCGAAACAGGAATTCCAGAAATTGGACATGATGTCATGACTCCTCCCAAAAGTGTCCAGCTCGTACTGCTCCATTGTGGGCTGAACCTGCATAAATGTGAAGAAGTGCAAAAATGGATTTTTATTCTTATTTTGATTTATTGATGATCAAACTGCTGACCTGCTGCTGATAAAAACTCTGCCACTCCAGCGTGTGGCAGTAAGCCTTGAGGTCCTGGGCAAAAGTGGTGCTGCCGTTGGTGATGGGCAGACTCGGGAGCAGCTGTTGGACCGTAACTGGGTCGGCGTGTTGGTCCAGGAGGGCACGCACCACCGGGACCACCTGGGTGAACATCTCCGCATGTTCAGTGTTGTTGATGTCCGTCGCCTCTTGGTCTGGCCACAAGGGGGCGCCGATGCGGCCCAGCAGGAAGCAGACCTCTTCCCAGCTGAGACACAACACAGTCTGCAGCAGGCTGTGCAGCTTCACGAAGGCCATCACACACACCTGGGAAGAAATGAGGACTTTTTTATTTCATTTCAATCGATGATTACATCATCGAAACTCCGAGAGGAGCTACCCTTTCACGCAAAAGGAATGTCTTTGAATGCAAACCCCTAGAAGGTCTGCTCTTTGTTATCTTCACCTTACCCACCTGTGACTGCTGCTGTCGGATATAGCCGGTGATGATGCGTAGGCCGATCTGGGACATCTCCTTCAGTTCCGTGCTGCAGGGGCTGCCGGGAGTGCAGTGCCAGGCCTGCAACTTGTCCAGTAGGTTCACCACCCCTTCAAAGATCTGTGATACAGCGAAATTAAAGCTTAGACCTCATTCCAAACCTCAAAGACATTCGTTACAAGTTCAAGTGGCCGCGGGGGATGTACCTTCTCACTCCAGAGTGTATGATTGTCGGTCCCCTCGGCAAACAGGAAGTCCTGCAGCAACCTGAGGAGCCTCACTAGGCTGGGACAGAAAGGGAGGAATACTCCCTGGGCATCCCTCAGGTCAGACAAAGATGATTCCAGCATCATCTCCAGCAGACTGTTGCACACAGTAACACATGATGTCACCACAAAAAAAAAAAAAAATAATAATAGATTTACCGAGAGAAGCTAACCTGCGTTTGATGTCATCGGGCGGGCGCACCAATTGGCAGGAGGAACCCAGTTTGGTGAGAACCGAAAACACCTGGCCCCTCTCTCTCCAAACCACATCCTCGGGCCCGTCCGCCCCGCTGCCGCTCCAAAGCACGGAGAAGATAATATTGGTGAGCAGGTTGCAGAGCTCCTCTTCTGGCGTCTGCTAAAAAAAATCAAGCAACAATCAAGACATTGAAGCCTCCTGAGATGGAGTGTCTGTATCCAAACCTGTAGGTTGGACGTGTTGGAGATGCTGTCAGCGGTGGGAGGGTCCGTCCCGTAGCTGGCGTGGTCCAGAACGTTGGACAGACTGGAGCTTTTCCTAGGTCTTAACGGTGGAAAGGGTTTGCTGTACTCCAGAGGGGAAGGTGTGTTGGTGAGGCTACCAGCTGGGGTGACCTCTCCCATGCTGCCTAGTTCCAAATCAAAAGGCGGAGACGTTCCATACGGGGAGAAAGGTTGGTAATCTCTCCCGTCTTCATCCAGGCGAGACGAAGCGATATCCACCGCCATGGAATTAGACAGAGAGGACGAGTGACTCTCTTGGTCTGTGGAATCGAACGATTTGAAAGTCTTCAGCTGGCCGCTCATTCCGCCGGGCGGCGATAGAGATAAATATTCCTCGGAGATATCTCGTTGGACGCCGTCCTCCTCTTCCTCTTCGTCCTCCTCCTGCGAGGTGCCGTAGTTCAGGAAGATGCCGCTGCGTGCGTCCTCTATGAGAAGACTCTGGTCTCTATTCAAAGGGGGGCGGAACTTTTGCTCGGCGGAGCTCGAGATGCTGGCGGCGAAGGTTTCGAAGGATTCCTTCACGTAAAGCTTGGTGAGAACATCCTGCCAACCGGGCTGCTTGGCGAGATGTTTCACGTAATCCTCGCTGAGGTAGATGAGATGAAAGAGCTGGAAAAACAGGGAAGATGAAGATGATTCAAATCAAAACTGATGCCGGAAGAGGAGCAGAAGATCCGAGTCACCTTGCGACAAATGTCCAGGCGGACTGCCAGGTCAGCTCGGTGGGACAGACACACCACAGCCAGGAGGTCTCTGAAGTTAGGACTTGGGTCTGACAAGAGGAAGCTGAATTATTTCTATTTTTTGGGGATTAAGATTAAAATGAACACCTAGTCAAAGGTTTAAAAGTCTCCCTGAATTGAAGTACCTGTCGCAAGGACCTGCTCGTACAGACATCTCACAGTCGTCATGGTCACGGGAATATCTTCGAGGAAAAACACCAGGCCCAGATAGCCGAAGTCCTTAAGTTTCAGCCGCTGCTTGTTGCGCTCGGACACACGCTCGCTTTTCAGGATTTTGTATAAAACCTGCGGACGCATTGAAGACTTTCAATGACGACTGAGTTATGGAGCAATAAAAAAAAATAAAAAAACTCTGACCCTGAAGACCATCTCCCTGGCCCGGTCCCCAAAGCTTGGGTTGAGAAGAAGACTATAAAGTTGTTCCACTCCCCACTCCAACAGAACAGCTTGGACGTGTTCACGAGGAGGGCTGCTCCGTAAAAGCTCATACAACACATCCAGGGCCTTTATCACCTGAGAAAACATAAAGAAATAAAGGTGACTCCAAAAATGAATGCTACTCATAGAATGAAACTCCTTTTTTTTTTTTCCTTTTGCAGTACCTGCTGCTCATCTCCAGCAGTCAGAATGTAAGCCAGGACACTGTGGAGCTCCTCAGCCGTCGGAGACCTGAGGAAGTCTTTGAGCAAGGCAAACAGAGACGTCTGAATCATCTGCTTCTCGTCATAGAGACAGCTGTCATCTTTCTCCGTGCTGTTGTAAGAGACATGAAAGAACTGTAAATTGTGCGGATTTGATATTCACCCACAGTCCCCTTTTGGAAGCAAATCAAAATTCACCTGTAGTAAGTGCGAATGGTATCCAGAATGTATTGAACGCCATATTTTCTCTTCAAGCGCTGTTTTCCTTTGTGTATTACAGATGAGATGTACTGGACGTGATCTTGGAAAATAAAATGACATTTGCTCGATATGACAATTAGAAATCAATAAATAACCCTAATTTATATTTCTTTATACATTTAAAAGCATCAAAAGCTGCTTATGCCTCACCGTGGCAGACAGCAAAATGGCTCCTGGTCCAAATGCGGAAATCAAAGAGCAGGTGTTGGTACAACTGTTGCAGAAGTGGACCGTTCCCCTCGTTGAGAACCTGATCCAGTAGCAGCCGACATGCGATCAAAACATTCATGTCCATCATGGAGCCCGGAACCTGAAGAGAGGAGAAATGCGGGTGTTTTCATCCATCTGGCTCCTTCACGCACATTTTATTAAATCAAGTCAACGCAAATCAGAGTGAAAATCGACAAAAGACTCCACCGATGATAAAAAAACGTCATAATTTTCTCCGTTTTTACTTTGCTTAGCATGGCTCCGATGATGCTTGGCCCGTGGCACTGCAGCAGGCCTTCCTGATTGACAGGATGACGACGGATCATGTTCTTCATCATCAGCAAAAACGCCGCGATGCTATTCCTCTCAAGTCTCGCCTCTGGAATCAAAAGACATTTTTTTAATCTTACCTACAATGATCATTATCAAGTTTACATGAACCATACAACAGTCGAATAGAAACCAAAATGTAACCTGAAGACTTGAGTGGCAGCAGCATGGCGGCCGGACTTCGAGAGGATGTCAATTCTGGCCCGAGTAGTTCTGAGATCTCTTGAGCTCCGTTGTACACCTGCTCTTCCTCACAAACTTGCTCAAGCAGAGGCAGCAAGACGCCCATTCCCCCAACCACATTGATGGCATCCTGCAGGAGAATCACATTCAGACATTAGAACCAAACATATTTATCTCAAATCTACAGCAATTGAATTTAATATATTCCCCCCCCCCAAAAAAAAAATCTAACCTTAATGTCCCAGTTGATGACTCGGTGTCCCGTTAGCCGGCCATCATGTTGATGATTAGGAGCCAAATCCAAACATATTTGGCTTTTGAATGCCTGAAGCATTGACATGAGCAATTCATTCTAAATATTTTTTAAAAAATTAAAAACTTCACAACCTTTTCGGGTGCTTACCTGAGGAGTGTAGTAGAGCACCAGTTTGCCATTAAGATCAGATAACTCGCCATCCGCTTTGAATAAGGGCACATGATTTGGACCTGTGATAGAAAGCAACAAGTTTACCGACGACCGCCATTTTGTATTAAAGCCGTGCGGCTTACCTGCAGCGTACAGAGCTCTTGTTTGGCTCTGCTGCAGAGGTTCGTGGCAAATAAAGGCCGTGCCCAAGAGTCCATCCAGAGAAGAGGGGGTTCCCCATTCTGTGTCTTGCAACCCCGCCGGGATGGTTTGAACCGTGCAGTCGTTTAGAGAGCCCCAGCGGCCCCCTGCGAAATTGGCTGGAAAGGATTGCGAGCGGATTAGGGAGGGGGTGTTGGCGGGAAAGGAGAATTCCGGGGATTGGGCGGAGGACAAGGTTGTAGGGAGATTAGGTGAGGTTGTGGTGGTAGTGGTCCGGTTGCCGGCGGAGCCGATGCAGCAGGAAGTGAAAGGCTTCGAGGAAGATAAATAGAAAACCAAAAAACATTAATGAGCTAGTAGCATATTTATTTCAATTCCGGTAAACAAATGTAATTTACCTCACTCAAGGATGGAAAGCGAATTTGAGATGTTTTGGACAACTCTCCGTCAATGAAGATGTTGACCAGGTTCTGACCAAAAGGACGACGGCCTTGAACGTGGACGATGGCGACTGAATGCTGAAAATAAACATTTTCAACTACTATTTCCATCTTTAGACCAAGAAAATGAATCAACAGCGCCTCCGGTGGTCACCGACAAGTAATGCACTGCTAGTTCAATTGATTGATGACCATCCCGTCCCTACTTGAAAGTCAAACATCCAGACCACAGCCCAGCCTTAAATATTTTTTTTTTGGATACTTTCCCACATGTTCTGGGAGAGGCCGAGTCGTCGCTTTACTCACCCAACGTGAGTCAGCTAGCGGGAGTTCCGGCAATGCGACAGCCATGTAATCCTTCTTAGTGCAAACAGCCACCACCAGCACGCCCTCCATTGTGAAAAAGGCTTCCAGTCCAGTTCCACTAGCTGTGAAGAAACTTCATAGAAGACAAGAGCTTTAAAAATCCAAACATACCACACAAAAAGTCATTTCTCATAGCGGCCCCGCCCTTCTACCTGTAGAGCTGCTTTCGCCGAGGTCCTTTTCCCATGTCATGTTGACTTTCCGTGACTAAGCTAGCGGCGGGTTTGTCGTCGTCTAACGGAGGGGAATGGGGGAAGTCCATATTGAGGCGGAGCCAAGCGTGAAAGGCAAAGCTGCTCCCTGACCATCGTTGGACCGTGGGCACCATGATACCCGCCATAGGGGGTGTGAGATCAAAGTACTGCAAGGCGCTGTCACGACCTTCTCGAGCCGCCATCGCTGAAAGCACTTGGATGATACGAGCGCAGAAGGGATGCGTTCCCTTCTCCTGGTCCAATTTTAATAATTTCAGGAGGCTTCTCAGCTCCTCGGGTTTCAAGCAAAGTGAACCCAAGTCCTGCAGGAGGCCCAGCATGGCATCTGTACACTGTCTGTCCAAATGCTGCGGCTGCGAGAGCACCTCCAAGATGGCTCCCACCATGCCGGCCTCCACCGCCACCGTCCGGCAAGCTAGCGAGCCGCCGCATACGTTGGCTAGCCACTGCGCCACCAGAAGTTGGAGCTCCCTGTGGCCGTGCAACTCGGGAAGCCAATGCAGAAGCAACAGAAGAGGCTGGTCGTTACTAATGCCCAAGTGATGCGCGTGGGCATACTCGCCCTCAACTGCCTGTAAAGGAATAAACACGAGTGGCTCGTAATGAGGAAGAGATCGGGACGCCGTTTAAAAAAGGTCGTTTGTGAGGGAAAATGGAGTTCTCGCTGTAGGCGGTGAGCGGATAATGAGAGGAAAACGCTTTTCACCATGTTCATCAGCTCCTGCAGCAGCCTTTTGGTAGGCCGACCTTGACTCTTGAGCACGTCGAAGAGCTGGGAGTAGCCGATCCTCTCCTTGAAAATTTCCTGAGGCATGAGACAGAAATAGATACTCCAAAGCTACTCCAGAGAATTGCAAAATTGGCACACTTCCAAAAGGCCAATTGGTTTCAGTGAAAACGTCACAATAATATATACTGTGTGAAAAATGATACGGCGGAACGAGTTTGAAATATAAAAACAAATATTGTTGAGTCACTATTGCAATTTAAAATACTATTCAAACAAGTGTGATGCCAACATTATCAAGTTAGAAATCTGAATTCATTTCCAAATTTGAATTGATAAATCCAGAGATTTGTTTGCATGACCATAAATTGCAAATTTGAAGCTAATCGCAGGTTTAACTTACGGTTATTATATTGGCCTGTATTTCTAATTCTAGTCTGGCGTAGCAAAATAAAAGAGGACATTAGAGACAATGACTTCTGAAGTCCAAACCTTGGCAGTGGGGGAGTTACTCATGATAGCTGTCAGGACTCCAAGAGCATGCACCGTGATGCTGTCTGAGCCTCGCTCCAGCACCTACGTCAACATAGGGAAACGTGCTTCATCATGTCGGGTGCAACAAGTTAAAATGGAAGAAAGAACGGGATTGAAGTAGAAGAGGGAGGAAAGGAGGACAGGTTTTTTTTTTGTCCACACCAAGATTATGAGAGGCAACCAGAGAAAAGAAAGCCAGACAATTAAGATAGGTGACAGCCAATCCCAGCACACTTGAGAGGACTTTTTTTTTTTAATGTTGGTGCCACCAAACCAGCAGCCGAGAAAGTAAGAGCCATGCATTAACCACCATCTCATGCACTAGTCAAAGTGTCTAGTCCAAAAACTAGTCCAGTGTCATCAACAGGGAATTCAGCCTCCAACTACGAAACACATGAGCTCGCTCTTTCCATCAAAACTTATAAAGATATTGATTTTTTTTTCCCCCAAACAAATCTAGCTAGAGCTTATTTCACTTGTACACACATATATATAATATATAGAATATATATATATATAAATAATATAAATATATACATTAATATATATATATGGATACAAATATATAAATAAAAAAATAAATAAATATAACTAGGGTCAGAGGTTGAGATCTTCTTCAGCTCACTGCCTGTAACATTTTTCTCCCATTCCCCTCCAAACTATTAAGGATCATTGCGCAAGACGTCAGAGCAAAGTGCCTGCTAATTTTGAATGATGTCAGTAATAAAGTTTTCTACCGGTTTTCCAAATTCTTCCACAATTTTAGCCCCCTTTTTTTTTTTTTACTGCTTGAAAAAAAAATGCATCGGTCAGGATGTTTCTTCATCTTCAGTGAGCAATCTTACTATATCAAAGTGAAAAATTTGTTCTCAGGATATGTGTGTAAAAGATAAGTTTCACCCCGAGTGCTACTTATCACATCATGCTACCTGCCTTCCTGTCTCAAGTTTCCGCTTTCGACAGCTGATAGCTATGAACACGTGGAGAGAAAGGCTGAGTTTCCTGCTGACAGATCAATTTCAACACCAAAGGATTTTTTTTTTTTGTACCTGGTCCTCTTTGACCTCTGTGGTAAGGTCACACTCACTCTTCGGCCTGTTGCTCTGAAAGAGCTACCGGACATACACACGATATAATTTCAAAATGCAGAATTTTTTTTTTTTATATTCAAAAGACACACACTGCTGAGGGAAGTCAGACAGCAATCAAATGAGCATTTGAGGAAAAAATCTTTAGGGAAATCTGTGCAGACTAAACATGAATTAAAAGCTGAGGGGCATATTGGAGATGGCCCAGCGGCTAACCTTGCTGTTCTGTATGAGCCTGAGGATGTGCTCGAAGCAGTTGTTGTTCAGGAAGACGGCCTGGAGGGCGGGTCGATCCGAACACTGCAGGATCTCAGGTACCTCGGCTAAAAACCAAAAAGTGAGATTCACCGTCACGTCGATCGTTTGACCTCCACGTGGATTCCGTCGTCTTACTCAGCATCAGACTCTGGAGCGAGATGAGACGTTCCTCGGAGTTCTGCCTGTCTCGCTGTTCAGTGCTCAGCGGATGGTTCCAGTTGAGGAGCTGGAAGAAACTTTGCAGTATGGTCTTGATGTTCACTTGCCGCTCCGACGGGCTGCTAAAATGCAGCAGGTGGATCATGGCCCTCAGGCACCGCAAGGTCAGCCGAGGGAGCGATGTGTTCTTCGACCGATTGGAATCGCGACAACACCAAGTTTGCAGCACGGAGAAGATGTCTTCCACAGCGTGAGAAGTGACAGCGAAGAGACCGTTTTTCTGGAAAGATACATAATCCGATATGATCCACGGTAATCGCATTCCCAGACAATAATAACCTCTGATTATGAGGATATAGAAAATATGGTGGCAGACCTTGGCTCCACTAATGATGGCTCCCTGGAGATGAACCAGCCTGAGTGTGAGAAGCTCTGGTATTGTCTCACTGTCCTGCAGATATTCTGTAAACATCAAATATGTAAGTCGGTGTTTAAATGGAAATGATAAAAAAAAACGTCAAGCGGTAGCTATTTAAGGGAATCTGGGTTACTGGCGTTCCTCAAGGCTCCTTGTTAGAACCACTACAGTTTAAATGTTGAATTAAAAAAAAAGCTGTCCAGAAAAACATGCATTCTGCTACAATAGAATGATGAAGATCAGAGGGCAAAGGTCGAGCTTCTCACCGTGGAAGAGAGCTGTCAGCTCTTCTGGCAGAGGCAACGGAGAGAATTTATACTTGTTCCTCTCCAGCAAGCTCACCTCCTCCCTGCAACAAGTCATGCCAAGAAAATACCATTCTACTGAGGCTTGACGTTAAGAGGCACTCCGACAAGATTACGCATCTCCTACGAGTGACATTAAAAGTATAATATGGCGAACCTCGTGGAGTTTTTGGTCAATACATTCCACCCGCAGAACATAAGCTCACCCCGCCAGTCGTCTCCTCCACGTCTGATAAGGGTCAAAGACGCTCTCCCACAGCACGAGTCCGTAATACACCACCGACTGCAGTGTTGACTGCTCTCCTGCTCCATTTTTTATCTGATGAACGTAAAGAATGCAATGACACAAATGGACAAAGCTACCGTGGTGTTCATATTTTGTTTTTGGTTCAGTTTATAAATGGCGTACCTGGTGTAGACAATAATTCAAAAGCTTTATGGATTCAATAACAAAACAGGGGGTCTTCTCCGGCTCCATGTTCTCCATGTTTCTGGAAATTGAGAGAAAAGAAGAATTAGGAAGGTAAAACACTGCAAGATGGCCATCTATGGTAAAGAAAAGGTAGCTTCGCAGTATACGCGCAGAATGAAAGGGAGAACTTCCTGACCAAGGCTTGCGGCCTCTTTGCACAATTTATGTCGCAATGTCAGGAGAAACAAAATAACTGTAATTTGCCAGCTTCCCTTAAGTCCATCATTAGAAAAATAAAGAATAAACAATAAAATAAAAATGAAATAAAATGAAATAATAAAATACAAAATAAAAAAATAAATAAATGAAATGAAATAATAAAATATTAAATAAAATAATAAAATATTAAATAAATAAATAAAATCAAACAAAATAAATTAGGTGGGGTGGTAAATGCTCAAGACAACACCATCCGTGCGTAGTAGACTAACCTGCAGATGATGATGAAAAACTTGATGAGAAGGAGAGGGTGGGGGGCGTTGATGCTGTGCTCATGGCTGTCGGCGAGGTGCGGCGCACTTTGCCAAAGCTGTGTGCTGAGGAACACCAGAACCTCCCTGGGAAGCAGGGGCACCTCGGAGGTGCACTCCTCCAGCCTAGAGACAGTGTTTAAGTGTAAAATAAACTTGTCACAAAGGTATCCTTGCAAGAGGTCAAAGTTCAATCTGCTTTGTGGGATGGGTGGATGGAACAAAGATAAAACTTGGAACAAAGAGAGAAATTCTTACCTCCGAGGCTCGAGCGAGTGTACGTCAATGAGCCTTTCAAAGGACGCCACGAATGCCTCGAGCCACTGCTGCAGATAGGCCACATCTTTCTAGAAGGAGAGGGAGAGAAGGTAAATGGAATAAAGTACAAACTAATGATTACTTGCGCAATCTCAACAAGATCTGTGGAAAGTTTCTGCCCTGAACGCTTCAAGACGTGCGCTGTAAGAAAAGGCGGTTGGCGCCGTTGTGGGAGTGAACATGGATTCTTAGCCACGTGTGTCGGTGTAGAAGTGCAGAGTTTTATATTAATAACATTGTGGCGGGTGGTGAAGTCATAAGCAAGCTAGTCCAACCGTATAATTAACATTACACAAATATTATGAAGAGCAAATGTCAGCGAATTTGAACTATGCATGGCATCATTATGTAACAATACAAATATAATCTGGTGATAATAAAGTTGAAGCAATAAGTACATAGGAATCCTCCCATAAACTTGGATGCTACATTGTAAGGCAATAAAAGCGTATAAATTCTCCAAGCCAATCAATAAACTCGAACAGGTTGTATTTGCAATAAAATGTGACATCAGCTAATAAAATTGACCCAGTCACAAAAGTGAAAGTATTGCAAAATATAGTACATGCAGATCAAAGTTGTCCATATCTTTACAAAGTGGCACATTGTGTCTCTTGTCAACCTCACAACCTGATTTTGTGTAACAGGATGTTGCAAAGAGATTTAACTCAAAAGTGGAGAATGACATGAGCCATCTTTTTTTTTTTTTTTTTTTTTTTTCAAACTAAGATGTTCAAGTAAACAAGATAATGTACACGATTAGACATTAAAATATAAAAAAATGGTTTGATTATTTTAGATTGAGCCACACAACATCAATTTACGCAAGAGTTGTCCACAAATATTACAGAGTCATTTGAAGTTTTAAATAGATGATATTTACCTAGAATATTGTTTTAATATTTTTTTGTAAACCACATCCTTCCTGTCTTCAACCCTCACGTCACCTTCTTCATCTTCTACTCATATCAAGAACACAATGTCTTTTAGGTCACGATTGTGGGTCAAACGTTTCAGCAGAATTATTATTTACGAGCAAACCCTTGGTGTCAAAATAGTGACACACGAGACAACCTTTTTTTTTTTTTTTTTTTTGAAGTGCTCTATGATAGAATAAACAATCGCTTGAGATTAGCTGAGTATGCATAAAGCTTCTGATGGCAAGGAAGCATCTCAGACGGCATTTACATTACCAGCTGACATGGACTCATGAGCCAGTCCATCTTTCATGGTATGAGTCTGAGCATGGGAGGTCAGAACCCGGCGACCCCGGTCTCAGATGTGCCGATGGCGGTCCACAACTGGGCAGTTCATTTCTTTCACAGCAAGCACTCGAACTAGCTTGTTTGAAATGTCCCAACATCAACCAGGAAATGAATGACATGCCACTTTAACTTGTTTCCTTCGTACATAGCAAGCCCCTTCCTCTTCTGCGTGGCGTGAGCAAACACGGGGAAGGTTGATGTGTAAAAAAAATAAAAATAATTTTAAAAAGCTGTGGGAACTTATTTATGCTAATTAAGTGAAACATTTGCATGAGCACGCGTTATAAAAAAAAAAAAAAAAAAAAAAAAAAAAAGAGTTCACTGATGCATGTTTCAGAAATGCATTGAGTTAACATGCTGACTCAGCTGTTTCAGATGAAGATTTTTTTTCTCTTCTCAGATACTTGATATGTGATTAAATCTTGAAATTGTGAAATGTATTTTATTTGAATCAAATATTATTCAGAAACAAATTCACCATCCATTTTGCAGATCAAATTTTGCAGTCATCCTGCAAAATAATTACGGACAAAATTAGAAATTTGGCTCCTCTTCAAAAGTCCCACTAAAACATATGATGAAGAACAAGGATAGGTCTTTTTCATGTTCCTCGACATTTCTGTAACATTTCTGCAGAATGCAAAATCAGATTATAGAACGGAAACGTTTGCTGATAAAAAGTAAAAGCAGGGGAAGTACTTTGTCGAGTCATGATTCATTTCTTAAATAAGAACCCAAGTGGATGCTACATTTTGTAAAAATCAGCACTTTGCCAACTTTTCCACGCCCGCCCAATGAGGTGTGTCAACTCCAGACATGCAGCTGCTGCTTGACATTCAGTTTGGCTCCGTCCGTCTCCCTGCCTTAGTGGCGGCAAAGAGCACATTGACTGTCCTGCTTGTTGGCCCTCGTGCTGGTAAAGAGTGCAGAAACCGCAAGTGTCATGTGAGCTGGCCTTGTTTTTCCTGATCCAGTGTTTCCTAACCTTTTATAAAGTAAGCCAATGTTTTGCATTTCAAAAAATTAAACAGCACACCAAGACATTTTGAACCTTTTGATATCATCTACCAAAAATCTGCTTGTCACTATACGTTGATGCATATATTTTTTTTAAATTGATATTGCAATAAATAAAATTCAATTGAACCGCAAATGGGAAATGTCGGTTTGTGCGGTGCAACTGGTTCTCTTATCACAATCCAAGTCATTATAGATGTTGGAGGAGGTTTCTACGAAGCTGAACAGAGCCAGGATGTCATGTAGCTCACTTTAATTAGTCCCTCGCAACCGCTTAGGCCAATAATCAGCGGATAATTACGCGTTATGTCTGAAACCTTATGATTAAGTCCAGGCTGTCACACAGACACTAGAAAGATGTTTTCTTTGTTTCTGTTTGGAAAATTGTCATGTGGAAGGTCGGAAATTTGACTTGGGTGCACTCACAAAACATTACATTAAAAATAAAAAAATAATAATACAATATGAGAAAAAAATAATTTGCTGTTCATTCTATATCCCACTTGAGTTCTAGGCAGACATTTCCTCTTTGCAGTCAGCCAATCATATTGCAGTGGGGGCGTGTCTTGCCTGCTCAAGTGAAATTCACGTCTCAACTTTATCCACTCATCAGTGCAGCACTAATATTAGTCATTCTATGAAAAGGACACAGAGTACATGACTGATAATTTAAGACTTTATTCTATTGTTTTTGTGGTATTGAAAGGGTTACTTTTATTATTTTAAGATTTTTTTTAATGATATTTGCATGTATAGTTAACAAATTCATTTATTATGATGGCAACAGTTTGACCCCAGAAGCAAAACCGGAGAAATTTATTAAATAATAAATATGAACGCAGATAATAAAATATCACCAAATTTGACTGCACACACAAGTAAATAAAAAGTGCAAATACAAAACTTGTTTGCCAGCCCGGGCAAGAAAAAATGTGAACACTACGTAATAGGGCATGGCAGTGTGCAATACATTGGCTATGCAGGCAAAACACATTCATGTGCCTCCTTACGCATGATATCCATGCAGCCAATGGTTTTTATTTTAGTTGATGACTCTATTTTGGTAGCTAACTTACCCAAATGTGTCTCTACTAAACATGCATAAACTTTGAAATTGAGACTGGAAAGTTTAGATGACAAACTTGTATTGCAAATCACATGCTATGCTACAAAAACATGGCAAAACTCAACTGCCGGTTTATTATTAAGATGATCCATTATTGTAGATGTGTTTTATCTCATCTGTGAACTTAAGTTGATCTTAAAAAAAAAGGGGGATATGTGATGTGTTGCACAATCAGAGGAAGCTAAGTTCCTTCATCATACACAAGGCAGAGCAACTTTTTCTTCTGACAGAAAATATACTGGAGGAAGGCAATGAGACTTTGAATAACTTGTTTAGATGAACAATGCTGTTTTTTTCTTTTTATTCTTTTCAGGATAACCTGAAGGATTATGGACAACAACAGAGAGATCTGTTGTAATCTGGCTGGGTGTGTTATCCAAAACAGGGTTCCAGGTCAAAAGTCATATTTACTGTCAAAACAAAAGGCCTTTGAATCCAACCGGAGTCTTTTAATGGTGCTAATTTGCCTCACTCAAATATTGTCTTTCAAACATAATTCAATTGTGGCTTATGTTCGGGTACACGTACGCAGGACATGACCACACAATGGCACTGAGAGTCTTTAGGAACGTGATTGTTCTTTCAAGTGGCTCGGCGGCCTTTCACCTCACAATTCTTTTTCCATTCAGTCAGAAAAGAGCAAAGAAAAAAAAAAAAAACCTTCATTGTAAAAATCACCCAACCTCATAGATAGATGTAGTTTCTTCATTTATTTACTCAACTGCAAAGACTATGAGGTGTTTATTTGAAGGGGGCGCCTATGTGAGAGGTCAAACAAAAGTTTGTGTCAGGGTGGAGCCGGACACTCGGGTGTCTCTTAATTGGTCGACGGAGAATTGGTACTCCCGTGTTACAATGGGAATGGAATGTGGAATCAGTAAGGTATTTTTTCCTCAATTGTAAAAAAAAATAAAATAAAAAAAATGTCCGTATTAACCACATTAATAAACTTGAATCTTGTGTGCCTTTTCAGACTTTGACAGGTTGAGATCAAATCTGCTCTTAAATTCAGTCCAAATTTTACAAAGGTTTGCAACAACAACAAATGTCCTTGTATATGGCAAAACGTCGTCCTTGTCAACAGAGCGAGACTTTCAGATAGAGCTGTTGCGATAAGAAACAAGGAGCCGCTGCCCCACTTAATCATAACTGGGCATAAAGTCTCATCTTGTTCTGTCCTCGGGCATTGAAACAGATTGCCAAAAACATGAAATAGTAATATCATCCGCAGGCAATTTGTTGTTCCGCGTCAAGAAAAGACATGTCTCGATTGCAAAATACTTTTATCTCCCCTCGCCTACAAACACAATTACGACACCCTCGCAAATGGCAAGTCATCTCGAATGGTAAACAATAATAAAATCAGTCTACTTTTGCTCCCCTTCATCCAACTGGAACTTTAACGAGACCAAACACATTCAACGTGATTTAGATGTCATCACACTTTTAAGTTTGCAAACACTCGTCCTCCAAAACAGCAAATATTGAGATATAAACGATATTCAAATTCTGTTGCTCTCGGCTCTTGCACACAAAGACATGTCACAAAACTGGCAACTTATTTCAACAGTTCCAGATCTGGTTTTGGATTTAATTGTTTCTTGTTGTATGCACATACAAATGTGGAATGCATGAATGAATGTACTGTAAACATAAAGCGTGTTATCAAAACTAACTTTGTCAGTGAAGACTTGAAATTGAATATTAGCTAAGAAAGAAAAAAGGGAAAATGCTTGTGTAAAAATGTGCAGATAAATTCATTTTCATCATAAAAATAATAGTTATAATAATAATAATTCATAATCATTTATTGATTATAAATAACTACCTTATAACTGAAAAATCTATTATTTCATTCAAACATAATGTACATGTAATAGTATTTATTTCACGAATACTTTGTAATTTTATAAATTATAATAGATAAATGGTTAAGAAAATGGATGGTTAATAAAGCACTTGTTAAAAACGAGATTACAATAAATAGAAAAAAATGTAAATGAATTAAATAAAAAATTAAATTAATACAATTCCATTTTCTATTAGCCAATTCTAGGGAGAAAATGCAAAATGGATGCAACAAATATTACAGAAAACTTGTAAATACAAGGAGGGTTGGATTAAAGAACGAATTGGGTCATATATGTGTGGGACGTAGTTTTACCACCTGACAAACGCTAGAGACGATAGAAATTAAACCAGGATTATTATTTTGCATGTAGTTTGCTGTGACACCATCCCGAGATCTGTTTCTCATATTTTGACTGTCTTATGTAACTAATAAGCTAAATATTATGACATTGTGATGCAGTGCAGGTCTACACTACTATAAACTCCACCTAAAATTATCTATCCATCCATTTTCATAGTGCATGTCTCAATTAAGGGAGCTGCAGCCTCTCCCAGATGACGTGAAGCAAGAGGTGGGTACTCCTGAGACTGGTTGCCAGCTAATGGCAGGGACAAACAACCATTCACATTCAGTATTTGTGTGGACAGTTTAGACAGGTGTGTCTCAAAGTATGGTTCGCCTACCATGAGTAGGATGCTGCAAGTCATACTTAACTTTAAATTGCATTTAATCTTCATAAATATTTTTGCAACATTTTTTGAGATACATTTTTAGTTCATTTTTATGTGCAATAGATTTTAATCGAACTATGAAAAACTACCACAATCCAGATTCCTATTAAAAGGTGATCCGGCAAATAGTTTCGGATTTTTTGGGGGTGGCTTGCGGCCCTGTATCCCACCAGGATAGATCCGCCCCTGCACCAAGCAGCTCTTTCTATACAGTATATACACAGTGTATATACATTTATGAAACGTGGGAGGAAAACAGCCCACACACAAAAAAAAAACCACAGGTAAGCACAGGGAGATCATGCAAATTCCATACAAAAAAATTCCAGAAAATATTCAAATTTCAAACCTCAAAACTGTCAGGCCTAAGCCCACTGTTCTACCTGAATCCGAAACACAAGGTTAAATTGAGTGTCAGTTCAAGCAGACTGTAAAGATTTTATGGTGTACCTAACAAACTAACTTTGTTATTTATTTGCCTTAGTAATAAAACATTCACTATTTGACTACCTGAGAAACACGTGACACTGGGGGGGCGTGGCGACAATAAGCAGGAAGTAGACGGTTTGGGTTACACCTGCGTGACAGGTCAGGTATAACAAACTGGTACCAGAATCTTACTCGAGTTGTGCTTTTAACTGCTTCAACTTCTCAACAAAACAGTCAACTGATAGTGCACACTAATAAATTTATAAATGGGGAAGCTAATGTCCAAACAGTGGAGTTACTTCCGCTTATAACCGTCTGTCAAAAACACGAGCCAAAGCGCACCTGAGGACAAAAAGTAACCCTTGTAACATGTAACATGTTACATGTTAGATATAAGCAAAATATTACAGTAACAGCAAAGACGACAACAACAGGTGTCCCCGTCAGGTGTGACGTCCTTTACCTTAGTGTAGTACAACATCCATAGCTCGTACAACTTCTCCTTCGATGCCATTGTTCCTCCAAGCTCCTGGTTGCTCATTGACTCCCGTTTACGTTGAATTACAAACTCCAAGGAGAGACCAACATGGTCAAAAGGGAAGCCGGAGCTGCTTCAAACCGTTCCCAACACACGGGAGCAGGACGCGGCGCGCTCCTGCCGTCAACCATTCCTGCCACATTTGCCCTCAATTCATTATTCCGCAAAAAAAAAAAAAAGTGCAGGTTATAAAAACTTATCACGAGTTCTTCTCAAAGTAGATGCGCGCAATACGTGAGCACCGTGAGGATAATGTCGAACTAGGAAGGGAAATTGCGTGGATATAAAAGAGTGGAGAGGAACACCCATGAGAAGCGAGTGAGCGATCGCACAGTGGCTGCTTCCGAGTTGCGGGGGGGGGGGGAGAGGGAGAGAGAGAGAGAGAGAGAGAGAGAGAGAGAGAGAGAGAGAGAGAGAGAGAGAGAGAGAGAGACTGTTCCCACGGAAGCAAGCAGAACCAAAGCTCCAAACCCGACCAGAACCAAAGCTAAAACCCCGACCTAAGTGATCACCAGGTCACCGTGCATACGGTGACAACTGTTCTGGGAATTGGGAAGTAAAAATAAGAAGTAAAAATATGTTCTTATATTTTCCACAACCCGCATCAGGTGACAAAGATGGTCTTTCTTATCAGCCTGTCCATTTGAGTAATTGAGACGCCTTCAAAGACAACAAATGCCACTGTTGAGTCATAATGTTCTCATTTCAATCTATGTGTTGTATTTTTACTCTGGTGGGTAATAAATAAATCAGGAAACAGGTGCTATTTTGATCAATAATTAAACTGATACCTGGGACAGCAACTAAATTTGTAAACAGTGTTGTCATTTTGAACTTTAACCCTACCTAAGTTTGAGTGATGACTATTACCTGTAGAAGGAACTGGTGAAGACCGGATCAACTGTACTTCCATGCTGATGGCCTACATTCCAGACGGTGGGAAAGCGCCTCTCTGTCCTATATATGGCTCTTGTTTTTTTACATCATGGTATGCAAAGAGTTGAATCAATTCAAGTGGTCAACAAGTCCAACAACATACATGCAGTTTTTTAAGCACCTTCTGTTCACCAAAACACACATTTTGTTACGTTACTACAAACACAAACACATGCACACACAAAAACCAGCACACACATATATTTTAATGAGCCCCATGAGAAAGTGTTACCCTCCCTTGGGTTCCTCAACGTGCCCTATATAAAGCTAAGCTTTTATTATTATTATTACTATTATTGTTATTATTATTACTATTATTATCAATATTAATATTAGTATCTATCTGTACTACTATTTATGCTATTATGGCAATGTTGCTATTAATTTAAATAAAAAGGCGCAGCAGGTCGATGCAATCGATTGCTCGTCAGTTGATTACACTAACCTAACGTAGGTTTTGTAATAGATAACAGAACTACGGAGCAGCGTGTGAAGGCTAAGCATGGAAAAAAATATCGGGTCCCTACAGGAACAAGCCCTGAAGCGAAAAGAGAGATTAAAAGCGCTGAGGGATAAACAAATCCACGTAAGTACAGATATAAGTCGGACAGACACAATGTAAGTGCTCAGAAATAGATGGTTTCTTGTAAATTTAGGTTTAGCATTGTTAGCCTGTAGCTATCGTGTTTTTGAGTGCTAACCGGTCATATACCTATTCCTGGACTTTTATGTCGCAATGAATAACTAATATTTATGAAATATTATCATGATGCACGCTGTGAATTTGCTGCGATTCGTCTTTGCTGTTAGTTGTAAGATTTAGCATTGATGCTAGTCGTGACGTCATCGGCTCGACGAGTAGTTCCAGTTGCTTTTTGAAAAATAAAGAGGACGTATATGCAGATTAGCAGAAGAAAACAGAACTGCACTTATTTGACCTCAACATACACTTCCGTGTATGGGCAATCTGACAGTTATTCAAATATTATTAACTCTGCATGCA
This sequence comes from Syngnathus leptorhynchus, assembly GCF_054491065.1. NCBI lineage: Eukaryota > Metazoa > Chordata > Actinopteri > Syngnathiformes > Syngnathidae > Syngnathus > Syngnathus leptorhynchus. Next base: position 3,683,482 of record NC_141202.1, read on the forward strand.
ATTTGTGCAAATTTTGCAAACCACAATGTTTTTGACTATTACTAGTAGGAAGCTTTTTAACTGGTCACTGAAGATGCCACTGAGGAGTCACAAAATGGAAAGACATTGACATGGGCAGCCAAGTTTGATGGAGCACTGTTGACATTCCATGCTTCCCTTTTTGTACTCCCTCAAGAATGAGTCAGAGCTATGAATTGTTGTAGCATGCAGACAGGAAGCGTCTTCAGGAAAATGCACCTTGGGTGGGATTTGATATCCTTTGTTACAGTTTGTCTTTTTCCCAGGATTTGTGCAAGCTTGTTATTTGTTTACTTTGTTGCAACTCGTGATTTTGGTCGATTAAAAATGCTGCTGCAAACGCGATTCAGTTTTGTTTTATTCCATCAGGGGCGAGAACAGGAAGATGGTGAGCCAGAGCATAAAAAAGCTTCATTGGAAGAGGAAGAACCGGAGCAGAGACACAAGTTAGTTGGCTGTAAATTTTTGCCCATCTCAACACCAATTATTGGTGACACATTGAACTCAGGCTAGAATGACATCTTGGTGTTGTGAGCGGCTCAAATATCCTGCAGCTTGGCGTCATTTGGTATGCACAAGCAAGCAGCCATCTTTCCTGTCCTGCAAGACCTTTTCCTTTGTTTATATTTAATGACTGCGAGCTGACGACACCAAAGGAGTGCCCTCTGTATTTCCTCCGGTCCGACTGAAGTCATTTCACTCAAGAGAATGCGATGACAGCTTTATAAAAATGACAATAAGCAAAGGCAGAAAATAAAATCATCTCGCTAAATTGATCGCTTTTTGCGATCCAAGACACCCATTTTGGATAGTGTCTAATGTATCGTGTCTTAAAAATTTAATGAGGGATCACTTTGCTCACTTTGAGCTTGAAGAGTCCACACAATAAACATGTTGGTTGCAAAAGATTAAGAAAAAAAAAAGTGTAGATTATATTAACCACAAGGTAAATTCCAGCAACAGACATGTGGAAAAAAAATGTGCATTCAGCAAACAAGCGGACTTGTGTTTTTAACTCACATCGCCTCTTCGTTAAAGACTTAAGATGCAAGGAGAACATGACCAGCATCCCTGCCTATAGCCATACAAGGCACGCATCTGTTGGCTGCGGAGGGGGGGGGGGTAAATGAGTCAACTACGTGCCCTCGCTAGCTTGCTCACAAGCTCAGAGAACTCTCCTCTTGTTCCACACTTTACCCTCGGACCCTGTGTGGTCTTCGAGCTGAGTCTGCCAAGAATTCCACTATGAAGAGACATGATGAAAGTCATTAAAATGTCAAGGACGGCATTCCTCGGGCCGGTTGTGTGCCCGGGAGCAGGTGGGACGTGTTAACTGGATGGGTTCACAGGGAGGGGAAAAAAGGGCGACTTTATTCCCCAGCTTCCAGTCAATCAACAGGAGGCCATACAGGGATGCAGATGGTCTTTTTAAAAAAAAAAAAAAAAAAATTGTCACCTTCACCTAAAGCCAATAGCACCCCCTGCTGGGAGGTTAAAGGATACACTTGTATGTTCAAAGCCAAGTCTCACGTCGCCCAAAATGAGGATGATGTCATCTGTATTGACTTGAAGCTGTCTCTCATTCTGCTAAGGGACCTGAAGTTGAGAAACTACACTCCAGAGGATGACGTGCTAAAGGAGAGACAGGTCCCCAAAGCCAAACCGGCATCGGGTTTGTGCAAAATCGTCTTTTTTTTTTCTTCTAAATTTAAGTAAGGTCCGACTGTGACAGAGATTTCTTGGTTTCCAGTGGAGGATAAAGTCAAAGACCAGTTAAATGCAGCCAATCCCGAGCCCATCATTGAAGAAGTGGTGCGTTGTCTTTTCTTGATTTCATTGCTGAAGCACAAATAGTTTTTCAGATTGTGTTGAATTTGATTTTCACAGGATTTGGCTAACCTGGCTCCAAGGAAACCAGACTGGTAAGAAAACCAGTGTTTAGTTAAAAGTTACCTGTGACTTAACGGTGTTGTTTTGTATGAAGGGATCTCAAGCGGGATGTGGCAAAGAAACTGGAGAAACTGTCAAGGAGAACACAAAGAGCCATCGCTGAACTCATTCGTTAGTATTGTTGTCACTCCTCTTTTTTGTTGAAGATCTTTTTTGAAATATTCATTTTTATCTGCGCACGGTGTTCAGGCGATCGTTTGCGAGGCAGCGAGGAGGAGTTGGCTGGTGCGGTGGGAGCGGTGCAAGCAGAACAGGAAGACTCGGACTGATTGGAAGATAAGCCACAGTGGAAAATGTGAATATCAAGGAAAGGGGGGGGGGGGGGGGGCAATTCTTTGGATTGTTTGTCACAGCTGGAAACTTTGTCCCGGCTTGCCCTGTGTGTTTTTTTTTTTTTTTTTTTTTTATCATGCTAATACAATTGTACAATCTGTATATGTGGTTAAATTGTTGAACCTTTCATATTTGCGGTTGTGATAATGTTTTAAATGGAAGTAAACTACACTTTTGTGTTTTTTCCAAACCCTGTGTTTTATTGGGTCAACCAGCATCCACGCACTTTTTAAATACATTAGTTTTGTTAGGAAAACGATCACTCTCTAATTCATAAATGACCACGATGCTTTTGCTACAAGTGAATCGATTAAAAGAGCTTCGATTCTCAGGGTGACGTACTGGAACAATGATGAAACGACAGGGACATTTTTATATATATTTTTTTGGTACGACATTCACTAGTGATATCTATTGCCAACCTGCTCTGAAATAACAGCGTCTTATCCGTTAACCATAAAGTGCATTTGTTGTCCATATAGGCCCAAACTTCCTCCTCTTGCACTAATCGCGACAATACAAGGCCACCTGCACACTCGACTGCCATTGCCTTTCTTAAAAGGCAAAAAAAAAAAGAAGCTAAGCATTCAGTCACTTCCATCAGATAAATGACCCAATATATGAATTAAGTGTCATTACGTAACATGGACTATCTACTACATAGGGGAAAATATCAGCCAAAACATCACAAGATAACATTTGTGGGAGTCGAATAAAAAATGCCGATGCTGCTCTAAATGCTGACGATTGGTGAGAAGATCCTGAATGGCTATTTTTTTTTTCTTTTCTAAAGGAAAGTGAGAGAACAGTAGCTCAAGGAAGCATAGAACCGTACACGGTGGAGGCAGACGTTTCTTTGGCACTCGGAGTGAAGGTATAAATATTCCTGTATCTGCTCAATGATGACAAAAGGGGTACTTCGCTTTTCTGTCCGCGTCAATAATGTCGGACGCTGATGGATTTGGTTAGCCCTTGAGCAAAAAAAAATAGCTGTTTGCTATTGAAAGGTAACAAACCTCGAGTGTAACCGTGTTTGCGTAGTTACGGGAACGTCACTGGCTCAGTCGCAATGGCCGCCGCCTGATTCGATCTTCCTGGCTGCAGGTCCGAGCTCCACTTTGCACACCCTTTGGGCAAACTTCAGCGAGCAGAGTGTCTCGCCTACGTTGCTCTCCAGAGAAGACACCTTTGGGGAAATGAAGGCAAAGCATGTTACTGAACAAAAGCCCTTTTTTTTGGTGAATTCCAAATCCGTGCTAGTCTTACCTGCACCACCATGGCCGTCTTGCTGCCTTTACCCAGCGAGTCCTGCAATAAGTACGTAAGGCGAGAGTTCCTGAACGGGATGTGAGTCTGGCGCGCTCTCAGGGCCTGGATGACGTCCCCGAGGGCCAACAGGGAGCGGTTGATATTCTGAGCCTCCTTCAGCCTTTCGCCCTCCGCGCCCGACTTCCATACCCTCTCCGATCCCGCCAGGTCGACGAGGTTCAACTTGCCTGAGGGCGAGGAAAAAAAAAAAAAAAAAAAATGACCTTTGAAATATCATCAGGCGGGAGAATGTCAAATCATATCAGGATGTTGAAATATTGACCGGTGGTTTTGGAGCCGGTGGCGAGGTCGGTGCCCTGAACGCTGATGCAGAGCAGAGCGTGAGAGCGAGAGCTGTGCTGGTTCATCTGAGTTCCAAATGTGATCCTGTTCCTGCGGGCCATGGCTAAAATCTGGACGTAAACAGATTGAGTATTTTTAATACCCCCCGGGGTGGCAAAGTCAAGGTTTGATGTATATATGTAATATTATTTATGGGATTGACGATATTTTGGAGTTTGACACCCTTGGTATCATACTAAAGATTCAAAATCTGTTACCTTCTTGATATGCTGAAAGCTCTTAACCTCGATGACCCTGAGGCCCGGCACGTGCAGCTGTCCCGTTCCGTCCGGGTTGATTTTGATGTCTAGTTTTTCTCCGTCTTTACTCAGAAGATCTCTGATGGTCAAAATTTGATATGAACCGACCGCCGTCGTCTCATCCTCGCCGTTCCCCCGGGAGGTATGTCTACCTTAGCACCTCGTTGTAGATCTCCACTGAGCTGACAGTGACGATGTAGGACCACATGTCCTTCCGCTCTTCTATTCCGCTAAAGAGATGTTTCAGGGCCCTCTGGTTGATGCCAGGATTCTCCACACTGCCCTAAATACCAAAACAAACAGCCTGAATTAAATTGATTGAATAATGAGCTCATATTTGCAACGCTCTATATCCCCAAAAAATCGTTACCTCCATCGTGTACGTTTTCCCAGAACCAGTCTGTCCGTACGCAAATATACAAACGTGGTAGCCATCGATGCATGAGGTCACCAGCGGCTCAATCTCTTGAAAGACCTAAAAGATGACATCACAGCTTCCTAAACAATTCCTTCTTTTTTGTTTGTGATGTTCAGCTGTGCTACCTCTTCCTGTGTAGCCTGAGGATGGAAGACCTTGTCCAATTCAAAAGTGCGACCCTTCCCTTTACTCAGCACGCTCAGAGAGGACTCGTTGTCGAGGTCGGCGGTAACCACCACGGCTTGGCCTTCCTCGTGTTGGTCCTCTTTCAGCACAGGCTTCACGCGGCACAGCACGCGGATGTTCCCTAGGGGGCGCAATACTCAGAATATGATACTGCCGCTACTATGACAACAATCAGTAAAAAGATGTCGTTTTTCGTCGTCGCAAACCTTTTAGTTCCACAAGCTGCTCGTGCAACTTTCTGCGCAGTGCAACCTCCTTTCTGTATTTCTCCAGAAGGTCTTTGTTGGCCTCTGACATCTCAGAGATTGCTGCGGAAACCTGCCAAACAAAAAACATTATTTTTGTGTATGCATAGATCATATAGTGAATAGTAAATAACGGATACATGGATTAAATTATAATACACGATAGATAGATAAATAAATACAAATAAATAAAATATAATAAACAATAAATAATTCATAATAAATTAAAATAAATCATGATAAAATGATCATAATAATAAATAAATAATAATAAATGCAAATGAATGACAATACATGGATTAAATTAAATTAAATATAGGTCATAGCCACTGTAATGTGTTGCCAGTTACCTGTTTCTTTGCCTCCTTAATCGCCGCTCCATAAAACTCTGAGAAGTTCCGAACTTGGCTCCTCAGGCTGGCGTAGTCTGTTTTCATGCAGCGCAGAGTCGGTGGGAGGGCAGTCAAACGTTTCTGTAAACCTGCGGGCAAAAATAAACGAGGTTCAATGGGCTGACGTGAAAAAGTTTGTGCATGTGATATAACTGACCAAAGAATTGGTGCTGCAAGTCCTGAAAGTGTTCTGCCGAACAATTTGCGGCAGCCTTCACCGCCTCCTCTTTCCTCTCCTCCAAATGGCCGATCTCCTTCAGGAGCTCCTCCCTCAGCTGTCCGATCTCCCGCTCATAAGCTGCAATCTACGAAAAGGGACGTGGATATGATTCAAATATCATTTGTTTTCTTTTATGATACCGCACAAGATATTACGCTGTACCTTGTGTTGCAGATTACAGCTGTATTCATCCGATTTGCGGATTTGCTCTTCCAGCTGTTTGCAGCGCTCGTTCTGGTTGGACAACTTCTCGGACAGCAGCTCGTTCCTCTGTCTGGCTTTGGTCAGCTGCTTCACGGTGGCTGGAGATTCCACTTCAACGGTCTGGGTAACATACTGGGAAAAAAAACAAAAAAAAAACACTTGTCTCAAATTGCATTTTAAGTATCCATGATCCCAAAAACCAGTTAGGTACCTTGACCAGCGGCTCCTTGCCCCTCTCTCGATCCAACTCCAGCTGAAGCTCCCTCACTCTGTCCTCTCGTCTTCTCAGCTCCTCCCCCCTCCTCCACTCGCTCTGTTCGCTCTGCTGCTCCAGCTGCGACAGCCGCTCGGCGCGTTGCTGCAGGGAGGCCTCCAGTTGCTGCACTCGGCTTCGCAGATTCTCGTTTTCCTAAACGGGACGATGGGAACAATTAAAAAAAAATACGTGATAGACTTGAGCCACGGCACGTCTCACTTTGATGAGCATGGTGCTGGACTGGGAAGGGATGGTGGAAAGCTGCTGCAGGAGTCCTTGGGTAACAGTCAGGCTCTGCTTGAGCGTCTCGTTTTCCGCCGAAAGACATAACGCTCGCTTTTCGGAATCTGTGGCACCCTGACAATGATGGACAAAAGTATTGGGACAGGGGGAAATATACATATCGTGTTTCTGCACTTGATTGCACTCACGGTGGCGGTTTTGAGTCTGCAAAGCTCCTCTTCGCGTTCTTCAATTCCACTTTTAAGCTCATCGATCTGCGCGGGAAAACCACATTTTAGACACGCTGAGATCTTAGAGACGTTTTCAAGTTTTCGTTACCTGCTGCTGAAAGGCAAGTATCCGCGAGTGTCGGTCTCGATCCTTCTGTTCGAGCTGCGAGCGCAGGAGACGCAGTTCTCCTCTGAGCTTGCTACGTTCCCCCTGCAGGTTGTACAGAGACTCCACCAAGCTGTGAACTCCCGCTTGAGCCCCCGCATCACCGCTGCTCTCGCCTGGAACTACACAATTAGCATCTTTAATAGCATCGGAATGAGCTCTAATCATTTCTGTCACATCTCACCCATATTCAAATTAGGTCAACCAGAAATAGGAATCCTTTAATTTGCCTTCATTAAGCCTAAGGAGGACGCGTACTATAGAAAATTGATGGATATATGTATTCTATAGTTATATAATAATTTCTCTAGTTTAATACTTCAAGGCGTGTGTAATATTAATGAACATCAGGGATGCACTTAGAGCTTTTTCACACACCAGGTAGTGGCAAGCTGCTCACGTGTTAGCCTCACTCAAGCAGAAAAAACAACAACCTCGGCCATATCCAATTTAAAAGGAACAGAAAAAGCAGGCCCTGCAGCATCTTAATAATCACACCTTCAAGATTGACCAGACAAGCTCTGTCAACTCTGATCTCCAATGCAGGCCATGTTAATGTTAAATTAGCTTTGCTGCGTCACCATGTTGCAGTCAAGCTGTGCAGAAGAAGAACATTAAAAAAAGAAGTTTGCACGCACAATGAGCAATACATCGGAGATTTCGTGATAAACACAAAAAAAAATGAATTTTTGGATGAAGGCGCATTCCCTAAAGCCTTGCATGTTGCATGATAAACAAAACAAAGCAAACGGCTTTACAATCCAAGGACACCAGGCCGCCGCGGCTATTTTTAGTCCAACACGTGCCAACTCGCATGTGCCAGACTTCGAAATGCATTTGCGAGGGAGCCAAACTCTCAGATATTATTCATAAACACCTTCCAAACCGCTTTTGGACTTAACCCACCGATTTCAACGAGCGATGCCGCATCTACAGTGTAATCATCAATATTCACGAGATGAACATTGCAACACCGGTATCACTTCCAGAATCATTCACATGTACTTTAAATACACGCACGACTAAAAGAGCTTAGAATTAGTTCCGCCTTTCTGCTCCCGGGTCAAAAAGCCACATCTGCTCCATGCTGTCTAGTTCTAGCTTACAGACCCATATGTAAATATCCCATCCCCCTTCCCCCTCTTTCCCTCACCGTCACTCTGCGGGCTGAGTTGTCGTTGGACGGCTTCCTCCAGGTTACAAATGATGCTCTTCTTGTCCTTGAGGCGTCGGCGGTAGGAGGCCCGCAACGCTTTCATCTGTCGGCGATGTTGCACCCGGTGTCTCTTGAGCTGGACGCGGTACTGTTCGGCCTGCTGTTGGAGTTGCTGGAAGTGGGAGTACTGCTCCAGGAAACTCAGCAGGTGGGACATGACGGCCATCAATGGAGACTCCCCCAACTGGGCACATGTTGATTATCAACAAGATGAATCGAAATAAAAATGGCTCTATTACCTTTCCTGTTGTTTCCAGATGGCCCTTTGAGTTCTTCCTCTTGTCAGCCTCCTGCTTAAAGGATAAAAATGCAGCCAGAGGTGTGCAAGCTGGGATGTCAGTTTCATCTTGTTCATCTTCATCACTCAAGGACATATCGTCGCTTTCGCTGCTACTGCCTGCACGAGCACATCAGAATGTAAACATCACACAATTTATATCCATCACTTTTTTTATTTTCAACACTTACTTGAGTCACTAAGCCTAGCAGAGGCTTTATTTTTCATTTTGGGGGTGTGGCCATTACTCCCTCTTCTCCCTGTTTCCATGGAAACAGGTCTTGGCTCCTGAGCACAGTAAGATAAATGAGGGTCAGGTGGGGATGTGATCACAATATTTACACGCTGTGCTCCTGGTTTTATATCCAAGAAAGAGATTGTGGTTTTGAATTGTCGGGGTTTTGTTAATTCATGCACAGCCGTCATGCAAAAATGCAATTATTTGACAAAGGATGAATATGATGTGGCAAGACGTACATCTGTGGAAGCTCCACATGATGCCTCCAAGGCTTCCTCCTCCTCCTCTTTCTTGAAGACAGTGTAGAAGATGTAGACTAAAAGAGAGTAGAAGGCGTACATCTCCACGCAGTTCACAGTTTCTGTGAAGTGAAAACAAATCATGCAGCAGAGGTCATTTCCAGTGAAGATTTTAATAGCCATGCAGAACACCCCGTCTTCTTTACCTTAACACATATCGTCGTCTTCTTTGCGGCAACGATTCGACATTCCCGTCATTTGCGCTTCATCCGTGACACATCTTTCCCATGCAGCTTCTTTTCTCATACAAGCAACAGCATCCCGATGCCATGCAGTCCATCAGATTGTTTTCCCCGCCCCTTTCTCCTCCTCCTCCTCTGCACACTTGGCCCATTTACAGGCTGCAGCTGGAGCGAGCATGCTCAGTGCGGTGCCTGAGTCAGCCGCGATGGAGGATTGACAGAAAATAATTCAAGTGCCCAATGCTAAAATGATTAGCTCTTTTAGCAAATCAAAAAAAAACATATACCAGTGCCAAAATACTGATGCAAAACTAAATTTTCTTAATTTCAAACAATTATCTGACACAGTAAATCACCCAAAATACAAAAATATGATAGAACAAATATATGAGGATAAATAAATGGAGATAAAGGCAAAAAAATGGATGTGGGTTAACCCTGACAACTGTATTATTGGTATGCTAATCCATCATTCATCCCCGTATTAAACTAGAATAACACCAGTAAGCCTTTGAGAGTATTATTAAACAAAACAATGCCAAAATGAACAACATTCTACATGTTAAAGTGATATCGGTCAGTCACATCCGACAGAAGTTTATCCAAGGAATGTTTTGAGGTCAAACAGCCGATGGACATGGAGACTTTCAAAAGACACTTCACGGTTAGCTCGTTGGTGGCCGGAGAGACAACCGATGAAAAGGTGCGTGGTCCAAAAGTAGGTGCCAGAAGTACTGGTAGGTTGACCGTTAGACTGGACAAGGCTCCTATGAGGTTTCCTGCCAATAGACACACCACGAGGCAACAAGACAATGATGCCAGGCCAATGCAGCGACATAGGACAATGAGTGTTTCTGCTGAGAATCTGTCACACAGTCCCAGCAACAGGCAGGAGCCACACAGGAGAACACATGCTGTGTTACGGTCTTCACTGAGCCAAAGGAAGTGGAAAGCGAGTAGCGCTGGAGCCAGAACCTCTGCGGCACATTCTGCTTCTTTCTGGAGTGTTGTGAGGAGTGTGCTTGATGAAGGCAAAACAGAAAGTCCTGCAGAGACTCCAACCAAGAAGAAACCAACTGAAGGAGCTCTGTGGTCCTACAGAAGAAAATGAAAACATTGTTTCTACTACATTTAATGGAATATGTATTTACATATAACCTGATCATATTTAAGACATATTTCCATTCACTTGGGATACTTACCTTAAAGAGTTTATATGAAGAGAAAAGAGCCGAGGAAAACAACATTATATTGATTATTGATATCAACACATTGAACGCCATGAATCCAAAAGAAAGTGATTTTGACAAATGGGATTTGTTTGGAAATACCTACAGATATAACATAGCATAAGAAAATCAAATAGTATTATATATATCTTGTAGTTAAGGCATAAAAAATGTCGATTAACCAAGAATAATTGAGCTAAACAGTAGCACGTTTGGTTAGACACGTGACACACCCAGATGTCAACAGTGCGCAGGCGCAAATTTGATGCGTTCATAATTACTCGTAAACTCGCAAATTAGATTCGAGCTGTTATCTTTCGGGTCACCTGAACAATAATATATAGCAATAACAATATTTGATCAGTTTTGATTTCCTCCGTCGAAGGAAGAAAATGTCATCTTTGACCATGGTGTCTTTAACCGAAGAGTGGATTATAAAGAAATTGGGATTAAACCGTCAACGCGTTGGTAGCTTTCCTTCATTCTATCATGACGATGCATATGAATTATTAAAGTACATTTCAAAGTCAATCTATGTAAAATGCTGCTATCCTGCTACTATTTATAATAATAATAATAATTATGATTATTAATAATAATAATAATTAATAATAATAATTATTATTATTATTATGATGATATTACCTTTGCTATCAAAATTAGGGTTAATCTGTACATTCTGAACAGGAGATGTCCGCTCACTGAGTATCCCTGGTAACTATAAGGAGAAAATTGGATTTCTGGGAAATGGACTGGAGAATTTTCAGCGCCTGAAATCGCTGAATCTTTCACATAATTCATTAGTCTCCATTGAGGTAGGTTTGTTTTTGTTTGTATCTGTTTTAATGCTGTTACATGACTTTGATGTCTTTTGTTCTACCTCCTTAGGGTCTGGAATGTCTGAAACATTTACAGAATCTAAATTTATACTATAACTGCATCCCTTCCCTGGAAGAGGTAAAGGTCCTCTTTGAGCTGCCACTTTTGAGGGATCTTGATCTGAGACTCAATCCTCTGGGTAAGAGTGACCCTTACTACCGACATTTTTTGGTGTATAACATGATCAGCCTGAAAAATTTAGGTAAGACGTCGGAAGGACTGCTCAAAAATGAACTTAAAAGCAAAACCCCCATTTACATTTTTTGTGTTTCTTTACACTTCTTTGCTTGCAGATGGATGTCCAGTCAAAGACGATGAGCGCAAGTCTGCCAAGAGGAAATATTCTCAGCAAAGGTAGAATGCAATCATAACTCAATTTGCGCAAACATTAATTTGTGTCGTCAATTTTGTTGTGTTTATCACTTGAAGCAATCCTGCTAGTTGTCTCGCTCGTGATTTTTCAGAAGTCGTGATAACCGCCAGGCCTTATTGGATCACCTCAACATGAAGCTCTCCCTCATGAATGAGGCTAATCTCATTCAACTGAACCACATTGCTGCTAATCACAGACGCCGCACTTACTCAAACAAAGAATCGTCATCTCATCAGAACTCCCGTGAGACATATTCTGTCTTTCTTTCTTAAACAAGCAAATCTGAACAAAATCTACAAAAGGAAAATTCTGTGCATGTGCTTCTGTTACATCTGTTAAATGCAGTTGCGTAATTCCACCACTAGGAGGCAACAGAGAGAAATCTGAACAAAATCTACAAAAGAAAAATTCTGTGCATGTTACATGTTAAATTCAGTTGCGTAATTCCACCACTAGGTCGCAACAGAGAGCCGTTTTAAAACAGTTCTCCCATTGGGAATGATTATTTTTAGCATGCATTCAGTGTTTAATGTGTAGTGTCAGGTCAGTCCAATTGTCAGCAGACTGATTACGATCTGTTGAGCAAGGCACAGCGCCACCTAGTCACAACTCATTCATCTTCTTTGCATTTCTCCATGTGTCTGAATTGAAGCTCAATCTCCCAGTTTGAATTCCGCATCGGTGACCAAACCGGCAGCTTTGGCACAAGCAGAAAACAAGCTGGCACAAGCAGAAAATAAGCAGCAGGTACATTTCTGGCTGTAGGGGTTTGTTTGTTCGGTGCCACATTTATGTTCTATCTGATCATCTCAATGCTCCTTCCAGGGTTGTTACAGGAAGCCCTTGGAGGACCTACTGGACCTCATGGACAAACACTGGGTGGGAGAGAAAACTCTGGAACTTGACACCAACTTCCTGAGTGAGTTTGCCTTGGGGATTATGTCTAATTACAGGAAGTTGAGATAAAAAAAAAAAATCCTCACATTCTCCCGCAGCTCAGATTGTCCAGATCCTCTCTATGATGGAAAACCACATCACTTCTCAGGATGCAGAGGTCAAGACCTTAAAAGAGGGAATGGGCGAGTTGTGTAATTTTGCGAATTTACAAGAGAAAGAACACAAAGCTGAAGTGGAGAGGTTCATCGCTGATTTGGTGGGTTTGACAAATTTTGACATTTTATACTGTTCAACACACAACTGAATGTCCTCTTCCGAGTCAGATGAGTTTTTTGCTCCAACCAATGCAGGATGAACTAAATGCCCAGCTGAGAATTGCCATGGAGGAGAACGTCGCTCTTCGAAAAGATTTGTTGAAGTCAGAAAACTCGCAACACAAATGCCAATGGCGGGGCAACCTGCCACTTGCCCCACCAAAGGTGAGTTTAAAGGCCAATGGAAATTAATTTCAAGCAAGCTTTTAATGTGTGTTGCATAAATAGAGGCTTGAAGGGTGGAAGAGCTGAAGGAGGAGTTGGAAGATCTGAGGAGAAAAATGAATGAATATCCTCAACTATCCTCCACCATCTTTGTTTTGCCGATAAAATGATGGGACTTCAAAAATACTCACTTTGGGAATTTTCTCTCTCGCTACAGGTTTGACTGGAAGTGTTCAGGAATGGGATGAAGGAGATTCCTGCAGGGATGAAGCATCATTTTTAAAATTGCATGCACGTCAAAATTCCCAGCAGATTACAGGTGGGGCAGTGCACCCCCCCCCCCTCTCTAGCTCCACCTATTTATTATTTCAAAACAATGTCAAAAGCAGTGTTTATTTGAACTTGAACCTCTGAGAGATAATTTATTAAAGGAGTGTGAGTTGACTTGAAGCATCGAACACACACACACAGCACATAAGTAATATTTTGAAGTCATTACATAACACTTTCACTGCAGAAATATTTGTTCAATGTGCCCTTTTTTGTTTTATTCTCAAGAATACACTACAAATCATCAACACACAATTAAGAGTTCTAAAGAACAAGTAGAAAGATCCATTGCATGCACCGGTGGGGTGGGGGGGGGGGGACACAATAGCACATTAAAATGTTATGAATGAAAAAATAATACAAACATATCGTTCCTCTACATGAAAGGTGCACAGTATTTGGCATTAAGCACGGGGAGCTTACTCGAGCGACTGCAGCGGACAAAATAATCACACACATAAGCTGCGATACTTTTGCGATTGCAGGCAAGTGTGACAACAAACACTGTCACTATGTTAAAAATGTTCTACAAAAGTTTGGATTTTTTTTTGTTTTTTCCCCGCTTTCAGTATTTAAGGATATAACCGGCATTCCCTTTATTTCAGTTTGAATTTATGCCTCAGATGGACAGTACCACACGGTTAAAGGTTCTCTGGATAACGAAATATAACAGCATTTGATGGCAGGCCAACTTTGTACATATTGTATTACAATTCGAGCGACAAATTTTTTTATCATCACTTCAGATTTCTAAGCAAGAAAACAACTGTCCAGTAGTCCGTCCTTAACAGCAGGCACAGTAGATCAAATACAACAAATCATTTCTGTGCTTCTCAAATGTAAAATACATCATAACATGCACAAAGTACAGAAACACACAAAGGAATATTAAGCCATATTAAACAAGTGGCTACGGTTAGTAGTTAATACACAATCTAACCACAAATATATTAAAGGTATTTATTTTTTTGGGGGTGGGGGGGTATCTTATCTCAAAAATACAATCTTGCACAATTGCGCTTTCGACCCCTAAATTTATCGATTAAAAATGTGATAATTGTTTAAAATCAGACGCCCCATTATCGACACCAAATGGCTGATCTTATAAAACAAAGAATATGAACAGCAAAAGTGGGGGAGACTAGAAAAGTAATAGACACAAATCAGAATATTAAATATACATATACAAATGTGTGCCAATTATCTGGAACACGGCCAATTGAAATCCTAAAATGGGTGTAGAAAGTATTTTTTTCCTGCAAAAAAAACCCCCAAAAAAGTGCAGTGTTATTAGATAAAAGCTTTTTGTGCTGTTTGAATTGGCTTTCATTGTTCATTGTGCTTGATAAATATTTTAAGGCCCGATCAAAACAACAGAGCTTCATCATCATCATCATTGGCGTTCTCCTCTTGGCAATTACTCACTATTGGACAGGAATGTACCAGCTGGTGAAGACTTTGTAAAAATAGATGTAAACAGTTTTCCAGTTCTCACACTTTCACAAGGGGAGGAACTCTCTCCACACACAAAACAACCGGGTGGGAAAATATATGATAATGTATTATTTTTTTTTTTTTAGAGTACTTTTTTTCAAAGAAAATGATCCTCGCCGATCCTCGATCCATATTTCTGTATCTCCGTTACGCTCACATGGGTTTAGCACCGGGGGGTTTGGTGACCTTCTTTTCATAGGTCCCACGATGCTTGTATCCCGAGACGTATCCCGAGGTATCGACCAGGTCGACTCGTCCCGCCTTACCCTTCCCGCGTCCCGTGTCGTCAAAGCGCTCCTTGTGTGACCCTGTGAACTTGGTGGTGTCTGTCAGGCGGTTCACTGTGGGGGAAGCGACGGCCCTCTGCAACGGAGTTTTTTTTTTTTTTTTACATTAACACCACCCACCCTCCAAAAGTACACAGAAGTCTTACCGTGACCCCGGCAATCACGGGTGTCTTCCCTTCAATCAACTTGAATACTTCAGCCTCGGCCTCCTCTCCAGTCTTCTCTTTGTACTTCTTCCTGGCTAGCTCTCCTAGCGCATTCTTGAACTCATCGTACGTGATGGTGCGACAGGATTTCTTCCTGAAACAGCGAAACAGTGTTTTGTTACAGGAAAAAAAATATATACCGTATTTTCCGGACTATAAGGCGCACCGGATTACAAGGCACACCTTCAATGAATGGCCCATTTGAAAACGTTGTCCTTATATAAGGCGCACCGGACTATAAGGCGCACCATTAATGCATCATGTCAGATTTTTAATCCAAATCAAATTATTCTCCATTTTATCTTTTTTATTTCAATTTCAGACGCAACAAATTACATTATAATCACAAAATAATGATCCATAGTCTTCACTTATGATTGATTTCACGACACAATGCTTCGGGGGAGTTTAAATTTAGGAATTTGGTCCATATATAAGGCACACTGTCGGCTTTTGAGAAAATGTTAGGTTTTTAGGTGCGCCTTATAATCCGAAAAATACGGTATTACATTCATTTTTTTTATGATTATTATTCTTTCTTTCTTTCTTTGGCAATTTGGCTCAACATCAGCATCTCTCAGCAGTCATGTGCCGTTTCTGAGGAGAGCGGCTTTTACTTGTACCAGTTCACGTGGAAGCAAATGCATTGACATTCATAAGGTCAACTCGTAACAGCTGGCAATAAGTTCACTCACGCTCCATGTGAGTGCTTCACTTGTCTAGTTGGCCGTGTGCCCCTTTCACTTCCACATAGTAACAAACACAAACATTCATCGCTGTGGAGATGGATCAACCAAACAACAGCATATGCAGCCCCACCGTCTCCCGGGGCAACCTGCCGTCATAGCAACAAGCCACAGTAAACAGGGGGGGGGGGGGGGGTGTTAGGGGTTGATCATTATTTTTTTTCCTCACCCCATTGACCTGTTCTGTTTAGGCGGTCCATCAGTGTTGAATATTTGTCCGTTCCGTGCTGGGAATCATTCCCATGCTGTCTAATGTCAGACGGGAAGCTAAACTTCCACCGCCGCTTGTCGAAGGAAGACAAATCTGTGTTCCCCGTCCGATGGAGTCAAACAGGACTTACCATAGTCCTCAAATATCTAAATAGTTCAGCTTTTGTCAATAAATATCAGCATTTAAGGAGGTTACAATGAAGAAGGATAGGGAATGGAAGATTATTTCACCTTGGAAAATTCAACTGACCTTGTTTCATTGACATACTTGAAGCGGACCGGTAGAACGAACGCAGACGGAAGAATGTGTTTAACACACGCCTTCCAATATTGTTCGCTGACGGGGAAACCACGGCATGGAAAATAAAGCCACCATTAAACCATGCTTGTAATTAATTAGTCTACTCTAGATTCATAGTTTACGTTGAGGCTCCACGTTTCTTCTCATCACTCAGCCAGCGCTCATTAATTTTATGTACATGTGCATGCAAACAGCCTTGACGCTGATTAAAAGGAAATTCACGCTGCTTCAGTCAGGCCCGGGGCTAGTCGCTACATGAACGTCACGCCAACCCCTTTCAGTCTGGACCCGGCTCCACTTGACACAGATGCTACTGTATTGACCTCAAGGCTGATAGTCACATGTCTGCTGTCATGATATTGTGCCATTCACCAAAGTACCAACGTTGGATATCTGTTAAGCACCTATTCCATCTTAGCTTTAGCATTAGCTTTGGGAGTACCAAAACAATGTCTTATATATATGGAATTGGGAAAGTTGTTTTTGTGGTTTTCGATGGGAAATTTTGATTGGCTATTTATTTTAGAAATTGGATGGTGAACCTTAGAATTGATGAAGACATTTTATTCATGATGCTAACAAAATGGAGGGTGATGGCGCTAACGGTCGTTCGACTGTATATACCCCTAAAAGAATATCATGACACACAAAAGAGTGACACACAAATCTGTCCGTGTATGCCCAAAATCAGCGTGAGATTTCCTATTTCATGGCCTTTCCCACTCAACGACAACAACACAAGATAATCAGTAACTTCCAAAGATACACACTCCTGTTTCCTTATTCACATTTATCTTGCTTACTACCGTTTTGATGATGCATCATTGCAGGAACAAGTTGTGATACGTCCAACTATCTAGCGCACTTTGTTGGGTTTGTAAATAAAACATTTCCCCTCTTTAGTGCAATTGAGGTCACCGTTTATTATTAGAGTCTAGTGCACTTAAATCAAAGCAGCAAAGGATGAACCGATCTGGCCTGAGGAGATACATGAGGAGTCATCCACCCAGATCTTCTGCTTTTTGATAGCAGCTTGGCTTAGTGGCTTGTTCCAAAGACAACAAAACAAATCTTCTTTTGCAGTTTTCTCACATTTAAATGTGTTTTTCCTCCCCCAATACTGTTCCTGTAATTGTAAACCGAGTAATGTTTGTTTGTACCACTTGGTTGGACTGTGGGGCATGCGTGAGTGTTCGGTGACTAAGACTTAAGTCATCGCTGCTTCGGCATTAGTAACGAAGACGTGGTCCTGTCACGGCACATCTTTGGTGAACCGCATTACTCCAAATATATCAGTCCCAGAATCGTGTTTTTAGAATTCTTAGTATCAGGTCGATACGAGGCTCATTTTAAGGTATCGAGCCCTCGTGGCTGTCGATATCAACCGCTGATACTCAAGGTGAGTCATCATCTGTATCAGAAGGACATTTTTGTGTCATTGTGTTAAATTTAATTTGAATATATGTCAAAATAGGTATCGGTTAACTCGTTCCGTGCCATTGACGATTATAGACGTCAAAGATATTAACTCGATGAATGGTATCGAACATCCCAAATTATGTTTACGGAAGAAGACGTCCGCTCTCTTACTTGACTTTGGAGAAGACGATATCGACGTCAGTGAGGGTGATGTTCTTGCCGTCGATCACGCCGCAGTCCTTGCAGAGCTTGGACCAGTTCTTCCCGTGCATGTCTTTGCCGGTCGCACGTGTGTCGCCGTGAATGGCGAAACGCCGGAAGGCTTCTTCTAAAGCTGTCAACTCCACCGGCGTGGAGGAACCCACACCTCCTTCGCTGGTCCCATTTGAGTCGGTGGAAAGCCTTTTGGAGGCGCGGTCTCTCGAGTGTTCACTGTGCGGCCGTAGTTGGGCCGAGTTGATGTTGGTATTCTTGACTGTCTGGACTTTAAAGTCTTCTAGTCGGTCTCTGAGAGGAAATAAAAAGATTGATCACCTGAGCGTTAGTGTCAATGGATAAGATCTAATTTGTTGTGGTTTGTTTCACAAACAAAGACAAATGTTGTGATGGATTACAAGCATAGACCGACGTGACCTCTTATGGGTACACACGTTAGCTTGTCAAACTTACTTCTGGTCTGCCATGCTTGTGCACGAATTAGCTTCCTTCTGTGCCTTGCTTGGATGAGCTGACTTGTGTTTTCTCTTTGTGCTGTGGAAAAGATGAGAATGGAAGTGGATGACGTGCCCACAGGTGAATGTGATAGAGAAAAATATATCTTTTCTCAAAGTTATTTTCTTCATGCAATGAAGAAAGTAGAAATGTTTTTAATGCTGGGATGGATACACCCCAAAAATATCATACACACAATCCATTGTGACTAAAATAATCCCAGACTAGGTTGTGATATTTCAACAATCATTCCAGGAAAGGGAGGGGGGGGGGGTTAGCTGATAACATCATCGACTATATAAATTTGAAGAGTGAGAAAAGCCATCATAACATATCAGTCCCTAGATATAATTTTTTTAAAAATGCACCCTGCGTTAAAACCTCTTAGCATTCACGCAATGAGATATAGAAAAATAGTGAAGAACAAACCTTGGGACAAATTTAACATGACATACAGACTACAAATATTCACAAAATGTCTCTACACACTGAGAGCAGCGGCACATCACCTTGACCTCACATCACACATGGGGGAAAAAAAAAAAAAAAAACATTGCTTCAAATTCTTTAAACGTAGAAAGCAGAACAATGATATACTGTACCTAAAAACTCAAATCTAGTAAAGCGTCATCCGTCCCAAAATCAATCCATCCTGTATGCTCACCTTTGAGCCGTTCCCATAATTAACACGACATCCTTAAAGAATGATGACAAATAAGACACAGAAAGTAGCTAACTACCAGGTTAAGTATGAAATGCTGAGTCCAACAAACTAACGCGTCTGCTTGATGCAACAACCTCTTTTGTTCACGTGACCCCCACCCCCCTCTCTCACGCACCAACAAGTCACCACGTAAACTTAAATCAGCCTATGGACAGTCAGCACTTTTAAAAACCTTGCCAAGACATGAATGGATACAAAAGCTAAGCATAAAAGAAGATATTGAAAATGTTTGAATAATGTGGCTTTCAGAGATTGCAAACACTGGGAGGCCTTTGTTTAAAAAATGGAGGGCCCTCTCTGTACGACCCTTGCACATTTATTCACACGCACATGGCGACATCGTAGACTCTCACTATTGACGCAAGGCACTTTGTCATCGAGGACTCGGGCCAGCACCAGAGTTGAGTCTACAGAAAATCTCTTTCTTTTACCCCCTGACGTCTACCTTATGTTGGATTTTCTAACTCTTGAACTTTTTGTTAAGCTTAACAGTAGATTTTGTATGTGAGTTTTATGAGTGTGTTTTGGTTACTTAATATCAACAGATCATTTTACACACTGAGATGTTTTGAGCCTCAAATTCCAAAGGAGGTGTAGACAGTTTTGCCCAAGTATGAAAAATAAATAAAACGGGGACATTGTTTTTGGCAGCATTTTTTTTTTTTTTTTCGAGGGGGGTACAATACATTTATATTTCTGTATTTTTAGATTTTTTTTATAAACTTGCAAAATTCTTTTAAAATGCTGATAAAAGAGTGGAAATATGAACAAAAATTTATGAAAAATCGGAAAATACCCAAAAGTCTTGCCTGGCACCTGGGGGGAGGGTCAAAAATATTTTAAGGGAGGGCAGTGCCCCAGCCTCTCCCCCTCTAGCTCCACCAGTGATTCTAAGTGTGTGTTAATTATCAATGATTAGTAGAGATTTAAAACCAAACTCTTTAATCCCTTTATAATCTCTTTTCCCAAAATATAAAACCACTGTGTCAATAGTCGTAATCATTTTCAAACGTAAAAAAAAACATTCCCACTCAGACGATTGTGACGATTCATTGCATTTTAATGCGATGCAACCAAATCATTGTAGAACAAAGCCCTCTTTTCTCCATTATTCTTCAATTTATAGTCTGCGGTCTCAAGTGTCCGGCTCGACGAGACAACATGCCAAGTCATAAAAACATTACAATGTCAGCTCAAATATTGAATCAAAATTGCATTAAAAGTATTTTTAATATCAACACAAGCATCATCGTGTTATTTTTCCAACCCATTTATACGAAGTTGAGGGCATCTCTCCAGGGAGAACTCCGGTAAGCGTATGACAGCATGCTTACATCCTTCTGGCAACACGCTGCACACATGAGCGGGCCGAGCATAAGTTGACCCAATTTCAAGTGCATCTATTCAGAGTGACAATACGCCATCGTGGCTGGAAACATTCTATTCATACTCAAGAGATCAGGCAAAGGGGGATGATGTGCAAGGTGCACGCTTGCCCAAAAATTTGTTTGTTTGGCAGACGGTGTGACATAAAATGATGACATCGTTGAGAAGAAGGGGGGGGGGGGTGTTTAGGCTACACGACGACATGTCGGCGAATCACAGCGAAAGCCATCTGGGTTCTATCGCGATCCTTGCCAGGAAGAGGCTCTCGTTTAGGACTCGTCAATCATGAAGTGGTGATCATCACACAAACCATTCCGGGATGCTCATTTTCTCTCTCTCTCTCTTTTTTTTATTTTTGTATTATAAATTTCAGTTTTTGGGTCAACAAGTCTTAACTTTGAAAGTGTACTGCCAAGTCATTTTAACGTACAGTAATCCCTCGTTTATCGCGGATAATTGGTTCTAAAAAAATCACCCCGAGGGACATACTGTATTTGGTTTTGGTCGTCCCCCCCCCCCCCCATCACAATGATATCATCACAGACCTGTGGTCACCACCACACACTCTCCATCACTCTTCGCCTCCTCTCGACCGCTCTGAATCACACGTTGGCGTGCGCTGAGCTGCAGAGTAACAAGATGCTTCGAGTCAGCCACAGCGGTTGGTTATTGTTGGCAGAGGCGGTAAGCCCAAACGAGAACGCGCTAAGAAAAGCGTGACGCCATAGACAGCAAAAAGGGGGGGGGGGGGGAGTCCTAGTGGCCATTCTTAGCCGACTGTATTTTCATCCAGCTTTGCTTCCAAGGAACCTCCAAAATCAAACACCACTGAGATTAAAAAACTTGAAACCTGTCAATTTTTAAAGTACTGACTCAAGTGAATTTGTTTTTTGTGATGAAGAAGGACAGATTCAATATAGAACCTGATTTTTTTTTTTTTTTAACGCTAACAACTCAGGGTAGAATTGTGTTCAACCTTAGACGTTCCACTACGGTGACCTATTTATGAACCCTTGGTGAAGAATGACTCATACTGACTGGATTTGAACCCTTGTAGAAAATTCCAGTGAATAATAATTTTCATAGTTTGTGATGTCAGCTAAAAGGCTTGGTGAAAACTGGGCCAATGACTGTGTTCCTCCCATGCATGTCTGATTCAACCTATAGGGAGAAAATGTCACCTCTGGCAGTTAGTACACTTGTCCTCATTCGGGTCACGGGTGAACTGGTGCTTATCCCAGTATGGTACGCTCCTTACTGGTTGCCAACCAATCACAGCGCACATATAGAGAAGCAATTATTGCCCATTATATTTAAACGTATGGACAATTTAGAACAAACTTGAATTCTCGGTGGGCCACATTCATGTTCGGGTTGGCTTGGGGAAGTGAAACCACAAATGTTTAAAGGGGAAGTTGAGTCACAAGCAAGCTTTATGACATGTTCTATGGAATCCCAAACACGGTATTCTGATTAATATTTCATTTGTGGAGTTAAGCACGATTTTTTTTCTCTCTCTACCAGCAAAAAGCACGTTTAGAACATGCAAGCCCAAGAGTCAAACCCGGAACCGCTGAACTGTGAAGCAGATGTGCTAACTAGTCCACTGTGTTGCTTTATCATATTTAACTCTCAATGCATACATGCATGTGCATGCATTTTTTTTTTTTTTTGCGATCCAAAGCGTCAGGAAGCTGATTAATGGGGCCATGCGTCTTGTCTTGCGTGCATAATTATGTAACTAGCTTGGCATGGAGAACTGCAGCCATAGGCCAATCGAAATGTCCGTCATTCTCGGTGACTAATCAGCCCGCTCGTAGGGGTGCATTTGGAAGATAAACATAAGCGAAAGACACTCGTGTTGTTGATGTTACGCAGACATGGCTGCGGCTGCAGCTGTTGCCTGAGACAAGTGTTACATAAAGCCGCAAATGTCAAATTCTCATCGGCCTGACTCAAATGTGCACGTTAAAGCTCGAATAGCTGCAGCTTTAAAAAGCCATGTCACAAATGCAAAATGAAAAGGAATGCAAAAAAAAAAAAAAAGCGCACCTTCTCCGATCGGATGCGTTGATAGAAGCAAACAAGACTACTTCTGCTTTTAACAAGATTTCAACATGCAAGAGAAATTGAAAAAAAAGGGAATAAATGAAAGCAATCACCTGGTGACGTAATCCCCCACCTTGGTCTCAGTTAAAAATCATAGTTAAATAGAAGCGCCTCTGTCCGTCTCTTCTCTTCTATCAGCTGCCCGCGCTCCTGTCGAGCGTTGATGGCTTTGCCCCCCCCCCCCTCCCTCCTTCATCCCCCTCCCCCAGGATGCTGGAGAGAAAGCAGTCCGCTGATTGGCTGTCCTGACCCAGCGACCAGCTCCTGTCGCTCGTGGTGCTGTGCGTAATAATAACAGCAACCAAACCATCATGTTTTGTTTTCTCGTGGAGGCACAACAACTAGCTGCTTCATGCACAAACAAATATTTTTTCTTTTGTCATCCTAGTGAAGGTGGAGAGACTATTTGCTATTGAAAGTTCTTTGTGAAAGATGGCACACAGGAACGGGATTCTCCTTAAAGGCTGTTACACAACCAATGTGAGTTGAACTCGGATGGACATTATATAACCTTGTAGTCCTGTCATAATGTAAATCACTTCATAAAAAAGATTTGAGTAGAAGACAAATCATACAAGTGCATGATGCAGACATTCCCAAAAAAATAATCACGCCTCTGGCTATGGACAAACGAACAAGCACAGGGAGAAAAGGTAAATTCCTCACAGGAGATTAAAAAGGAAAAAATCTGTCCAGACTGGCATTGCCTCATTTTGTGGTTTGCAGTGTAAGAAAAGCAGTCCTATCATTGCTTGACAAATAAAATTCAGATTAAGGCATTTATTTTATTAAGTTGAATTGATATTAATGTGTATCACAGTTTGTGATTTATTTACAGTTTATATTAATATTTTTTATGGGCGATGTCAATTGTTTTTTACTAGTTACTGTATTCTGTCAGAGGCACTATTTTGGCCGAGATTAGCACTTTTGCTCTTAGTCCACTAGAGGGCGCTGTTTAAGAAGAGGATACATTTTCTGGCTAAATGAAGCATTTTTTCTCAGGCATTTTGTGTCACATTTGTTATGTACAGACTAATTAATGTACGTATGCTAATTGAGACATGGGGGCTCAAAACTCAGTATGCAGGGCCCCCAAATGAGATCTGCTTAAGAGTTTTACTTTTATGTATATTCCATGAAATACCATCTCTCACTGGCACACAAAAATGTTTTGAAATATTTAACATTTAATAAGATGCAGCAAATTCTAGAACGTTTCAGAAGTTCCCTAAATGTAAGATTCTGGTCACATAGGCTCAAGCATAAGAAGGATAAGAGAAAATAATTGTTCTTAATTCTTTACTGAAATGAAATTACGCTAATACAATTAAATACTCATCTCCCACTAGAATGTGCCTTATTCTCTACACACGAATCTATTTTACCATACAAGGTTGTTGCTTTGGCCCGGCAGATAAAATTACATGATATAAGCGTGACTGCCCTGTACTTGGAACAGGTTTGGTTTGGAAAATAAATAAAAGCGCTGCAGATGCCAAAAAATATCCACTCGACTGAGATTAATGGCACAGACGCCGACATTGAAGATGGACCGCCATATAACGTGAAAAGCTTGTACTTCAACATAACAAAAGACAAAGTGGAGTTAATTATACAAAAAAAAAAAAGAGGAGAGAGTCTATTTTGAAAGCGGTGGTGTCATATTGAGGATGTCCTCATTTGCACCAATAGCTCCATGGTAACTCATTTTAACGAGGTGTCCCTGAGCGCGACATATAATCCCAGTGCACGACTGACTGTTACGTATCATCGGGAGTCATCACCAAGCTTCCGAGGGGATCCTGCACCTCTGGCACGCTTTCCACCGATTTGACGCTTTCACTTTGCAATTCGTCGCCGGCATCGGGCTTCCAGCTTCTTGAGGTGCTCGTACCGCTTTCTCCTTTTTGGGCCATTTTCAATGTGAAAGAACAATCAACATAAATGGAAATATGGGATCAAATAAAACAGCTGCATAAAATGGATGGATGAAAAATACTCACGTTCTTTCTCTGCAGAATTCTGTGTGTCATGATGGAAGGTGTTTTCCTTTTCTGATGGTTTCTTGGTGTTTTCCATCTAGATCATAAGTCAAATTTATTTATATAGCCCTTAATGGGTCTGAAAGAATTAAAGCATGTAAAAAAAAAAAGTTGCAGTGTATTTCCTTACCTCGGTGCAGATGGGCTCTGGCAGTCTGTTGGAAATTGGTCCTTTATCATCGGGATTGCAGGGACTATTGAAATAAACACATCGTTCAACTTTGGCAGTTTGGACTGGCACAACAGGAGCAGTCGACAATTAATGTCGTTACCTTGCTCGGTGAATATGGGTTGGCTCGCAATCCGTAGAGCTCAAGGAATTCTTTAGCATAGAAATGTGCGTTAAAAGACAACATAGGGATAATTGAGAGGGGGAGCAAGTAGGAAATTGTCACCTGTGAAACTTTGTTTATTATTTGTAGGTTGTGTGAATTTCCCACATCACTGTCTCCACTTTTGGCTTCTTTTTGACGCTGGAGCTTGATGTACTCATACGTGCTTAGTCCTTTACACACTGTAATGATATCCAGTAAAAAAAATAAAAAATAAAATCATAATAGGCAGAGAATCTCATTTCAAAGTTTACCTCGTGATATAATCTCTTGATTTAAATACCTTTCACCATTAGCTAATGCTAAGGTCGTTAGCAGGTTAGTTTGAGTTTTTTACTTTTTTAATTTACATTAGTAAGTTACTTTTTTTGATATAATAGGCATGAAGTTGTGGACACAAAAGCTTTTAAATTCACTTTTAAGTGCACCAAAACAGAGCACTTATATCATCCTTTTACCTAATGCTAAGGAAATTAGCATTTACCCGCCATTTTTTAATTTTTTTATCAGAGCCCCAAATTCACTACAGATTTTAATACGTGTGACTTACTGAGGTAGAAATGGAAACAGAGAAGGTGCCAGAGAAGCACCAGGCAAGCCAGACTCAGCATGGCTGTAACAAAGGCCACTATAAGGAGACCGGCTGAACTAGTCTTTATGGGGGCTGATGGTAAAAACACCAGCCAGGTGTCATTTGCCAACACACCTGCAGAATGTTGGACACACAAAAACACTTGAATGAAAAATTATCATAACAAACAATCCATTTGTGTCCTTTATCCAATAGAGCCATGACTCACCGTGGAATTGAGGGCTGGTTCGTAGGGCGTTTGGATCGAGATAGTGTTGGATGAATATAAACAAGACGACAGCGATCAGCAGGCTCGTGCCGACCGCCGCAGAAATCACGGCTGCAAAGAAGTACCTGAAAGCAACACGGGGGGAGCTCATAATTGCGCCAATTAACATCAGAGTCCAAATTACAGTATCGCCGGTCTTACCCGTAGTTTCTGCCACCCACGCAGTTGTTCAACCATTTGCAGTGGTGATCAAAATCCGACACGCACTTGTTGCAAATGCTACAGTGTTTCACTTTGGGCCCGCTGAGGAAATGGAACAACCAACATCACGTATGTTTCTTCAAAAAAAATCGAGTTTGGCTAGCTTGCATACATACACTTTAACTTCACACAGGTAACAGTGAAAGTCCTGGATGACATGAAGCTGCACGGTCCGGTCAAAAAGAGGCATCGGGCCGGTGTAGGTTTTTTTGGCCCTCACGCTGGCATCTGCTGGATCTATGCTGACGGCGGCAATGTGACTGAGCAAGTGCACAAGGAAAGCCAAACCTGTAAACTTAGATGGCGCTAGCGTTAAGGGAAAGTGCTGGGATAAGACAAAAACGGCGCTGTTTCGATCCCATTTAGTTTTCATAGAGTCACATACAAGTAGAGATTCATGTCTGAAACAAGAGGCTCATAGAAAAAAAAAAACAACACACAAGAAAAACCTTGTGTGGTTGGGAATGCTAATTTGTTAGCTCGCTCGCCATCTGAGAGACAGCTGGACCATCTGCCCAGAGCGTTAAAGATACGGTGTAGAGCACATGGTTCCATGGTAGAGGTAGGAGAGGGATGAACATTCCAAAGGCCACCACGGCGAGGTAGTTGTACAATAGCCAGGCAACGACTTGGAAGATTTGAGGGGGCCACGTCCAACCGTTCGCCCGCGGGGTCTTGTCCGAGACCAGCTCGTTTCGACTGCCGCCGTGCATGGGGGCAGTTCGCCTTAATTTCCCACTGAGGACGTTCATCTAGATGCAAATCATTCATTAGAAATTGTCCTGATGACCAAATGTCATTTGCAAACTCAGAAAAATTTAACAGAATACTTGACCTCGAACAAAAATAAAAACCTTTTGAGCCATTGAAAATGTTAGATTTGTGGCAGGGATTCTAGTAGAGTCCACTATATACAACTGTTCCTAGCTTTTCTAAAAAAATAAAAATAAAAATAAACTTACAACAGCGAACTTTAATCTATTTTAGTCTTTTGACAGCCATGATAGAAAGCTTTGAATAAAAAGATGAAATCAAGGCTGAAATAATAAAAGGTGAAAGTCTTTAAGTCATCAGTGGTTATGGAGTTAAAAAAAAAAAATCACACAGAAGCTACATCCCTTTCTTTGAATCATCTGACTCACATGTTTTGCTCTCGGTCCTTTGTATTTTTGTCTTTTGTTTCCACTATGTTGACTGTTAACTAGTATTTTAAAACTCTGTGACCTAAATAGACTGTTTGATCGGCGCTTTTTGCAGCGTCAAATGATAAAGAAAAACACGTTGCGAGTTTACCATGCACATAATCGAAAAGTCTTGTAGGTAAAAATATCTATTACCCGTAAAATGCCTTTCAATGAGAATGACTTACGTTTGTTGCAGGGTTCATATCAGCCTCCGAATCGATTTGAGATCAAAACATTGCACACGGCGATTTCCAGAGAGCGATTCATTTTTCACTGTGTCAAACCTCAGCACGTCACGCTAATGGCGCAGCTAACTAAGGCAACATGGAAGACGTGAAAACAGAAAAGATAAAAGCGACTCTGCTGACGTTGTTGTCTCGGCCTAAGAAAAGATGTTGCATGGACTTTTAACTTGAAGAAACAGTTTGCTCAGCGGCGCTCGGCTGCGCCATGGCAACTGTTGCGCATGCGCACTTTACCCAAGTCCGCGACCTGCTCGTGGTGCGTTCACGACCTTCAGTCACAGACCACCCAAACAATCAGATTTAACAAAGTCATGATCAATTTTGATCGACTATGTCTAAAAGATATTAACATGTCCAATATTGAATTTTATGATACTGTGTAGTGGCTCCGTTTTACGTTAAATCTTATTTTCACTTTGTGTTTTGTGTATTGAGATTCATAATACCGATTATGCAGCAGTACATGAAACCACACATATTTATAAATACATGTGCAAACATTTATTTTGACTGTTGCACTCGTACAAAATAAAAAAACCAACATACAAATAAAAATGAAACAATCTGTACAAATCACATTCTTTAGAAGAGGTCACAAGATGTGCGTCGTCGCCACAGTACCGAACGGATCCGACGTCACAGTGACGGGCGATGTCGATGCCGGTGAAGAATGAAATCATTTGCTCAGTTATTGGCTGGGCTCTCTGACTCTGGCGACTGGAGGAACTCGTAGGGATCGTGAACCATTTCCGACTGTGATGGGCTCCCTGTCGATCGAGCAAAACTGTTTAGTTGAGCGTCGAGACGAAACATCGACTCAACATTGACAACTACCCAAGTGGTGTTGATCCCTCTCGGAGGCGTTGGACAGGGACGACAGGTTGGAAGAAGGCCTGGAGCCGACTCGGTCCACCTGAGCCTCCTGAAACTCCTGCAGAAGCTTGTCGGCATCATCAAAGTTCTGCTGGCTTTCTTCGTTTCCTGGCTCCTTCTTCACACCTTTACCTGGTATACAGACGAAGGTAGGTCGGTTTTATGTCTTAATACGCTACATTTATATGAGCTGGATAAATATACCTAAAGTGTTGAGCATGGATATGTCAAGAGACATGTCAGGGTAGTTCTTCAAAGACATGAAGTCCAACACTGAACTGCTCTCTCCAAGACCAGGACCATCCACCATCTAAAAATAAAACCGACAACCCCAGTCAAAGCATGGCTGTAGTTGGACTTCGATGAAGCCCTCACGCAACCCACCTGCATGTCGCAAAGGCCTGTCTTGGTTTCGTCCGCTTTCAGCAGCAGGTTCCTCTTCTGAGAAATTAGCGTGAGGGGTCACAATCGGCGTAGATGTAATGATCTACGTGTAACGATGTAGCGAGCGGCATACCTGTCGGATCTGATTGGCAGCTTTTGTGTGATCGTTTCCTGTCATCTTATCCAGAATTTCATCCACCCAAAGCTTGGTGGCATTTCCACATCCTTTCACAAAGTCCAGTATGCTTGGAGGAGATAGGACACGATCTTAAATTGGTGACTGTCAGAAAATGTCACTATTCTCCAATATCAAAAACTCCCCATGTCTACCTCAGAGCACATTGCACCCCCGTTTCATCTCCATACGCCGAGCACAGCAAGTCCGACTCCTCGGGTAGCAGGTCTGGAAAGACCGAGTTGTTCTGAAGGCTCTGAATGTTGTAGGCGCTGCTCAGGAAAGTCACTGCAAGGGCGGAATTTCTAAGGTGTTAAGAAATTCACGAGCAAACATCTGAATATGTACCTTTGTGTCTCCTGTCATCTTTGAAGCCCAGCGTTGTCAATCCAGGAAGGAGTTTATTTGACAATGAACTCAAGTCCACTTTAAGAGTCTCCTCTTCTGCAAAAATGAATGCGAGTATTATTTTTGTCAATTTCATACCCCCCCAATTTTTATTAAAATAAATAAATAAATAAATAAATTATTTATACCATAACTCACAATGTAGTAACTTGTATATTTCTGTTTAAAATTGTGTCCATTTTTTAAATCACCCTGCATATCAAGAATTTGGGGTATCAAACCTTCCGCCTCGGGATCGAGCTGATTGACGACAGTGTACACAAGAGAAGTGTCGGACTCTTTCTGCAAGTAGCCGATCTAAAAAAAAAACAAAACAAAAAAAAAACCAAATGAGCAAGCCGTATCAGCGTAAGCAGCACTGAGGCACAGGGAACATATTGATCATGCAAAGTACAGCACCTTGGAGTTTGGCATGTATCTGTTGATGCGATCTCGGGCTTCATCGGCCGAATGTTCCACCAGAGCGAGAACGTGTTCCTCCGCTGTGCTGTCAGTCAGGCTGCAGGCGCTCCCCTCTGGCTCGAAAAGATAGCTGAAACCAGAGAAGGAAGCCAGGAGGTGAAGGTCTTAATTGTTGGTTTCCTTCAGCAGACAAGTAAATAAATACAAACAAAATAAAAGGTTATTTACTTCATGTCTTTCACGGGTTGTTTCTTTGACTTTCTGGCCGATTCCACCGGGATAGGAGTGAGCTCCGTCGGCGGTAAATCAGCAGCGAGTTCTTCGTCTCCCAAAATGGCTGCCATGTCTTGCATGAAAGACATGCTGCGCTTCAAAACCAACAGGCGATCCTGTCGGCAAGAAATAAACACGTCACATATGAAATTGACATTCTCATGCATAATATGCAAGAAAAACATTTGCAAACAGGTGAAATGTTATCACAAACTAAAAATGCAATATAAAATTTGACCTCCTCTGAATTTGAAACAGGATGTTTTCCGAGGTAACTAAAAAGTTGCTAGAGGAAAGACCAAGTGAGTCATGAAGCTCATTACCTTGCTCATCATCTTAAACCCTGTATGGAGAAGTTTCTTGGCCGCTTTATAGTAGACCGTCTCCGGGCGATTGTAAACCATGGCATTGTCACACATCAGCTTAAAATCGGCCTAAAGAACAAAAGGCATTAAGACAGACAAGACGTCATTCCGATGTGCTACAGTGACAATTTTGAGCAGTGGCTTCTACTCACCTTGAATTCTGTCACCGTGTTGTACTCATTGTTTGATATCTTGTCTTTCATGGTGCTGAAATCCATCGGGTGTTTGATGATCATTGAGTAATTGGGAGCAATCGCATCAGTTACTGGAAAGGCAAAGAAACCATGGGCATCTTTTCTGTGAGGACAAGAAATAGACATGGTTAGGGCGGTCGTACCCAGATGGATTTATGATTGACAGGAAGTGAGCATACTTGGACTACGATTCCATTTTTTTGTCCTCACCTTTGCAGCTGGCGGAGGAAGTGCTCAAGTAACAGCTGGCGGGGAGTGGACTCGTTCTCTGTATTGGGGGGGGGACAATAAAAATGTTTCAATTTTGTGTCATATTTTGATCTTAATAATGGCGATAACTTAATTTGGTCCTTGCCATGTTGTGTTCGACACGCTCGCACGGGTCTTTCTCCCTGGAGCTCGACATCTACCTTCACACTTGGGTGAAATTCCTCAAACTCAGACTCACTCTCAAACTTCTCCTTCTTCCTTTTCTTCTCTTCTGGCTGATTGAAGATATTATTTGTGTGATTATCAGACTACCAACAGGAATTCGGAGTCAATTTATCGGCTGAAATTGACATTCCTCACCTCTATTTTGATACTCATCGTTTTGGATATCGTGAAAGGTTCGACGGGCACGCCAGTGCTGACAGCAGTGGTAGGTATTGCCTCGGATTCATTCTGCTCTCGCTCTCTTTTCTTTCTCTTTTCCTCCTGTCAGATGTTAGACAGTATTTGTAAATGAACCCAAGAAATGCTTAGATTTGACAATAAAATGTAGGCGTCATTTCATAGAACTGACCTTTCTTCGTTTTCTCTCTTCATCGTCCACATATTTGTCCTTATCAGACTTTTTCTTTTTCTTCTTCTTTTTCTCTTTGTGGCGTTCGTGATCTGATCTGTCGTCATAGTAGCTGGAGTCATGGCCCGAACCCGAGAGTTCTGTCACTTCGCTGCCTCCTACTTTCAGCACGAGCTTCAGTGGCTTCTCCAATGCCTTGTCTTCAAAGTCTGAAACAAATAAATGAGAAGACATTTTCATTTGCTGTGCACGTAGATGTATTTTAGATGTTTTTGTGCTGAAATTTGACAGAGGGCAATTGGGAATGCTCTCGGAATAGTCTGGTGAATGGTTTTATTAGATTTAATGTCATGCTTTTTTATATGATAATTGGGTAAAAAAAAATCACATGAGCTTCTCGCTGCATCTGATGGGACAAATTGCAACACCATTTACAAGTCAATGTCATAAATTGTACTACTGTGTAGTAGTGGTGTAATGAATGATAGATATTAAAAGCCTCTTCAATTATCGATTATGAATGAAAAACTAGATTTGCTGCCATTACTAGCAAGTACTAGCAAGCACTACTAGCACGAAGATAGCAACAACAATAACAGAGTATCGATCGTTAACTGGCAAACTGTCACAAATACATTCAATTACCATCAACTGTTCTCCACTCCGGTTTGTGTTTCTTGTGTTTCTTCCCCATTTTGCAAACTTTACAGTTAAAACGTTGGTTTATTCAGTCTGTATCATGCGTTCTCGTTAGCATTGGTTTTTTAGCATTAACAGAGATGATAAACGGACATGACGACACGGATAGGCGTTTAGTATTTCCGGTTCAAAAAGCAGGGCGCTAGATTCGAAAGCTTTTGGACATTTCTTTGATAAAGTATTAGTTTCGCTTCTGTGAAGTACATTTCGGTATGTATACTTTTTACGTTAAGTTTAGTTTAGTTTTGTTTCTCAGCTACAACGACACTTAGCTGTCGTGCTAACGTATCTAGCTAGCTACCGTAAGGTAGAGCCAACCGTAATCTACCATTTGTCAAAACTCGAAGTGGGAAATGTCTTTCATTTGTCACGTTCAAAACAAAAGAGTAGTCAAGAAAGCTGAAAATCCTTTGTTCATTTGCTCATCAGGAATGGAAATCAACGATATGGATGTGGAAAACAAAAAAACAATCGATGTCGAGGTCCACGTTAAATCCCGAAGGTATGGCCCATACATGAATTGAATTGACATGACTAGATCCAGATATTATTATTGGTAGTAGTATGCTTGATGTTCTTTGCTATAATAACCATAGAAGCCTGTTAATAGCGCCTCCCCCCATGTATCTTGATATTCTAGCACAGCTAAAATGCCTGAGGTGAGGATGCATGTCCAGGCTCTTCTAAATCGCCACAACATGGTATTTGGAAACTTCAAGTGGACAGAGTTCGATGAAGGCTTCCTGCACACTCATGTAGAATCTGTGGCTATAGTTGATCAGGAGGATATGCCATCACAGGTAGTTAGTTTCCTCGAGATCAATGGTTATTTTTGTTTTGTTAATCTTTTGTCATTTCCGCCTCTCCGGAATCAGCTCCTCGATTTGACGAGCTGCACAATTTCCTTCCACATCTTCACCCTGATTGAGGATGGGCCTAGTACACTCAGTTTGGAAGAGGATGAGGAGCTCTCAGCGGCTACCCACTGGTTGCTTCCAGCAGGTGACGCTTCAATAAACAAGGAATATTTAGGAATAATCGTTATGATTGTATTATTGCCAGTGTTTGTGTTCTGTTGTATTATCGTTATTTAAGAACGCTATTTATAAACTATACTTGAATAGAGGCAAAATGAAAACTAGTCAGTTGACATGTGTAAAAGAACTGCTCTTACATAGCCATGAAGTATAATGGTCACATAATTAGAACATTGAATCGTAATTTTGTCATTGTTTCTTGGCAGCTGATTTCCATGGTATATGGGAGAGTCTCGTATATGACAATGGAGTCAAAACGAAGGTAAAATGAAGTAGTCTGGTCTCTCAATAAAATCAGATGTCAAATCACTCATCTGTGACCATACACTATCATTACATGGAAATTTACATGAGAACAAAATGCTCATTCTGGTTCTCCTCCAGCTACTGGATTATGTCACAACAACAATCTACTTCTCGGACAAAAACGTGGACAGCAACTTGATTTCGTGGAATCGTGTCGTGCTGCTCCACGGTAAGAAGTTCAGGAACAATATTTTGATGATTATCACCATTTTTTTGATGTCAGGAATTTTCTTCTTGTTCACACATCCAGGGCCCCCAGGCACCGGGAAAACATCCTTGTGCAAAGCTCTTGCCCAGAAACTGTCAATCCGACTGTCAAGCCGGTGAGAAGACCTTCATTTAATTAAAGCCACCTCGCCTTCAAACGCAACTGCACTTTTTATTTCTTCCCTCTCCATGCAGATACACATATGGACAGTTTATTGAGATAAACAGCCACAGCTTATTCTCAAAGTGGTTCTCTGAGGTAAAAACGCTTTTTTGAGTTTTCTGTGGAACCGATCCAATTTGGTCGCTCATCCCATGTCTGTGTTGCAGAGTGGAAAACTGGTCACAAAGATGTTTCAGAAGATTCAACAGCTTATTGATGACAAAGATGCTCTTGTGTTTGTCCTCATTGATGAGGTAAATAAAACAAATCGATTAGTCATGTTTTTTTTCCAACTAATTTTGGGTAAAAGGCAGGCACTGGCGGAGCTAGGGGGGGGGGGCACAGGGGTAATGCCTCCCCCCCTGAAATATGTTTGATACCAGGCCAGTTAATGTTTGTCTTGTGTCGCTGACGTTAGGTGGAGAGTCTGACAGCAGCGAGGAACGCCTGCCAGGCCGGAACGGAACCATCTGACGCCATCCGTGTGGTCAACGCTGTCCTGACTCAGCTGGACCAAATCAAACAGTTAGAAAAATTCACCCATTATTTCACATTTTTTTCTGTTTTTGTCATGTTGTTCTGCATGTTGTTAACGTTCAGGTTCTTTTTTTTTTTTAGACATTCCAACGTGGTGATCCTGACGACCTCTAACATTACGGAAAAAATCGACTTGGCCTTTGTAGACAGAGCGGACATAAAGCAGTACATCGGACCTCCGTCTGAAAAAGGCATCTACAACATTTTTCTTTCCTGCCTTGAGGAGCTTATGAAGGTAAGAGTAGTAAATGAAAGTGATCACATGCAGGCACGCATATTAATAAAGATTCCCCGATGTGTGCAGTGTCAAATCGTTTACCCACGGCAGCCCATCTTCACCATCTCGGAGATGGAGACCATGGGCTTTGCCAAGAGTAATCTATCTGAAAACAGCTTGACCCTGAGGAACATCGCCTTGTGAGGACACATACCTACCATGCATCAGCCGCCTGCTTTTCTTTGAAACATTTCATTTGGTTCTTTCCAGAAAAAGCAAAGGCCTGAGTGGAAGATCACTGAGAAAATTACCCTTTCTAGCTCATGCACTTTTTGTAAAGGTAAGCGTTGGAGTATAACCCGAAAAAGACGCACAAGTAGGACTTAAGATGTTTCTTCATCATGCTCTTTCTCCTCCAGTCACCAAGAGTGACCCTAGAAAAGTTTCTACAGGCCATGGACAAGGCGGTGGATATGCAGAAGGAGGAAAGAGCTTACCTGGTAAATGGTGTCTGACGCACACCAAATGTTTTTTCATGAGGCGTCATCAGGTAACCTGGTGCTGAATGTTTACACAAATTGATTCAGCCACAGAAAGTTATTGTTATAAATGCTGTCTGTGGATTTTGTATTGTATTTTCAGTTGCTAATTGGTTTAAGATGCCTGAGAGTTAGCCTCGTCTAATGACGGTTCCATTGTCAATAACATATTGTTGTCTGTTGCTACCATAGTTGTAAAGTCAATATTTGTAAGAAAAAAAACCCCAAACATGTATATATTTGAAATTGAAGAAAATGTTTGCTCGGCTGCACCGCGGCAACTGCTGCAAATGCGAAATCCACCCAAGCCGTCGACCTGTTTGTGTCGCGTTTACATCCTTCATCGTCACAGACCGCAATCTATTGTTCGCACCTAAAGAATCGGAGTTAACAAAGTCATGATCAATTTTGATCGACACTGTCCGAGAGGTGTTGATTAACATGTTCAGTATTGAGGAAACTGCGTGGTTGCACAACCAAACTGTTCGCTCAGGTCTGTCTTTTTGAATGAAATGTGGAATTCCACACTTCAAAGTAAAGCCATTTGACGTGACTACTTTTTTCTACTTTGTGTTCTGACAGCTTCCAACATTTCTCATGCTGATTATGAGGCAGTATATGAAACAATCACAAACATTTGCATATTTGCATATTCATGCAAACTACTTCCCGCACACTATCAAAGCTGTTGCACATAAATCCCAAAAATATTTTATTCCGTTTATGCACAACAGCCGCAGTTACATGTTTTCGTCACCAGATGGCGCCCCGATGCCACAACGCCATTCATTTCCCATTGAATTCTAGTCGTTGCTGATTGGGAGTTGATCAAATAGATGAAGGTGAGCAAGTTGTCGTTTAAAACATCTGCAGCAGGGACTTATCCAGACTTGCTCACGCAAGAAGTTGTCAGAAGGAGTTCAGACAGTGTGACCCAGAGTGACATTCCGGGCTTGTCTGGCGCTTGCTGCCTCCTTGAACCAAACGTGCAACTGTCACAGAGGCTCCTGATACGTATCAGTCATAAGCAGTGTTTATATGAAGAGATCAGTGGTGGCATTGTTCATAGGAGCATGTCTCACATTCTGTGAATACTCGGCTTCTTTGGATGTCAGCTGCAGACACCAAACAATGGGCTCTTTGTTTGTCGGCCAGCAACTTTTTTTTTTTCCCCTTCACACAACTTCAAAGGTTCCTGCAGAAGGCAAAAGGAAAGTTCATATTTAATCCCCACAGCGTCACCTTAAAAACAACTTTGCTCGGGTTGCCACAACTAAAAACCATTGACACGCTGCATTACTAGCCAAAGTGTGGCATTAGGATCAAACAGAGGGTTTTGTACTTTACTCATAGATGCATCACCAAACCTGGATTTAAAAAGAAATCTTAGATTGGATTCCCTCCAGTTCAAAAGTCCCTCATATCAAAAACGGAGGCGGTGGAGAAATACCGGAACATCTACAGTAAAGAAAACCATAATTGCTCTGCTAGAAAGTTGTGATCTTCACAAAGCTATCAAAAGTTAATCAAGTGAAAGGAAAACAAGTCATTGATATTGTTTCAAACTTTTTTTCTTTCATTTCTATTCCAGTAACAGAGAAGCCAGAAACAAAAGAAAAATGTGTCGTTGACTTTGTTAACATGACAAATACAAATATTATGTTACGTGAATAGAGACGCCGGTCAGTATTTTGCGTAAAGATGGGAAACCTTTTCAATAATTACAGTAAAAACATGGCAGGTTTTGATACTGATCTGATGATGCCCTCGACGTCCTTGATCAGTTTGGTTGTTTATTGAAATTTCCTGCTTCCGTTTCCTGGCTCTTCTCCTTGCATTGTGACATTTTCCCAGCGCATGTTTATGATCCTTTCAAGGAAAGTGTCTGATGTTGCCGAAGAAAAAGAGGCACGCGAGGAGGATGCAGCCTGCATCCCGTAAGCTAGGATATGTGAAGCAAAGGCAATAATTAGGTGAGGCAGAACGAGGGGAGACAGACATCAATGAGATATGGAAATGTTGACGCGCATCCCAGCAGCACATATGTGAAGATCCTCTGTCTGAGAACTTCCAATGATAGCATTCAATAACATTCCAGGTAGTGGAATAAGGTCATGAGCCCATCAGCAAGCTCTGCACACATAGGACCGACCCTCATTTGAATAATTTTTGACCCAAATTGTCCAAATAAAAAATAAGCAAGTAAATAAAAGCAAAAATAAATACAAAAAAAAACAATTGAAAAATGAATAAAAAAATATATAGAATACAAACCAACGAAATATATAGGACAAAATAAAAATTGAAAAATAAATAAGAATATATAAATACAATAACATTTTAATTTGATTCATGTTTTCATGAGCGGTTCAGTTTATTTTTATAGATAGTAGCCCTCGAGTACCGGAGTTGGACACTTCTGCTCTCAGGAGAAAACAGTTTATTGGCATTTGTAACATATTTTTGTTGAACTAAGGACCTCCTGCAACCATGTCCAATCATTTGGAATATACTCTGCAGCAGAGTGGTGTGTACAGAATACACATTAATGAGTTCATGCGGCGGGGAAAAAACAACAACAACGATGGCCCTTACATAGTCATAACATTAGGACGCGTGTGTTCTGCAGCCCAGACTCCGTTTTAACACCCGCCAAGAGAAACAAACCATAAAAGTGTGGAGCAGCTTTTTGAAGTGCACAACGTTCAAAGTACAGCGAGTTCTTCCAGGTTCTCCTCGACAAACAGCAGTTTATCTTTAGCACATGTGCTGCACGCTCCTTAGACTCTAAAATTGTTTTAGTGCGCCATAATCAATCGCGGGAAAGAAGGGGGGTAAAAAAAAATCGGATCTGATCTTAGGCCAATTTTGTTGTCCAAGTTCTACAGCTTGAATCGACATTTAATGCCACAAATGCATATTTGCAAAATGGAGTTGAGCTTGGATGTTTTTCTTGGTAAGAAAACACCCGGTAGCCCAGATGGGAGATTGTTGTCAACGCTACCAAATTAGCCACTACTTGCCAGAAATTCCTGCATCTCGTTCAATGTTGCTGTTCTTGGCAGCCTTCCTGATTTGTTTTCATCTTAATGGTTGTGTTTGTCACTGTACATACATGAACAGAGGAGCAAAAATAATCTTATTAGTTGTAAATAAATATTTTTCGGACCAAGTGACTCTGGCATAGTGTTTGTGAATTACCGGATGAATGGACATTATTCTATTTTTTATTCTAAATCTATTGAAATGTATTCACGTGAATTAAAGCGCTTACAAAACGAGTTTAGTTCGAAATCAAGCTTCTCTGTATAATACTCAGCAAAATTTACCATCCATTTATTTTGTAGATGTATGCTTTTGTTTTTAAAGACTTAACCGGATGTATATTGATGTCGTGACGTCACACTTGACAAGCGCTGAGCGTGTCTGGTGGATTTGTTCCACTTCCCAACCGCCGCACTTCCAGTCAGACTGAGGTGATGTGAGAGGAGAGACGTTCTGCAAAAAAAAAAAAAAAAAAAACGTCTCCCACCATCACTTTTGACGTGTTATTAGTAAAGACGCTCGGTACTTCCTCCATGAATCAAACATTTTATTGTCGGACTTTGGATAAAGTTGGAGTTCGGCTGCAGCACAATGTGACCCACGCTTGCTGAGACACTTCGGATTTACTCGGTACCGTTTTATTGATCCAGTGACGTGGGTTACAAGAATGGGAAAATTACAGTCCAAACACGGTAAGACAACTTTTTTTTTTGGTGCATCATTTTAACTAAACGCTTTTAAAACATGTACTAAAAAACAATGTCTGTTTTGCATGATCCAAAGCGTGCAAGCGCAGAGAGAACCCAGAAGGTTAGTCCAATGAACAAGTGCATCAAGATTATTTTGCAGTGATGACATTTTTATGCTGATTTTTTTTTTCTTTTTCTTCTAGGGGACAGTTTTGTTGTGAATGCTTTCCTCCGGAGGAGCATGGACGAGTCTGAGCGCTATGGAGGGATGGATCACAAGATGAAGAACATGCAGGTAGAGTGGATATTCAACATTTATGTAATATGGTGGTTATAAGTAAATAAGAATAAAGTAGCAAGAAGCATACAGGTAAATCCGGTTTCACATATATTCTACAAACATTGTATTTTATGTTTTTGTTTCTATATAGAAGTATTACATTTACCACTGTGATGTTTAAAAAAAAATGTTTCCAAGAAGAAATAATTTTCTTATCTGGCATTTGTCTAATCGAAACATGTCACACAAGAGTAAATTGTATTTCTAATTTTTAATTCGTTAACGTATGAGTCTAGTATTTTTCCAATAAGTTTTCCAAATTTAGGGTTGTGGTCCAAATTCGGTGATTTTTTATTTTTTTTTGGAACAATGATTATTTTAAATTGATGTTTGTAGTAAATCCTTGTGTTCTATTTTATTTTATGAGTTTCTCAATGCATTTGTTGACTTTGGCTCTAAAATGTGAAGTTTGGAGTCCCTGCTTTAAAAAAAAAAAGCCAGCTTTGTATGTGTGAGAGAGAGTTGATGCTTGTGCATTTGCTGATGTGTTGAGTGTCAGGCACTTCAAAGTTGTCTGCTCAGAACTGTATCCTCCCCCCCCCCCCCCCTCCTTGTAAGAGGAGATGAGCACTTCTTGACTCTTAAAAGAGGAGGCAAAGTGTATTGACGACCATGCGTGAAGACCCGTGCCAAGTGTCTTGTTATTCTTTCTGACACGTCTCACTCCCCCCCCCCCCTCTTCCTCCTCCCCCCCACACACACTATCACAGTGGTGTGTAACATTTACTCATGTGGCTGCTGGCATCATGCCCTACCCGCTAATCAGCAGCATCACATGACATCATTTTTTTTTTTTTATGAGCTACCCACAAATTGTGACTCGTATAGAGGCAAGTCCACTCGATGAGGGTGGGTGGTTGTAATAGTACAAAAGTCATAGATTAAATCAGGTTATTATCCGCCCACTGGTACAAATTAAAGGGGGGGGGGGTGGCTGGAGTTCACACTCGCCCTGGAGGGAAACCACCAAAGGTGCTTTCCAAATATCTAGCCATACTTTACAACAACTTTAATAGGTCCAAGTGAGAAAAAAAAACATGACTGAGTTTGTCATCATATACGTGTGACCGCATGTACCATAGTGTCGGTGGTAAAGTAAGAATAATCCTTTTTTCCGTGCGTTTTCATTCCCCTCCTTGAGACCACATCTGCATATTCAGCCCCTTTTCCATCTTTATACGCGTCAGCTGTCGCAATTTTCAACCCCAAAAAAAAAAAAAGTCCCTCACGTGATTGTGTTGTCTATGAAATACATTGAGTGAAAAAAAAAAATGGCTCTGCCTGCTCATACGTTATATTCATGTTTGAAATGAGGCTACAGTTGAAGTTTTTTGATGTTAAGAAGTCCTCGGGGTGTTTTTAAGTCCCAGCGCAGCTCAGTTGAGAATTTATCTAGCGTAGCATAGCAAGTTTGGTGGCGCATATTTTCAAGTTGAAAGGATCTGACAGTGTCGTGTTTTGGCAATGCGATTCTTAGATTAAACGTCTGTGGCTTTAGTTTTAATTCAAGGCAAATTTAAGTAGCCTGAAGAGAATAAGTGGTAGAAAGAAAATGGATGGATTTAAAAAAAAAAAAAATCTATGATTATAGTTATC
This sequence comes from Syngnathus leptorhynchus, assembly GCF_054491065.1. Classification (NCBI taxonomy): domain Eukaryota; kingdom Metazoa; phylum Chordata; class Actinopteri; order Syngnathiformes; family Syngnathidae; genus Syngnathus; species Syngnathus leptorhynchus. Next base: position 3,724,324 of record NC_141202.1, read on the forward strand.
GATTTGCAAAGCTTTGGATTTTTAAAAAAATATAATCAAATGCCATCGTTAATAGTGAAACGGAGAAACAATCACAGAAGTTTGGTGACAAAAGTATTGGAACACGGCTAACTGCTTTGAATGTGAGTTTGCTTTTGCATGTCACGTTTCACATCTGTTGGGTTCAACTTCGCTTTCGTTTTAGAAAATGCGTAGCAGAAGACCAAAAGAAAAGTCTTGTGAGGCATATTTGGAATTCAAATTCAATTAAAATCTAGGACATTTGACTTCAGAGGTTCCACTGTGAGGGGGGGGGGGGTGACTTGTGGTGTTTTTTATGGATTGAACGCTCGCTGTACTTAAATTGGCCATTTAAGATAGATTTTCACGTGATTATCACGAGTCAACATCACAAGGGCAGTAAACACATCGTCGAAAAGTACAGCCTGCAATTCTGAACATTTTGATGAAGCAAGTGAAGAAGAGAAGAAACAAACATCTGGGCCCTCACTAGGTGGTTTTTGTCTTCGCAGTGGCCTGCTTTAATGAGCTATAGGGACAGATAGCATTACTTGTGACTTCCAAAGAGGAGCAGATTGACCAAACATGCTGTTTAGTTGCCCCCCCCCCTTCCTCCTCATTGTCAAACGGGGGAGTAGGATTCCTGAGCTGTCTGGCTGCAACTTCAAAGTGCAGCTCTGAGAGTTATAAAAAGGGCTCTGATATCAGTGGAACCTCCAAACCCCCCAATCCTGCCCCTTTTTGGGGAGGGGGGGGGGGGTCAAGCGATGATGTACTGCCGGGAAAAGAAGCGCAAACATGGCCCGTGCCCAACGCGAGTCTGTGTAAACCTCGAAAAGCTTCTTGATAAAGCTTTAATTTGGACCCCAGCAATCTGCCGAGGCTTTGCTTTCGGAAGAAATAACAGCAGATCAAACTTGTTTCAATATTGATTTTTTTTTTTCCCCCCGCTGGCCGCTCGCCTTTGCCGTGTAATCCCAATTTTGGGTGCAGAAGTGGACACCTTGACTTCAAGTAACAAGTCTTTGCATAATGAAGGCTTTAAAGTTCCTAAGCCGGTGTGGAGAAGTGTGTCCACCAGAGCCATGTGAGGGTTCACTGTATGTCACACCTCTTGGAAACATCAACAAGGTCCAAGTAAAGTGCTTCAAACAGGCTGGCTGGGATGCCCCGATAATGACAGACTAATTTGGCCTTTCAGCGCCGCCTTTTGTCTCAAGTCTTGCCGCAGAGTTGCTCGTGGGGGAGTCAGTGTCAACACTTTACATTCCATGACAAAAAAGACCTTCAGTAGTCCACTTTAGAAAAAAGATTAATAGGAATACACTTGGAGTAAAAAAAAAGGGCTTCAGTTGAGATCACGTTGTAAATACACTGTGACATTAATGTTGCTGTCAAAATTTTGATTTAAAGCAGGAATAGGTGTTTTTTTTGTTTTTTTTTTAAACCCCCTTTTTATTCTGTATAGCGGAAACTTATTCTGGAATACTGCTGTGTTTTGATTTCTTAGCAAAAAATTTTCCAAATGAAAGAATGTTTTTAATACTATTCCCGTCAAAGCTTCACTGAATCGGCAGGCGATTAAGGTCTTAACTTAAATGATTTAAAATATATATTTTTAACATGAAAGATTCTAAATACATTACACATTTTGTGCAGATATACTGTTTCGGATTTTTAAAGGGGCGTGGCTTAAATGGCTTCCCAGTGATGTCATTGGGTGGATGTACCAACATGTGGGGATGCATAGCATCCATTTTCCAAGTTGTATTTGATTGATATTTGACCAGGGTGCACTTTTAGCGCCTTTAGCATTTAAAAGGCACAGTCTTTTATTTTTTATTTTTTAAACATATTGGCGCTTTAATTTAGATCATTAAAGTTTTTCCATGACTCTGAAATAGTCAGCACCTAACCTGAGATTGTAATCAGAGGACATAGATGTTCCTGCCCATCTGGATGTTAAAAAAAAAAAATTAAAAAAAATCTTTGTACTCTGCTTTGCACATGATTTGAAGTGCCGAAACACACATACAAAAAAAAAGCACCACCCGAGACGCGAAAATGGCAGCGAGGAGACATAAAGGTGTGCTCTGGTATATATGTAGCTCTTTTTAAACAGTCTTGAAGGCATTTGGAGGGTCTGTTTTTTTTCCAACCCCCCCCCCCCTCTAAAATGGCTTCACAAGAAGGCGAGCTGTGAGCCTTCATCTCTGAATGAAAAGCATGTGGCTGGCATCCAGAACAGCGGGGTCTTTCAGCACGGCCCCGGCAGACATCTGTTCTTGGTTTGTACTGAAAAATCCTGGAGCGGGGAAAGGGGCTGCGGTGGGAAGGGGGTGGAAGAGGAAAAGAGGAGGAGTAGGGATTTAAGCGTTTTTTTTTTTTCTTCGGGGAGATATCGAAGGGGTTTTAGAGGTATCGATGGCAGTGGGGGGGGCAACATCTGCCTCGCTTTGGGAGGAAGCCGCTCACTTCAACACCGGTTCGGTTCAATTAGGTTAGCTGAGAACTAAAGCGAAGTTTTCCCTTTTTGTCACGAACTATTGTGGACTAAAATAAAGCACTTTTTTTTGTGGTACCAACCGCAGGCAGGGAGGAACGTAGTACGAGTTTTGATCTGGTGATTGTTTTGGTGTTTTAGTTGGTTGGATGATCGGTTAGCAGGATAAGCTAACGTTTGCGCCGCGACAAGAGTTCCCAAAAATGAGTCGCTTAAATGTCGAGTTTGGTTGAAATGACCACAGATTTGAAAAGCAGAAAATATTTTTTTGTCTTGTATGAAACAAATGGCTTTTTTTGAAAAACAAGAAAATGCGGGAAATAAAATGTCTTCAAATGAAAACATTTTGGTACCTAACCCAATTCCCGTATACTGACTTTTTCCCCAATAGAAGCCACCATTATTATTATTTCAAGCTGAACTTTCCCGAACCTCTTGAAGGACAAACACGTCTTTTCATCTCAACCATCCCTTCCTTCATTTAATCGTCAACCAACAAGCGCATCACTCCACACTTTCGAGTCTGTTTATCTTTTTTCGATACCTATTGCCAAATCCAGAGTTCACCGTCAGTGTAAACATCATCACCATGGCGGCTTCTACACTCATCACCAGCACGAGATGCTTATTTAGCCGCTCTTTCATGTCGCTGGCGTTCAACATAAGCGTCACCGCGACGCCTCTGAGTCAGAGGGCGAGTCTCACCCACTTGGTGTGTTTGATGGAAAGAGGCATTACATGTCCATGAGGGTATTTTGGAATAGTTTCAACACAGCTTCATTGTAACACTTTGGAGGACAGAAACATCTGACACTTAAAATAGCTCTCAGTAAAGCAAATGACCTCTGACAAGGCCCAACAATCCCAAACATGTTGGTCTGACTTGAGTGGATTGAGAAATCAGTGTCAGTCCAGTAGGTTGAAACTTCTCGATGAGCAACGGTCACATCACTATGTCATCGTTCATGTTTATTAAATAAATAACTAAAGGCAATTGCGATCATATAGTGGCGCTGATGCCTTAAGATATGAGTTGAATTTGCTCAAAACATTCGTATCTGAAATCATCTTTTCCCATTGAAATGAATGAAAATGCCAATAATACGTTCAAAACGTCTCGTTCAAAAGCCAAAACAACCCCAAAGATTTCGTTCAATTTGTACAAAACAATCCTGGAAAGTTGGGTCAACTTGACCCAAATAGTGGTTGTTGGTTTTTTTTACCCATATTTGGTTATTTTCAACCTCGCTGGATTTAGCGTGTATGTAAGTGTCCCATAGATAGTTTGAATACCTTATGTGGCAAACCAAATCCAAATAAAGAATAGCTACTTGTCAATAAGAGCTTTCTAAGCATTCCTCAGCATATGTCTGAGTTGGATGTTAATGTCCATCTACCGAGTAGTAAATACAAAAAAAAAATGTGCCTTGTGACGAGCATGAAAGAATTTCATCAGCGTCGAGTTCTCAGACAGCTCAAAGGGAATATTTTTAGACAAGAGACACACTTTCATTATTATCAGAGCTGTTATCTTCATGGAATTAAGTTGTCGCCTTCTTTCTGCGCCGACCGACAGCGGTGCTTTGAAGTCACTTGCGTCTTGTCGCTCCTTTTCATGCCGTTGACGTCGTTTGCCGCTTCCGGACTTTAGAGAGTATCTATGTTCACACCACAGAATGGCAAGACATTTGCATGTGACTCACAAAATTAACTGGGAAAAATAAGTCTAAATAATAAATCAAATTTTTCCATTTCAAATTTTTACGGACCACTTGCAACACCACCACGGACCACTAGAGGGCCGCGGACCAATGGTTGACAATCCTTGCTCTACACCAAACTCATCCAATCACACCTTTTATAGGCTTCGTTTTTAAAAATCTTTTGACTATTTAGACTAAACGTCAATAGCAGCAGGTTACCTTCATTTTCCCAGCATGCTTTGCGTGGCGGCAAGGCAAGGGGACAAGATGCCAGCTCCGTCGAGGGTTAACGCCGGTCTGTCTCTCTTCTCTGGTTTGCTGCCAGAGGAAAGAAAATACCTGAAGCTGAAACCCCGTGCTTAATGCTGACATTTTTGGCAAAAGCATCTGGATCCAAGTCTGTGTTTGATCTTGTTGCGTCTCCCGGCCAAGTAAAACACCGGGAGACTCAAAGGTTATTACATTTTAGTGTGTAAGGTATGTTTCCACATAAACCCCCTGTCCCCCCTCCCCGCCTCTTCCTTAGAAAGTTGCTTCTCATTTCCAAGTGGACTTTATTTCGCAATCCTTGGATCAGTCAGGGGAATTTTTTTTTTTTTTCTTCCCCTCACTAATGAGCGGTGGAGACGTTATTATGGGCATTTCTAATTACGCACACGACATCTTCAGTGATGTCTGTGAATGCGATGAGCTCACTAAGGCCGCTGCTCGGAACCTTCTTGCATGTTGTCTCTTTAAATATTTGTATATGGAGGCCTCTTATTTATTTTTAGAAAGACTGGGGACCCCTTTATTGGATCAAAATGTGGTTTTGTTTCTATGAATGGAAACTTAAGATTGTCTCCATTGAGGTCAGATAGCGACCTGACATATATTTCACAATAGATTTTCAATCCGGGGAGGGGGGGGGAAACTAACATTGTTGATCATAAATCTAGGTAGGATCAGACATTTCTGTTGCTTGTCGAGAGCATAAATAGCAGTGCCGCAATTGCAGTATTTAGTATGCAATTACTTTTTTTTTTTTTTTTTTCAGCCTGTCATGTAACTCTTCACATTGTAATGCAATATGCATCCAACTTCTTTACAACCACTTTGTTATTCTTTGGGGGAAAAAAAACAAACAAACCTCAGACAGTCCCCCCCCCCTTTGAATGCTTCGAAACTTCATCCTTGCTCCACATTCCTCAAGCTGACGCCCTGCTAGGTCGGAGGCATGGAGAATGAAACCACACACGACACAAACCCCTCGACTTCCTGTCGACTTAATGAAAAAAAGGCCATACATTGTTTCCTCATTGTGAGCCGATATATTCTCCTTCCCTCGATTTTCATATACCCCACCATTTGAAACCCTGGAGGACTTCTCCTCTTCTCTGCTCCGAGCTTCCCCCACCCTTCCAAACTTACACATGTGTAAGTATCGCTTTTACTCTCCTCATAAAATGCCACAGCCCCATCTGAAAGTGGTTAGCTGTCGAAACACTCCAACGGCTTCAAAGCTCGCAAATGGGCTACGCAGACAGTGCAGCTCTGGACTGCTTTCTGCACATCACATTGAGTCTCTTTGAGGGGGGGGGTCATCCAAACCCTCAATACTTTACATTAAGAGGAAGTGAGATGTGAAATTGGAATTTACACTCATGTTCAGAAGAAATTCGACTACAAAGTTTCCGATGACATTAAAATACCCCCAAAAACGAGATGATGAAACAGCGCTGAATGAAGTCTCTGTTTTCATTTCCTCTGAAGGCGGCCTTCTTTAACCCCCCCCTCCCTCTCGCCCCCACCCATTTCTTTCCTGAGGCCCGTCCACTTCAAAAGCTGACCCGAGCCCCTTTGCGCCACGTAACGTGTTTACCTAAAGGCTCATTTCAAATAAACAGCAGTTCTCCGTCCCTCACCCAGACGCCATTTGCTTCACAGGAGGCGCTCCACAAACAAAGTGGGAAAACAACACATTACAAAAGGAAAAAAAATATATATATAGGAATGTACGTCTTTGATTTTACAGTTTCTGTTTTTGAGGCTCTCCTCACTGAAAATGATTAATTTTAACTGTATTGTTTACACATTTAGTCCCCCATGTAGAAATCAAAATCAGCTGATTGATGTGAATGAGAAAATGCTAAAAAATCGGAAAAAAACAAATAACAACAAAACAAAAAACTGTTTTCGAAGACAGCAAATATGACACCAAGCTTATAACTAGCACCTACTTCTGCATGTTGATGCGGGCTCGCTTGATCTTATCAAGAATGTATCGGAATATCTTGACCTGTGTCACGTGCTTGTCTTTGAGGACTCCTCCATCCTGGTACTTCTCCGATTATCTCATCGCTTTCAAGCCCCTCTCGCACATCACCACCTCGTGGCTTTTTTCAATTTCTTTTTATCAATACTCAAAGTGTCTCACTTTGTGCTTTTAAGTGGGACTGCCTGCCTCCAGACTTTCTGCACAGCCAGACACGGTCGCTCGTTCGTGCGGATTGAGCATCGGAGATAAGATAAGAATACTCCAGCGCAACTCACGAGCCAATCCAAAAGCGTAGACTCGGTTGGCAATAATCGAGGCTTTGAAAAAGCAGCCCCCCCCCCTCGCTCTCTCTCTCTCTCCATGCGCTCTGCTGCAAAAGCTGAGAAGGAGGCGGAGCCGCGCTTGAGCTGCCCTCTGCACCATTGCCTTTTCATCTCCGCTTTTGCCATGGATGAATTACGTTCCTGAATTTCACACTGGGGAAACGTATTTTGGTGCACACACAGCTTTTGCCTGTCAGGTCAGCAAAGTGCAGACACGGCCAGCAGAAGCGCGTAAAATCGGACGAATGTAGACTTTGTACGCCGTCTTGCCAGTTCAAAGACATTTATCCTCATGGGCTCCCCCCCATCCCACCCCAGTAATTTCCTTTGAGAATAATTCATGAAAAATTTTGGTTGCGCCCGCCGCATGACTTTGTTAAATCGACCTACACACCACTCTAATTTTTCTACGTGTGTTCGGTGATTCCGAACCATTTAGCCAAGAGAGATTGAGAGGTGTGCCACGTGGAATCATTTATTCATTACAGTTAATTTCGATTTTTTTGGGGGAGTTCGTCCAAGTTTCAAATCATTCAAGGCATTCCTTCACATCATCTGAACACGACAGCCTCTTCGTCCCTTCCCGTTGACCCCGCTACGACCCCTCGTCTACTTCCAGCCTTGTGAGGAACTTCGCAGCTTGGAATCAAGCCTGTTCTCGCAGGGTCAGGAATTTTTGCGGTATTCCCTAAACTGGCAACTATGGCAGACAGTCGGGGAGGGAGTTAGTTACTCAACATGTCCAAATAAGATGAGAGACACAAAACAGGTGCTGGGAACTTCTTTTGTTCGCTGCAACATGTGTTTAGGAGATTTTGCCTAAAACATGCTGGCAAGCTTCGTACCCCAGACATGACATGTTCAATTTTTATTTTTTTTTAGACTGTGGCCACAATGTAAATATATCACATGGACAAAATACTAATTTGTGGCCGGAAGTGTGTTAGCTAGAAACGGTTAGCTTGAGGTTAAGGCCCGAATAAAACTAAACAGTGGACAGAAATGGTAAGACTAAGACTTAAATGAATGATTGAATTTCATTTTGTTTTAGGCTTGGAATGAGCCCCAAAATTTTATTCATTTATTTATTTATTTATTTATATTTGGGGGGGAGGGGGGGGTTGACATTTTGAAAAACCCGGCATTGCAAGGAATCATTAGTTGCATTTCCTGCGCTGTCTTCCAAAACCAGATTCTTCTTTATCACGCACTTTTCTCGTCTACTTTTGTCGTTTCTCGAATACGGCACTAAGCTACGGAACATCTGACCGTGACCGTTTGCCCCAGTGTACCTCCCAGATAGAAGCGTGGAGTGTTCATGCTACATTACTCGCTGATTGGTCACGGCCGCATAAGCGCCTCTCATCATCGGCGCTCATTTGGATCCGCACTTCTCTTTGTAACTTACCCGCCCGGGGGGAGTGGTGACAAGTGGACTGTAGAGCTTGCGGTCTTGACCGTGAAGCCGCTCTTATCCCTCTGGAAGGCATGTTCCGGAAACCCAGCGGGAAGCTTATCCAGCAACCCGCAAGCCGTTAACAGCATGAGTGCCGCAACCCGAAAAAAAAAAAAAAAGTCATTGTGGATTACACGGACAAGCATCCCTCAAGTGTGCGCCGTTGCTGCTCTTCTGAGTGCAGCTGTCCTTCCCCGACGTGGTTTGTTTACATTTCTCAGTCACCCACAGGAGCTCTGGAAGGGCCCCGGCAGCCCCCCCCTAAACCACAAAGCCTCACCCCTATGAAGTGCCGGCCGGCTCCGCTTTTTTTTAAATCCGAGAGTGGAATCCCACGCAGCTTAACAAAACAAGCGGGGACGGGAAAAAAAAAACTGTAGTGTCGGCGCTTATCTCGCAGGTGAGAGCAATTCCGAGTGACATCTCCTTTGCTAGACAGACAGCTGACACGTACAACAAACTGGGCGAGAACGATGGTGTTGAAACGGAGCAGAGGGCGCTTTACGAATCACTCCGACTTTGAGCATCCCTCAGATGTCGTATTTTTATATGAAAACATTTTGTGGCTCACCAACCATTTCGCTGTGGTAAAAATGAGAGCACAATGACCTCCCCAGCAACTTGTGGTTCCTTTTTTCTGTGGGCCCGTACGAGTACCAGCAATTTTAGCCTGGAGCATCCCAGAATTTACTGGGATTTCCACAGTAGCCTCTTTTGTTCTATTTTACACTTTGTGATACTCATATGACTGCTCACAATTATTTTTGTGTACTTGATAGAAATGTCATAGTCAGCAATTTTTACACGATTAGACTTCCGGCATCTTTTTGTCAAAATGAAAGCAGAATTTGTTTTGAAAATTCATGTTGAAAGATGGTGAAATGAAATAAAAATGTTTTATGATTATAGTTAGCGTCACGTTGAGGGTTTAAAGTACTAATGTACTTTTCTTTTGGGTGGGGCATCAAAAACTGTTCACTACATTACTGGATAATAAATCCACTTTTTTCTTCCAACGACAGTGTCGTACAACAAAAATAATTCGTCATTCAATCACTATAAAACTTTATAACGCAAATAAAATTTAAGCTATCTCGCAGACGCAGCAATTCAGGCCAATATGAGATTGTTTTTCATTTCATAGCTTTTCCACTTTTCTTCCTGGGAGACTTTATAAGGATCTGTCTTACGGGCAAATGGAAAAATAAGACATGCCACGCACGTCTACTTGGTAGGTGGAATAGCAAATGAGATCAAAACACGCCTAATAAAGAGTATGAGCTTATTTATGCACCTTAAGTTTGCAGTCTGGCTACGCTGTGTCATGCTGTTAGCATTAGCATTTAGCATCCATCAGTGCTTTTTAATGAGATTTTTTGTTTTGAAAATTCTGTCTCAGAGCTTTGGAATGTGCATCAAATGTGAAAAAATTTTTACTGTGAGTGACAGACAAGTTGATTGAAGTGCTGTTTTCTACTAAACCCTTCAAAAGGAGACAAGAGAGTCTCCGCATGACTTTTTATAAGAGGTGGAGTCCCTTCGGGCCCTGGTGGGATTGGCGTCCGCGTCAGCTCAGCCGCAACCTGGCACTTTGAGGTCTTCTGTGTTGTTTAAAGGCCCCCGTGGAATGTGGAACAAATCTGTTCAGCTTTATCGGCCTGGATGCGCTTCCCCATTGGCTGGACTTGAGAGCCAGGGGCCTGCGCGGGAGCTTCCAGAATTTCACATGGAGGCCACAAACAGAGGCACATCCTGTTTGAGGCCAAACGCCTGTCGTGTTCCTTGCTTGGCGCCTCCTCCTTTTTCTTCGACGAGGTGCGTGTCAACGTGATTTCCGAGTAGCGCCGGGTCCAGCGTTGCATCACGTTGCTATCATCGTTAGCTTTAACGAAACTGATGACAGCATTGTTGACAGATGCGCGGTAGCTAGCTTAATCTTACTTTATGCCGTCCAGCAGGTCAAATCAAAGTGAGAGGATAATCAGGAAGGGGAGGGGGGGGGGGGGGGGAAGCAGGTGACTTTTTAGTGCTTTAGGTGCGCTTATGTCAATGGCGAAGCATTCTCTTCGAAAGCTCCCCTCGCAGCTGTTGTTATACAAGGCCCGAAGAGCCTTTCACCCCCCCTTGTGATTCATGTCCTGCCAAGAGAAGAGGTTCTGCCTCCTGTCTGACCTCAACCCGAATCCCGCTGGCCCGTAAAGAGTCCGATCTCAGCCACATGGAGCCTGTCCAGATGACAGCGCGGGTGTTCTGTTCTCATCTCCGCGCCATTTAGGGAAAGACACGCCACGGCAAAGTGATACGTCGATAAAATTCCACACGAAATGACTCGTATGTTTCAAATTCCAGAACGGAACGAACTCGCCGCGTCGTTTTAATACAGGAATGGATCGGCGATCGATACGTAGCAGAAAGGAGTACTCGGTGTTGACTCACCGCCGTAATTAGGTCGAGGCCTCGGTGAACCGGCGGGGGCGACGTGTTTGCCATCCATTTATTGTTCTTTTACCGTCTCGCAAACCCAAACGTCATCTTCCCTTTCGCTAGCTCTTCAGTTTAAACACATCTGGTTTTGAGTCAAGGCCAACTTGGTTTCTCCTGGAACGGAGGTCTTGTTCTGCCGCCTTCTCCGGTTTCATCGTGCGGTGACGAATGTTTACAAAATGGGGTTCCTTTTCTTTACGCTGACACCGACGGAGCCGTGTTTCCGTTAGCAATTAGCTTACCATCCCATCACACGCCATGAATAGTTTGAAAGGATTTCCCTCGGTGCCTTCCTCAAGGTGTCAGGTGACTTTTGAGTATGTGTCACCTTAGACACTTTTGAGGAAATGACTGAGATCTTATTTGGATAAGGGAAGAAGAGCTGCACTGTACAAGTTGTGCGGACACTAATTACACAATTTCAAAAAGCCGCATTGACTGGAAAATATGAGGAAGCCTCTTGATGATATCCTGTTTTTTTTATTTTTTTTATTTTCCCCAGCATACATTATAGTTGGACTGCTGTAATTTCTACCCTGAGGCCAGAAGAACTCTTTTCTGCTAGCCTGTTTTTATTTTGAAGATCTTCAAAACATGATACGTTCTGACTCTGACTATGTGTGCGTGTTTTAAGTGGGTGAGTTGAATGCGGGTGTGGAAGAACAAAGGTGTGTACTGTTTTCCAGTATGGAGGATGGGGGGGGGGGGGGTGCCTGATGTCACCTGGTAGGTAGAAATGAAAGCCCCCCCCCCCTTTGGTAACCCACATTAAAGTCTGCCAGTCCAAGCTGAAGCTACTTGGCAGAGGTGCGACGGAAAGCGTGAACAAACATCACACGCTTTTCAGGCGTTCGCTTATACGACAGCGTTTTTTACAAGTTCGTCCCGTCACTGCATCGACTTGTCATCTCCCATCAGAGATTAGCCTAGCCTCACCTAGCATCCCGTGATCTGATAGCCAAAGAATGGCAGAGGCGAGATGCCAGACGCTTAATTGCACATGTGGCTGGCAGATTCGGAGGGCCGACACCGTGGGCGATTTCGATGCTGTGTGTTTAGATGTTCAACTGCAGACGGCGGGCGGGCGGGCGGTCAGAGGCGCTCTGCTCTCTCATTACTTTGCTCGGTGGATGTAACGAGGACTGCGTTGGTCTGTTACAGCTCCTCGAATCTCCATTTTAATTGGAGGACGTTTTTATTGTTTTGTTTCATGACAATCCCCTCTCGAGCGTGCTTTGCTGCGTCTGACGACTTTTTGATGTTGCTTTGAGCTCTCTTCTTTCTCTCTTCTCTCTCTCTCGCTCTCTCTTCTCTCTCTCTCTCTCTCTCTCCACACCAAACTCCAAAAATAACTCCAAATGCTACAATATAAATGTCACTTTGTCAAGAAATATGGCACTCATGCGTACCACTCGCTGCTCCCAAACTGTCTTTTTTAAATCCCCTTTGTCAGCATGTATGCGGTTTCATAATTGTTTATAATTAAGCCAGTCAATCTGCTGGACATTGAAACGGAACATTTAATGCACAGGAACTTTTTTTTTTTATACCTATTTTGAAACATTTCCTTTTTTTTTTTTTTTAAAAAGGATGATTTTGTGTCAAATGACCCATAAGGCACTGGGCAGGGCAACAAAGCCCCAAGATGCCTTTGTCGTGCTTTTTGACTCGACCGTCAAAGAGCAAAAACCGCCTCCAGTTCTTAGGCAGAGGTCCCAGTTTGCAGCAGATAGTCCCAATCTATCTCCTGTTAGGCAAAGCACATCCTCTTCTGGTATCTGGTCCTCTCCCATCTTTGTTCCTCTTATCATCCCTTTCCTCCTTTGTGCCTTCGCTGTTTTTATCCCCTTACTTCCTCTCCTCCCCCCCCCCCCCCCCCCTCCATCCTAATGGTTCACTCCCAATCTTTAGTTGATTTCTCCCCAAAAGTCTCATGTGGCCAATTTGCAGCGGGTGTTCAAACCTTGACCCCGTGTTTGCGATTGCTCCACAACCCGCCCCCCCCCTTATTGGCAGTGAAGGTCAGCTCTAGATTACAGGCTGGAGCACTCGTCCTGTGAAGTGGGGAGTAATCACGGTCTCTGAGATTGTTAAATAGAACCACAGGCCCTGCTGTTGCCATTACGCTGGAGAAAGAGAGGAAGGGGAGAGGGGGGGGAGAACAGAGGAGTTCGGGTGGGGGGGGTGGAGGTCCTTCACCTAAACGCATGCAGATGTTGAAACTCACACGCAGTACATGCAGTTCTTTTGTTTTTCTCGCATCTATCTGGTTTTTATTTGCCTCCTCGCAGTGGGCCTCCTTGAGATTTGATTTCAAAGTGCTGGGGCCATGACGTAAATAAGATGAATCATTTGTTGTTTGATTTCTTACGGCTTAAGGCTTTTGCTGTATTTAATTGTCATTTTTTTTCCACAATCTCGAGGTAATTGAAGTGTGTGTATGAGCTTGTGCGCATTAACACATGTGGTGTGGGTTGTTTTATGTACCATGTGGATTATTCCCATATGACAGCACTCCCCCGCTTCACTCTGCACTTTCTATCATTTTACCTTACGCAGAATAATCGAATAACAAAATGATTCCCCGTTCAAAATATACATAAGCGTTGCGTGTTAAAAAAAAGAAAAGCTTAAACTTTTCGCCTCTTTCATCAAGAAATTCTCGCTGTGCATTTTCTCTAAGAATCAAAGTTGGCCGAGTGAGCGCTCACAAGATGAATTGCAGATTTTTTTTTTTTTTGATGGATGCAAGAGCCCGTTTGAAGGCTTGGGGGGGAAATTTTAAATCCTTCCCTGCGCTTACTTATATCCCAGACAGTGAAACACAATCAGCGTGGTGCATGTTTCAAAGTGTTTGGCCGCACTGTAGCACCGACCGACCGTGTAGGCCGTCTTTCTTTTTTTTTTGCACACATCTGACGAGGAAATGTTTTTGCCTGAAATGTTTATTTTTTCTGTGTCTGAGGTCTGAACTGTATATTCACTCCACATCTCTGATCTTCCTCTTTTCCTCCCAGGAGTTTTCAAATGGGCATCTGAAAGCAGGACACCTCGTAGATCAACACTGCCCCCTTGAGGGTAAGTTGGGAACGACTCAATCATATAATTGAATGGAAAAGAAATAAACATAAATAAATAAATAAATAAATAAATAAATAAATAAATAAATAAATAAATAAAAAGGTAAGTCAACTCCAGGATTAATGTCATGGCAGCAACTTGTACTTTCGTCCATAAATCAGTTTTAATTGTGTATCTCATGACAGTGGCTCTCCCTCCTGAGAAGGTGGATGGCTGCGAAAATTACCTTCAGTACCTTCACGCGGAGGACGGGGAGCGAGAAATAAAAGCCAACGGGAAGAAACGCATCAGTCTGGATGTAAGTCTTACACTGTGATAGGAATTCAAATTGTCATCGTTACAAGAAAAGCAATAGGAAGGCAAAAGTTGTTCAAATCAAACCAACGTGGTCTTACGCTGCAGCTGTATTTGAGCACCGCTTCCGTTTTTTTTCCTCCAGTTCAAACTATTTACAGGAAGAACGGAATGTGTTGTGGGTTCCTGGACATCTGTATGTACAGTAAAGCGCTCCAGAACAAATTACAACTTGGGATCGGCTTCCATGTTTCAAATGCTTTTGTGATCAGTCCTGACCGCATTATATAGCCATAAAGGGCGGCTTCTCCTTAGGGCCCCATCGCTCATAAATGCACGCTGGGCCTTTAGAAAACCAGATGTTTGCCTCTTGGAGTTTTCAAGCTTCTATTATTGTTTCTGAGTGAATCAAAGCTACTATCAAAAATTGGTAGATGAAGAATATGATATTTTTCCCACCTATCAATTTTCTATAACAGTTGCATTGTATGCATCAAAAGTGGGACGACTCAAAAATTGAATATTCGTACTGGTTTTTGTCTAAAAAAAAAGTGGAATCGGATATCCCTTGAGTGAACCATAATACTGAGGGCAGTGGCTTTTCCCCTTTAGTTCTATAGACTTTGCTGCCCCCTTGTGGGATGTATATTATAATGCAGTTTTCCAAACAAATACAGCGAGGACAAACAGTGTGTATTGTCTTTATTAAAAATAAGTCATTATGATAATCGGATGTATCTCCAGGACTTGGAGTGTGATGTTTCCGTGGAGGATGACAATCGCCAGGAGTGGATATTCACACTTTACGACTTTGACAACAGTGGCAAAGTGACAAAGGAGGTGTGTGTGTTTTCAAGTCAGGGTAGGCAAGTTTAAATCTGCCACGTCTTAAAAAACAACAACTTGTGTTTATTTCTTTTAATTATCACTGTGACCAATTTTGGATCATCAGCCAAAGTCTGTGTTTTTTTTCTTTTCTTGTTCTCACAGGATATGTCCAGCTTGATGCACACCATCTACGATGTGGTGGACGCCTCAGTTAATCACTCCTGTCATAATAAAAGCAAGACGCTCCGGGTCAAGTTGACTGTCACGCCGGAGCCTAAATGCCACAAAAAAGAAACAGGTTGGACAAATATTTTCAAGACTAGTAATGTCTTGGCGAAGCATAAAATGTAATAAATTTTTATGACTTAAAAAAAAATCAATTAATCATTAATTGTCAATTAATTAATCGTGAATCCTTCCGTGTCTTTTCTTAGATCGCAATCACCAAGAGGAGAGTCGTCCATCTGTCAAGCGCATGTCTGCCTACATCAGGTCAGTCATAATAATTTCCCACATCACATAAAAAGTCATATTTCACAATTCTATATATAAAATACTTCCATTCCGATTTAAAGCAGCAGGGGCCAAAGCAACGAGGCCCCGGCCACTGAAGGCCAGCATTACTGTGTGGATGAGAACACAGAGAGGAGGAATCACTACCTGGATTTGGCTGGTATCGAAAACTACACCTCCAGATTTGAAGGTAGTTTGCATCACAAGCGACACTTTTCATTTGAATACCATCTTGCCCCCCCCTCAAGCTGTGACGTGTTTTTCAGGAACGACCAGCCCTCCCCAGGAGAGCCAAGGCCGAAGCTCCCAGAGCCAAAGCCGTTCTCGTTCCCACGAGCCGGAAGCACAACTCCTCCACCAGCGGCGTTCGCAGGTCATCGGCGACAGTTACAACCCGGCGGAATTTCGGGGGAAAGGCGCACAGTTTGTGAAATCCCCCAAGGGAGCTAACAAAGGAGGGAATAGCGCCGGCGGCGGCGGCAAATCCAACAAATGCCACGGCCACCATCCGCCTTTGCACGGTGGCGGGGGTCAGGATGTCTACCACTTACCACATCAGGTCCAAGCGTCCGGCCACCATCAGCACCCTCTACAGTACAGTCACAGCAAACGCGTCCGAGCTAAAGCCCGCGAGGCGCTTTCCCCGAGCAAAACGCCTCTCTCCCCGCAGTCTCACCCCCAGGTGGCGCCCTCTGCGCTGCCAGGCTTGGAGAGAGAGCAAATGTCCGGCCCTCAGGGGAGCCCGGGTTTTGTGGTTCCTGTGGTTCAGCGCCACGAGCACCACCATCACCACGAACATCACCACCACCACCACTATCATCATTACCACCAGACATGACCGCTTCCGCATGCACGTCTCGCGTACAGGACCAAGCACCACTCCCAGTCGAGGATCTTCGTACTCGCCTCATGTAAAGTCTACAGATTATATCCTGACATGTATGGAGGAGTTTCTATTGTGATGGCCAGCTGTTGTGGACCTGAAGAATTTCAGCTTTGATTTTTCTTTTTGTTTTGTTTTTTATAAATCATCTTTTCTGGGACTGCTGAAGCTTTTTAGTAATAAGAGTACACACACACATACCAGAAAGTCAAAAAGCAGGAGAACTTTGTCCCCTCCTGATGCTGTTGCCATCCCTGGAAGAAAAATGACACTTTCTAAGGAGACCTCTCAAAAAAACAAAAAAAAACATGGATCTCAGGTGTAAAGGTGCTGCTTTTCTACAGAGGCCTCTTTGTCCGTGGACTAAGGGGGATTTGGAGTTCAAATATGGGTTTATAAAATCACCACTGCCAGTTTTTATGCCCCAAAAAATCTTGCTATATGTACTGTATAAAATATATATAAATATATATAAATATAAACACATTTTACTGTATAATTATGATGCTGTATATGCATATGTCATCATGATTATAATTATGCATATCTGTATGTTGTCTTTTATATAATATAATAAACATGATAAAATTCACGTTATTTATTTATTTGTCCGTTTGTATGTTTATTTTAATTGTCATCTTTTACTTTTTAAGGTATGGCGTCGAGCAGATTAACCAGATCCACCTGCATTTTTTTTTTTTTTTTGCTAAAGCTTCAAGCGATGCTCTTTACCTGGAACTGTGACTTTTTGTCAAAGGGCGTGTCCGGAAATTCTGATCTTTCGCAGTGACGAAAGCTGAAACTTGACGTCTCAAAATTTCACACTGCAAGAATCGAGTGTTAATGTTTTTTTTTTTCATTCGTTTCATTTAGAGATTTTAGTCCAACACAAAGGTAAGGAGTTTTTATTTCCTTTTTTTTTTTTTTTAACCATATGCCATTTTTTTTTCAAATTATTTTGCAGTGTCCAAGCTACAAACTGGGACCTCGGTTTGATAGCCGCTAGTGTAGAAAATAGACTTCGTGTCATTGCAATTAGTTTGTTGAAATTACAATACAGTATGCGTTTGTGCCATTTTTTGAAGAACAGAAATCCCATTAAGAAGCAAAAACAACTTGAAATACATGCAGAACGAGGCAGTTCCGAATTCCGCAGCTGGTGGAACATTTGTAGTAATACCAGTAAACCGCTAGATGGCAGCAAATGCTCTATATTGCTGCTTATGACCCAAATTCACGGTTCTAGCTTTTTAAAGTTTGATTTCGTTTTAATATAAAGCGGAGCAGCGAGTATAATCATTTTAGTCCAATAATAGTATACCTTATGTATTTGTATTTTACTGTGAAATAGTCCATCAGTATTTTATTTGAATATTGCACTCGCCTCTTGGTCAAAAGTATGCAAACACCATTAAGGGGAAACAAAAGTTAAAGTTGATTAATTTGTCTATGATAATTCACATTATTAAGGTGATAATCATTTATTCCTCCTAATATAATGTACATTAATGTTCTTCTTATTATTATTATTATTATTTTAAATGCAATTTAGTGTCTAGTTGGGCATTGTATCAACATATCTTTTGTTAATTGCCGACAGCTCAGGAGAGAGCGAGAGAAAGAGAGAGAAGGGAAAAAAAAAAATCAGCATTCTCTGCTCCAGTGGTGAGGGATTTAGAGAAGGACTGAATCCGAGCCCCGACTGGGACAAACAATGGCAGCTATGAAAGGCGAGGGGAGGGTCCATCTAATGCAAATATCCACTTTGTGCACCCCCAGAGGACCTGCTGCTCTCAACTCTGACATCCACCACCAAGCAACAAGTGCACGCTGCAGTTTAGTCTTAGTTTTGTCATCCTTTTTTTTTTTTCCACACAGCTTTTTCACCTTTCTTGCTGAAGAAGTTCCGGCAAGGTTTCTAAAGGTGCAACGAGTAGAAATGTCTACTGTGAGTTTCTCTTTGGAGATTGGATACAGCATCACTGAAATACACCTGCCGTAAGAAGAAGAGCAGAGGTAAGAATAATCTTAAAACAGCCTCACTATATATATAAATAGAATTTTTTCAGTCTTTTTTTTTTTTTTGAAGTGTCAGCGATGCATCATTTGGAGCATTCCGCTTGCATGCCGCCCAACTTTTTTTTTTTTTTGCCCTCTCTTTATGTGCAGCTTATTTAGCGCAGCTTAGCTTGTCTCAGGGAAACGTGATTATCCTCTGAGCATTCAAGACATGCATGAGAAAGGCTTTGCAACATAATAGATCAGTGGGAGCCTGTCTGCTTGTATGGGACTGGGACAAATGGATGGGAATCTCCCTTGAATGTTGATGCTACTGCTGCTGGAGGAACAATATTGGGAAATATTACCAGCTTAATAATGCTATATTGTGCTTCTTTTTTTTTTTTTGCATGCTATTCTCAAAGTATGAGGCTCATTCGGACATCCCTGCAGTGTTACACCATGCACAAAACCAGTCGCTACTGTAAAATCCCAGCCCCCCCCCCCCCCCCCCCCCCCCACATTGCATACACGCTGCCCGCCCTCCCTAACTGAAACTTCAAAGTGGGCTCAACATGAGGCCTTTATGTGAACAATTGCGCTATTCTACCCTGCACCCCGCAATCCTGACGCCTTCCCCCCTCCCTCCCTCCCTCCCTCCCTCCCACAACCCCCTATTCCCATTTCCACTTGATTAAGCCCCGAGCTGAGCGGCCCCGCTTGAATGTAGAGGGAAAATGGTTCCCTAATTCTGACTCTCAAGTGCAACACAAAAGAGGAAGAGTGTTTGCGCCGCTCTAATTTGGGAGCGGTTCAGTAAGTTGGAAAGCGTTTGCTCTGTCGGGGTGAGGAGGAGGTGGTGGCTGGATGAGAGGGGTCACATGTCTATTGTATTATTATTATTGTTCTTCAAATATCTGAAAATGATTGCAACTGATGTCCGAGCACGCAGCCTACAGTGCACTTTGAATGACTACTGAGAGAAAGAAAAAAAAAACGGCCAATAAGCACATTCATACAGAGCTGTCAATAGCCATGATTCATGCTGAGTCACTCAATATGCTAATTGGCTAACGCTAACTTGTTTACATCCAGCCAAGTCATCAAACACCAGGGCCAGGCCGCACCTTTTAAAGCCATACACACTCAAAGTCACAGATTTGTAATGGTGACACAAAGTGGACAAAATGAATACCCAGATTTTATCCATATCTAAATGTGTCGAGTAAGCGAAATCTAATTTTCCAACTCCTGCTACCTCATTCTGTATTCGTGTTTTGAGATATCTTTCAAAGCTTATTTGACTTTAATATACAGTTCAAAATAAGAACTAAATACTCACATTCTAAAATTAAATTTAAGATTCTGCATGTATATTGCTTATTTATTTTTGGGCTACTCAATTTTGTACTGGTTTGTAAATGAATTGAATTGACAACTAATGTGTCAATTAATCAAATGTTTTTTTCAAGCATGCTTTTATTAATGCGAAAGGCATCAAACATTTTGCATCCCGTGAGTTTGTGTCAGAAAAGCAATTTTAATTGTAACACACTTTGTGAGTGTGGTTGCTAGGCAATGAGAGCTGCTGGATGAAAGCTGCTCAGATGATTCTTTCCCCTCCTTCAGACTTCTTCTCACTCTCCATTTTTCTTTTCAGTCTAGCAACCCCCTAACGTCTACTCTCAGCAAGTGTTTGGCATACTAAAAAGCGGCTCTCAAATTGAGAATGTTGCATTGTGTATTTTATTCAGAACACATGATTAATTTTGTATATTATACTTATATGTTTCTTGTTCAAATAAGGACATTTCTGAGTGATCTCAAACTTAGAAAATATGTTTTTTAATTTAACTGTTTATTCATGTAAGATTTTTTCAAGACACTTTTTTCCAGTTAAACAATATTTGCTGTACATGTTTGTTACCAGTGGAGGGCAGTATACTTATAAAACAATACACACCCAGATCTTTCTAAATGTTTTTTTCTAAAACAAAAATATATTTTTCAAATGTATTTTTGTTATTCAGAAGCTTTGTCTGTGCCTTCAACATCAATCAAACGCCACTTCACTGATCTATCTATGGTGGCATCTTTAAACAGGATGCCCTTGTTACCGTGACAACGACTCAAAAACAGATGTGGCACAAGTTTAGTTGAAAGAACAACAGAACGGAACCCCCCCAGCCTTCGGTATCATGAAATTTGTATTGAATTTTAACAATCAATTCCATAGCTGTCATGTGTGGCTTGTGTGTATTATTGATCGACATGTACATAACACATTTTGGGATGGAGGAGATCCTCAATGACAAATTTCCTCTAAGTGATGGGCTTTGTCCCCTTGGGAGTGGTATAATTAGAGCAATGGAAACAGGAAACACCTCGCCCTCCCTATCGTTCTACCCCCCCCCCCCCCCAAATAAAAAAAAAACATTTGCCTGTATAAAGGTATATTTTATAATACAATAGCGTTACATTAGGAACTTGCATGGTGGAAGACAATATCTAAAATAAACTAAAATTATTATTATTATTTAAATAAAATTTTTAAAAAAATGAAAAAAAAATATAAAAGACCATGTCAGGATATTTGATCATATTTTAGACTTAGCTGTGATTCAAAATGATGTAGAGCAGGTGTGAGAAGCTGAAAAAAAACCACTCAAGATCCTTTTATGAGACTTTAGGAATTCCTAACCCCTCCTCTGGTATGACACTGCCTCGACTTGAGCCCGCCAGTGATTCATGTGCGGTGAATGTTTGAACGCCAAGCGTGGTAACTCAGTCCAGCGTGAGGGATAGCCTCTAATTTCTACTCCTTCCCCAGCAAGATTAAAGACCCAGAGGAGGACCAGGTGTACGGTCCAGACCAAAGATGAACCTCCTATCTCATTTTCTCCTTCATCTTACATGGGCGAGTGGTGTGCGGTGCTCCGCCTCCTGCAAACTTTACAAAAGTGTGTGAGGTGCAGCTTTTATTGCTGGCCTGGGAAGCTTTGCTTGAAATGTGCATGAAGAATTAAACTTGCCAATGGCTTTTTCCCCTTCAGCTCAACTTTTCTAGTGTTTGAGAGAGACAAGTCAGCAATTTTTATTGATTCAGGAGTGGCTCCCACCTTTCCTTACTGCTGTGGAATGCACACCTGGAAGTGTTTGCTAAGTGGCTGGAATAATCCGTAGAACAATTCCAGGACATTAAAAGCGTCTGCGTATCAATTATTTTAAATGTAGTTATTTTATTGGCATGTTTTTCTTTCTTTTTTTTTTTTTTTTACAATATGGCACCTGTGAATGGCAAAGGCATAGGAATGACGGAATGTAATATTTACACAAGACATTTCCCTACATGGAATATAAGCTTGTTGACATGGCAGCCCAGTTGAGCTGTGCCACTCAGGCCTCCGATAAGGAGGAGATGGGCGAAGATAAAAAAACAAAACAAAAAAAACACTGGGTTACGCCCCAACAAGGAATTGGGATGCCTGGAGGGGGTGGGGGTATGTGTGTGTGTGTGAGGGGGGGGGGGGGGGGGGGGGGGGGGGGGAACTTTTTCTTTCTGTCTCGCCTCAATTTTGCAATTATTTTTTTCAGCCCATTCCCGGCAGTGTCTCTGATGGAGCACGTCAGGCTCCTGCAGGACTCAGAAGCTCGGGGGCAGGTCTTCTTCTCTGGTTAGACAGCTGTCAGCCAGCCCCCCCCCACCTCACCCCCACCCCTGCACAACCCAAAGAGTCAGACACTGACATTGCACAAGTGAACTGTGGCCGGAGGTGAGTGCTTAGTCTCTAAACTGTGACTTCCTCGACTGCTGCTTTGTTTATATTCTGTCTGTATAATCAGTCAAAGAGAAAATTTGATTTCGGAAAGGAAATTTGTTTTATAATTGTATATGATTATATGTGGCTTTTCTGTAGCTACCATTCCTGATCTTTCTGTATTATAATGACTTGTCCCGTGAGTCATTGTTTACAGATTGTATGGGCATTGCTTTTACTAAACCGCCGATAAAAGCCTTTCGACTTTTTTTGTGATGAGCAGCAGTAAGATTTCAAAAAAAATAAAATATTGAAGGGATTTTGAAATTGTAAACAGAAAGTCCCTAGTTCCACTGCATTTATGTCAAGTGTATATGAACTCCGTCAGTCCAAGTTTGCACTTTGAAGAGTGTGGGAATCGCCACTGTAATTCGAGCTAGCCACCTGTGCTCGCGTGCGTAGAGAAAACACCAGCTTTTGTGTCGGGAGGGAGACGTCCGCACAGCGGGGGGGCTAAGGTACGATATTGGGGGGGGGGGGCAGCTGTGACAGGTGGCATCCTCCTCCCTCCTCAACACCATCTCGGGGGTCACAACAGCTGCGTCACAAGACCCCCAAATTTGAATCCGAGTATCCCTCACATGTGCACCGGAGCCGAATCGGGGCGGGTTGTGTTTGCGTAGCTGTTTGCCTTTGCGTGGTGACTGCTGACATCATGGGCTTGGGAACAGAGGAGGAACAGTTCACATGGGATCTTAAAGTGAGTGGGACTGGTAGGATGCCAACTCAGAAGATGATGTCCGTCCGTCCGCACGAGATCTAAAGGCTCCGATGACTGATGCCGTCTGATCTTTTCTCAAAAATGTGACCTGTAAGTAGAGATGCATTGATTATATAGATAGATAGGAGAGGACAAAGACTGTCTTACATGGTTCCGTTCATTTTGAGATGGAAAGTTACTCGGTACCTTGGAAAATGGTATTTTGGATTCAGATGGTTCTGCATGGATTGTGATTTGAAAAAGTTTGAAGAAGAGAAGATGTTTTCATGGCTACTGTTGATGGGTGGCCTGTGTGCCAATGTGAGGTCAGTACGAAGTGAGATAGGACCAAGGTGTCACATTCCACAGTTTGGTGTGTGGGTCTGTGTGTAGTACTTAATTGCAAATGCCCACCCAACCCATTTCCAGCGAAGAAGGCTTTAAGTTCATTCGAAATGTTTCACTCAAAAACTACCACAATGTGTCCCACTGGGCATCCTTAATTAAAAAAAAAAAAAAAAAAGATACTATTTATGTAACATGTCTAAAAATTCTCATTCATCCATGTCTTTTGTTTCTCAGAGCAGTGACTTGAATTTTTTTTTTTAAGTGATCCAGTAAAATATCAAACTTTACAAAGATGTTAAAGTTGTCATAGTTTGATAATATTCACAAATCTAGTAGTTATAATTTGTGCTCGTTGGGTAAGATGCGAGCACAAAATGGCTAATCTGTTCCCATGCTAGTTTTATCAGATGGCGTACCACCCAAGAGACATGCATATCGCTTCTTCACATCACATAAATAATCTTTAGTCTGCGTAAACGTGGCTATTTTAAAATGGGCTGGAAAAACAACAGGAAAAGTTTCATTTCTGCACTCGCACAAACAATATTACTCGGAGAGCAGATCTTCAAGTGGCCTACGTCTTTGAATGTAAACATTTTGGGGTAATTATGGTGTCCTGTGCCACCGCAGCTTACAGAAGAGTGATAAATCTTGAATTTAAATGCAGCTTTAAGTTTTGAGACACAAACTTGTTGGCTGTTTATTCGAGCATGGAAGACCCACAAGCCTCCTCTAGTGGACACATGGGAGACAAAAGTCACATAGGAAGCATCCAAAAATACATCTCATGTATTTTATAATGCGCAGTGAATAGCTTTTGGGACTTCGAGAGAGACTATGTAGGATTTAAGAAGCCAATTTCGATGCATGGGAACAATTTGATCAGTTGTGTTTTTTAATCACCAAGAGGCTTTATGTGTGACTTGAAATGACAAAGCAAAAAAAGTTATTCAACCACTTTATTATGCGAAACCTCATTTGTACAGTAATAATAGTGATAATAAAAATTTCTTTTTTTTTTATCTTTCTTTAGTTGTATTTTCTCTTGTCTTATTTGGGCTATCAGTCCAAAATAGAGGAATAAAGGAGAAAAGGAATAAAATGATAAAGGATAAAAAATAAATAAATAAATAATACTTTTGAGAAACTGAAATTATATTTTGCACATTATCATATATTAACTGACATACATCAATAATAATAATAATAATAATAATAATAATAATAATAATATACAGCCCTATATCACATATAATATAGGCAATATTTTAGTATCCCACGATTAAAATGATTCCAGCACTCACACTGGCAACTTTCCACATTTGGTAACTGTATTTTATTTATTTTTTTCCCTGCACTCGCTGCTCCAGAATGTCTGAAACATAACTTCTTACCACGTGGCCGTGCAGACACGCCTCGCTCACACAAATTATACATCGAGACTAAACCATAGAGAGCATCCTTGACGTAACATGATTGCATCTCTCGCTCAAGCCCGCACCGAGAATTCATGCTGACTTCCACTTGAACCACTCCCCCCCCCCTTCCTTTTTTTTTCTACTCGTGCAGCAATTCTAACGTAATTAGATAAGTGAGGATTAAAAAGGAGGCTAAAGAGAAAACTAGTAGGGATGAAAGTAAAAAAAATCCCGCCCTTGCTGACAGTGTAGCCACTGCAAATGGCCCGGCGAGCACAAATTACAGGTTGACTGTGTCAGAGGAGGAGAGTGTATTTGTAGAATGTGTGTATGTGAGGTATGTTTGCTTCTGTTTGTACAGAAGATTATACAGCATATAACAAATCCTTATTTATACCTTCCTACTATGGAAGTTCAAAGGCGTGTTTGCGTGATGCAACCCATGCTAGGTTACCACAGGAGACAGCGTGTCGTCGTCTCGGTTATTGTGTGTCGAGCTTTAACAAGTTCCCTGTAGGAAGCCGGGGCCTCGTTCTAAATATAAATCAATTTAATTACCCATCTTCACTACCTTCTTTGTCTAAGCAACTTGCCTTAATGTGATTTTTTTTTTTAACACAAACGATACATTCGTTTGTGTACAGTAAAGTATTTGGACGAGGTCGTTTTACGCCGAGCACGGCAATTCTCGTTCTAATGGAGCAGATTTGATATCAGATATTAACTGGAAGTGCTAAATTCATTTTGTCAATTTGCGAGCATCATGGCAATGACACATGCTGGAACAAATGCTTTCACCTTTCACCCCACTTTGTGTGTAATTTATCTTCCGAGACCTTTCCTGCTTTAAAGATGTCATATTTATCTCCCTCAACACAAGTACGCCCCTCTTCAACGATTGGGTTTTCCCCTCAGCAA
This sequence comes from Syngnathus leptorhynchus, assembly GCF_054491065.1. Classification (NCBI taxonomy): domain Eukaryota; kingdom Metazoa; phylum Chordata; class Actinopteri; order Syngnathiformes; family Syngnathidae; genus Syngnathus; species Syngnathus leptorhynchus. Next base: position 3,749,849 of record NC_141202.1, read on the forward strand.
ATTTACGGGGAATGCAATTGTCGTGAGTGACCTGAACCACCAATCCTGTGCTGATGTCTTCCTTTCTTTCCGCCGCCCCTTTTGAAAAGCAGCAGAATAAGCTGAAACCTTAGTCCATTTGTATTGCCGGGACAAAAGAGGACCCATTGTGACCAGGAGGGGTGCGGGGAGCTGCTTGGGGGTCACTGGGCCAGAGAGGACTTAAGTCAGAGTCCCACCCCTGCCGGGTGAAGCCTTTTGGACTGGTTTTGTAGACCAGGACCAGGTAGAGTCTCCGTATATGTGTTAAGAATGCCGAGTTGCGGCAGCGTGCCTTTATCTGGCTGGACGGGGCTTTCGACAGGGATGGGAGGGGTGAGCGGGTGAGTGACAGGGACTCCAATGCACTGCCTCTCTCACGCCCCAGCAGGAGTTTATTCAACTCCAGCTGCCACAAAGCACAAGAGCTGGAAATGGACAGGGCTGATCCAGATCGTAGCGCTCGGATCGCTTGACGCGGGATTTTCATGCTGTCGGGCAAAATGCACCCCAGAGCCAAGTCGAGGAGTTGTGACAACTACCTGTGTATTAAGGTATGGGCTTGTCACTTTTTTGACTAGTTGTTATTGTGCAGAGTGTTGACAATGTCGCTTTTTTGTATTTGCATTAAACAATGGAGGCAACAATGTGGTTGCTGATGTTGCATATTGGAGCCGTCCAATGAAAAGCGGCTTTCCCCCACATTTGTTTGTTTTCTATTGGAAATGGAAAAACATTCCATTATTAAATTCGGCTCTTTCTGTGGGTGAATTTGCTGTCGATGATCAACTTGTGGGCTGAGCGACTGTAAAATATTCTGGGAGGTTGTTAATGGACAAATAAAAGAAAACAAGATTTGAAGTGGAGGATATCGGGGTCAACGAAGTACACTCCTTTGTATCCTTCTTGATAAGCAACTTTCCTTTATCAACTCCTAACTTGTTTTGGTATGCACCCGCTCTATATTTACCCCGCACAGGAATTAACTTTTTTTTTTTTTTTTCTTGATTGCCTTTGGCTCTGTCGTTACTTCCACCATGAACAGAATAACTCGCAGTCGCTCGATCTTAAAATGCACAACAACATCCTCAAGTGTGTGTTAAAGAATGTAGGGAAGAAGTTAAAAGAGGTCAACTTGAGTTGCTGGAGAACAATATCCTGCAGCAAGTGTTGTTTACGTCCTGTCAGACAAAGACATCGGTCGGCAGACGACATCAATCAAGTCTTTCGAGACTTTTTTTTTTTTTTAAACGGCTACGAGGAACCAAGCCACAGTTTTGCTTCCCTTGAGCTCTCCATCAGTTCCAATTCAAAAACTTTTGAGAGTTTATCAGGTCTTTAATATGACCCATGGCCTTTTGGCATCATCCTACTGCCTGTGAAGCTCTCGGTTAGCTCGAAGCTCTCCCGTTACACTCCCTTGGTGGTTTCATGCTTCACTGGACGCCTGGTAGGCAGCCTTTTGTGCCTGTGACCTACTAAATGAGTCTGTGAGCACCTCTTGATCACTCTCGCTCCACCTTTCTCTCTGATTCATCCTTTGTGTGCATGCTTATTTATAAAATTCTCTTCATGGCTTCCCAATTTAAAAATGATTTGATGTTTGGAATCATCTGGCTTCTTTTTTTTACGCGTCTCGGTAACAGCTGGTTTGCTGAAGGTGGAGACAAAGTATTCCACCTAGATCCAGAGACCACTAATTAAGTTTCTCCATCATATCGGCAGCCATTTTCTATGGAGAGCTGGAATCACGAAAAGGTGGGACTATCCGTTTTGGTTTGTACAGTATGTCACGGGCGAGACATGCACGTGTGTTTACCTGCCACAATATTAGGGACACCTGCATGAGATGAATCAGGGCGAAACTGTTATTAAATGTTAAATATACGAAGGTAATGTCACTTTTTTTCCCTGAAAATTACTGATACTGTAATAATATTTCATAAGAGCGATATTCGATACTTTTCAGACCGACACTGAGTTCTCAATATTTGAGTAGTGACCGATACCGAGCACCGATACCATTCGTACTTTTGAGATGTAAAATGTTTCCAAAAAACAATGAAATGTTTTTTTAAAGACTTTTATACCCTCAATAAAGCTATGAAATAATGTCATTTTTCTTATAATGTTTTCATTTCTAGTTCCGTAAAACGGCCACAGTAAGACGGACAATATTGGTATTGGTCAACATCCCACGTACCGATACCGTAAAGATTTTTACTTAGCATTTTTAGTTCCATAACACGTCCACAATATCGGTATCGGTCAACGTGGCAAGAACCGATACCGTAAAATAAGGTTCCGATACTCGCCCATCCCTTATTTTATTTCATAAAAACTGATGTCATTCGTTTGTGCAGGTGTGCCTATGCATTACACAGGCTGACACGACCTTCTTGGCGATGGCTACAGTAGATCTTTAGGATGAATCTTCAACATGTGCTAGCTTGAAAATCTCACGTCCCTACTTGTACTTCTTTCCTTCCTTGGGAACCTAAAGAGGAAACTTAGTGACCCGTCTTCACAGGCTTTCCTCCCATTGTTTGCATTCTCCTCATAAAACATCTCGTTGTTCTTCTTCTGCCCTGGAGACATTTGTGTCCCTCGCTAAGTGCTGTCTGACTACTAAATGGAAGTGGGCGCTTTTTGTTTCTGGAGACCAACACTGTCCCGCACACACCACTTAGGAAGGGGCGTTGATCACAATGAAGGCCTTGTAGCCAAAGTCGTGGCATGTGTAACCAACGCGGTCAACTGTACTCAATCTTCTCTAATAAATAGCGACAAAGAGCCGCTTCGTTCCAAAAAGAGTGAAACACGGCGCTAGCTTGACTTTCGCTAGCTTTGTCATGCAAAGCAGCAAAATGTTCGGCTGCCAAACGGTGGGACTTTCCCCCCCACCCCCCCGGCTTTTCTGTCTATCTGCACGGTTATCGTTGGAGGGCAGATGTCTCGTCCAACTATTGTGTTCCGTTCGGGAAGGACAGATAGCAGAAAGATGTTTGGCCTTGACTCCCACTCCTGTGAACACAACCTGCATGCCAGATTGGTCTCTCTGTGTTCCATGTCAGGCTCTTCAATTTACCAATCACGTATAGGTCAGATCATAAAAAAAAAAAAAGGTCACTCGGCAGTAGGCGGACTTTCCAATTGTGCTGTTTATGTCCGCTGTCAGTGACATCATTCGGTCCAGGTGTTTCCCTTGGAACTGATGGAAAGAGCATCGGTGGTTCCGGTTTCCTATCGTCATACAACTTCCGGGATCATGTTCAATCTGAAAATAAGTCTATTTATCTGCAGTTGGAATCACGGTCATTCATGTCAAACGATCTGGCGAGTAGTTGAAGGCTCGCTTTTTGTCATAATCTACAAAAGTTGGGTTCAGCTTGTCACATGATGTTCTACCATCACTTATCTGTCTTGTGTGTAGGCGGTATGGGAATATCTGTGTGACCGTCTCGCCCACATAAATAATAAAAAAAAGTGAACTGTGCTCTACTTTATGAAAAGGCCAAACAGCCGACGGAACATTTATGTTTTTCTCACAGGACGCTGAATCTTTGGACAGTTGTATCCAAAGCACTTTGTCGGCCTTGTACCGACCTTTCAACGTCACCGCCTCCACCGTCCTGTGGCAACTTTTCAGCGTGGTGGAAAGACAGTACCGAGGAGACGGTCTCCGCTGCTTGATCGATTTCTTGCTTCCCGCCAAGAGGATTCTTCACATCATCCAACAAGAAACTTGCGTAAGTGGTTCCATTTTTCATAGTCAATATTCTCCAATGCAGCCTTTTGTGGGTCCCGCTTGTACGACCAAAACAAACTTGATTCATTTTCTGATCGCACAATGACGTTAGCGACGTTCCGAGAACGACCTGGAAAGTTTTGGTATTTTGGGCCACTTGAGAAGATTCTCTCTCAAAAGCTTTTCTGCACAACCAAGATTTCTTTGTCTTGTTGTTTGGAAACCAGGCCTGATCAGACAAGTCCGTCACTGGGAGTGACTCATCATTTGCGTAGTTAAAGTTAAATTATATGTTGTAACAATGCTGACGATTTTTCAGACAGGGAATTTGTTTTCTTTTTGTTTTATTAATTTATTGATATGTTTATTTATTTCTCTATCTATTGATTTATGATTAAATTGTACCTTCCTTTTTTTTTTTTTTCTCCAGTTAAGGTTCCGAGGACTGCTGCTCTATAATGAAGGCTGGCCTCTGTGCATTCACGACAAAGTTGTCCTGCAGTTGTCGCCCTTGCACAAAGTCAGACTAAAGCAAGGAGACTTCTACCTCCAAATTGTCCCGTTAGGCCGCAAGGCCGCCAAGCTCGCGATAAAATGCTTGTCGGCCAGCGGGCAAGCTATCGTGGAGATCCCCGTAGCGGAGAGCATGTACGGCAGCGTCTTCACCGCTGAGTTCCTGCAGAATGTAACGCTGGAACGGAACCTACACCCGCTCCAGAACTGCTTGCTTACAACCGGCAAATCCGTGTACAGGACCCCGTGGAAGAACGTGGTCAACCCTCTGTTTGTCAGCAGCACGGCGGAAGCCATCATGCAAGCGCAGTGCAGCAGGGTGGGCTTCCGAGGACAACTCAGCACCTGCAGCACCAGCGGATCCACGGGAACCCTGGACAGCCACCGCAGCTCCCGCGAGTCCCTCCATTCTCAGGGAGCCGACTCCACTTTCTCGGAACCGACCTCGCCGAGCAGAAACCGCACGGAGACCGGCGGCGATAGCCATAGCATGACTCGAGAAGACATAACAACTCCCGTCATTAAGATCAGCTCCACCGAAGAGCGTGGGATGGAACACAGAGGGGAGGACGGCGGTGGGAGAGAAAGAGGACCGACATCTAAGATGCTCTCCTTCAGCACAGATCTCAGCAATCCCGGCCCTCGCAGACGTCAGCCCAGAGACTCGGTGGCTTTTGAAAGCAGAAGACTTTTCAGGAAATCCTACATGGAAGCCCTGCAGAACCCCATGAGCCTCGGCTCCAGCACCGAGTCCATCCTGGAAGAAAATCCCGAGCACGGGAACCTCAGAGAAGGTTCCGTCACACCGGGCAGCAGCCCGGACACTCGCGCTTCTTCTCGAGAACACTTAGCCCGGAGATTGGGGAGTCGGGGCTGGCTGAGTGGGGACGATTCCAGACCCGGCACACCTTTGCATTATTTACAGAAGGGACTGAGGAGTGCGGAAAGACGGGCGGAACGCCGTTCAAAGTCATTGGAGAGGACTAACAAAGCCGGCCAGGGTAAAGCTCACCGGGAGAGATCTTCTTCCGGCGGCTCGGCGAGCATCTCCACCAAAAAGTTGATGAATGGATACGTTCTACGCTTTGGGAAGTTGGAAGTGGAGGCCTCGCTTCCTGGTTGCGAAAAGAGGAGCAGTAAAGAAGTAGCGGGTATGTGCCACTCTTCATGCAATCTTGGTAGTAGTTGATTTTAGTTTGAAGAAATGTGCTCCATGTATGATCGTCATGATTTTTTCAAATAACGCACCTGCAGGGGTTTGAAAACAAAGTTTGAGGCTGGAGAACAGAACAGGCTAACGTGGGCAGGTTTTGTAACGATAGCCCGCAGCAAGACTCGCTACAACAGCTCATCAAGGGTGAGACAGCTCACAACTTTGAAACATTAATGCCGTCACTGTTGACAGATTGCTTTTCAGAGGTGACTTGCTGTGTTCTTTGGCACCTCTGGGGGTGGGGGCGAGGGGGGGTGGGGCCGCAAAGTGAAGTCACAGATCTTTTGCAGCGAGGCGAGTGTGTGTTTTGTTTTGTGTTGTTTCGCGCAAGGTAACTGAGGTAACAGATAACGCGGGAGTGACGTCTCCAGCGCTTTTTTTGTTGTTGTCGTTGTTCCGCAGAACTTATTTGTCATGGGTTGGAATATGAACTTAGCTTTTGTCGGTGTATAAGCCATATTTGGTGTCTTGCATCACTTTGAGAAAAAGCGTATGGTTTTTGGGGATAATTTTGATAATATTATTATTATTATTTTTATTGTTTTATTTTAATTTATGTTTTAATTCACTCTCAATATTATAATTTGATGCCAATAAGTGCCCAATAAATGTTTAACAATGTTGTGGCAGTAAAATGATTAACTGATAAATAAGCAGCTTGTTTATCAAATAATCATAATAATAATTTTTTTTTAATTGGTTAATTATTTTGATCTTTTTTTATTTAAAATGGTGAAATGGTTTTTTTTAAGTCCACCATGAAAGTGTGACTGATTATCTTACTTTTTACTTCTTCTTATTGTCTTACTTTGGAATATCAGATCAGTCCAACACCATATTAGAAAAATCACAATACAATCATCAAAGTAATCAAATATCACATCCCCATTGCATTCCTAAAATGACCTCAGGAGGGGATTGCATTTCGGCTGTTGCAAAACAGGTTTCCCACAACGCTTGCTTCATAGACAACAAAAGATTTTGTAAACCAAGCAGAAGAACCTCAATGTCCCACAGTGAGGCGGCCCATCGGTACAACACAAATTCAAAAAGTTCCGTGAAAGACTCGAAGCAACCACACATTTCCTTTCTGATCAAGTTCCCATCCCCACTGACCGCTCCAAATTTAGCTTCGACAGTGTCTAGCGTAGGACACAAAAAGCAGATTTTTCACAATACTCCAGAGGCTTTACTCGACGTTTGTCACTTCCTGTGAAAACAAAGCAATTTAGGAAACGTGGGGAAAACACAAGCCCGCTCACACAGTGGCACAGGAAATGCACGGACTATTTGAAGACAATAGAGGCTGTGCTGGCTGCTTTTTACTTCCACACAAGTGAGCCGGACTATAAAAAGAGGCCACAAACACAACAGTGTCACACACGCCATCACCCAATCTTGTTTGTTTTTAAAATCCCATCCAGACTTTAATATGACTCTGCTTTCTTAGGATGAGTATCACTATCCTTATATTACAGCAATGGATCTGGCAAGAGGGAGGGCTGCGTCACTGTGGGAGTAATCACACTTGATATTATTCATGGCCAATCAAAGCCAGAGTTTCAGTGATATCACTAAAGTTTCTAGTTTCCTATTCGATTTCGGAATGAGTCACACAAGCTATAATAGCGGCAACTTCTCTTGTATCGTCCTCAAGTGTAATTTGAGATGAGTGCTAATTGATATACACAATGAAATGCTATTCGGATGCAATTTCACAAACCCGCACTCCAGATTAAGTGTGGAAATTTTGTTAGCCTGAGTTGTATATCTGAACGGGCCCCGGGGAGCAAAGTGCTGACGTGTCTAATAACGGCAAAATTACCCACGTTGATGGTACATCTGGTTTGCGGTATGAGTCAGTGTCGGTTACTATGATTATAACACACCGAGGTGAAAGGAAGCTTCACTCTTTTTTATTAAATTTTGTTGTATTATTATTATTACAGGGCAGCAGGAGGACAGCGGCGATGACAGGAAGTCGAGACTTGGAGAAGACGAGTCCAATAGCCCCAAAAGAGCCAATGGCTCAGCTATCGGGTTGGGGTCATCGTCAAGTTCCTCCAATGATAGTAACTTGTCCCTCCCTAGACGGATGTCAGAGGTCAATCAGGAACTGCTGGTATCCGGCGCTGTCATTTTGCCAGGTAAGGAGCAGCCCAAAAAAAAATAGTCGTTGTCTTTGTTTTGTTTTCTACCCCAGCTGGTGTTTTGTTTTCCAGGAAGCAGAGATCGTGGTGGGAGGGCGGTATTGCAGGTGTGCACCAGAGCTCAGGTGTGGGCAGGCGAAAGTTGCTCAGTGCACGACCTCAGCAGTTTAATGGTCTACCTTCACTCCACACTGCGGTATGTTGACAACAGTCACCGGTTGTTTTCATTTTTTAGTCAGTAAGTGCCCGCAGCTTAAAGTCAAAACCAGTTGGACAAAAATAAATACACAGTATTTAATCTTGTTGCCGATTTCCCCCACGGCACATAAATATTTTATTTATTATATATATATATAATATATATACAATAAATATATATTATATAAATAATATTATTATATAAATATTATATTATTATTTTATTATATTATATTATTACTTTAATTATATTATTTATATATTATATAAATAATATGATTATATATATATATATATATATATATATATATATTATATATATTATATTATATATATATTTTATTTGTATTTGTTTAGTTTTTATATTTATGTATATATGTATATATAAATAAAATATAGATAATATATATATATATATATAATAAAATATATACTATAATATATACATTTTAAATATAATTGTATTTATTTATTTTTTTTCATTTTTCTATTTTTTTTGTCTAATGACTGGATTATGCTCGTTGTGGTTGTAGGAAAGAAAAACGTGATGAAGGTCTGACAGTTGTGATAGACAGCAGAAGGCAGCCGCCTGTTCCAGCTCTCTTGTCATCGCTGTCTGAATTTCAGGTGAGGTGTGCACTGACCTGCTTTCCAAGACCCCGTAAATATTTCCAGGCCTCACGTGTTGAAGCAAAGCCAATTATCTTCCTCCCTTTTTTTTGCATTCTTTTCCATTTTTCCCCTAATGCTGGACGTTTCAGAAAAAAAGAGGCACACCTTCAAGTTGTAATGACTGCACTTCTTCTGAGAAAAGGCTAGCCTCAGGGCTAACGTGTGCTTACACGTCTGTTTTGAAGCCATGACTTTCAGAAGACTCGCAAGAACCATATGATTATGTTTTCAGTCTGGCTTACTGAGGCCGAGATGCTCAGACATTGTAAAAAAAAAAAAAGATTTAATAGCATCTGTCTACATATGTAAAACATTTCTAGGGCACTCCACTCTTTTAACTTTATGAGTTGAAATATATAATCATTTTATAATCACGAAAATATGCATGTTTCTTCAGACACTGGTACCAAATGCACTTTACTCGGTTCTTTTCCTGGCGGATAAGGAGGCAGCAACCAAACCTGAAAGAGACATTGTCAACATCCAGGTGAGTAAATAAAGTTATTATCACGTGTGCACCCAGCGACGTATTTGTGTTTTTCCCTCCGCAGACTGAAACATTGTCATCGTTGAAGGCCCTGCTCAAGCACGTTGAAGCAAATCAGCTCACGCGTGACCTGGAGGGAACCTTTCAATACGACCACAACCACTGGATGTTCTTCAGACAGGTGAATGGGACTAACGCTGTGGCTCACTATATTTCTCGAGCCATATTCATATATTTTTTTAAATCCATACAGAAAATAGAACCATTTGCCAGTAGCTGCAGCGAAGCCATCGCTTCCCTCCAGGAGTCCATCGCCACGTTAAGTGACAGTGGCAACCTCAAGACATCTCAGGTTGGACCTGAATGAATTAGTTCAATCCAAAAATGGATATCAACTCAAAATATTTGTTTTGTTTAGGAGGTGTCTCAGATGATGGAGCAGCAGAAACATCTGATGAAGTGCGTGTTGAATGACAGCCATCTAAATAGGTTACGTCTGGAAGGTGGCACCATCCTCGCACGCATCAGGAAGGAAGAGGCCTGTGAGAACGAAAGTTACAGGTACTGCTGAAGGCGAGATCTTTCACTTCCTGTTAATGCACCAAAAAAAACAAAAACCGACCGTGTCGTGAATATTTTTGCTTGTCTTCAGGGATGCTGTCGATATGTTGAGTGCGCTGTACAACCAAGTAGATGAAGAGGTCCATGAGCTTGTCATTTTGTCCAATAAGTCACAGAAGGACTTGGAAAGTCTCCTGGAGGTGCGCAGGTTTGAGGAACAGACACAACAGGTGAGCCATTACTATTTCCTTCTTTATTTGAGTTTATTTTATTCGATTTTGTTTTATTTCAGGTCAAACTGTGGTTCGATGTGGAGGGAGATAAACATCTCACACCTTTAGAATCACTCTCTTTGACTGTCAGCAACATAAAAGACATGAAGGAGAGCTTGGACCAATTTCTAAAAGAGTCAGTGGTAAGTGTGTTCATACCCACAACGGCGCAAACGCCCAGGGCTAACTGCGTGCATCTGCAAAACAATAAAACGCTGGATATAAAAAAATAAGACAACCTTTGCCAACGTCATGTGATTTATCAAGAAGTGTAACGCAATCTGTTGTCCTTGTGTGGGTTGCCAGCACCAGCAGAGGCATGCCCTGCAGATGGTGAAAGACTCTCCGCAGTCTCTTCCTGGCTCCGTTTCCTCGGAATTCAAGCAACATCTTGTCTCCATCCTGAGCAGAGTGGAGAAGAGGAAGACACACCTGGACATATTGGGAAACCTTTATGAATTTTATGACTCGGTAAATGCGCCAAAAAAAGTTAGAGAACATTTTTTGGGGGGAGCTCTTATGTAAACGTTCTGCTGCTTATTTAGTCTGACTTTAAATTTGGCTTAATATACAGTAAAAATAAAAATAAAAAAATAAATAAAAATAATAAAAATAAAATTAAAAATAAAAATAAATAAATAACCGGTGCAGTGTCTTTGAATCATCCGTAGGTGAATCAATGGCGGGAGCACTGCCAGGACTATGTCAGTCACCTCAACACTTCAGGTGAAGCTCTTTCACCCACCGTGGTCCCGACCCTGCGGGATTACTGCGCCGAGGCCTGCAAGTTCTCCATGGACAACTTCAGCCCACTCAATGATATGGTCCTCTCCCTGGAATGTCCTCAGCAAGTCCAGCAGTGGAACGCCGTGTGGCAAAAATGTCAGCAGACCAAGCAGCAACTGGAAGACACTTTGGCCCGAGCCACGAGGGCATCTTCAGACTCCATTTCCTCAGAATTTACGGATGTTTTCAAGCCCGCGGAGATCCAAATTGGTGTAGCGGACAATAGCGGGGGTGGACTTCTATGCGAAGGTTCTTCTTGTTCCAGCAGGACCGCTACGCCACTCGCTGTCGAGAATTCCAAACCACAATGCGATGAGCCTTTCTCCAAAAGCCCCTCGGGTTCCATCTCTTCCTCCTCACGCTTCACTTTCCCGCCCGACAGCAAAATGAGCCCGTCGATGTTTGACGACACAGACAGCGACTGTACCATCGACTCCTCTATCTCGTGCCACTCGGAGCCCATCTTCTCCGCAGCTTCTCGACTCCGCAAATCACCCATGAAGAAGATCATGAAGAAGACCATGAGCTACGAACTCACGCCGAGGGACGGCTGTCATTCGGACTCCAGCCACGTGCATGGTTACACGGGGGTGTACATCAAAGGTTTGGAGGTGGCCAATAACGTATCTGCAGAGAAGATGCTGCAGAGACCAGATGTCACGAGCCCAGCGTTAGGACGCAGTCGCAGTATGTCTACGCCCTCCAGAATCCATATCAGGAACAACGAAGGAGATGGCAAGAAACCGAGCAGGTCAGCAAGTTTTTATGATTCATCTAAGAAATTTGGAATTTGACTTTGGATGTTTTTGCTTCGGGTTCCCAGTAAAATGCAGCACATCATGGACGAGATGATCTCCACCGAGAGGGAGTACGTTCGTTCTCTCAGCTACGTGATTGAGCATTATTTCCCCGAGATGGAGCGTCTGGATCTGCCCCAGGACCTGCGCGGCAAACGTAGCATCATTTTCGGCAACGTGGAGAAGCTGTGGGACTTTCACAGCCAGTACTTCCTCAAAGACCTGGAGGCACGAGCCCACTCCCCGCTGTCCATCAGCAGCTGCTTTCTCCGACATGTGAGCGTCAAACAATCCAGTCTTGCAGTTAAACAGTTAATAACACACAGCTCGTAATTGAAATCACTTCCATGGTGGGAAGGAGCTCATGCTGACATGCCGGTTTATTTTCCGCAGTGTTTTAACTTGTTAATTGTGTGCGTGCGTGCAGGAGGATCAGTTTGGAATGTATGCCCTGTACAGCAAGAATAAACCACGCTCCGACTCCCTGCTCAGCAGCCATGGGAACGAATTCTTTAAGGTGCGTCTGGAAACTCTGGTAACATTCTTCGCTGGGTAAAAAGGTCAGCACTGATCCCACAATGGTGCCGACGTATAAGGTGTGTTGTTCAAAGAAAAAAACTAAAATGTATTTAAGAGAGTGCAAAATGTGTCTCCGGTCGGTACTTCTCAGTAAATTGACAATTAAAGAAAACTAAATGAAAAATAATCCAAAATAAATATCAGTAAATTGACAATTAAATAAAAATAAATAAAAAAAATATCTCAGTAAATTAAAGAGAAAAAAAAAACAACAGAAAAAAATAAACAGATAAAACATGGCAGTAAGATACATACACGTCCTAACGGTCTTCTCGCATCTCAGAATAAACAGCTGGATCTGGGGGACAAGATGGACTTGGCATCCTACCTGCTGAAGCCCATCCAGAGGATGAGTAAATATGCCCTGCTGCTGAAGGACCTCATCAAGGAGTGCGGCCAGTCACAAACGCAAGAGCTGAGTGACCTTCGCACCGCCGAGGAGATGGTCAAGTTCCAGCTTCGCCATGGCAACGACCTGCTGGCCATGGACGCCATTCGGGGCTGTGACGTAAGCACATAGTCCATTGATGCTATCTATGGTGGTTTTGCATTGTGCGTGAAGCTAACCATGGACGTAAATTCATCAATGTTACTGTTGATAAAATGAAAATTTGAGGATTTGGACTTTTGAAAATTATTTTAAAATATCTAAATGATTAATTGATTCTCAGAAATCACGATTGATTACTAATTTAAAAATGATTAGTTGCCCATTAATCATTGCATGGCTACTTGAGACAAAAGAACAAAAGTCTACAGAGAAAAACTTGAAATTCTTAAAGGAAGCTCATGTTTTTGAACTTGATGTCATCCTTTTTTGTATACAGTAGTGAGGTCAGAATCCCACCAGAGCTTCCATTGTTGTGTGTGACGCATGTGACCCGAGATGTTTCCTGTCTAGGTGAACCTAAAGGAACAAGGTCAACTTCGCTGCCAAGATGAGTTCATCGTCTGGTGCGGACGAAGGAAGTACCTCCGTCACGTCTTCTTGTTTGAAGACCTCATCCTCTTCAGCAAGACCAAAAAGATAGAAGGAGGATATGACATTTACATCTACAAACAATCCTACAAAGTAAGCGTTTTATTTTCAGCGTTGGCCGGGCTTTCGGAAACTGAGTCGTTTTTATTTTTTTTATAGACAGCAGAGATTGGTATGACTGAAAATGTTGGCGATAGCGGTCTGCGCTTTGAGATTTGGTTCCGGCGAAGGAAATCCCAAGACACGTTTATCCTTCAAGCAAGCTCTGTGGAGATCAAGGCGGTATGGACTTCCATCATAGGGAAGATCCTGTGGAGGCAGGCGTTACGAAACAGACGTGAGCGTTTCTTCGTCAAGCGGCTCCATCGATTGTTGAGTATTTTTTTCGAGGGCTGTCTTGTTTTGCCTCGCAGAGTTGCGCATTCAGGAGATGGTGTCAATGGGCATTGGGAGCAAGCCTTTCATGGACATTAAGCCCAGTGATGCAGCCATCAATGACAGAGCCATCGACTATATCATGAAGGGGTCTGGTGAGACTTACTTGCCATTTAATCTATTGTTTTTTTTCAAGGTCTTCTTCCTATGTATTTTTTCTTGCAAACTCATGAAAAAAAAAATGAACAATACAATCCAAAATGTCCCTTTTTAATGATCTAAAAAAAAGACTTTTCCAGGTTCATGAAGTCCAAAAAAAATAAAAAATCGATGGGATTGATTGGGAGTTTTCAAATTCATTTTTAAATTCAAAACACAAAATAAAATAATAAATAAATAAATAAATTTATTTATTTTATAATAAATAAATAAATAAATTATATATATATATATATATATATATATATATATATATATATATATATATGTATATATATATATATATATATCTTGCAAATAAGTAAATAAATAAATAAATAAATAAATAAAATTAAAACACTAAATAAATAAATAAATAAATAAATAAATAAATAAATTATATACATATATATATCTTGCAGAGAGCAGAACATCACACTTTTCTGTCTTTATGTTGCCAACAGAATGTAGGACAAGGGCCTCCATAGCGGTGCCCTCGTACGAATACTCGGCTTCCATCAAGCGACCGCACTCCACAATCTCCAACAGCAGCACGTCATCCTCGGGCAGCCAGTCGTCGTCCTCCCTGCTGGGCTCGCTCAACCTCCACCTGTACTCTTCGCCCTTGCACCCTCACGCTCATCCTTACCCGCTGGCCGGCATTCCCTCCTTCACCCAGTGGCCTTACGACTGCATCGAAGAAGACGAGCTGGAACACGACTGTGGGAGCCAACCTTCCATGCGTGAGTTGGGATGCCCGCTTTCATTTTATTGCAAAATCATCACATAATTCTAGCTGACTAAATAAAACAAAATAAAATGAGCAAACCAACTTGCCTCGACTGCACAAAAGATGATTCGTACTATTTGCCATAATGAAAGAAATTCTTTTGTGTGTTGCGTGTCAGTCACGGAGAGTTCCGAGACGTCGTCCCAGTGCACTTCCAATGACAGCATGAGCGGCCTGAGCACCCTCACCTTACCCGGGCCCTCCGACGGGCTCCTGGACTCGTACAACAATAACAACAACAATGAGGAATCCTCCTCTTTCCTGTGCTCCTCCGTGGGGCCTGCCTCCGTGCAGGCCTCCTCCCTCTTCTCCAAAAGTGAAGACCTCCAACCGCAGAGCAACAAATTCATCACAGCAGTGAGTCTTTGCTCTGCGTCCTTGTTTTGAATCTTTCAAAAAAAAAATTCTCCCCAAGTACCACCTAGAATATTTATGTGCCAACTTCATGACCAACATAAAAATAATGTAACGTAGCAAGCTTGAATATTTTATCTGATAATTCTTTCACAGCCCACTAGAGGGAGCCAGAGTAGCACTAGTGGAATTTATGCTACACTTTGAGAATCACTGTCGATTGATATTAACGTCCTCATCTTTTACATCAACTCATTTTTCCATTAATTTGGGATGCATTAAATAAATGATTATGACTCCTTTAATGTGCTTCTTGTTCGAAGTAGGAAACATTTAATTACCTGAGTTAGAGGTAGTCATTTTGTGTTGCATATTAATTTTGTAGTTCTAATTTTTGTCTGATTGTTTTTTTTGTTTTTTTTTACAAATAAGTAAAACAAATAATCTTGAACAAAAATCTAACATCATTACATTCATTATACTACATTTAGAGAGTGTTCGGCATCCATTTTGAGTTGCCAAATATTGCCCCATGCCTTATACAGTCTCTCAAATTACAACTGAAGTATGAGCAATTAAGGATAAATTTTAGCAAGGTGTCTTAAGGACAAGCGGAAGTTAATAGCTTCATTTAAAAGCTCCCCATTTTGCCGCTTTTTATTTTTATTTTTTTGCCAGAGCCAGTCTTCTCATATAGTAGCCGTAGGCCTGTCGACAGTGGTGTGACTTAACACTTAGCTCAGTAAGTATTCGGCGTCACCATTGTGGTCGTGTTAACAGCCTGTTCGACAAACCGTGACGACTAAACATGGCCTTGTTACTAATACAGTACGTGTGAAAATCATGCATGGCCGTATGGCTTTGAACGCTTTGCTCCTATTGGGTGTTTCCCTTTGCCTGCCATTTCTCAAGTCCATTGATGTCATTTTGGAACGATTCTAAATGTGAACACACGCATGCTCTTGAACGCACTCAGTGATTTGCCTTTTTGAAGGTACAGTGGATATAAGTCCACACACCCCGGTAAGAATCATGAGAAACCATTTTTTCAACATAAATGTGAGCTATAATCTGTATCAAAAGTTAATTGTACAGGTTATAGGTCACATTATTAGTTTTGAAATGATTTGTCTTGATTTTTGCTTCAGAACACTGGAATTAAACAAGGGTGTGTAGACTTTTTATATCCACGATAGTATTTTCTTTTGTAAAATATAATTTGATTGTCTTCAGCTTTATAAATGTGAATGTGATGTGTGCACCCCCCAAAAAAGTAGGTCAGTGTCATTAACTCGGTTAGATGCTCAAAATATTTCTTTCCTTTTTTTTTTGCAGCTGTGAAGTCCCGACAAAGAGCAAAATTCCAACAAAGATGTGATTTCAAGTTCGATCCAAATGAATTGGAGAAAAAAAAGACATTACCGTCATGGTACTCATATGGTTTGTAATATTTCCTGAACAGTAAGCATCTCTGTTTATATTGTAGATGTTTTTCTTTTTTTGTCATTGTTGTGTAATTTACAAATAGCTGGCAGACCAATGCAGGCGAAAAAAAAAACCGCAGGTTATTGCTTTTGTTTGCTGTCCAGCATTGTGAGACTTGTACAGATGATTAAAAAAAAGTTTGTATGAAAAGATTTGTTAAATGTATTATTTACTGCATTTAGTTGAGTCTTGCATGCAAATAGCGTGTAATATTGTCAGACACTAAGAGAGCATTATGACAACCGCAATGTAGCATTTTGCAGTGTTGTGGGGGTGGAGGTGTCTTTTTCCATTAAAGGCACACATTGACCACATTTTTTTTCAGCGGGGTGGATGCCCTTAAGTTTGAGATGAAAAAAATTCAAATAGTTGTTTAACCACATTGACCACTGAAATTTGAGATGGAAAAAAAAATATGAGGTGCTAAGAAGTCTTTAAAATCCAAATGATTGTTAGCAAACTGGTTTATTATTTCCTCTTTCCACTATGGAGATCCACACGCAGAGAATTATACTGACCAAAAGCTGCAATCCCAACATGCAAAGTTCCAACGCCATCTACAAAGACATTTTAAATTGGCGATTTATGAAGCAATCCTTTTTTTTTTTCCATAATTACTCTCACCATCAAATCATGTTTTCTGTGAGCCCATTGTGTCAGGTCAGCGATTATTAAACCAAGGCCGGGTAATGCAAAAATGACACAAACACTGTTGATGAAGAGGGATGCCTGAAAAAAAACAAAAAAAAAAACATGGCTATTATTTCAAAGAAATATTCATGCACATGCAGTGTAAGAAGGCTTACTTACACTTAGCAATATTGGATATCTTTCCAACATGCAGGAAACACTTCCTGCAAAAATGAACTGAAAGGCAGGAGAATTTCAAATGATTGTGAAAAATAAAAAAAATAATCAATCAATCAATCAATCAATAAATAAATAGACTTAAAAAAATAGACTTCTTACAAGCATTCCGGTCATGTGAGAAACTCTGAAGAGCGTGGCGAGCGACTCGTTTATATTCAGACTTACGGCCAGCGTAAGACCAATTCCAACACTGAGCACTCCGCTGATAACCTGCAGGGACTGCAATGATTGATCCATAATCAATTTGTTAGAATTATTGATGTTAAATATTGTGGTAGCATGAAAAAAAATAGGGTATGAAATTATTCGCACAGCTAAATAATAAATAATATGTTTCATTCATTTGCTTATCCATCACATGAATATTTTTCGAAAACAAAAAATTGCATGCGCTTATTTTTTGTTACAATAAAAAAACTAGTTCAGTCTACAATGCATACAAAACTTTTTTTTTTCTTTTTACCATTTACAAGGAAGACCACAAGAACCCAAGTTTCCTGTTGCTGACTTTCGAACAGGCTGGACATCCTTTAACTGAACACCGCAAAACTTCGACCTGCAGTATTGTCGACTGTACAAAACATTCACTCAGATTCCTTAAGGAGGTTTTAAAATATATTTTCATTTAATAAATGCTGTCCTCCAATTAATCACCGTCATTAAGCCACATTCCAAATAAATATATCATTTAAAAAAAATAAATAAAGCTCTTTTGAAAAGGAATCAAAGATTTTTAAAAACAAACAAAAAATCTTATTCAAAAATCTTCATAATTAATTAAAATTAACCAAAGCATGCTTCTCGGCCTTACCCCCAACATCTCCATTCGATTCCGGAGCAAGTCATGCAAAGTCCAAATCTCATCCTCTTCGACTTTTGCGACTTGGTACCGTACCACCCTCGACGATTTCTCAACATCTTCGCACAGGCCTTGCTCAATTTCTTGGATCTCCATTTTCTCATGCGAACAAGCCATACTGCACTCAGCTGCAAGTACGTCATCAAAATATACAATTACACATTAAATCAATATTTTCATGTATTTTGTAATAATGATAAGGTTTAGTTTGGGTATTGTCACCACCTGTTCAGCTCCTTCTAGAAATGAAATTCTTCCTAAACTCTTTTTTTTGCATTGGGTTGCAAAATGTTAAATAAGCAAGCTGTTGAAGTTTGCAGGCAGTTTGTCACTTACCATCTCAGACTGTGCTCATCTCTCAAACAAACCCCTTTTTTTCAAAGCACGAGTCATGACAAAGAGGTCACACTTGTCACTTCCTCACTTGGCTGCTGATCATCATCATTTCTTCGCTAAACCTGTCGAACATCAGTTCCAGTGGATCAACACTAAATCTTTGAAGAACAATGAGGAAGACGTTTGCGTGTGACGACTCCATGATCATCAATATTTCCATCAGGAAAGATAACGAAGGACGGGGCTACGTTATGCCCCGAGAATTTAAGTGTGTGTTCCGAGACTCTTATAAGAGTTTTGCTTACAATGGATTCCCAAAACCTCTTGGGGTGAGTGGAAAAAAAAATTATCACAATTGAGAGAAATTGGATAAGAATAGTTGTAAATCGATGCTGATTGTTTTTTTTTTTTTTTTTTTTTTTTTTAAATATGTAGGCAGCACAATGTCTTGCTGGAGTGACGCTTTTCAGTGTTGGTGTGATGTTTCATCGCAAAGATGCCAACATGTTTTTCCTTTTACCGAGCATTTTGGTACGTAACCTTTGAGTCGAATTGAATTTTGATTGACATTTGAAATGACTTTTGCGTTAATTTGTGAATCTTCTACTTTATTTTATCAATGGTAGTTTGTGCTTTATGGAATGTTGACCTATACGGCAGGAAGTGTTTCCAACATGTGTGTGGTAAGTGAACTCTGGGGAAAATGTTGCTTTGGATGACTGAGATGTTTTTTTTTCTCTGGGTTTGTGGATTTGAGTATTTTTATTGCACTTGTCAGACCAAGGTGTCGTTCTGTCTGAACATCATAAGCTTCCTGCAGTCCACTGTGTTACTTTGTTTCTTTTTGCTCATCCATAACTCTTATGGGGGGGATGCCGAGCACGAGGCCAAGGTGAGTTCAGCATTTGATTTTTTTTTTTTTTTTTACTTATGCTGGAAACTGAAAATGAGATTCATCTCTTTTTATTCCCACAGCTGCAAATGGGGATTAAAGTGACCGCTTCCGTCCTGCTTTCGATGGAAAGCCTTATTGCCTTATTTCTCATCTATTGGGAGAGTAAAGCTGTGTGCAGGCAACATTTCAATATGCTGGTGTGTTGCCTTCTCTCTGATGCATTTCATCTATTAACCGATTAACTAATAAGGATCATTCCCCCCCTCACCCTGCAGCCCATTGTTCAGCTGAGACAGGAGGACTAACATCTTGATTCAACAAAACAACCCGATGAGATCAACTGACTGCTTTTTTAGTCATTATTAGCACATCAAATTTGCTTGCCTGGCAGAAGTTTACATGATACAAAATGCAATAAAATGTAGTTTTAACAGCCCCCAATGGCTTGCATCGCTCATGGCCCATCCTTTTTGGTTTTGTTTATCCTGCAAATCAATAAACAACCACTAGTGGGCAGCAAACACGAAGAAACAGCAAGGCGGAAGAAACATTGAATATTTGGAGTGAAACACCATTTGACATTCAAATATTATTTGACGTTTTTGTACCACATCATCACTATTACACACTTGAGTAATTCCTAATATTTTTTATAAATTGCATATAGAGGTCACGTTCAAAACAACCAGCACATGATCCTTCTCGGGGACACTCCCAGTTACGTTCACGCCAATCAAAAGTCCTCAGTCATCACTAGATTTGTGTTTTCATTTGACTCCATACTTTCTTCATACTCGCACACTGCTTGTTACTTTAGAAATGTGTGTTTATTCCTCCCATTACGTTCGCTTTTGTGTTGCGGGATAGCCAGTAGCTAACCCCGGTGCTGTTTGGGTGAGGAGGAGGGTGGGGAAGCGCAGCGCTTAGTGTTGCGCTCCTATGGCGTCAATGTACAGCCGAGGGTCGCATACTTTAAGCAAGGATGACGTGAATTACAGGATGCATTTCCGAATGATAAACGAGCAGCAGGTCGAGGACATAACCATAGAATTCTTCTACCGGCCGCACACCATCACGCTGCTAACGTGCACGGTGCTCTGTTTGACGTATTTTGCTTTCGTGAGGTAAGCGAGCTGGGAAGAGGTTAGCTTGGGGTGCTAGCAGGTGGCTAGCTCTAGCTGGGATGTGATGCTCTGACAAGAGTCAAGGAACCTGATTACGTTGTCTCAAACTAAATCAATAAAACATGCGGGATATTTCATGACGGTGTTTTTAAAACAGCTTTTGAATCGTTGATGAAACCATGGCGTGTTAGTACTGTGCCTCCATTAGCAAAATACATGACAATACAGTCTTCCCCCGTTACATCGCGAATGAGTTTAGATCTGCAATATACAACAAAATGAATTCACAGAAACATTGTCTGCTTATTTCAGGTTGAACTTTTTTTGTTTGTTGTTGTTTTTTTAACAGAGATGATGGAAATCCTGACAGTAATCTTTGGGTTGGTTTGATTCTGGTGATTTCTTTCTTCCTTGTTATCAGCGTTTTGGCATTTCCCAACGGTGAGTTTCCAGATAAAATATTGTTTTGTTGAATGTTAAACATCTGTTGTTACAAGGGATGGTTGAAGTTACATCTTCTTCCCATCAATCATCTAAGCTCCACATGTGGAGACAAAAGAAAATATTTCAAGCCGTTTCTAGCATTTGAGGTTGGTTCAAAATTTGTAAAGTTAAGAAACCCAATGTGACGCGGTTAAATGAACAAAGAGTCCTGACCAATTAACTGGAATTGGATAATTTCCCACGACATGCCTAATGATCTTGCAGCACAGTGGTTAGGAACCAACTTTAGACAACTGCATGTATATTCACATTATTCTTTCTCTACAGGTCCATTCACTCGACCTCATCCAGCGATATGGAGAATAGTATTTGGTGAGTACTGATTGGTGGAAGAATTAAAGATTTATTTTTATTTTTTTAAATCACACAGCCTCTGTTATCTGATCCCCTTTTGTGGTTCAAGGTCTGAGTGTGCTGTACTTCCTCTTCCTGGTTTTCATCATCTTCCTGAACTGGCAGCAGGTTAAACAGTTAATGTACTGGCTTGATCCGAACTTGCGCTACGCCAAGAGGGAGGCAGACGTAATGGTGAGGTCCACCTTCGCTGGAATGGCGGATTTAATTCCACCGTAGGTGTGAGCATTTGCTGAGTGTGTGTGTGCTGCCGTGTGTTTAGGAGTACGCAGTCAACTGCCATGTCATCACCTGGGAGAGAATTCTCAGCCATTTTGACATCTTTGCATTCAGCCATTTTTGGGGTTGGGGCATGAAGGCCCTCCTGATCCGAAGCTACGGCCTCTGCTGGACCATCAGTATTACCTGGGAGCTCACCGAGGTACCGCATGTTGTCATATTCTACACGAATGTTACATCTGCGAGGTTAAATCTCACGTGTGGTTCCTTCAGCTCTTCTTCATGCATCTGCTGCCTAACTTTGCCGAGTGTTGGTGGGACCAGGTGATTCTGGACATCCTCTTGTGTAACGGCGGGGGTATCTGGCTGGGCATGACGGTGTGCCGCTTTCTGGAGATGAGAACTTACCACTGGGCCAGTATTAAGTATGTCCTGGGATGTTGAAAATGAAAACAAAAATGTTCCATGACTATGTTCCTAGCTCATAACACTCTCCAATCATCTTTCCCTATTAAAATGAATGGGAATGCCATTGACCTGATCCAGCCCAAAAAATGCATTTTCAAATATTTTTTAAGAACAAATACAGTACTCTATAGTACTGTATTTGTATTTAAATAGAACGCAAATAATAAAACAGTGTTTGCCACATTTTTTGCTTCAGTTCAATAGACATTGTGCTAGCTCCTCCTGTTCTGTTCTTGACCACACGGGGGCAGTGTAGTACATAGAACGAGTCAAAACTCCCCAGTAATTATAGTCGTTCTGTTGCCCCGATGTTAAATTCTCATTGTTCACTGCAATTATGGTGTGCACACTAAACTTGAACTGTTTCCCACAACAGGGACATTCACACCACCACGGGCAAGATCAAGCGAGCGGTTCTACAGTTCACGCCAGCCAGCTGGACCTACGTACGCTGGCTGGATCCAAAGTCTTCTCTGCAGCGAGTGATGGGCGTCTATCTCTTCATGATCATCTGGCAGGTGGGTCGCGTCCCTTCTCGTCATCTCAACCCTGGCTAGTCGAGGATCAGCCGGTGTAGTAAATCCGGGCTAATCTAATTGCTGCCTGGATGAACTCGAAAAGCCACCTCGCTCGGATCTATTTAACGCACGGGTGTCCTGCTGTCTGCGTATTAACACTTAATCCCATAAAGAGGCAAAGCCGGGGCGGATTACTCAGATGCAATTAAGGAGGGTGCGATTTTTCAGTGCCACGCTGCCTTGTCTTTGGCGTTTTTCACTGCCATGGCAACACGCTGAGGGTTCGCTTTTATTTTGCACACTAATGGAACACTATCATCCCGCACTTGGCCTCTCCTCTCTGGAGGCGCCACACAGTAATTACCAATCTTGAAGAATGGATCAGCATGGGGACTGCGGAGCCGGTCCACTCTCAAAGGCTCCGAGCCAAATGAGGGAATAACGCCGCAGTGGGCCTCGACTCGCATTATGTTTGCGTGGGAGCGAGAGAAGCTAGCTAACTAGCTAGCTGGGCTCGGTTTTGTAACATTCAGCCATCGAAATAAAAGTGTGTTGTTGCAGACTTATGATGTCGTCTCAAAAGATACATTATTTCTTGTAAATGAATCGGAAGAATTTCCCACAACACACCAATTATAAATAATGACTGAATGATTAATTGTGAAATAATGACTCCGCATTAAATTAGCGACGGCGTTATATTAACAATCTTTTATTGTCTGCCTTCCAGCTGACGGAGCTAAACACGTTTTTCCTCAAGCACATATTCGTCTTTCCGGCAAGCCACGCCCTCAGCTGGTGTCGGATCCTGTTCGTCGGCATCATCACCGCGCCAACAGTCAGGTGAAAAACGCTGGCGTGTGTGTGTATAGCGCAAAACATTTAGGTTTTTTAGTTCTTCTCGCTCTTAACTTGACGTTTTGTTGACTTTAGGCAGTATTACGCGTATCTCACCGACACCCAGTGTAAGAGAGTTGGAACTCAGTGTTGGGTGTTTGGGTAAGTTTGCTACAAAAGTTCCTTTCTTTCATTTATGTGAACAAAATATCGTGTTATCGTGTTAAATTGATTGAGTGAGAATTGTAAACCTAGCCGTATTACTAGCCCACAAATCATTCTGGCTTGTGAAGCAACACAATGTTGCTTTTTCTGTGTGTTTAAAAGCCTTGTTGTCTGATTTCTTTTTTTTTTTTTTGTTCTTTTCATCTTGCCCAGGGCTATAGCCTTTCTCGAGGCGCTGGCGTGTATCAAATTCGGACAGGAGCTGTTTTCCAAAACCCAGATCCTCTACGTGGTCCTCTGGCTGCTGTGTTTGGTAAGATCAGCATTTTTTTGGGGGGCGTTAATAGTAAACTAGCACATTCTGCTGCTGACAGTATTCACTTTCCAAGCAATTATAATTTTTCAAATGCCTTGTTAATTACATATTCCAAATTGAACTGTTTTTAGGCCTTCATTACGTTCCTGTGTTTGTTTGGGATGGTGTCGTGCGCCGAGAACTATGGCCCAAGAGGAAAGGTAGGCTTTATTTTGCTTTGTTTGTCTTGAGAAGTAGAAAGACATCAATGTATCTACACATAAAAAGTGACATCAGCATCTTTTGTAGGTCAGGCCCATTTAAGTATTGAGTCGATTGGCCCGAAGAAGTGAAAAAAAAACATATGATACTATCTTTTGTTTGCTAAGCTAGCATTTAAAGGGCTCATGCTAACTGTGTGTTACCTTCCGCAGAGCTTATCCGAATGCGAGGACGCCAATTTTGAGTTTTCTGACGATGCGCCGGAAGAACTTAAAGGTAAAGTGATTTTTTTTATTTTTACGATTCAACGGAGGATAGCGACAAAGTGTGTATTGAGGATGAGGCCTTTGTGTATTTCAGGAGAGACTGAAGTGGGAGGCAACTGCCCAAAAAGTAGACTGAGAAAAAAGAAATCAGCAAAGCTCAAATCAGTTAATGGCGTGGAGAACCAGTAGGAAGCGGTTCCTGAACTCACCCAAAAGAGGTTCTAACCGGGGGGCGTTAAGGTATCGGATGATTCTAGGAGGCTCTGCCCCCCCCCCTCCCTCTGGGAGAGACCACTGGTCAGTGCAGTGTTGTCGGAGCGTCACACCCATAACGAACGGGCTGCGCTCATAAAAAGCTCCTTTACCAGGTGTGTGCGTGTGTGTGTGTGTGTGTCTACGTACACGTTTAGGTGCGCGTGAAAAGGAGATATGATCATAAATAACTGCCAACTTTTCGATTTAACTGCATGCCTTGTGTAGCTAAACATTTCCAGACCGCCATTTATGACTACTCCAGACATTTCACTATTTAAAGCCGTCATGTAGAATTTGCTCATTATCATTTGAGCCTCTGTGATTTATGGTACAGAAGGAATCAATAGGTTTTTTTTAATTAATTATAATAATTACGCGTTTTCTGTTTTGTTGGTTTACAAATGTTTCGCCGAGTACGTCCATGACTCGAACTTGAATGTGGGCGGGGCTTCCACGCGAGACCATTTTTTATTTTTTTTTTGACCCGGAACAAAACAAAGCACACATCGAACGCACTTTGCAGAAAGTTTGCGCTGAAGAACTGCACATTTATAATGTTTGAGTATCTTGGGGTTTATTATTAGTGTTTTTACGCCTTGTTTATTAATGGCTGCTATTTAGTTTTTTTGTTTTTACCGTGATGGTACGAAGGACAGATAATGAAATAGTTGAACCAGGATTGCTGATGATCTCGTTCCACATGCGTGGTTGTAATGTTACACATCACATGAAGGCCACACAGCATGATGGCGGCATTCTTTTCTCCACTGTCATCGTCTTTTTTAAATTCACCTTTTGTGCCTGTCTTCATATTCCTTTTGTTTCAATTCTTTCGGTGTGTCTTCAAACTAATAAAGGGGCTTTGCGCGTTACATCTTTGCTAATTGAAGAGTTATTTACATTTCGTGCCATGGGCATCCGCTCATGCAGTATTTGACCCGTTTGCCAAATTTTGCTTGCTCGCTAGCATTTTTTTACGTCAAGTTCACTTTATTTTAAGTCTTGCAAAGTATACAAACACATTTGTCTTGATATTTGTACATCAATGTTGGTGGTCTGAATACTGCAGTTGTGATGGCGCTTTGACACTTATTGCATTTGTACTCTGATGCCTGTACTTACATTTTTTATTTTCTTTTAAATACTTACATTTTGGGAATGATGTGATATTCAAGTGATGATGCACCTCGAATGAAAAATTCCTGACAAATCAGATTTTTGAGACCAGCGACTGGCTTGGGACAAAAGGTTTCTGTCTATGGTACGCAATTTTTTCCTGGATGTGTATGTCATTTGCCTAAATTCTAACATCATGAGAAATTACTTGCGCCGTTCTATATCACTGTGAATTGCTGAATCACATTAAAATGTTTTACATGTTAAAGACTCACTCTTTAATTCCAGCCTTAATAACTAGCCTAAATCCATTTTTATTACCACCGGTCTTCACTATGCCATATATTTTATGGAACGTATAACTGAATTGTGTGTCCATTATTTAAAATTAAAAATCTTAATTGTTAATATTGCCAGTCTAAAATAATCTGAAGGGGAAAAAAACATCAAAATGCATGTTTTGGGAATTTGGGAGGAAACTGGACTACCCAAAAAGAAAAACCTCACAAGCACTGGAAGAACTCCACACAGGAAAGCTGCAGCTGAGATTTGAACTCTGAACTTTAGAATTGTGAGCTTGACATGCTAACCGCTAGTCCATTATGCAAAAAACAACAACTTCATCATGTATAAATGTCATGTTAGTAGATTATGTTCTTGACAAAGGAAATCAAAAACGCCCTTGGTCGACCTTTGAGGTGTGACCTTCAGCAAAGAAAAACAAAATTGGCTGACCCAAGCACCGACTTGTGTGAGATCCGATTTCACTGCACATCATGAAACTAAAATAGCTTCCTCATGTCAAGCGGCGTCACGACTGCATTGCAAGGAAATGTGACTTTGCGGCGAAGGGCAAAAAGTCTTGTGGGATTGTGAAGTGGATTCACATGGAGATGATGGAATTTGGAATCTCCTGAGAGGCGTGGTAAGTATCCATGTAGCGTGTAAACGCTTGAAACCGCCTGTGATTTAAAGAAGCAAACCATGTTTTGTGATCCACAGGGAGGCACAGTATTTGATTTATACAAAACAGTGGTGGGAAAACTGGCCCGAAAACACATGTGGCCTGGAACATGAGTCATGAAATGTTTGTTGCAATTCATTTTTTTAAAATGTATTTAATTATTATCGAGTTAGCTCTAAAATGATCAATAATTGTATATAATAATAATAATACTATTGGTTATATTTAAATAAAACAATATCAAAATTTAACAGTCCATCAAAAAATTAGTTAGACAAAAACAAAATGACAAGACTTTAAAATTCTTACTTTATAACATACCTGACTGATTTAAATTTTATTCCACACATCGAATTAATCTATTAACAGTGAATGACAGAATTTTGCTGGTTACTGTCAGCATGTAATGGAATTTAATTCCAGAAGAGGGCAGCAGAGAACAGCGATCTGTTGCCTTTCATCACGTGACGTGGGCCTACTGCACAACACAACAATATTGCAGTGCTCTTCTCATATCTCTCCGTTTCCTTTCATCTCTGCTCCATTCCATGCAGCTCAACTCCATTTTCTTCACCTCAAGTAAAAGGTAAGGAACATCTGCAGCCATGACGGACAGCTGCCAGAGGCAGGGCGACATTACAAAACCCGAGGGCACGTTGCGAGAGATCCGGATCAACTTGCTTGAGTGTAAAGTCTGCTTTGAAAAGTTCAACACTCAGCAGGCCGAGCGTAGACCGCAGAACCTGTCGTGCGGTCACGTTCTGTGTATGGAATGCGTGGGGGCTCTGTCCCACCCTCTCCTGAGGAAGCTGGAGTGCCCCTTCTGTCGACAGCTGTGCCCCGTTGACGCCACCTCCCACTGTCAGCCTCTTTGTGACCTGCAGGAGCTGCTCTTGTTCACTCCTGCTTTTCATCACAAGGAGAAACAAGAAGATGAAGAAGAAGCCTCAGGTGTGAGTGGCAAAACCTTACGACTCACTTTGACTTTTGGCGGCTGGGGGATTCTTATTAATCCTACTGGATTGGCGGTGATGCCATCTTCAGGGACTTTGTTTGTGGTGCATGAAGGTGAGAAGAGGGTGGTGGTATTTACTCCTCAAGGGAAGAAGCGGCACGCTTTTGGAAAAAATGGACACGCCGCTGAGGAGGTTTGTTACCCGGTGGATGTGGCGGTGACCCCCTGCGGTCACGTGGTGGTGACCGACGCGGGCGATAAAGCCGTCAAGGTGTTTACATCCAGGGGAAACCACGTGATCACGGTTAAGGCCGGCTTCTCGCTGCCGTGGGGAGTGGACACGGATCGCGGCGGGCGTATCCTGGTCTCGGACGTCCAGGCGGGAACGCTGTCCCGCATTAAGGTGGACTACAAACATGGCGTCACACTGGAGGAGGGAACGGTGGCTTCGCAATTGGACAATCCGAAAGCCGTGGCTTGCTGCAGGACGAGCTGTCACACGGCGGTGATGGAGCATGTGACCGAGCACATAAAGAAACAAAGTTTCTCCAGACTGACCGTGTTCACTCCAGATTTCCACATTCTTTATCAGACGGATAATTTAAGTCTTAGCCTGACAGCCTCGGTCACCATAAACATGTCCGCTGTGACCTTTGACAAAAAGGGACACCTGCTTGTCGTCGACTCCCATCGAGGGATGATTTGGACTTTTGGGAGGGTGCAAAACGGTGCTGCCCTCGTTCCAATTGTAGCAGAGCACCTCATTCGACCCGTTGGATTGGTGCCACTTAACAATACTCTTATCATTGTGGACGGTGGTGACCACACAGTCAAGTTATACTCTTGAGAAGATGGGCTG
Source organism: Syngnathus leptorhynchus (assembly GCF_054491065.1). Classification (NCBI taxonomy): domain Eukaryota; kingdom Metazoa; phylum Chordata; class Actinopteri; order Syngnathiformes; family Syngnathidae; genus Syngnathus; species Syngnathus leptorhynchus. Next base: position 3,778,105 of record NC_141202.1, read on the forward strand.
TGTAGTTAAATTGAAATATTAGCTATGGATAGTAGCTTAGCAAGACAAATAGTTGGCTAAGCAAACTATTTAGATTCTTAATTTAGCAATAAAATAGGAGTTAGACCTCCCAAATGTATTTTCCATGTGTTTAATGAGTGCAATATGAGTTTGACTTTTTAACTTGGAACTTTTTATTTATTGATTGATATGCACATTTAATAAAAGGATATGCTTATTGAAAATGTGATGTGGTGAAAATGTTTTTTCTTGGTTTGTGCAGTTTGTTGCAGTTGCAATATCAAGATTTGATGTCTGGCTTGTGTTGGGAAGAGATAGCGATATGTGATATGATATTTAAAAGTAGAAAAATAAAAGTCGTTTTCTAAAATAAATCAAAAACAAAGCATAACAGCTAAATGCCAATTCACCATGTCTGCTTGGAACTCTGGATCAACATTGACAAAGAACAAAATGGGTTTATATTCATTCCGGATTTTTTAAAATGGTGTAATTTTTTTCCACTGCTGCGAACCGCTAAAATTGGATAGTAGGCCCATAAATAGCCCACAGGCCACAGGTTGGTCACCACTGTGTAGCTCATGTCTAAATGTCGTGCCCGCGGTGAGTAAAAACATTTATTATTGGGTGAAAATGAAATTTCACGGCTGTGTGAAAAATAAACCCTCTCCATCACATGTCTGTCTGGCCCTCGTCTAATGAGCGGCGGGGTGGGCTCGCCCCTGTTTAGTGCACAGTGCAAAAAAAAAAATGGTTTGCCCCTCTTTTGGTGCTTTGGTGCAGCCTCCACAGCACGCCAGAGGAGAGCAGTCGAGCTCCCGGACGGTCGGTGGAGGGAGGAAGATGGCGGTGGGGATGCTGTGTGGAAGCGGGGTCGAGCTCTGGATTTCTATCTAAAAATCGAACTTGATGGATATAAAGGATAAGCATGGACGCTTTCCTGACGTTTCTTTTTGACGCGCGAACGCTTTAGGGGCGATTTGAGTCGCAATCTGTCGCCTTTTGACACGGTACAGATTCGGACTTGTTGTCTGAAGACTTTCCCCTCGTTGAGTGCAGCAGAAAAGCGAAAAGTAGACAAAAAATGTCGGATACAAAAGTCAAAGTTGCCGTGAGGGTTCGGCCCATGAACCGGAGAGGTAAGTCTTTTTTTTTTTTTTTTTTTTTAATTATTTTTTTAAGTGCGTTGTGTGTGTTGTAAAAATCCGCTAACTTTTCATCCCATCGCTTTTCAAAGAGCGTCACTTGGGTTGACTTATGGAGTTTTAACGGAATCAAATCAAGTCGTTTTTCTACTTTGTTTTCCAAAACAAACATCTTCGGACAGAAATTGAGCTGAACACCAAATGCGTGGTGGATATGGAGGACAACCAGACGGTTCTGTACGCGCCACCCTCCAATGCAAAAGGAGACAACAGGTAAAAAAAAAAAAAAAATACAACTCCATAGTGTTATTTAAATATTATCACTCCAACTAGATTATATTTGAATTGTGGTTGCCCACCCTGCAAAATGTTTCACTTTTATAGTTTGGATTACTGTGTCACCAAATATTTGAAGCACCGTGGGGCTCCCGAGGTGTTATGTAAACGTCTGACCCCAAGTGCAAGTGCACAAATAACTTTCACCGAGCTTGTCGTGCAGTATGCAATAACAAAACTTCGTCATATCATGTTGTACCGTGTTGTCATAACACATCTGCCTCAAAGTTCGGAGCTTCTGGGATGGAATGTTGACCATTCTGTGAATATTTACTTGTCAACCTGTTTGTTTGTTTTTTAAAAAGGTGTCATGTACTTTAAACAAATTGGTTCACACTTTCACATTAATCAAATATATATAAGCCAATATTATGACCTTTTACAGCAAAAAAAAATGTTTACACTTTCACATAAATCAAGTATATAAGCCAATATTGTGACCTTTTGCAAAAGTAAAATATGAATACATTTAAATAGGTCATTTTCCTGCCACCAAAGCAAGTTGTGACTTGTTAATTGTGCATTGCAATTGTCACGTTGAATGTAGTTTGTAAAATTGCTAACCAAGTGATATGCGACCCCCATGATGAAGTCCAATGTATGTGCAACTTGATATGTTGTCTCATTCATGTTAAGTTTCCAATAGCCAATAGCTCAGTATAACAATTGTAATGCATTTGAACCTACCCGATGAATCTCTCAAGGTTTTGCCGCTGAGCTAATTTAAGCGAAGGGTGCCGGGTAACACGACAGTGCTGAGCATTGGGGTAGAGGACGGGCACTTAATGTCAGAAATAGAAGCTGTAAAAAATTATGGATCACACTCAGACTTTATGAAAGCAAATAAAGTGTGACATCATTATAATGCTGCTTAAGATGACGTTTAAGTGGATGTATTATAGCTGTCACATTAGACAGTTTTGATTTACCATTGGTGCAATATAGTGGGATTTTCCCCATAGGAAATTTTAAAAGGGATATTATATATTTTCATCAGTTAATTTGGTAAAATTTCATATACTTTTGTTATCTTTAAAAGTGCATTTTGCCACTTGCCATTGACTGTAAATGACATCTCATGTGCTGAGGGCTCATGGAGCAACCAATCACGACTCACCTGGCTAATGTCACATGTCCAAACAAAAAGCAGATGAGCCGTGATTGGTCAATCTTGATCAAATTAATTTTAGACTAAATCTTAACTTTTTACTGCTGAAAATAGCTAAATAAATTCACTATCCATTTAAGGTTGAAGTAAGTGTGCATTTTGCCACGTTTAACAGGTGTTGGTGTGAAACTGCTTGTTATTTCTTTCGACTTTATCATATTTGGAATGCTAATTTGAGATTTGATGTCCATTGTAACAAATCATGTAAAATTTTGTTGTCCAGCCTTGCTGCATATATTTTGACTTGACACCAAGTAAGCAGTCTTGCTGCTGGTGATTTGGTTCCTTGTGTTTAGACTACAGTGGTTTTGCGAAGGCATATAATTTTCTCTCTTGCTGATGGTGGAACTGCGAGAAAAGTTTTTTGCTCCCGCTGCAGCCATGTTTTGAGGACACCTGTTGCTGTGTGTTGGAGAAGTGTCAGTTTTAGTGGCTATCAAATATGGCTGCAGGGGGACTTAGTCATGGGAACTTTTCTTCTCCCATGGGAACAGAGAGTAAAAGACGTACGGATGGATTTTTGTCTTTCTAAAAATACAGAAGTGGAATTAAGTTTGGGATTCAGATCTCATGACGCGTCAAAAATTGAAAATTGTGTTTTCCACAGACGGACCACACAGCAAATGAGAATTGCTTTGATGGTTGAGCTTGATTCTTTACACTTCACTGTATTATGGTAACACTCGTGATCACTAAGCTGCTGGGGAGGCAGGTTAAGTTTTCCCTAAATTCCTAATGGTCTTTCTCACCTTTCATCTGCACGTTATGCTGGCACCACGTAGCACATTTGACATGGGAATGCTTATGTTCTGTCGACACAATGGTTTAATGGGGGGGGGGGGCTGAGAAACACCTGAGGCTGCTGTCTGTGGTGGAGATGAGTGGAGGGGCATCATGACAAGGAAACACCCCTCGAGAGGGGGGGGGGGGACGTATCACAATTCGTCATGTTCCAACCTGCCTGCCAACACAACTGAATACAAAGCTGTCAAGACTTATAAAATACCTTTTGAAAGCGAGATATGATCAAACTTGGGTGTGTGTTTCCCATCAACAATAATGATAACAGCGCCCAGATGTTTATGTAGCGGTTAGCTTGACAGGTTAAACTTTTAAGCCTTGATAGAATACCGAACTCATTTAGATGTTTTCAGCAGTAAAACATTACTATTTTGTATAAAATGGATTTGTTAACGTAATTAATTTTTTGTACAATTAGCACCTTTAAAAAACAAAAAAAACGCATTTTGCCACTTGCTCTCGACGTAAAATGACATCACGTACTCAGGGCTCAGGTATCGACCAATCACAGCTCGGCTTTTGAATGTCACATGACCAAATTTGAAAAAAAGAGCTTAAAGTTTTTACTAATAATCATTTCCATCATGTAAAATGCTAAATTGCTAAATGCTAAACCCACATCATTGTCTGTATCAATAAAATGTCAATGTATTCAAACATACATCCAACATTCTTTCTTTTTATATGATTTGAGCAGCTCTCTGGCTTTTCAAAACACGCCTTTCTAAAATGACAAGCTGCCTTGTCCGGTGACTGCCCTCAGGAATGTTCCCTTTGTCTAGATATGATTGTGTCCACTCATCAACATTTCCACGTAGAAAGATGCTCTGAGATCTTCCTATCTTACAAATACATTTATCAAACACACAGTTCACATAAATTGACTTGGTAGTCCAAATCACAAAAGGCCTATTTGTTCAAAGGCTTGTCCCATTGTTTTCATCGTTCTACACACAATGGAGAAAAGATGGCGTCGTCCATCTTTGTTGCGTCTGTGGCTCATCAAGCTCAGATGTGGTTTCTCTTGCAATGAGAACAAAGAATTCTCTCGTTGGTGTTTAGGAATTTACACAACAATTTTGGTTTTCTCTCAAACGAACCGAGCAGGCTTCCGGTCTTTAGCGGCAAAGAAATCAATTGTGACAGCAATAATGTCTTTCGTTGTGTGTTTCTCAGCCATCTTGTTTCTTTTGTGACCTTTTGTCCTTAGCGGCCATACGCCAAACCTATTCAAACATGTGACATCTACAAGTAGGCAGGGTCAAAAGAGGTGTGTCCCGATAGTAAATGTCACTTGATATCTTTTGGGAAAGAGAGTTGCATCGAAATTGACTAACTTGGATTCCCTTTGAAGCGCCGCTTGTGAAAGTGATTTAATGCTTCTGGGGCGGCGTATCATTCAGTATGCTAGGCCCGCGGACCCACCTCGTCACTGCGGCGTCACACATGCTTGAGAGGACACGATTGGAGCCGAATTGCTTCATCTGCGCTGTTGGCATGTGCGAAGGAAAATTCCCCAACAGGAGCATCCGGCGCATTGCTCCTCATTAAGACTGTTTTTGACAGTCTGAACTTGGCTTTTATGTCGGAACTTTGACTCACAAGGCTGGTCGTTTGTCTTGGCCGCGTGTTTGCAGAGTTGTTGCCGAGCAACAACTGTTGCCGAGACATGCAGGAGTAAGCCGACTTGTAAAATATAAATGATGCACGTTTTTTTTCTCAAGTGCAAAATAATTCTGTTACATAATTCACATGTAATTTATAGTTCACGCTTTTTGTTTAATTTTGAAGCACATCCAGCAGCTCTTATCTGCTCATGACCTATTTTAAACTCTTTATTTCTATAATGGGATGGAAAATATTCTCTGTGGAACCTATTTGAATGCCAGTGTCATACTGAATAAATTAATGGTGCCCAAGGGAGTGGGGTCAAAACTAAGGTCGGAGTGGATGTAACTCAACTTTTCATAGCTCACATATTGTTCTTCTTTGGTTGTTGCAATTGGACAAACAGCGCCTCCGCTGGTTGCTTTAAGACATTTCGACAATGATTAATTACACATAATTGACCACATTCTCCAATTTATTTTTAAATAAATTGTTATTTCCAGCCTCACTGTTAAGCAGCAAACATTTACATTTCACGTTTGTTGACATTTCAGCCTTGTCTGCTCGACTGAGTGTCCTTGCCTACTTCATGGAATTATTTTTTTTTTTTAACAATCCCACACAAGACTCAGTGTATTATTTTTTCTGAGTCTGTGCAGCAAGGTGATCTCCTACTTTGAGTGGGTGGGAGCTTGATTCGTTCTAAACATACTCGGGGAATATTTGAAATGTTAGCCTGGCCTCCAGAGCAGCGCAATCTGCTGTAACCCAAAACTGACACACTACGTTGTGTTTGGCTCAAATCTCTTCTGACTTGTAATTGTCTGAAACACGTTGACAGGCGAGTAGGGGAAAGAGTCTTATGTGTGGTTAAATTGAGGTTAAATGGTTTGGAGGGCTCGAGATTTAGCAATCAGATGGAATTTGAATCTCTTTGGTGAATGTTTGTGTGAGACTGTTTTTGTGTGTGTGACTTGACATCGGTCCATTTAAGAAGCAGGATTATCTCATTAGACTGTTTATCTGAAATTACTTCATTTGTAAATTTGGAGCGACCACATCTGCTCTTGTGAACGCTCTATTTGGGAGATTGGAAGATGGTCATGTATATCGTGCTCGTCTGTGACTGTAAATTCCTGAGAGGCTTTTTAAAAATATTTTATGATAAATGCGGTGTTGCTGGATGATGCATTCTGTATGTAATCTTGTGTGTTTGTTTCCCGCTGGGCTGGAAGAGGACATTTTTTTGACAACATAATGACCCAGTGGCCTTAATCCTGTTCCATATCCACGGGGGGATCCCGCTGCGGGCACTCCCACCCTTCATAATTTTTATTTGGGGAGTATACAGTATCTAAAACTCTACAGAAGACATCAACCAATCGTGCCTACCAGCTCGTAATGGAAAAAAAACAAAAAAAACAAAGTCTGTCTCAAGGGAGATATTTTCTACTTGAAATTTAACAATAAGGCCGATAAGATCACCTTGCTTTAGGGGGGGTTGGGTGAATTGTTACTGTTTTTGTCTTCCAGCCATGCTGAGAAATTTTCCGGATGTCTTATCATGGAACGGCTGGCTGGAAGGCCGGGAGCCAATGTGCGGCCACGGCGACACACTTCACACGAAGTACAATGAAGCGCATAAAACCAGCAGCGTTAGCCTCGTGTGTGCTGAACCGCAACATAAGCCCTCCAACCTTAACATGTCATACACGCTAAATTTTAAACAAATCGCCTCGAGGTTGCACCTTCCGAGCTTTGTGACCGAGTCGCCGCGACCGGCACTGAAATGCATTTGCACGACTTTTAACAATAATAAATATTGCATGCATTGAAAAGTGATTTCTTGCACATTGTTAAGATAGAGACAAATATCTGGTGAGATTAAAAGATTATATTGGGAGGCTTGAGTAGTGCTGGAATTTATGTAGGGAAGGCTCTTAAAGTGATCGAAGCAACTGCAAAAAATAATGTACAAGTCATGAATGGAGTCTGCGTTTGTCTTTAGTAAGGAAGTAATTGTGTTAACAAAACCTATATATAGCAAGATGGATACAATTCTCTCTATTGTCTCGCTCGGGATTCTCCACATACCACATGTGGCCGTTTATATTGTACACCCAGAAGGAAAATGTTCCTCAAAATTCCCACAGAATGACTTTTGCAACACCAAGTGGAACGTGTCCCAAAAGAGTAGAAGCTGTTTTATTTCATGTCGCTTTAATGGCCAGTTGTTTTTTTGACTAATTTCATCATACTGCGGCTAACTCGATCTGGGTGGACCCGCGGTTTAAAAATGTAATCGTTCATAACTCGAGTCAAACTTTTTGTCCTTACTTCCTGCATCTGGGTATGCTGAGTGCAGCCATCCCCAACTTGGCCTCTTTGTTAAGTCCACAGGCAGAAGATCTATTTACTCAACAGAGTCAGTGGGACGATGAATGCTAAATCTCTTGCCTCGCTTAGTTCCACTGGCCTACTCCTGAACCCAATCACAGCAGTGACCAGCAGGAAGTTCTACTTGGAAGTGAACAGAAGCAAAAACAAAGACTGATTTAGTGTATACACGCGCAAGTTTCCTGGCCACATCCAAGAATATTTAATTTGTCTTTAGCATGTTATTATTATTAAAGCTCAATATTCCTAACAGCTCTTTTTGTCTTCTGTTTGTTCCCCACCTTGGACTCCTCCTGCGTATGATGGATTTGCACGTCATTCAGCAGGAAACAATCGAAGGTATGTACCTTACTGTCTTGTGTTCTTCAAATGACCATGCGAACATATCAGAGACGCTGAAAATGGTTTCCTTGAGGATGTGAGAAGCATCCTGCGTATGTCTTTACACAAAGGCTGTGATTGAGGGCGTTTTAGTCTCTGGGTTGGTCAGCAGGCGCCGGATAGATGTCCGTGTGAATGTGTCAGCGCTTTAAGATGTGCTGAGCACCCACAAAGGCGCTACAATGAGAGCAGGATGTGCGTGGACACTGGGCTAGTGTGTGCGCGTGCATTGAAAGCTGCATTGTTGCAAATGCACCCCCCCCCCTCCACTTCTTCTCCTTGACGCCTCACTACTGAGCTTGACCGGTTCGGGGATGGTTCATACATTGAGGATCGTCTTTTGTGTCGAGTACACTCGTTGACGGGGTCCAGGGGGGATCGGGTCTCTCGGGCCTGTAACCTGAATTTACCCTGACACTAGACCCAGCACGTGTCTGCTGATTTTATTTTTACTGTTTCAACATACGTTGTAGTCCAATATGCAATATTTGTCTAATTACTCGGAATTATGTATAAGGCGGTATCAGATTTGACATGTTTTATTAAAATGCTTATCAAATTAATGGCCCATTCTCTAAAAGAAATTTCAATTTTTTGCTGTTTTTGGATGTGGTAAAACCAAAGCAGAAATCGGATCTCAATGATGAGACGTTTGCTAGCATTCGCATTGTCGGCTACAAACAGCCAAGATTAATATTTTCAAATAAAAATGTTGTCACAGTTTTTTAACGGCGGTTTTTATACACAGTAGTATAGTTTTTATTTTGTTGTCAAATCGACAAGATAAGAAATGGTTGCTTTGTTGCCTTTGGCTAGTTAGCTAGCTTCTCTGCCTTGATTAGCATCTTCCAACCTCAGCAGGTGGTTTTCTTGAACTATTTGCTTCCTTTAGTCCGTACTGGTCTGATTGAAATGTTATTGTCGGATCGCTTGGTTGTTAGCGTTGGACTGACGTCTTATTTGACCACACGCTGGGCCACTTTGATTATGCCTGATTACAAGTGCAAAAACAGGTAGCGGAAATGAAGCTAACCCCTGCGGGAGACTTGAAAAGACTCTATTGTCCAATCAAGAACTTTTTTTTTTATGGCGTCACACAGGCTGGTGGACAGTCCAGAGGAGTCTGCTCGGTCAGTAGCTAGCAAAGCAGCTCTAATTGAGAATGATGGCACTTTTTGTTCCTTGCAAACTCATTTGACTGAAGTCACAAGAACAGGTTTATCTGTGTCAGCTTCTCATGCTGACTGTGCAAAAGCAGAAGCTTCCCAGTAAATAGCCCCTATCGTGATTTGTAAGAACTTCGGGAAGGGAGGTTCTTTGAAAGCAATTTGTAACGACGACAGCAGCGCAATCTTTTAATGTGATTTTATGGAGACAATGATGAGCTATTTGAATGTTCTGTCAACACACACACGGACGGGTTTATGCTATAAGAGTCTATTTTCTCGTAGAGAGCATCTCTCTATGTCACTCGTCCAGAGCTAGCTCATGCAGGTGCCTCTAGGATACATAGCAAAGGGTTTCTTCTGCTCAATTCCGTGTTGTGAAAGGCAGCAGCTAGGGCTGTGAGCCAGCATGCACCGCCGGGAAGCGCTCCGGCCCCGTTTCCTTGGAGACAAGGGTCACTGAGTGCTGGAATTTCTTGGGGGAGCGCTGACCCTGATTTATGAATTCATTTAGCCGCAACCACGATGACAAAAGCGCTAACAGTGGATTTGTACAGAGCGTCTTAATGAGCATTACTTTGAACAATAAGCTCAGTTTGTCTGTATCTTACTCTCGCAGACATGCTCTATCCCGCTGATTTATTCGCACGGCACGGCACAATAAGCTTGATTATGGAAGCGGGATCAGGTCGTGTCGGAGTGTAAACGCTCGGACAGGTGTGGAAAATGTGTCGGTGATCTCTTTGCTGTCTTCTCCGCAGGTGTTTGCCTTTGACCACTGTTTCTGGTCCATGGATGAGTCCAACGTTCCCAAATATGCCGGTGAGTCACACGTGATAAGTCTTCGCTCCTCCCTAGAGAGCTCCAAACACGCATTACATTTCAATAATTTGGCTGCTAGCGCTTTGGGAGTCAAATGTCCTTGTGCTGGATTAAAAAAACACTTAAATATAATAATAAATGTAAATATATAAATAATATGTATATTATAAATATAATGATCATAATAATAATTTAATAATGGCTACAAGGCTTCACATTACAACTAGAAAAAGAATAATTTAACCTACATTTCGCACAAACATAAACAAATCGAACACTTTATCCATCTTTGAAACAAATGAAATGCCTCACTCCTCTCCTGCCAACTAACAAAAATATCAACAACCTCCTTGGCCGTGGGAACAATATGAAAGTGTTTATATTTACATGTGCATTATTTTTCTAGCACTCTTAATTCACGTCCTTGCGCATATCTAATCAGATACTACTATTCATATCGCTAATGAATGCTTTACGCAACATTTCACGCAAGAAAATTGGTTCATTTGTGCAAGTGGAACATTTTTCATTCGGATTGTGGCTCTTTTGCTCGCCACTCGGTTTTGTGATGGAGATGTCATCTACACGGAGAGGACAATATGACCACTCGGGGCACCGCCTGAAGCTGGCACAGCCGAGGCTTTATTTAGCTTATTAAACAGCTGTTCTATTTAGAAGTAGCACGACACAAGAGACTGCGCGGCACAGACAAATACTTTCGACATGACCAGGCAGCAAGCACTCACCGGATTTGTGTTTAGAGTTCTCGTTAACTCTTCTCATTTGCCACCAATGAAAAGCAATGATTATCTGTTTACACTAATCGCCTTGGTAACTGAGTCTTTGTCCAAAAGGTCAAGAGGTGGTGTTCAAGTGCCTTGGAGAGGGAATACTTGAAAATGCATTCCAGGGATATAATGCCTGCATATTTGCTTATGGACAAACAGGTACATTTTGAATTATCCAGAATAGTTCTCATTGGAAAGATGGTTTTGAGTTGGACTAATGCTTGGGAGAAAATAGCCTGGAGGGGGAAAATTTTTTCCAAAGTTTGTTTCATATCTCAAGAAATAAAGCAAATCATATTAGGGGAAAACAAAGCTAAACTTGTTTTGGTTTCAGTCAAAACCTTTGGGGGAGAGAAAAAAATCGATTAAATCTGCCTTCAGAGATTTTATTTTATGATCATATCAGCCCGAACGTCTTGTGAGACTCAAATAAATTTAAAGCACTTTTGTTGTTTTTATAGGTTCTGGCAAATCATTTTCCATGATGGGAAACGGGGAGCAGCCGGGTTTGATCCCTCGACTGTGCTGCACGCTGTTCGAGAGGGTCCACCAAGAGTCCAATGAGGGCCACACTTTTAAAATTGAAGTGTCTTACATGGAAATCTACAACGAGAAAGTCCGCGACCTCCTGGATCCCAAAGGGTGAGTCTGATGGGTGGTCTTGTGCTTTTTCTTGAGTAGTAAACACACGTGACCTAAATCTGCTCGGTGAAGCCAATGAGCTAATGCTTTGGACTTGCGGTGACACACAGCTGCTTGCACAAACTTTGTCATTTTTCCTGATTCATTCCGACTCCAGCGTGAGCCGTGACCTCGCTGGCTGCTGCTCCCACTTGGGCTGTTCGTGGCTCAGCCTGACTCAGGACTGTAACGGAGCCAAGTAGGAAGCCTCGGCCATTTCCCGCAGTTGATTGGTTTACTATTTACACTTGCGGGTCTTCAAGCCGCTGCCATTGTTGTGACTTGTCTCACAAATGTGTCTCCATTCAGGATGGAAAGACGAACTTTCCCGTAGTTTGAATGGAGATGTTGGAGTGGCATTGTGATTTTTGAAAGTACGGGTGATGGATGGCTAAAGTTAAAATGCGGCGCGGCTCAGACCCCATGTCCACTTTTTAAAATGACTTTGGTTTTGCGAAATAGTCATTTCCAGTCTGCAGTAAATTGGCTGACGAAATCAATAACGCATTTGCAAATTCCGACGATTGGGCTGAATTCAAGAAATTGTCCAACCACTGACCTGTTACCCAAAAACTTAATTTTCATCGACATCAAATATTTTGTGTAGCTAAAATGCTTTACAAAATATATTTTCATTCCCAGATGGGTAGAAAAAGGTCCCTCTTCATTCCTAACATCTGAGGCTCTGTTAAGAATGTAAACATTAAGATTCTCCCCAAAGAAGATGTTGAAAATCAAATCAAAGTGCATGTCATCACTAGCTAACTGACTTTAGCTGTTCAAACCAAAATAAAAACACACTTGCAGCGGGTGGTAGGTCACCATCATGGAAAGGGGAAACCTGGGAGCTGTTAACCGGAGGACACGTCTGCCCAACTGAGTTAGATAGAATGACCTCCCGAGCTATTGGATTTCTCTTCAACAACTAGCAGGCAGCCTTAAAGTGAAAAAATAGTGTCTGGTGATGGGGTTACAGTTCTAAACTGAAAAGTGAGGCACTCTTAAGGGAACAATGTATTCAGGTCCAATGGGGAAACAATGTTGTTTATGCTTTCAAAGAGCCAAAAGCTATTCTCATTGGGCAATAGCTAGCATTGTCCAATAGCGAGCTAGCTGTGTAGCTAGCTAGTTATTACAGAAAATGAACCTAATTAGAAACAAGTGAACAACAGTGATAAACATTTGGACAGTTTTTATCTCTATTTTTCACACTTCAGATTCTTTATGTCATGTCAACCTATATTTATACGGCCATTCTTTGAACAGGATGTTGTTCCCAGCCAAATCTTGTCAGTTAAGAGAGAAATGTGTTTTTAACATCAGCTTCTAAATGTTAAGTCATGTTTCCTCCGGATCTCCTCCAGAATGCGCATCTGGCAACAATTTCAATTCAATGTTTAAACTCCCATACATACTGAAAGTTCAGACATGTCCTTCTCTTATCATATATCATTATTTTTTAGTATTATTGTTATTATGCATGATGTTATTATTTTATTGTATCCAGATGACATCCCGAATCTCGATGAAAAGTTCCTCCTTCTTCAGCAATAGGTGTTGATTTAAATACAACATTTGAAAACAATTCCCATGTGTCTTAAATGCTCTTTGGCAGATTTATTTGGTTGTGTAATTTGGCGCTAGATGAATGAGCAGACACTCCACCCAAATTGTCCTTCTCTGTCCTTCAATCCCATTTTACGCTTGAGGTAAAACTGATGGTGTCAGCACTCCAAATTGCCATAAAAGCCACAAAAGGGCGACTTTAAAGAATGAGGAAATGAAATGTGTTCGGTGCCACGAGAGGCATTTACACTCCTTTTATTCACCAGACCGTTTCTCTTTTAAGGAGCCGACAGTCTCTGAAGGTTCGTGAGCACAAAGTCTTGGGTCCATACGTGGATGGTTTGTCTCAACTGGCCGTGACCAACTTTGAGGTATACCCTTGTCTTGTACAACTGAACAAAATCCACTCAAATTTCACAAATGCAAAAAAAAAAAAAAAATCGAATCGTTGCAGCCAAATAGCACTGAGCTTAACAATGTGGTTTTAATTCTCATGAGCTCCTAATGACACATATAATGTGAATGTGGAATGCACCCGTGTGGTTTTTTGGCGTGGATCGTATGCCAAGCATTGGCGGGGCTTTCCTTAATTAAGTTGAAACATCCCCACCCTTTTTCTGTCGGCCATGTTTGTTTGATATCAATAGACTGGATTTCCTAGAGCTCCGTCTCGCTAAAATGCGTGTGAACATTGGCTGCCTTTTATTGTTCTCAAAAAGGATCTGTTTGCACATTTTTCTTCAAATCCACGGAAATCTGCTCCAAGTTTTCAAACTGTAAAACTTATGAAATGTAAAACTGTTGCCAGTATTTCGACAATAACCAGCAACTAGGATGCACAATTTGTAACATACAGCAACTCAAAAATGACCTATGCGTGATGTCATATGTGGTTTAAAAATATTTTTTATCTCTCGTTTGTCTTCCTCAACTTTAGGACATTGAAGTGCTCATGTCGGAAGGGAACAAATCTCGTACGGTGGCAGCCACCAACATGAATGAGGAGAGCAGCCGATCTCACGCCGTCTTCAGTATTATCGTCACACAAACATTATACGATCTACAATCCGGGGTGGGTCTTTTTGACTCCGCATTAAGACCTAAAGTGTTCCACGAATATATTGACCTCGCAATGAATTGGCTTTATTATCAGAATTCCGGGGAGAAGGTGAGCAAGATGAGTCTAGTTGACCTGGCAGGAAGTGAACGGGTGTCCAAGACGGGAGCTGCTGGCGAGCGACTAAAAGAAGGAAGCAACATCAACAAGTGGGTATATTCCGAGATTAAAAGCCAACGTGCATCGGACACGTCATTAAAAAATTTGGTTGTTGTCCCCGGGAAAGCTAGTTTATTTATTTATTTATTATTTATTAACGGTCTTATTTTTTTGTTTATTTATTGATGTAAAAATGGGGGGGAAAAACAAAAGTCAATTTATATTGGGGGAGTCAGTGTCCCTGCGGCCCCCCCCTCTCTAGCTCCGCCAGTGGTTGTATCATCATCCCTTGATTGGGCCACTTGTCTTTAAATGTAACTTTGCGTTTGGTTGTAGGTCCTTGACCACGTTAGGTTGTGTGATTTCTGCGCTGGCTGATCAGTCTGCAGGAAAAGGGAAGGCCAAATTTGTGCCTTATAGAGACTCAGTCCTCACCTGGCTGCTCAAGGTTTGTAGCCCAACATTCATGATTCTTATTGTCTATCAGAACAAATTTAGAGTAGGAATATTTCTCTTTAGGACAACCTGGGTGGGAACAGCAAGACGGCAATGATCGCCACAGTGAGTCCCGCGGCAGACAACTACGAAGAAACTCTTTCCACTCTGCGTTACGCCGATCGAGCCAAGAGGATCGTCAACCACGCGGTCGTGAACGAAGACCCCAACGCTCGCATCATCCGAGAGCTCCGAGAAGAAGTGGAGAAGCTCAAAGTGCAGCTATCTCAGGCTGAGGTGAGATTTTGAAATCAGCACAACCTTGCATGGCCACTTTACCCTAACATGATCCGGATCTGCTCTCAAGTCCTTGAAGGCTCCTGAACTGAAGGAGAAACTGCACGAATCCGAAAAACTCATAATGGAGATGACCGTTACTTGGGAGGAGAAACTGAGGAAGACAGAAGAGATTGCCACAGTGTGTATAAATATATATATGACATAATATTCATGAAATAAATCTACTTTGCTCACAGGGAAGTCATACTGTGTTTTTGCAGGAGCGCCAAAAGCAACTGGAGAGCATGGGCATCTCTCTGGAAACATCTGGAATTAAAGTGGGTGAAGACAAATGTTTCCTGGTCAACCTGAACGCCGATCCTGCCTTAAATGAGCTACTCGTTTACTATCTGAAGGTACTCATTTTACCGAGGGAGATCTTTTATTTGTTCAGTTGTAGAAAAAATGTTGGCATGCTCAGTTCATAGGTGATTTTTTTTTTTTTCCTACCAAAGTCAGAAATACCTCAAAAGCCAGGGAATCCTATTTGTAATGTGATAAAAGTATTGTAAACAGAAGAGCGATCCTGCAAGACAGACTTGTAGGCGTGTGAGCAAGCACCAACAACAGGCCTTTGTCTAGCTTCTGCCGTTTCAATGTGGAATGACCACTCCAATGTGAAATGGACTCGTTTGTACAGGCTTGGACATCCTTTGAAAAAAAAAAGGAAATGTTTGTCTAACAGCGCCCACTCACTTTTTTTTTTTCCTCCCCCCGGTTGAATCCTTGCAGGCGCAGTCTTGTTTCCTCATTTTGTCTCAATAAATTAGGCCAAACATGGGGAAGGCGAAGATAATTCCTTTCAGACCTCTTTTAATATGTCTTCCACCTGTGTGTAGGAGAGCACGCATGTCGGCGCTGACACTTCTCAGGACATCCAGCTGTTTGGGATCGGGATCCAACCGCTGCACTGTGTATTGGAATTGTGCCCGGATGGTGATGTCACCTTGATGCCCATAGGGAACGCCCGGTGAGCTGCAGTAAAAAAAAACTACAACGACTTTGTCCGTTGAAGCTTCACATGAGCTCATTGTCGAGGAATTTGAGTTCTCTGCTTTCAAAGCACGAGCGTGTTTTTTTTCCCCCCCTCTAGACGCAAATGAATTGTTCAAGAAAGGATGCAGATAATAATCCGACTTGACGTTTTCTTCGCAGTACCTGTGTGAATGGAACAATGATCGATTCTTTGGTTCATCTTTGGCATGGAGATCGGATCTTATGGGGCAACAACCACTTTTTTAGGTGTGCCGCATTTTGACTTGGAACCCAATAGGATGAGTTGGAAGGCTAAAAATGGAATCTGTCACAGGATCAATTTGCCAAAACGAAAACGGCGGGACCGTTTGAAGGAACTGGAAAGGACCTCTCCCAGGGACAGCTTTGTGGAGGTGGATGTGGAGACCGCCAGTGAAGCATCTTCTGAGCAGGACTACAGCTATGAGTTTGCCCAAATGGAAGTCATAATGAAGACTCTGGGAAACAATGGTAATTTTTTTCAGCTCTCGATACATTTCTGTCGCCAGCACATAGCAACCAAAAAATTCCATATATCATATTTATATATTTTACCAGGGGTGTGTAGACTTTTATATCATCTGTATTCTAATTCATTTTTAGTTCTTCCAAGAATTTCCTGTAGCTTCTTCATATTTTATTTTCATATTCATTATATTTTACCAGGGGTGTGTAGACTTTTTATATCATCTGTATTGTAATTAATTTGAATTCTTCCAAGAATTTTCTGCAGCTTCTTCATATCTTTTATTTATATATTATATATTTTACCAGGGGTGTGTAGACTTTTGAAATGTTTAATTTTAAAATTGTAAACAAGACTCGAGCATTGCGTGTGGTTTTCTAGACCCCATGCAGAATGTGGTCCAGGTTTTGGAGAAGCAGTACCTGGAAGAAAAGCGCACGGCTCTGGAAGAACAAAGGTTGATGTACGAGCGGGAGCTGGAATCTCTTCGGCAACAACTTTCTCCCGAGAAAACGCAACAACACCACCGCAGCAACAGCGAGCGCCTCACGTTCCAGACGCACACACCGCACGGCAAGCTGCAACTTTGGACGGAGGAACGGTTGGTGACACACCATGAGCTCATTCAAAAGCGTCAATATTTGTTTTTCATCACTCGCTCGCTACTCAATACAGAAAATCCGTCTATTGCATTTTTAAGTAGGACAGTCGGTTTCCGCTATGCTAGTTTTTCCCCAAACAGCGTTATCCCATAATACGAGGTTCTATCCCAACCTAAAACTTGAGGATAGTGCAAAACAGTGTTTAAAGGAGTGAGTAATGCAAAATTACGACCGCCCTCATAAAGTGAAGATAACCGCCTCTTAAAAAGTCAAGCTTAAAGTTCTGGTTAGGTCAAACCACCAAGCAGCATTCTACTGTCCTGCCTTTAGTCTCCAAGCTTAAATGTGCTCCAAGGGGAAATTCCAATTTTGCGCTTCATCGATTTTTTTTTTTGCCCACTGCCAATTCACACAACGGTTTTCTCACTGTTTAGTTGGATCTCTTTGGATAACTGTTTTTTTTTTTTTTTCTTTGTGTGCGTCAGGGATGAACTTTTCAGACAGAGTCTTTCTCGGCTCAGGGAACAAGTTCTGAAAGCTAACACCCTGGTGCGAGAGGCCAACTTTTTGGCAGAGGAGATGAGCAAACTGACCGACTATCAAGTCACTCTTCAGATTCCCGCAGCCAACCTTAGCGCCAACCGCAAGGTCAGCCGGCTGAGCCCACGCCAAGCAAATCATTTGAACTGTTGCGTCTGCTCGCGGGCCTATCTGACTTGTTTGTTTTCATTCAGCGTGGAGCCATAGTCAGTGAACCAGCCATCCAGGTGCGCAGGAAGGGGAGGGCAACTCAGGTGTGGACCATTGAGAAGCTGGAAAACAAACTGGTGGACATGAGAGATCACTACAGAGACTGGAGAGAAGGCTCAGAAGAAGTGGTAAGAAACACAAGACAGGAGAGTAAAAAAACAAAAAACATTTGTTGATTTAATTTGTTTAATTCAATTAACAGTGCAGCAAGGCAAACGGTAAACACTCTGACCCATTTTACGACGCTCAAGAAAACCACAACCTAATAGGAGTGGCGAACATTTTTCTGGAGTGCCTTTTCCATGATGTCAAACTACAATATGCTGTTCCCATCATCAGCCAGCAGGGGGAGGTAATTTATTTACATCCATTTGATGGTTTTTTTTTTTTTAATTCGTTTTACACTGGAGGTTCGTTTGTACGCACAGTTAGCAGGCAGACTGCACGTGGAGCTGATGCGGGTCAGCGGCGCCGTGCCCGAGCGCCTTTGCGGTGGGGACGACTCCTCTGAGAACTCCAGTGAGAGCGGCTGCTACGAGGTCTTGGACACCAATGGAGAAATTGTCCACATGGCCAAGAGGCTCATTATCAGGGTAGAAGCCGCATTTTTGGTTTGCGTATACCTTGACTCGTGTGACCCCGAGTCTCTTGAAAATTCAAAAAGTCGGGTTTCATGCTGTGTGTGTGTGTGTTTTCTCGTTACAGGTTCGCATCAGGGAGGCGACGGGGCTGCCCCTCAACTTGTCCAACTTTGTTTTCTGTCAGTACAACTTTTGGGAACATGGCGAACCCACAGTGGCCCCCCCAATGGTGAGCCCTGATAGACCTTCCCCTCGGAGCCCAGATGCACAGTTCACTGTCCAGTTTGACCACTGCAAGGTGAGAACCACCTACTGCTTTTTACCACGCTTGCAGGATTACGCTCATTGATTTTGCAGGTGATGGATTTTTTGAGCCTTGGCAAAGGTCTCCAAGTGTGCTATATTTTTAATCGTATTTATATTTTATTTATTTATATTTTATTCATATTTCTTTTTATTTATATTCTTTTTATTTATTTTATTATTATTTTATTGTATTTATTATGATTATTATAATTTATTTATTTTTTTGCAGGACTATGTTGTACATGTGACCGATGACTTTCTGGAGTTCATATCAGATGGAGCGTTGGCAATAGAGGTATGGGGCCATTGCTGTGCTGGGAACGGACGTTCTCCGTGGGAGTTAGACGCTCTGG
The DNA here is from genome assembly GCF_054491065.1 of Syngnathus leptorhynchus. Lineage (NCBI taxonomy): Eukaryota > Metazoa > Chordata > Actinopteri > Syngnathiformes > Syngnathidae > Syngnathus > Syngnathus leptorhynchus. The sequence continues at coordinate 3,797,026 of NC_141202.1, forward strand.
AATCCAAGACTCAGACACTCCGAGACAGGTACGTACAAGTTGAGTTCACGCTCAAGGAGAAAAACGGAAGGATTTGAACCCTTTGATGCACGTTCCACGAAGGTGGAGCGAGGTGTCTCGTAGGATCGAGCTGTGGGTCTCCATCCAGGAGCTCAATGAACAGGGAGAGTACGCCGCTGTGGAGCTGCAGCCTGGAAAAGACATCAGCACGGGAGGAGTCTTCCAACTGCGCCAGGTCGGAGAAAAAAAACACAAAACACAGTGACTGGTGTAATTATGTAAAAAAAAAGAACACATTTTAAAAGCCAGTGCCAGAAGCACCACACTGAGGTTGACGTGTCCAAGCAGGGCCATTCGAGAAGGCTTCAGGTCAGCGTGAAGCCGGTCCAAAAGTCAGGCACCCTGCCTCTGCTGGTGGAGGCCATGCTGTCCGTCTCCATCGGTTGCGTGACTCTACGCTCCTCCAAATTGCAGCGACCCCTCGACACCTACCAGGTCCGTGAAATACATTTTGGACCAAAAATAGAAAATGTTAAGTCGTTCACTACCGTTGACGGCTATACTAGTCAAATATTCATTTTAACTGTGCTGCTGGTAAATGAGTTTATAATGCTACACAACTTGAATATTGAGGGGAAGAAAAAAAATCTGTTTCTTGTAAAAACATGAGAGAGAAATTCTGAGCTGTCAGCTCACACTTACACACACACATATCTGACAGCGTGTGTTCTTCCCTGCCAGAGAGAGGTGCAAGACGATACGGATAGTTATCAGGTACCCTCATCCTGCTGTAATTTAACACACAGCATGAAGGATCACGTGTTTGCGATCAGGCCCTTGCTTGAGGGCCTACGAGGGAGGAGGAAGAGGGCTGTGCCTCTCCCGACTAAAAAAAAAAACCCCCAAAACGTTGCTTTATTAAACAAAACACACACGTTGCTGTAATAACATAACGGCCATTCTTTGGCAGCCAAACACAGCTCCACCCGTCCGTCGCCTACATTTGCACACTAATTTGCTTGCCATTACTGAAGAGCTGCAAGATGATGCTACATGCTACCTAAACACTTGTGTTGCATGGCTGGCACTACTTTGCATGAGGGATGTGCACTGATATCACAAGGTGTGATGCGGTTCGGTTTTGAGTGTGTTTTTTGCGATACAGTATTAACAAATGTGGTCCAAAAAAATAGATACAGCCAATCAGGTCCACCTTATCTTCGTCTGCTTCTAGGAGGAAGATCTCAGCTGCGTAAGAGAGCGATGGTCTGAGGCCTTAATCAAACGACGGGAGTACCTGGATGAACAAATCAAAAAGATCATTAACAAGCACGGTGAGTCTAGAACCTCCCCCGAAAAAGTTTTTTTATTTGTATTCGGTTCTTATGGTTTATTATTGTGATTGGTCTCAATCCATTCAGAGAAGTCAGAGGAAGACATTGAGCGTGAAGCCCGTCTGGTGGAGCAATGGGTCGGCCTGACCGAGGAGAGAAACGCCGTGCTCGTACCTGCGCCTGGAAGCAGAATCCCCGGAGCTCCCGCCGACTGGTATACAATTGGAGCATATTTCTGTCAAATTCATTTGATTTGTTGCTTTTTAAAACCGTGTTTCAAACATCTGCCTGTTAGGACTCCGCCTCTCGGAATAGAAGCTCATATCCCAGTTCTCTTCCTTGATTTGAATGGTGAGTCACACACATTCTTGACATTTGAATCAGGATTCACCACATTAGTCCTAAAAAACAAGCTTTTTTTTTTGTTTTTGGTATTATCGCCGATTAGACTGTGCTGATACAATTAACGATTGTATATTTTAGAATCTCAATATAGATATGTTTTGTTCCACTAGCTGATAATCTGACAGTGAATGAGCAGCTGACGGGTCCTCATGCTGCGGGTGTTAACTCTATCCTACCCAAAGAGCATGGAAGCCAGTTTTTCTATCTCCCCATCATCAAGCACAGCGAGGAAGAAGTGAGTCACCGCTGTGCGTCTACTGCCCTCTTGTGTTCAAAGATGGAACTGCGCAGCTAACTCGCATCCCAAGTGGATCGTTGAGAGTTTTTAAGACATTTCATTCTTTTCAGGTGTCAGCCGTGTGTTCCTGGGACTCATCCATCCACGATTCCGTGCATCTCAATCGGGTCACGTCTCCTCACGAGCGTATCTACTTGATCTTGAAAACCACAGTGCAACTGAGCCACCCCGCCTCAATGGAGCTGGTGCTCCGCAAGAGGATCGCCGTCAACATCTACAACAAGCAGGTTGGCGTGTCGGGAATGTTACAACTCCATTGATCGTTTTGTTTGTTCACTTCATTTGATTTCTCTCTTTCAGAGTTTTACACAGAGTCTCAAAAGGAGAATGTCGCTTAAGAATATGCTTCACTCCTGCGGCGTGATCTACGAGATTGTTTCGAACATACCGAAGGTGCAACATGTTTGAGATGTATTCTAATAAATGCACTCTTCAAAGTCTTGCAATGAACTCCCCTTGTTCCTCATGTCAGGCCTCAGAGGAGCCAGAGGAGAGAGAAACGTTGGCCCTCATGGCTGCTCGTGCAGACGTCGAGGAGACTCCGGATGGAGAAACCTACATTGAGAAATACACTCGGGGAGTTTTGCAAGTGGAGAATATCTTAAGCTTGGAGAGGCTGCGGCAGGTACAGTTAGAGCCATATGGATTGCCCATGTCACAACCTAATACTAAATTCTGATTCATTTATTCTGACCAATTTGACAAATACAATGTATTTTTTTATTTTGGCAAATTCACGTCTCAGTATAATAATGTCATTAAAATACAATTATTATTGTATTGTATATCCATCCATCCCTATCATTATATTATATTATTATAAAATGTATATAAATTATTCGTATATATTATATGATATTATATTATAATTATATTATATTTTTTACATTATATTATATTATATTATATTATTTTCCACAGGCTGTGACAGTGAAGGAAGCACTCTCTACGAAGGGAAGACATCTCAGAAGAAGCCTCAGCACACCAAATGTCCCGCATGTAATGAGCACATTCCTCTCAGTAACTAATAGTTTTGACACGTGTCATGAATAACAAATTTCCCTGCTCTCCAGTCTTCCTGCAGTAAAACCGACCTGACTGGCTGTGAGGATGAAGACCGCAAAGTATGTGAGGTATGCTTCAACACCGTGTTGTCGTTTTTATGAAAGATGGGCTCATTTTTTCAGCTAATATGTTCGATGTATTGATTTATAGGATAACTGTGATCATGGTGACAGCTGCAATCCTCAGAACGGTTCTCTCTGCAGTACACCCATCAAAAACAAAGAAGGATCAGGTAAACCAAATGAGAGAATTTGACAAGAAGTTCTGCACGTTCTTCACGTTCTAAATGATCCATATGTGACTTTCCTTTCCACCCCATCATATCACTGAATGTCTCTGATCAGGCTCAGTTCCGGAGAGTCCTACATTTTTCAACTCCAGTCCTTTCAAGCTTCTATCCCCTCAGCCGTCCAAGTTCCTTAAGTCCCTTCTGCCTGTTAAGGAGGAGAATAAGGTGAAGAAAGTCCTGGAGGCCCGCCCACTGCTGGGAAAAGAGGCAAGAAGGAATGAGTTCAATTTCGAATCCAATGTGATCCTCACTCCTTGCGCATGAATTTGTGCCACTCATACCAACATGCAATTTTTCTAGCTTGACCACAAATTTCCAAAACGCATGCCCACTAAGTCACTGACCCGGCCGGCTAGCCGCATGTATGCACGCAATGTGTTTGTGCGTGAAGTCTGTGCTGTTGTTCTGACCCATCTGCAGAGCATGCGCTCATATGTGGACAACCCCGCACTGCTCCCCCCTCCCTGCCCCTGGCGCAGACCCAGGGCAGGCAGCGAGGGCCACTGCAAGCCCCCCGCCCGCAGACCGCTCAGCCGCACACTACCACACGGTGCCGCTGTAAGTGCTACACACAACACGTTATTGGAAGTGAAAGTCACATGGTCACGGGACGGTGAGAGAGATCACGTTAGCATTGTCGAGGCTACTTTTATACTGCTAATTGTGAAGATGAAAAATGTGCCAAGTCATCAATATTTTGACCTCCGCAGGAATCCGACGAGGAGGACGTTGCGGCGGACGTCCGAGACGGCGACGGCGATGGCGGCGGCTTCCAGGCGTACATCCCTGAGGACTTTGCCAATTTTGACATCTACAACGCCACCCTGGAGAACCGCGGCGACTCGAAGGAGCGGAAGGAGGTGTCTCGTAGCCCCACCGCCAGTAGCTGCACCAGCGGTTACTTTTCCCACAGCGCCTCGAACGCCACGCTATCCGACTTGCCGTTCAGTTCCAGCGAGAGCTCCGATCAACTCAGCTGCAGAGATCCGCAAGACGCCGTCGGATATCATACCGGGAGGGGCTACACGCAAATTAAAGTTCTCCCTGGAAGTGAAGATCAGCAAGTCTTCAACTCACCAACTTCCATACCTATCAGTGTTCCTTGTGGCAAGCTGAGAACTTTTCCTCCACCTCCAATTTGCAATCTCAGTTGCAGTCAGGAGTTCACAGACTTTAAAGGGGCGGATGATACCATTGGCGAAGAGGGCTCGCATCATTTTACAGACGGATGGGAGCAAGACGTCGTTGACGTGACCGCGACACTGAAGACGAGCAACAAGACAGAAACGTGTGACTCTGTTGCTATTATGAAGAACAATTCCGACAACGCCTCAGCCGCTTTACACAAATATCCAATTTCGACCAACACTGTCATTCGCACCATCGCCCCGTCTTCGACGTCCCCGTCCGCTGTTACGTCCTTCTCCAAAGCCCCGCCTCTCAGAGGAGGAGACCCTCCCATCCGCGAACCGGCCCAGGGAGATGTTCCCCACGGGAGTCCCTGTCCCAGCCCCAACCCCAGCAGCACGGAACCCTCGGGTGACTCCAGCGGGGATGAGTGCACCCCCGTCGCCCAGCTCCCCGACTGGATGGCGCCCGGGGAGATGGTGTGGGTGGGTAAACGGCGAGGAATGGTCCATTACGTCGGAGGGGTGGAGTTCGCCAAGGGTATCTGGGTTGGTGTCAAACTGGACCTGGCTGTGGGTGAGTTCATTGAAAGTGAAGCAAAGGAAATACTGCACTGCATAATAGTGAAGTAGTTGAAGATTATATCCACTAGAGGGCGCTGTTTATTTTAACTACAAGTGCTGTGGTGCCTTGCTATAGTCAAAATACTTTAATCTTTTTTTGAACTGATACAATTAAAAGTTTTTCCTATTATTTTTTTTAAGTTAATTATATAATTTAAAATGTAATCTAATTCAAAGGACATTAAACTGCTCCTTTACGTTTATGCTAATATACTTAAGAACATATAACATTCTTAAAATCTTCAAAATAAAATAGTCAAGTAAAACAAGTCTGATGTTCCAGTGTTTTGAATATTGCTGAAATTGTCGTATTGTAACCCTCCCTCAGGTAAGCACAATGGTACAGTCCAGGGGAGAGTTTACTTCCGATGTCCCCCAGGCCACGGAGTGTTTGTGAAGCCATCTCGTCTGACCCGAGATCCACCCTCCATGGAAACGGAACCAACCACTCTCCTCAGATAAGACAAAGACACAGTCTGGGCCACAGCTTTGGCCAAAATTCTGATTTGGTCATTTGTAGGCTTTTATGATCTAATGAAGCTAATCACTGAATATGCACATGCTCATTATGCACATTTTTCCATAAGGGTATATTTTTAAGAGGAAATGCTTAGCTGGGAGTCCATATGGAAATATTACCCACTTGTTTTTTCTTGAGAAAGCATATTTTTGTATGGCGTTATGATCACAACCCCTGAGGCTCATATGATGATTAATCTGGGATACGAACATTACGAATGTACTACTGTCAATAAGCCTTTCGTTGATGTCAGGGGCAACCAAAGAGTTTCATATCTGCTGTTAGTAGTTGACTTGCAAAGGGTGGAAACTTTATAAGGGAAATTCAACCAATTTCTTTTGGGGGGTGGGGGGATTATTGGCAGTTAACTGGAAATTTGGGCGAATTAATCCAAAGCATAAAAGTAAAAAATTTACTGTCCTAACCAGACATTTTTTTTCCCCCATCTAACAGGGGAAAAAAAAATTGTGTGGGTTATATTTTTATCCAATATTTTCCATATTCCTCTCTATAAATTCCAATGATTTCCCCTGTAAAGTTCCCATCTTTAAAAATAGCCCAAATTTTGCATACCAAGTTTTGTTTGAAGAACACAAAGTTTCGTGCCATGTCTCTAATTTCCACATATCCTCAAGATCAACAAGAAAACCTGCATTGCCTTCACTTTGTGACTCTTGAATTATCCTGTTGAAGTACTGTAACACTGTGGATTGAACAATCCCTATCCAGCACGAGAAATCGTGCTGTTTGAACGCTTGCACTGGAAAGGAACTGACTGAGCGGGTTCTCACTCACTCGCTTTCAACTGAGAGGAAGGGCAAAAGCCGTATGATGTCATCTCTGAAGATTTTATAGAGCACTTGGATGAGGATTTTATAGCCTTTATCCAGAATTTGAATACAATGATGCCTTGTCTTTGCTTCCATAAAGGTGGACACATAACCTTAAAAAAAATCAAAGTGTGTTCCTATGTTTATTTTGACGACACCTAATGGCTTTTCCGGAAGCCAGCCGGCCTTATTTGGCTTGACTGATGTGCATCCTTGTTTTTTTTTTGTTTTTTTTTCGTCCATGTGAAATTTATATGTTGACTGATACGTAATACCGCACGTTATTAACAGGTACTCAATAATGCATTATGTCCTATTTAGGATCGAATGACAGTGTGATCAACGGTGTCTCGTTACGGAGGATGAGCTTGTTCGGTATGAACATGTGGCGAACTGCAGACAAGGAAGTTGTGATGCATCTATATATAATGTATATGTTCAAGTTGTAAATAGAAGATCTTTCAGCTGCTCTCCCTTTTGGAGATGTAAATATAAGTGTTTTTTTTTTTAATAGTATTGACGCTATTATGATGTACAGATTTGTATTTATGTTGTATCGCAAAAATTGTTTTCATTGGTACGTGAATGTTCTCGAAAAGAACATTTGCAATCAAACCACTGTGTTGACTTTTTCTGTTGAATTTGGTCAAACATTTGGGTTTTGGGCATTATTATTTCATGTTCTAAAATCCAAAACACAAAGAAAATAATTTGTCAAAAAATGTTCAAATCAAGTTTTTCTATAAATGTTCAAATAAAGTTTTTCTATAAAGAAAAAAGTCCCAATATTTGTTAATACATGCTTTTATTATTAGACAGTAACTTCTCTGGACATGTTTTTGTAAATTCTGACTTTTTCATACCAACAATGTCATTTTTAATGTTTTTTTTTTATCAAAGCAAGCTTTTCATTTAACAGCAACAATGGTAGTAAATGAAAGCGTGAAAATCAGTTTTAACATGTTGCAGTGTATTTTTTTCCCCTCAAGCTAACGTCCAAACAAGACACAATACAAACTTTACTTTCAAACACACAACTGTAAAAACAAGCATAAACATCAATAGATTTCTACAAAAGGACGACAACTGCCATAAAGGACAGTAAGGTCATATAAGGTGATTTATTTCTTTATCATTTAAGTTGTCATATAGGGACAGCACAGGTGGGGCATGTAACATTAACAATGACTGCATTCTATTTTGGTGCCGTGACACTTTGACAGCAGTAACTCTTATTTAGCGTGCACACCTGTGCTTTTCCCTGTGTGACCTTTTCAAATGTACTCAAGAGACACACACTACACATATAAAACATGATACAGCCTGTATTTGTAACCTGTATACATCTAAATGTGGCTACTATTTAAAATGAATCCCCTTTCCTGGAATTTTGACTTCAAGTTTAAAAAAGACATTCACAGTAGACACTGTGTCATGGTAATAGATCCAAATAAATTAGACAAATGTTAAATGAGTACATATTGAGTGTGTAAATGTGTAACAGGAGTGTGTTTGGGAGAAGGAGTCACATTTCCATGGGGGGGGGGGGGCAATTGTGCTCATTGAACCGCAACATTAAGCTCCACTTCCACTAATGAGATCCAATACAAAAAACTGGGAGGAAAAACACAAACAATGCCAATATTTTATTGGCTGTGGTATTGGGTATTAATTTACTGCATCATACTGAGATCTGGAATTATCCTACTTATATAGAGATCATATTCTGTTTTCTAAATACCTCTCATACGCCTGTGGTCACTGCTGGAAGCCCAGCAGCGAGTGGGCCTTGCACAGACATTATGAAAAATACTTTTGGGAATCAAATAATACAATTACCTGAAATTATTATTTAAAAAAAAAATGGAGGACAATGTCTAATTGTGATTAACATGAAGTTATTTTCCCTGCTGTGTGTAGGTCTACCTGATGGCCAATATGGCTGTGTTTGTCCTCTGTAGCTGACTTTAATAAACCTCCTAAATCACCATGACGTCTCTTCTTACCTGTAGATTAAAGTAGAGAACGTACACAGGTGAGTCGACGTCACCCCTAACCACACAAAACACACTTTGGCAGTGCTCCTTATCCAGAGGAGGAAAACCACCTCTACCACCTCCAACCAACAGGGGGCGCTCAGCACACAAGTACCACCTCACTTCAACGCTACAAAATCCCACAATGTAATAAACAAGAGTACATTTTACGTTCATTTTATTTGGGGCACTTTTTACACACTTTGGCCTCCGGTGGGGTACTTCTAGCGGTGGGGCACTTGTAGCGTGATGCTTGGCTCTTGGGTGGAATTATTTCGACGTGTCGCATACTTTGACAAGTGGGCAACAAACTAACAGGTGTCTTCTTCCTCCTCCTCCTTCTCCTCCTCCTCGCTAGCGACAGGAGGACTTGTCCTGTCTAAGCCACACTCTGCACACACTCTGCCTCCACTCAGACGTTTTTTTTTCTTAGCTCTCCCAAGTGCCTTTTTCCATCTAGTTTATTTTGTAACTTATCTAAGTCAATTAACTCCATAAGATATGCATTCGGCTCAGAAAGACACCACCTTCACTAAGATCTTCGTGGGAGGTCTACCTTACCATACCACCGACTCGAGTCTCAGGAAGTACTTCGAGGTCTTCGGGGACATTGAAGAAGCTGTGGTCATCACAGACCGACAGACGGGGAAGTCCAGAGGTTATGGATTTGTAAGTGTGCACTTAAAAAAAAAAAGTTGGTGTTAATGTTGCTTTAGCATGTGCTTTAGCTCAGTTGCTGCCAATATGTGACCTGTTGACATGTGTCCATGTGTCAAGTTAATTGGGAGCACCAAGCAGAAGTGGCAAAGTTACTCTTAAGTCAAAATAAATACAAATATGTATATATTTTTAATCTGTCACTTACAGCTCTGGAGAATACTGTATTGAGACTAAGAGTCAAACCAAACTTAAAAAGTTCTCTGCATTAGGCCTACTGACAGCAGAACTCTTTAATTCCAAAACACAGGTTTATTTATTTTGATGTTTTTTTAAAAGAAAAAAATATTAGAAAAGATATGTCAATGTATGTTGATGTCAGCACAAAGAAAAAAAATGTCTGCACTCAAAATTGTTTCCATATCTTGTTTTTTTTCCTCCCATTGAATCATCTGTGGAGATTGAAAACCCAATTTATTAAGTACCGTCCTTCGGTTTTGGGATCAACTGGTTTAATCATTATTTATAGAAATGCGTGGTTATTGTTTTGAATTATCATTCATTGTCTTCCTACAGGTGACCATGGCAGACCGGGCTTCTGCTGATCGAGCCTGCAAAGACCCCAACCCCATTATAGATGGCAGAAAGGCCAATGTGAACCTGGCCTACCTTGGAGCCAAGCCCAGGGTCATACAGCCAGGTGAGAGGTGCTCATTGTTCATTCCAGGAGGGCTATTTATTTGGATACTCACTCAATATCATCGTAAAGCTACAAAACAGGAAATGTCAACAAAAACAACAAAAATCCTGTAAACTAGAACTGTTGTCCTCCTATGTATAAAGTGGAGATGAAAACAGTTTTCTATTGACACTTTACAGGTGGCAGTGTAAAAAAAAAAATGCCAACAAAAATACTTGAATTGTCTCTTTTTTAAAGAATTATTTTTCCAGTGAAGCGAGTTAGAAATGCTTATTTTTTTTGCTTAATTATTAATATATTAAAAATGTCACTCAAAGGGAATTTTCCACCTTTTCCTTATTGTGTTGTCATTTTTATTGTTCGTTTTTTTATAGCGCTCATATTTAACTTTTTTTGTGCCTTTTCTAGGCTTTGCATTTGGCATGCCTCAGATCCACCCAGCATTCATCCAAAGGCCTTATGGGTATGTTGCACAACCTATGCCCCCCCCCTTCCCCAAAACAAAAACAGGATTGTCACTTTATCATGCCATTTGTATTGATTATCACCTGTTTAAACCCCGTTGAATGAGGACATGTGAGCGATGATGAGCGCTCCTCTCGGCAATCACTGTGACGGAATTGAACATGTGTTCCCCCCCGCCCCCCTCCCCCCCTCTTTAGCCAACTGCCGGATTGACTTCATGTTTGTGTCTCTCTCTGATCTGACAGGCTCGATAACGGTTAAAATAGCAGATGATGATTTGAGGAATAGCTGAGTCTACTATTGGGCAGAGCGCTAAAGTGTTACCTGTAAACATACACAAACGAGCTGAAAATGGTGATTAGATGCATGGGTGTCTTTTTATTTTAATTTTTGGTGTTTTTATTATTTTTTTTGGGTTGGTTTTCATAGCACATAGATTGGTGTGTGCCTTGTTTTCAGTATGATGTGGTGTTCAGCTTAACTTGTGTGCTCATTTCTATTTGGGGCTGGGGAGTTTATTTTTTGTTCACGATTTGAGTTTTTGCTAGGACGGTGTAACTACGAACGCGGTGTTGAATTTTTAATTCTTTGTGCTGAGTGTAGCCTGCTGTTTATTCTGCCTCCTTTGAGTTTTTTTTTTTTTTTTCTTCTTGACGTTGACATTAAGACGTTCATGTTTTGTTGTGAACGGACACAAAAGGATTCTGATGAGACAATTTTCGGATTCCCTGCAACAAAACAAACACTCGGCCTGCATGCGGGAGTTTGGTTTCCTTTCAATTAACCCATCGCTTTGAGTTGGGTTGTACGCCTACAATGCCGGGCAGAAAATAACTCCGCCAACTGGAGACCTCTGGGTCAATAGACAAATGTTACGGGCTGCAGACACGAGATCTGTGCGCGCCTCACGGGCAGCAGCTGTCTCCTACGACGATCTCCGCGGCCTCTCAAATTCGGATGGAAAAAAAACAAAACCCTGTTAATAATGCATAGCATAGGCTTCGCTGCTCAGCTGTGGACAACAGGTGGAAGCCTTTTGGTGCCACGCTGCAGATTATCCATGCGTCCTGGCGACTTACAAAGCACCTTTATTTAGCTGCCCACTTGACTGGAATAACTGTAAAATATGCATCAAAGCAAGGACGGGCTTCTTTGCGAAAGCAGTCCGATTAAAACATAGTCACGGTCGAGGGCCACATTTGTGAAAACTGACGGTCAAAGTCATTTTCTCATCAGAAGTAGTATAACGAAACCAATATAAAAAAATCCTTCTGAATATAAGAACTAAACTACAATCAAAACCAATCAGGGCAAAAGGCGCCTGCCTTACTTTGAAGAATCTAGATTATAAACTATATTTTGTTTTAGTTCACTTTTTTTTGGGTGTTGACCAAATAATTCCATTAAAGTTTCTACATAATGTTGTTTCCAAACTTTTGACAACTACTGTAAAAGAAGAGACTTTTCTTATTTCCTAACCTTCAACAAGGAAAGTGAACTTTGTGACAATGGCATGAATGTAAAAAAAAAAAAACATCCACAAAATACAGAAAAACAACCGCCATTTTTTTACCCCCCCGGCATATAAATGTCAAGGTGGTTTGTCAAAACTAAGAATAGCCAGATGATTATTTCCCAATCTGATATTTTGTGTAAGCCGTGCGATGCGAGACGTCCAAGTCGCCTCATTTGATGAGTGCCCCGCCATGAAAAAGAGATCAGCGTGTCCTTTGGACATGACAAGGGCGGCAAAAATAGCCTTGCCTCCAGCCTCTCCTGTCAATCAACTTGGCATGTGTACATTTGGGGGGGGGGGGGCTCTTGTATGTCCACAAGAAGGACAGATATAACCCTTTCACACCTGCTCTTCAATATATTTTTCTGACTGACTTGCTCCACTTTTATCACTTGAGTAAAGTGAAAAGCACACAAGTTTTTATAAAGTTGACCAAAAAGAAATGACATAGTATGGGATACTTAAGAATGGCTGAACTTTTTTTTGCCACATTTAATTTACAAATTGCACAGATGGTTCAAGTCATTTATAGATGAAGTCATAAAACAAAAGGAGAAAAAAAAAAAAAGCAAAGCTCAAATAAGTTGTAATGTAAGAGGGCTCTTTTAAAGGTTTAATGTCTGAAACAAATGTTTTCTATTTTTTTTGTTTTTAATTCTATGATGAGATCATTTTAATACTTGTTATTTTTGCATTTTTGGTGCATCTGATTACATTTTTTGGACTGTAAGGCACATTTACAATCCTTTAATTTTCTCTAACATTGAAAGTGTGCCTTTTACTCAGGTATGGACGTCAAATTGAAGTCGAATCTAGTTTGACTCATTTGCTGTACTGGTTTGTTTCCCATTGTATACAGTATATGGAAATTTCCCAAAACAGGACCTTATAGTCCGAAAAATGACGCTATGTTGTGTTTATTAGTACATTTGAAGGTTTTAGAAGGGCTTCCACTGCTCAATCGTTCAAACCGTTGCAACTCTCCAGAAGGTAGCTTCGCCCCTACCATTTCTTCAGTTTCCCAATCAGTGAAGTGGACTTGTTTGCAGTTGATTGATTTTGTTTGTGTTGAAGGATCCTAACACGTTTGGGCATGCTTGTACGTGTGCTGTTGACGTGTGGCCACCACCACGTCCACTTCATTTCTTGACGTGGTGTCGTGCGGTCGGCTCGCATTTTATGGCCAGGTTGCGGCGCCGGGTTTTAAGACGTTTTAAGATTCAGGTGCTTTTATTGCGCTTGTGGTTTTTGCTGCTTTCTTAACTTTTCTTATCTCGATAGGGATTTTTCCCCCCCCCAGTTGTTAATGAATGGATTTGCTGTGTTTTTTTTTTTATTTTTGAGGACTGGATTGACGTATTTGTGGCGCCTGCAACGGCTTACCTTTGACATCATTGCCTTTTTTTGTCCCACAGGATCCCAGCTCACTATGTCTACCCTCAGGCCTTTGTCCAGCCCAGTATGGTGATCCCTCATGTTCAACCCTCAAGTGCCACGGCGACAGCTGCCGCAGCTACCTCGCCATACCTCGACTACACTGGAGCCGCTTATGCTCAGTATTCGGCGGCAGCTGCCACCGCTGCCGCGGCAGCTGCCGCCGCCTATGAGCAGTATCCCTACGCGGCCTCCCCGGCCCCGACAGGCTACATGACCACAGCCGGCTACGGCTACACGCTCCAGCAGCCGCTGGCCGCCGCCGCCACCCCGGGTGCGGCGGCGGCCGCCGCCGCCTTCAGCCAGTACCAGCCTCAGCAGCTGCAGACGGATCGTATGCAGTGAAAAGAAAATGACGTGGTTGAGATGTTACTGTACATTGAGGGTCATCCGCACAAGCTTTTAACTTGAAAAAGTGAAGAAAATCACAGGACGTGCAAACAAATGCTGTGTTTTATTCAAATTAGATCAGTATTTTTTTTTTTCATTATTTAATATTTATACATCGACAAAAAAAAAAGATTAACTAAAGCAGACTAACTGAACTTCATGATTCATTTTTGTATATATATATATATTCTCTAAGTGTTTCCTAGCGCATTCAGGTCTTATGATGAAGTGTCTTCCCCAACACTATATACCAAAACGTGTATAGAAATATGAGCGAGTCACTCATGGTGCATTTTTCAGGATTTGTATTAGCTGAATCTATGCAGACCGTTTTCCCTTAAGTATGTACATTAAAAAAAAAAAAAAAAACGTAGGGATATTGGGCTTCTGGGCGAAATTTTAAGATGAACCACAAATGTACAATTTTTAATGCATGACTTGAATCAATACATGATCAGCAGTACGAGACTGCAAACAGGAGGTTCTCAACAGGGCATTGAGTTAAGTGTCAGTTTTGTTAGCAGCTTGCAAATGAGTCAGGCTGGAATACTCGAAATGGTCATGCATCAAGCACCCGTTGTGTATTTTGCCATTCAGTTTGTCAGAGCAGCAGGTTGTGCAAAAAAGGACTGAAACGTTGATTGCACTGCGGGACTTCTGCGACGTCAAAATATTCAAAAAGGTCAAATTGAGTTCACCTCTGAAATTTGTAGTGCATTTTTAGGTTTAACCAAAAAATTCATTTCAATAATCAAGATGGAGGAGAGGGCACTTAGTTCCCTCACTCATGAATTGCACATCAAGCAAGCTCAGCAAAAAACAAAAAAGGTGTTTGTGAATCTTAAATTTTCTTTCCGAATGTGCCTTTTAAATTATGCTATTTATGTATTTATTATGGAAGCTTACAAATAATAAAGTATTTTTGTGTTTGCTTTTTAGTTAGGTCCACTGCAACGTTCATGAAGAGCATGCCGTGAATGTTTAAAGCCTACAGTTTGTATAAAGAACAAAAGACGAGTGGAACAGTAGCAATAACTTTTGTGGATTTATGTTTGTCATATAAACTATTTAATGTTGCTTTTTTTTATATATATATATATATCTATACTTGACCACTTTGATAAGGAATCTTATGAACTTGAAACATCTGATTTCATCTTGACACTGAATGTAAAGTGCAAAGGTATTTTGCCTTGCATTTTACAATGCATAAAAAAAACAGCACATCTGGAAATTTTTATGTGAAATAAAGGGAAATCTACCAACAAAATGTTCATTTTTCTGTTCTATTTTTTCTAATAGGCTCTGAATTCATGTAATATTTTGTATGAAGAAAAATAAAAGTGCTCTCAAGACTATGCCTAATGAGGAAATATGAGTTATTTTACTGCAACAGGAGGCTATTTATAGTATTTCAATTATCACGCCCAATTTTAAAAATAATACGCTTTATCGTAGATGATGATGAAATAATTACGCGACCCGGAAGTGAGAAAATCACGTGATCGTGACGTCACCCACTGTTGTCACTGACACTCCTGCACAGCGCCTGTCTTTACTGTCCTTGTGTAATTCGTAAACATACATACAAACGGAACGTCGACTCAACAACTAGTTGCATCTTAAAATGGCCACGGATAAAACTGCATACACTCGGCTGGACGATGAAATACCTCCGCCGTCGTATGAGGATACTGCGTCAGGCCCGAACATTTTCGTGGACTCTCCCGGCGGTGTCCCTCTACCTCCGCCGTCGTATGCTGATACCACGTCAGGCCCGAACAAGTTCGTGGGCTCTCCCGGCGGTGTCCCTCTACCTTCACCGGCTGCTTTTGGGCCTGGGGTACCTGGGGCTTTCGGTATGAGCAATAAAACATCCTCGCCGTATTCGCCACCTTCCTACGGCTTTCACGACGATATATGCGGTAAGAAACCGTGTGTGTGTTTCATTTCCGACTGTACATGAATGATTATTTGTATCTTCTTGTTGGTAGCTGATCCTTCAGGTGATGCTTACCACAGTGTGGAGGACCCGCCATCATTTGATGATAACGAAGATTTAAGTTTCGGACTGGATAACAAAACTATAAGAAGAGCTTTCATTCGGAAGGTACGGTGAGAAATGTTACAGTGAAACAAATGTTTCAATTTTTTTAATCAATAGATACATTATTATCAGTGGCCTAATACAATGTCACCCATCCTTAATGAAGCCAAAGCACATGTAATCTGACAATAGTCACAATAATGTGATATATTCTTTAACCTGTGCAAAAAAAAAACAACCACCACCAAATAATATTACTGCAGTTTACTGGGTTGCTTAGTTGTGAGAGTCGTCGTTGTTTGTGTCTTTATGATTGTATTATACTGCCCCCCTGTGGTCAAAACACAAACCTGAATAAGGGCAATCTGACACAATGAATGTACTTCATATAACCCAAAAAATGTGTTGCTGCATTCACCCTGCAGGTGTTCTTGGTGCTAACTGCTCAATTGGCAGTTACGTTCAGCTTCGTGATGGTTTTCACCTTCGTAGTCGAAATCAAACTGTTCGCCAGAGCGAACTTCTGGCCATACATCGTGGCCTACGTCATATTCTTTGCGAGCGTGTGCGCCATCAGCTGCTTTGGAGACCTCCGCAGGAAGCATCCATGGAACCTGATTGCATTAGTAAGCAAAATTTTACTTTTTTGGTTTATTCTAAATACATGTTTTGTTTTTGAACCAAATTCTACAATGCAAATTATGTCAAGGTTGTGCATCCCAATAAGAAGCAGTTGTGTGCATTAGTGCATTTCCTTTATTTCAGTTTATTTATTTATTTTTTATCATTCTCACTCTCATAATTGTCTTGTTTTCAGTCCATCCTGACCCTGAGCCTTTCGTATATGGTGGGAATGATTGCCAGCTTTCATGAAACGGACGTAGTGGTCATAGCATTGGGTATCACAGCGGTGGTCTGCTTCACAGTGGTCATCTTCTCTCTCCAGGTTTCTATTTGACACATGCAGCGCAACAAAGTTGAGGAGCAGCATGACTTATAAATGCCATGCTTGTCATCCCTCCACAGACCAAGTATGACTTCACTTCCTGTTATGGTGTGATGTTTGTCTGCTTGGTTGTCCTTATCCTCTTCGGGCTGCTATGCATCATCATGCAGAACAAGGTCCTGCACATATTCTATGCTGGATTGGGAGCCTTGCTTTTCACCTGTGTAAGTCATTCTCACACACGTCCATTTTGAAATTTCTTATGAGTTGTTTCCATTTCATGTCATACAAATGCTTTTGTAGTTGCATTTCGAAAGAGTTCTTTCATTTGTTCCAGTTTTTAGCAGTGGACACCCAGCTACTGCTTGGCAACAAGAAGCTGTCCCTGCATCCTGAAGAATATGTCTTTGCAGCACTCAATCTGTATATGGACGTCATCAATATCTTTCTCTACATTCTCACCATTGTGGGAAGGGCCAGGGGCAACTGAGCCACAGAAAGTGGAAGAAAATGACATCAGAGTGCCCTTTTTGCTGATTGTGTTGGTGGATGTGAGATCTTCTTGTCACTTTTGTTTTTGTTGCAAATCATAGTGGTAAATTGTCTTTTTTTTCTTCACCTTGTCTTTTATAAAAATCTAAATGTTATTCAGTGGGGATACTATTCTGAAAGTTTATGTAGATTGTAATATTTGTCCTCATTAAACCTTTAAGTACATCACAGTTTGTGCAAAAAGTTGTCATACATTTAACCAATTGATCATATTTGCACGTTTTTCCCCCAAAAAACAAAATGGATAATTTCATAGCAGATGAAGATATAAACTATTATTGTCCAAACCCACTAATGCGGTGTTCCTGAAAAACTTTGTTTGAACTGTAGTGCGGTTCAGTTTACACCTTGTACTTTGACCACAATTCATTTCTTATCACAATTTGTCAACAATTTGCCTTTAGTGACAAAGGTGAAACAAAAACATGCCTTTATTTTGCCTTAAACAGAGCTACATAACTTTGCCACCTTAAGAAAGTCAGTTTCTGTGTTGCTCAATGTCAACCTTGCCTGGATCAGGTATGTTCATCACGTGGCCACAGGTGAGATCACGTGACATGGGTTTAAACCACCCGTGTGACGTCATTACGGATCGGCAAAACTCGGTCCATAATGAGGGACTACGTGGTAAGTATTTTACTTCATGAAATCACTCCTTCGTTTACTTAAAACGTAAAGTTTATTATTGAATACGCCAATACAAGACTTGAAATATCACACAAATGAGTAGTTAGATTTACTCCAACTTGTCGTGCTGTCGAAATGGTCCGCTCTAGTTTTCTTGCCGAAAGGTAGGAATGTCTTGAGTTAGCCGTCAAGGCTAACCATCACTGCATACATGACATACATTCGCACATTATATCGGGATTATATCGGGAAACTTGAACACACGTCATCGTACATCATACCCGCAATATCTAACAGTGTATTTTGATTTTATTGTGTTAACAACAATGTTAGCTTAGCATACCTACACAAGAGCGATGACTGGAGTACACACCTGAAGGATGAAGAAATGTCGGAAGTATAACGAGTACGAAAGAAAAGTTTGAATCGCCAGTCATAAAGCAGAATGTGATACAGAAAATAAAAGGACAGCAACATGAGCGAAAGCTACTTTCAACCGATGACTGTCAATATGCAACTTCCTGGTTGTTTGAATGTTCCGCCCGCCCTGGATTCTGCTGACTCATTTGAAATCCATTACAGGCGTTGTAATACTGTTGAAGTAAGACGTTATCTTTTCCTGGCACGTTTTTATGACGCACAATATAGTAGGTTACTAAATAAATTTAAATGTCAATAAATGCATGAGTCATTTTGTATATTTTGTCTCTTGGCGCCCACCTTTTTTTTTTGTCTTATCTTGCACAGTTTCATTTTGAAATTCAAATGAATACTCCAGCTTTTCTGTGTGGAGTTTGCATCCTGCATTCGAAAATGCAACATGGCAAAATAATAAATAATGTAGGGCAGCATGATGCACGTTGTTTTATCGAAAAGGTCAGTGAGCACGGCCATGGCTCATCTTGTAATACCACATTCTATCCTAAAGCCGTGTCATAACATGTATTTTTTTTTTCTTCTCTTTAGTGTTCAGTGGAGGGATGCAGCGACACCTGAATTTAGTCCGGTGAGCTTTGCACCATGGCCCTGCAGACATCCCCATTCTCTAATCGATGTGCTGGAGTCACCCACGCGGCGGGCTGGGTGTTGATTCTGCCATGTTTCTGGTTCCTCGACCGCCTCATCGCCGTGTGCAAGCTGACCACCCTCGAGCGGAGACGAGAGGACACGTGCTACCTCTACCCCCTCAAAGTCGTCTTCGGCTCCATCGTGTTCTTCGTACTCTTTGTGGTGACCGCTCCCGTGGCCTTGCTGGGCTTCCTACTGTGGGCCCCGCTGCAAGCGTGCCGCAGACCCTTCTGCTACCACCGAGAGTCGGCGTCGCTCCAGAGTGAGACTCACACGGGGTTGGAACTTGAGGGGAAGGGGTCGTTCGTCTTCGCCTCGGCCAACTTGTGTCTCTTGCCTGACAGTCTGGCTCGCTTCAACAATCTGGGACACACCCAGAAAAGAGCGGCTGCTATCGGCGAGTGTATCGCTCGGGGCGTGGGCCGACCCAATATCCGTATCGTTATCGACTCTCCCAGCAACTCCGGTCCTCTTAGCTCTTCCAACAGTATACTTCCCACATCGAACGCCTCGACGTACGGCGCGACAGACAGACAGGCCTCAATCCCGAATCTCAACAACGACGTGGTTTACGTCCCCTGTGATGACACAATCGAACCCTCCCATGATATCATCCAGCACAACTCCAACCAGAACTCCAACCGGCAGAATCCTTTGCTCTCTCAGGGACTCGGCCAACCGGGCGAAGTGCCGTGGGAAGTGTCCACCATGTTTCCCGCCCATGTGGACATTCTCTGTTTAGAAGAAGTGTTTGATAAAAGGGCCGCGCAGAAACTCAAACGCGCGCTGAGTCCTTTATTTGCGCACATACTGTACGACATCGGGGGGTACGCCTGCCAACCCCCGTGCAGCTGTTCCTCTTTTAAGTTCTTCAACAGCGGCCTCTTCCTGGCCAGTCGATTCCCCATCGTGGACGCCGAGTACCACTGCTTTCCCAACAGTAAAGGTGAAGACGCGCTGGCTGCCAAGGGCCTCCTTTCCACTAAGGTTTGTTTTAACGACTCCATCAGGCCCACAAATCGATTCAACAAAATCAATTTTTTTTTTTTCCCCCCAGGTGTTCCTCGGGAAAAATCCGAAGCAGACGAAACTGGTTGGTTATTTCAACTGTATCCATCTTCATGCACCAGAAGGTAAAGAAAGATTTCCAGACGAGTCTGAGGAAATTGAAATGTAAACACGACTGACTTTTTAAACAAGGTGAAGGAGCGATCCGCTGTGAGCAGCTGAACATGGTCACCAAGTGGATCGGTGAATTCCAAGCAGCCAATAGGCAGCCGGATGAAGAAGTGCTTTTTGATGTGCTCTGTGGAGACTTCAACTTTGACAACTGCTCACCCGGTGTGTTTTACTCTTCCGCCAGTGCCATTTGCCCCCCCTCCCCAATTTATCCACTTTAATATCAACCTTGTTCTCTCTCGTCTGTTAGATGACACCTTGGAACAAAATCACAGTCTCTTTGAGGAATACAAAGACCCTTGCAGAGCAGGGCCAGGGAAAGAGAAGCCCTGGGTCATCGGTGCGTACGTTTGGCCAAAATACGTCATGTGTCGTTTGATGATCAAAAAATAATATAAACGGTCGTTTCTGCGTTACAGGAACTCTGCTCGAGCAGCCGACATTGTATGACGATGCTGTAAACAGCCCAGAAAAGCTGCAAAAGTAAAACGTGGAAATCCTCTGAATATCAACAGAAATGAAATCATGCCAAGAAAATAATTTTTGTGTCTGTATGCAGAACGTTGGAAAATGACATGCTGAGAAAGCGTTACATCTGCCCTCCCGTGCCCGCCGCTGGCTCACCATTGGTTTACCCCGAAATTGACCAGCCGTGGATTGGACGGAGGATTGATTATATCCTATTTCGGGAAGAGTCCATTTCCAAGCACTGCCAAACCGTATGTAAACACTATTAATGATCCTTTGATATGATATCATATGCTTGTACATTGTTGATGTATAAAATTGATTTTTTTTCTCTTCTTTTAGGAAGTGGAAGAGGTATCATTTATTACCCAGCTGGCTGGCTTGACAGACCATATTCCTGTGGGCTTGAGACTGAATGTCCGAATGGACACTTGACTTTGTTAAAAAGTTAGCGCTAAAAAATTTTTTTTCAGAGAAAGGGAACAAAATGTACCAAAAGTACATTGCTGTATAGCCATAATAATCTTATGTTTACATGGTGTATTTCAATTTTAAGATGGAATGCTGATACACTAGAAATATCAAAAATATCTCAGGTGGTGTTAGTATCGGCTTCTCTGAATACTTTAGTATTCAATACTGCACATTAAGGCTTCTTCTGGATTTTTTAAAATACATAGTTTTTATTTCATTGCAGGAATTCTGTGCAGAAATAAACAATAATTATTGTTTATAAATGCGTTTGCTTTTTCCCTCTTGACACTGTGACCCACTTTTTTCCCTCTAATCTAATTCCAGAACATTTTCTGTAACCATTTCTGTTACAGCCAGGATGACCAGAAAATCTGGTTTCCATTTGTTACATTTCAACGTCACCTGGTGTTGAGACTTCAGAAGTGAAACAGAAAGTTGTTTTTTTTTTTTTTTTTAAACATACCTTGCGTTATATGTATTTTTATATTTTATTTTTATTCTAACAATTCATTCTGTGCCCTTAATTTATCAATGCATAAAAATACCTGCAACACGATTCGGTTGAACTTGGTAGGGGGCGGTATGTACAGCTGC
Source organism: Syngnathus leptorhynchus (assembly GCF_054491065.1). Classification (NCBI taxonomy): domain Eukaryota; kingdom Metazoa; phylum Chordata; class Actinopteri; order Syngnathiformes; family Syngnathidae; genus Syngnathus; species Syngnathus leptorhynchus. The sequence continues at coordinate 3,818,671 of NC_141202.1, forward strand.
ACGGTTTATCGCAGCACACGAAGAAGACCTGCGAACCAATCAAATTCCAAGCACATATTAAACTTCCGTGTTTATCCGGTAAAAGGTTGTCGGCGTCGCATTGTACTAATGTCAAACAATGAATATTTTTAAGTGCATTAACCCACTTGTATGTGCAAGGAAATTATTAATAGAGCGGAGTTGTGTCTTTACAAGGCAGTGTTTGGTTGCTAAAGTTCCTTATCGTCGCCATTACATTCGTCGACATTTGACATGTTTAACCGCATGCTCGCATATGCACCAGTTGAACAAGAAAAGATGCTTTTCGGAAATGGACTCCGGCCATCGTGATTTACTGACGAAGTCTGACGTTATTCGGGATGAATCACTCGAGATGGATGGCGACTCTAATGACAAGCGTCACCCGAGCCAAAGTGAGTTAAAACCTTCCATTTGATTTCATTATATCCACCGAGGGGTGTAATTTTATCCCGTTCGGCGTTTTGAAAGATGCTAATTTCCTTCATTGCAAAGATTTATGGAATTGAAGTAGCGTTGAAAAAGTCATTACAGTATTCACATTAAAGTGGCTTCAATTTGGATGGTGTCAGTTTCCTAATTTCCCATATTTTCATAAATCGCAATATGTAGAGAACCGGGGATAAGTGGGTCTTTCATAATTCTGGAGTGAGATATTCCTTCATGCCATTAATTGTATCAAACATTGGACTTCGGATAAAAAAAATGACCTAATTGTAGTTCAGATTTTATTTGTGCAATATTTGTAACTAGTTGTATCATGTTCAAGTAAATAAGCAGCTTTATATGATGACTTATTTGTCAATGTCTCGCAATATTGATGAAATCAGTCCTTCTCCACTAGGTTGCGTAACTACAGTCTTTAAGAATGTTAGCGTCCTTAAGCTTTCATTCATTTGTGCATTACATGACCTTGCAGTTGTAGTTCACATGGCAAGTGATTACAAAGTCATTTGTTTCCCTGTTCACAAATATTTTGATGACTGTTCTCATCTGCAGGGCCCCCTGAGACGTTCAACCTGGACGTGCTTGTGACACTCCTACGTCAAGAAAACGCCACTGACATCTGCGTGATTCAAGTACCCGAGCACATCAAATACACCGAGTATTTCATCGTTGTCAGCGGCGTATCACCGAGACACCTCCGCGCAATGGCACTTTATGCCATTAAAGTAGTAAGTGACCTGCAATTTATCAATTTACTTCCGACACTTGCCAGCAGTTTTTTTTTTTTTTTTTTCCCAACAATCACCACTACATCCTTTAGTACAAATTCATGAAGAAAGATCACGATGCTCACGTTAAGCTCGAAGGAAAGACTGCAGACAACTGGATGTGTATTGACTTTGGTATGTAACGTTCACTTTATTTATTTTGAAGGTCACACTTGCAAGTATAAATTTCTCATCTTTTTTTGGATTCCCTCAGGCAATATAGTTGTTCACTTCATGCTTCCAGAAGCTAGAGAAGAGTACGAATTGGACAAACTGTGGACTCTGCGCTCCTACGATGAGCAGCTAAGCAGAATTCCTGAAGAGAAGCTGCCCGAGGACTTCATATATGACCTAGAAGACACAAAATGATAAAACACATTTTCAGTCGGATGCTTTATTATTGTACGGATTTGACTGATTGCCAAAAGTCTCGGGATGACTCGCATATTTTATTGTTATTGTATAATTTTCTTTATTTTCTTTGAGAAATTCCTTGTGAAATAATATGGACGGTTTAAAATAAATTCATATTTTTCTAAATCGCTCTTTGCTCAATTTTTCCACTGAAGACAGCAGTCACCTTTAATGATTTAGTATTTTTCCTTGACATTTTTCTTTCCACTAAATACCAGTAATGCCTTAAATTTGTCATTAACTTTGAAGAACATAAACAATTCTCGGCCTGGCAAGTGACCGTTTGATGTCATTTACCCCGCTGTGCGTCTCACTGGATCAGAACATTAACAAAATGTCCGAGTAATGAATTTAGAGATTAGAACCCCCACTCAATGCCTTCTGCTCTTCAATATTTATTCCCCACAGGATGATGATGTGAAGATGAATGACTTACATCATTGGCCAGCATGACGGAAAATATGAAGAAAGAATGCAAAACAACAGGTAAACAAATGTTATCCTACTAGTAGAACCTCGGTCCTACCGTGGCTCGTGTTGTCATTAGCCACTGCAGTTATTCTACCAGCTCGAGTCATCTCCTTTAATGGCCATTGTGTTTACATACTGTGAAAGAAAAATGAGGTTTCTTCACTCCGGACACCACAGCTCATTACTTTTTTAAAGACAGCCGACTGATTTTAAAGCAAAAGTGTTGATCAAACTTTTTGCTCACACTGTTACTTATTGGTGAGTCACTAATGAGTAGTGGGCACACTTGCCTGACTTTGCTTCGGGTTGGGTGGCTTTGATCGTCACCAAGTAACGTGAGAATATGAGTGTGAATAATCATCAGCGTGTGTATCCATCTATATATATAATATATTCTTTTAATGATTATATATTTATTATTTATTTGAACATTTTTATATTATTAATTATTTTAATTAATACATGTAATTATTTTTATTGTATTCTTAAAATAGAATGCAAATGTATTATTCTCTCATGCTTGTTTTATTGTAAAATACATAAATGGCTTAAAATAGTTTTTGCACATTCTTTGCAAAAACTTTGTAATCCACCGTAATGCTTTTCTCATTCTCACCAAATAGTTGTGTTAAAGTGGCCCCGTCATTTAAGGCCTGAAAGCGTTTGAGACCTCCATGACCTACACCTCAAACATTTCGGTACTTACAATTTTTAGATGATTATGGGGCTTTATTTTTTTTGCCAAGTTGCTTTTTGTGTGGGTGGTAGTGCCGCTGTTTACAATCCATTCAAATTGCACTGATGTGTTTGCATGCTCTCGTTTAATTGATGTCATTTTGCTTTTACCTCAGATTAATCGTGTTATTTGTTCGCACAGGCTCTGTGCACAAAGTGAAAGCATATCATCATCAGCCATTGCTATAAACTCGACAAAAAAAAAAAAAAAGCCTCTCTAATTTTTGTCACCGTTACAAGTAATGATCAGGTCGCCCCATTCATTTTCTTCTTTAATATTTAAAGGCTTGAAATTGAAATCAATTGTACGCCAGCCAGTGTGTGTTTGTGCAATTCATTTAAGTTTAATGGCTTAATGGACGCCGGCTGCTTAGGAGCCGATCATGTTGTAAAACACAACATTTGCTGGGGATGTGTACAATTCAAAAGGTATTGATCCTCTTGTGCACATGTAGACTCCCTGCACTCTAATGCACTTAGCCACAATATTTCTACTGTCTGGTGGATATCGTGCGGTCCAAACGTATTTGGACAAAGATAGTAGTCACTGTTAAGTGCCCCTTGTTGTCGTCATTAGGAAAAATGTATCAGAATAATGAAACATTGTGGTCTTACTTGCACACTGTCATAACAAGCCACTTAAAATATAATTGTTTCATTTTATACCATTTTTAGATTTGAATGTGTGTGTTTTTTGAAAACAACCCGTCTTTAAGAAAATGTTCATATGATCATAGTATTTCAACAGAAATTCTAATAGTTGAATTCAAATCAAATGTTGGCCTGAAATCAAGAAGTCTATGCCTTGATTATATTTACAATTGTCACTACACCCTCAAAATGGAGGTCATATACATAAAATGGCTTTGATTATTATTCAATTCATTTTCGTGGTGTTGTATAAAAAAGACTTGATTCTAGGCTTGATTCCATGTGGGGGAAAAAAAAATGGTGTTAAGTTGTGTACAGTGATTCACAAGTGAAATGATGTGCAACATGTGAGAATATTCAAAGGTCATCTTACGCATTTACTATTTAGTCACAAAATGACAAATGCTGACTTTCGTGTCATTGGTGGAGATTACTAATTGAATGAGGTTGTGAATGTTTCTCAGGAGGGTCGTTGGTGAGTGAAATTTGCCGCCTCCTCCCATTTGACACACCCAGTATAAAACCCTGGCGGCGCTTGGAAGCTGACACAAGAGCTTGGAAAACATCACAAGTCACCTCCAGGCACAATCTTCATCTTCTAACAACGTACGGTTCTTCGGGATGTTCACTTATTTGCTTTCTGGATTTTTTTTTTTTGTACTGGATGATTATTCTGATTTTAAAGTTTTTTTTTGTTTTCTTTGATGTGATCCAGGATTCTCTGCTGGGATGTCGCTGGTTGTGGTCCTCTGCCTGCTGGCTTGCGTTCACTCGGGCATTGATGCGTATCCACGCAAGCCTGTCAGCCCCAAAGAAGGAGCACCCCCGGAGGAATTGGCCAAATACTACAGTGCACTCCGACACTACATCAACCTCATTACGAGGCAGAGGTGAGTGACAATGCGGTCTCTGTTATTATTGACAGCGAAATATTGACATGTTGCTTTGGCTCTTATCCTCGTGCAGATATGGAAAACGAGAAATTCCGGACACAATGTTTTCTGATGTGTTTGTAAAGGAGAGCACAGAGGCCATCCCCGAGTCCAGTTATGGCAGGTATGAACACAGCATCTTTTTTTTTTTTTTTTTTTTAGAATTGAATGTTATTGTTATCACTGCTTTAAATGTTACTTGAGCAATATTTTGTAACTTTGTAGTATTAAAAGTAGCATTCACACATCTCCTGATTGCAAGATTACAAACCATTTCAGGGTCTTGAGATAACAAATGGAATGTAGAAGCAGACAGATTAAGAAATAAAAAAAAAAAAAAGGCAGAGACGCTTGTTAGATAGTTTCCGGTTTACTCTCAATATCTTGTTGCTTTTTGTTAATGACAAAATGTAATTCATTCTCAGACAGATGTTTGACTTTTTGCACTAGCAAAGACTCATTTCAGCTGCAAATAAATGTATAGGACATTTTTCATTATTTAAGTTTTTTTTTAAATGTATACATTAACGTGAGTCCCTCAGAGGACACGTAGGTTTCACTTCAATTATTAATTTTTAATCACACATTATATTGTTATTAAACATCATAAAAGGTTATAGCTGCTCTACTGTAGTGTTTTTTTTTTTTTTGCCTGGTGTTTATGAACCTCTTAATAGTCCTATTAGAAATATAGTGATGATTACAAACTGATGCTTAAAAACAAGTTGCTACTTTATTGTTCTCGCCACAATTGATTCTGTTAAATTGGAATAATTTGTAACTTTTGTTGTGTTGTAGGTACGATGAGTTGCCGGTGTGGTGGTGATGATGCTGGAGTTACTTAAAAACGTTTTATTTGGGTTTAGCTGTCAATTGTGTTGCATGAAACATTGTGTTCACGAGAATTACGTGTATATTGTAATTTAATCATGTTTATCCGCGTCTTCTGGTAGTCCAATTTGCAGCGTTTTTTTGTGAAGCAATGCCCTCTAGTGGTAGGATTTGGTATCTTTATATTTTGGTACTGCAGCAAACCATTGGATTGTTTTGTGTTTGAGACAGGAATAAAATCCAAAAATGACCAACAGTTATGAATACAAATAAACTTTTATTTGGATAATTTTAATGTAAATTTTATGTTATCCATTTGAAACGAATCATTTTAGTAGAAACTATTTTTCTGTACTTAAGTGCAGGGCAAATGCTCTTACTGTATAATGTTATGAATGAAATGCCTTTTTTTTTTAACACTACTGTGTTTTATTTTTTGGTGGTGTCACTTGGTGGAAAAAGTTTGAGAACTGTTCCATGTCGACTGTGAATTTCGTTTAAATAAATGTGAAAATAGACAAAATGGCACCTATCTTCTATTTCCCCCATGTAGTCGTTGTAAACGACTTATTTGTGATGCTTCACTTTTTCAAGGGAGTGCAGGCCAAGAGGCAGCAACAAACAAATATAAAATGCAGTTAAATAATAATAATGAATCACCTTTATTTGATTGCCCTTTAGAGGAAACACTGTGGGAATCATTTGAGACAAGTTTTAACACTTAGAAAACAACATAAACTTTATTTTATCATTCCCAAGAACAAGCTGTAAATAAATGAATGAGTCCCGGACAGCTATAAAAGCTTTCTGCGGCAATTCAATGGCTGAAATAGAGATGAGCCATAGCAGTATATAACGATGTATTCAGCATAGAAATGGAAACTTACATCAGACACATTTAGACCTAAGTCGTTGATATAAATTACAAATAAGAGTGGGCCCAATACAGAACCCTGTGGCACCCCTTTATGGAGAGGAACTAGTAGTGGGACCTGTTACTGAGGTGTAATTAAAAAAAACAGGCAACTATGTATTATAAAAATCCTGAGCAACGCTCAACGATGTCAACAAAATAAGAGATGCAGTTTTAAATCATGTGCGAAAGTATAATAATTGCTGACGGTGAATATGAAGCCATATTGATGCGCTGATAAACTATTACACTAGCAAAAGATTAAAAAAAAAAACATTGGTGAAAAATTAAAAAAATGGACATTGGTGTTTATCAAAATTATAGGGTAATTCAACATTATTTCTAAACTGAAGCTCGGTCACAATGTCCGCTGTAAATTTTAAAAGGTATGGATCTATCAAATCGGGGACATGAGGAAGCAAAAACTTCCCCTTTACAGCTTTATTGTAGGGCAAATATGAGTCGGCCGCTTGTACATGTTTGAATGTGTTCTCCACAACTTTGATGGACATTCGACGCAATCCACAGTGAAGCTTTGTTAGTTGAGTGGAAGGAAAAAAAAAAAGAGGGGGTGGTGGCTGGCATGGCCGCTTGGCTGACAGACTGAGCATTCCATCGTAAACTAGTGTGCAAGAAGACGACAATAATGGACGTTTTTGAGAAAATTCATTCAGCAAGCGTAGCTGCACTCCAGTGAAGGAAAACAGGTAACGTTTAAATGTTGCACTCGAGTCACGTTAGCAACACAGTGCTAGCATCTAGTATAATTAAGCAAGCGTTGTACCCTCGGTTAATTTATTTATCTATGTCAAGGACATTTATACATATTTACCCAGTAGTTTATTCACACACAGGCGCGTTTCTTATATTTCTATCCAAGTCGATATTCTTTATCAAACTGGGAGCGATGAATAAAATGCTTGAACGCGCACGTGAGTGTACGCTTGCTAGGCTAACATGGTGAATACTATTAGCCGATGCTAAGTAAAATTGTGACAAGAAATGTATCAGGCGCCATCGGGGTTGTTGACATATTGTTGCGTGATATAAAAGTCCTAATCGATGTGATAGTTGCTACATCGCGTTGTTGCAAAACCGTTGCGTGTGTGCAGCGAGTGCCTTAACGTGACAACGGAAACAAAATACAAATGTGTACGGATCCGCTATTTTCAGGCATGGCAGAAGTAGGTCGCAATTCAAGTAAGTTCATTTAACTGTCGATTAATAGCTTGACATAATCCAAGTTTTGTTTTTATTTTAACAGAAAGCTAGCTAGTGTCTCAGTGGCAAAACGGTGTGTTCCTTTTTTTTTTTTTTTAAATTGTGATATGAATGTCCTGATATCACTTTTAACAAAGTACGAATACGTCTACTGAAGTTTGAGTATGCGCAGATACTAAGCACAGATACTCGTGTCCCATCAAATCTTAAGAGAAGTACATTCAAATTTGAATTCTTTTGGAGCGACAATTTGACATTTGACATTCCAACTGCATTTAAAAGGCCTGTCACGTAGTGTTGCACTTGATACAGTTGCTCCTTACTTCCCATTTATAAACATCTCATTTTACTTTGGAATGGAGAAGCTGAGTTCCAGATAGTTTGGCATGGCTGCGTCCTGCCACATAATACGTATACGTCCAGCAGTTGGCTGCAACAACTTTACGACGTCCAGGAACCAACATGAAAAATTTCAAACTTGAAATCTAAATATTTATTCGCAACTTTGGAGGTTGCGACCTACTTTACTTCAGCTGCATATGAAGACGACCCATAAAAGTGAGACCCATTTCATTTTATGGTGCAGAGGTTCCCAACGCCTGAAGAAGACCAGACTCCACGTTGGAGTGCCGTGCAAATGATTTGAACACAGTTTGTAGGTGAGGTTCTTTTTTTTTTTTTTTTTTTCCCTGATTTCTTTTGCATGATAGACAAGTTTAATTTTATACTGTCCTGCTTGGGCCTTGGTGGAGTGTGAGCAAATATTTTTCAGAAGTCATCATTCGTCATTCAGCGCCACTCCTTTTTTTTTTTTCCATTTACATTTGTGTAACAGCGTTTTTCTTCTGTCGTGTTAGTGATAGATGCCGTGATATGCTTTCATTTTTGATTGTTAGCCACAATATTAAGTGGCTTTCCTGTCTTCTCTTTTGCTTGCCCCGCAGATGCTCTGGTCGCTGTAGGCTGGGCGCAGGACTGAATTTGACGTTCCGAAACTGAAGAGGACACAACATGACTGTGGCTAATGAAAAATCAGGCTCAGGTAAACTACCGCCAGAATCTGCAGTGGGCCTCTTGCACACCAACCTTTTCATTCTGCAAACTGAAAGACGTACGAAATGACATTTTTGGGTTGTCCTTACTGAATGTGTTGAAATTCATGATTAGAAATACTATTATGAAACCCCTGACTAGTTCCTGCGTTTCGTAAGGCTTTCTATACAATAGCAGCGTTTCCTATATGCAAGAATTTTTTCGGAAAATATGAACCGTTCCATTGATTGACTGTCCCACTTTGTTCCGCTCTTTTTTTTTTTTTTCTACAGCCATGCAGCAGGTCCTGGATAACCTGAAAGACCTGCCCACAGGCTCGCTCGCCAAAGACATTGACCTCATCTTCCTAAGAGGCATCATGGAGAGCCGCGTCGTCCGCTCCCTTGCAAAGGTACGTAAAAACGTGCCATCCAGTTTCTATTTCTCCCAAAGTGCACTACATCATGATGTATTAACTCTTCACAAATGAAAATAAATAAAGCACCGGTCATTTCACTTCAGATGAACAAATGCCACTGTTTATACATAATGTGAACATTACTTAATTACCCTGCTTGAATAAACTGAAGTCAATAAGACCACCAGCATTATAATTCTCCGGGACAGAATGAGGCCACGCGGTCAGTCTATTAATAGAATAACGGAGCGTGTAGCTCTGAGAAAACTGTGCCCCACTATTATGTAATATTTTATTCCTGGTATTTTGGAAAGTATGCAGCTTCAACATATCTTCAAGTGTTATCTGCTGATTTTGCTGTGTTAATAATCTGGTTGAGGGTTGTTGTTGTTGTTGTTTTTTTTTACCCCCTCTACGTTGATCTAAATCTAAAATGTTCAATATTTTTCTTTTTTAGGTTGTTTAAATAATGCGTACATTGCACCTTGATGTTGACAGGCCCACGAGCGTCTCGAGGAGGTCAAGTTAGAAGCGGTCCGAGATGACAACATTCAGCTGATCTCTGACATCCTGGACTCTCTCAACAAGCTGAGTGTAAAAGACACTGCCACCGCGGAACTCACCCAAATCCTTCAGGGGCCTCATTTTAAGGTACTATTTTATTCCTCTTCCTCATAGAGACACTTTTGTGGTTTCTCATGATATGGAAACACTTGTCAGAAGTTGTACGTCACTCCCTGTCCTCCACCACGCTGTGGTCACTGTGGCAGGGGTAAGGGGGAAGTGGGAGTCGAGGGGGGATATATTTCCTTGGACCAATGGGAGGCCTTGTTTTGTGGGTAAAGAGAAGGGCAGAGCACACTGTGTCAGTTCTTTGGAGTTACCGATGCAGCCAATGTGGTGGTCGCTCCTGGGTAAGAACGTTGCTTTTATTCTTTGGCTTGATTTTTATCAGTGAACATAAAAGCGTATTTGGTGTAAGTTTAAAAAAGCTAACAACTAGGGCTGCAACTAACCATAATTAACAACCACGTCAGAAAAATCCCTTTGTGTTTTCCGCAGTCTTTGATAGAGGCTCATGACCAAGTGGCTGCAAAGTCCTACGAGATGCCCAACGCTGCTGCTGCTGCAAACTGCACCTCAACCTTGGCCAGCTGTCTCGTGCCCGCCGACGCCATCAGGATGATTGGCATCCAGAAGAAAGCCGGAGAACCGCTGGTAAATAAGCAGCCGCGCGGGTTGTAACGTCCCGCCGACCCGAATGACTTCTCCCACACGTCGGACCCGCTGAGTAATTTCTGACGTGATAACAAAGCACTTCTTTCTTTCAGGGGGTGACCTTCCGCGTGGAGCAAGGAGAAATGGTGGTGGCGCGGATCTTGCACGACAGCTCCATCGATCGCCAGGGCATGCTGCACACGGGCGACGTCATCCGCGAGGTGAACGGCCAGCAGGTGGGCGGCGACCCGCATCAGCTGCAGGAGCTGCTGAGGGACTGCAGCGGCAGCGTCACCCTCAAGGTGCTGCCCAGCTATAAGGACTCGCCAACCCTTCCACAGGTGAAGAATGAAATCAATTGCTAGCAGTCCCACTAGCCACTTTTTGCTGAAGGCCTCGTATCAGTTGACGATTGCCGTTGCTTTCCTGAGCCGAGCAACATCTATTAATAACCTTCACACACACACACACACACACACACACACACACACACACACACACACACACACACGCACACACACACACACACACACTATCTGGGTCATAGGACCCTCTCTTCCGCGTACAGTGGAACTTAGTGTAAGAGCACAGCAGCTACGTGCCGGCATGCAGCGTTATGTCATTCGTTATGACAATTGTTGACTGATTAGTTCATTAAGTGTTGTATTATTGTCATCGCATCGATCGGCGAGCATGACATGCGTTCCAATAGTTTCGAATTTAATAGAAAAGGGAAACTTGTTTAGATTCATGTCACCCATTTTTTGTTAAATATAATTGTGCTGATTGTGTACAAGTAATGAAAAACTTTCAACTTAATTTCCTCTGTAGGTCATTAAATAATTACTTTAGGAGTTTCAGTACTGGAATTAAGCGAATGGAAGTCTGTTTCTCCTCATTTCTTCTTGTTGTCATTTATTGAGGCGTTATTTCTCGTCAGGTTTACCTGAAGTCCCATTTCAACTATAACCCGACCTCAGACAACCTGATTCCTTGTAGAGAGGCGGGACTTGCCTTCTCTAAGGGAGATATCCTTCACGTTGTGAACAAGGAGGACCCTAACTGGTGGCAGGTGAGTTTGATACTGTGTTCTGATATTTGCAGATGAACAAGAAAACTTTTTGGTGATAAGAATTGAATTTCTGTGTGTAGTCAAAGCTGGTGATTTTCTTGTAGGCACGCAGCGTTGTAGGCGGAGCAACCGGTCTCATCCCAAGTCAGTTCTTAGAGGAGAAGAGGAAAGCTTTTGTGAAGAAAGACTGGCATCTGTCGGCTAAAGGTGACTTCAAGCACGGCACGTTCAAGCAGCACAACTGATGATGTTTGTGTACCATCCAGGGATGCTCTGTGGGAGTCTCACGGGAAAAAAGAAGAAGAAGAAAAAAATGTATCTGATGGCGAAGAATGCGGGTGTGTTTGAAAATTCACTTCAAAGTCTCTGCAGACGAGAGAAGGAAGTCTAACATTGTGCTTCTTTTGAAATCATCAGAATTTGACCGCTACGAACTGCAGATCTACGAAGAGGTAGCCAAGATGCCGCCCTTTCAGAGGAAAACGCTGGTTCTGATCGGTGCGCAGGGTGTTGGGAGGCGGAGCCTGAAAAACAGACTCATCGTCATGAATCCTCTGCGATATGGAACCACTGTGCCCTGTGAGTCATTCTCCGCCCAGGAAACGCTTTGGTCAAATGAGCCGCTAAACGCTCGAGTGGGGCATTTTGCAGGAGAGTTTGTTACAAATAACATGCAGACATGTAAATATCTCATTTAAAATGTATCATAAAAATATTTAAAAAATCACACTTTATTGTTTATACACATGAGATTACATTTTGTATTTTTTTTTTATTTTTTTTTATTTAAATGTTATTTATTTGAGAAAAGATTTTTTATAAATGAATTTGTGAGTGAGCACTGTAGACGGAAGAAGTGTGGTGTTTATTTGCGTCTGCTGCCCTCATTTCAGTCACATCGCGCAGCCCCCGAGAAGAAGAGCGAGACGGCCAGAACTACTCCTTCGTGACGCGGCATCAGATGGAGCAGGACATCAAGGACAGCCGATTCCTGGAGCACGGCGAGTACGACGGCAACCTCTACGGCACCAAAATCGACTCCATACATCAAGTAGTGGCGGCCGGCCGCACCTGCATCCTGGACGTCAACCCGCAAGTGAGCGTTGACCAACAACCCGACAAACACGGGCCTCGTTTTGTGACTTACTATAAAATTGTGTTCAGGCTTTGAAAGTGCTAAAGACTGCTGAGTTCATGCCTTTTGTGGTCTTCATCGCCGCTCCTGAGCTGGACACTTTGAGAAATATGCACAAAGCTGTCGTGGATGCCGGACTGACAACCAAACTACTTACTGTAAGTTTGACAAGGAAATTTAGTCCATCCACTTCTTTGAAACCGTTTTGTTTTCAATTTTCCCTTTCCGTGTCACCACAGGAGAACGATTTGAAAAAAACAGTGGAGGAGAGCGCCAGGATCCGACGGGCCTACAGCCACTTTTTTGACTTGACCATTTACAACGACAACTTGGACAAGGCCTTCGATCAGTTGCAGGAGGCGGTCGAGAGACTATTGGTGGAACCGCAGTGGGTCCCGGTCAGCTGGGTCTACTGATGACCCCCCCCTGCTAACATCTGACTGGACACTGGGTTGTCCTGAGCTGCTACGCCTGCCATGTGAACGGAGGAGACACTGCACTGCACACTATGCAAGTCACAGCACACAGAAAGTGTACTTATTTATTGGCAAACTTTTTTTTTTTTTTTTTTAATCGTCTCATCAAATGGATTGGGACTCCTTTTGTGTCATATTTTTAATACGATTGCCATGTCCTGTTATTTAATGTTACTTGTCTATTTATTCTGGTAAGATAATAGAGGGCTTGCTTATTAATGATACCTCACCTCAGTGTTTGCGTTTACACTTTTGTCATCTCATTTTGCCACTCGTACTGTGTAGTCGTCGCCAACCTTCATTAAGGATGCTTGTTTTGCCTCCGCTTAAGTTCAGAGGAAATTCAGTTGAATTAAGGGGTTGTCCATCAACCATTTCGCTTACCATCATTGGTGGAGTTAGAAGGGGCCCCGTAGCAGCCCCCCCTTACAAATATGCCAGGTGCCAAACTGACCTTTGGGTATTTTTCAATTTTTCTGAAAACCTTCCCCCCTTTTTTCACCCGAATCCTTATCAATGAAGACTTTTTGTGTTTTTAATTTTTTTTAAAAGGAAAGGTTTTGAGAACCCCCTGAGAAAATTCTAGCTCCCCCAGTGCATACTATGCCAAGCACAAATTACACAAATGTGAATGTTGTTAACGTTTCTCTCACTCTGTGGTGCTGCATTTGACTTAAAAAAAAAAAAAATCGACCATAAGATTAAACAGGGTGCTGTGTCTCTGTAAACCGTCCATCCCTTTTGATGTGATCCCCACTTAAACTGTTAAAACAAATATGATGACTTTAAAAGTGTATTTTACTTATATTTCTGATAAGATGTATTTTCAAATGTTTAAATAAATGTTTTTTTATGATATGAACTACACTGACTGCTTTTTGCTTGAACACTAGAAATGGAAGAAAAATGAAATTTGACAGACATTTGATAAATATAGACTATAGCGTTCAATTAAAAAGGTATAATTTTTGCATGCTCAAACAGCTCTTATTTTCTTTTAAAAAAAACATGTATAGTAAGGGGTTTTTTTTTCTTAAAAAAATGACTATACTTGTCACTCAATCGTGAATCTTCGCGAACAAACCTGAAAATGGCGGTGTACCTAATAGAGTGTCCGAGTAATGTCACAAATCAAACAGCCAATCAGAAAATGGGGGTGAGGGCGGGTGTGGCACTTTTCACTTTCACTTAAGCTTTTTCCCTAATGAAGTGGCCTGTTATTAGGAACACCTGAAAATGCCGGTATACCTAATGTAGTGGCCATGTGACGTCACCAATCAAACAGCCAATCAGAAAGTGGGGGGTTGTTTGGGTGTGGCACTTTTCACTTTCATTTAAGCTTTGACCATGATTTTTCCCTAATGAAGTGGCCTGTTATTGGGAACACCTAAAAATGGCGGTGTACCTAATAGAGTGTCCGAGTGACGTCACAGATCAAACAGCCAATCAGAAAGTGGGGGGTTGTTTGGGTGTGGCACTTTTCACTTTCATTTAAGCTTTGACCATGATTTTTCCCTAATGAAGTGGCCTGTTATTGGGAACACCTAAAAATGGCGGTGTACCTAATAGAGTGTCCGAGTGACGTCACAGATCAAACAGCCAATCAGAAAGTGGGGGGTTGTTTGGGTGTGGCACTTTTCACTTTCATTTAAGCTTTGACCATGATTTTTCCCTAATGAAGTGGCCTGTTATTGGGAACACCTAAAAATGGCGGTGTACCTAATAGAGTGTCCGAGTGACGTCACAGATCAAACAGCCAATCAGAAAGTGGGGGGTTGTTTGGGTGTGGCACTTTTTACTTTCATTTAAGCTTTGACCATGATTTTTCCCTAATGAAGTGACCTGTTATTGGAAACACCTAAAAATGAAGGTGTACCTAATGGAGTGTCCGAGTGACGTCACAGATCAAACAGCCAATCAGAAAGTGGGGGGTTGTTTGGGTGTGGCACTTTTCACTTTCATTTAAGCTTTGACCATGATTTTTCCCTAATGAAGTGACCTGTTATTGGAAACACCTAAAAATGAAGGTGTACCTAATGGAGTGTCCGAGTGACGTCACAGATCAAACAGCCAATCAGAAAGTGGGGGGTTGTTTGGGTGTGGCACTTTTCACTTTCATTTAAGCTTTGACCATGATTTTTCCCTAATGAAGTGACCTGTTATTATGAACACCTAAAAATGGCGGTGTACCTAATGGAGTGTCCAAGTAACTGAAAGTGAAAAGTGCCACACCCGCCCTCACCCCCACTTTCTGATTGGCTGTTTGATCGGTGACGTCACTCGGACACTCCATTAGGTACACCGCCATTTTCAGGTGTACCTAATCACAGGCCACTTCATTAGGGAAAAATCATGGTCAAAATTTAAATGAAAGTGAAAAGTGCCACACCCAAACAACCCCCCACTTTCTGATTGGCTGGTTGATCTGTGACGTCACACGGACACAGGTGTACCTAATCACTTCATTAGGGAAAAAGTTTAAGTGAAAGTGAAAAGTGCCACACCCAAACAACCCCCCACTTTCTGATTGGCTGTTTGATCTGTGACGTCACTTGGACACTCTATTAGGTACACCGCCATTTTTAGGTGTTCCTAATCACAGGCCACTTCATTAGGGAAAAATCATGGTCAAAATTTAAATGAAAGTGAAAAGTGCCACACCCAAACAACCCCCCACTTTCTGATTGGCTGTTTGATCTGTGACGTCACTTGGACACTCTATTAGGTACACCGCCATTTTTAGGTGTTCCTAAAAACAGGCCACTTCATTAGGGAAAAATCATGGTCAAAATTTAAATGAAAGTGAAAAGTGCCACACCCAAACAACCCCCCACTTTCTGATTGGCTGGTTGATCTGTGACGTCACTTGGACACTCTATTAGGTACACCGCCATTTTTAGGTGTTCCTAATAACAGGCCACTTCATTAGGGAAAAATCATGGTCAAAATTTAAATGAAAGTGAAAAGTGCCACACCCAAACAACCCCCCACTTTCTGATTGGCTGGTTGATCTGTGACGTCACACGGACACAGGTGTACCTAATCACTTCATTAGGGAAAAAGTTTAAATGAAAGTGAAAAGTGCCACACCCAAACAACCCCCCACTTTCTGATTGGCTATTTGATCTGTGACGTCACTTGGACACTCTATTAGGTACACCGCCATTTTTAGGTGTTCCTAATAACAGGCCACTTCATTAGGGAGAAATCATGATCAAAGCTGAAAAAAAAAAGGATCAGTGCGTGTGTGCAGGGGGGGGGACTACTGGTTGAACGATTTGTTTGAACAAATCTTTTGAGTGAACTGATTCTAAAGATTCAATTCACTTAAAAAAAATTGGAATGCACATCACTAGTATACTAAGACTTTTTTTCTCCTGTATGTAAATGACCAAGTATAGTAAGGCTTTTTTTTTTTCTGAAAAAATGACCGTGCAATTTTTTCTTTAAAAAAATGACCATGTATAGAAGGCATTTTTTCTTAGATAAACAATGAGAAACAATGATAAAAAGCAAATATACCAGAGGGTAACAGCTCGCAGCAACCTTTATTTTTTCATTACAGGAAAGAAAAGACTTATAACCTTTTCATTTTTGGAACAATGAACTTTGAACTAGTTCGGGTAGGAAAAAAAACTTGTTTCTAATACAATTTGGATAATTGCTCTTCAGTGCAAAAAGCTGTTATTATAAAACACTTGTTAGTGAGGGTGAAGTCAAACACAGCAGGCCAGTGAATGAAGACCTCTGAGAGCGATACACACGATGAGAGGGCGGTTCCCCACATGCTGCAGCTGGTTGATTTGGCTCCTGGCCGTGTCACCGTCTCGCTGCAGGTTCACGCCAGATAAGGTGAACAGCTGTTGCATGCCAGACAATACGTCCTCCGGCACCGCGTTGATGTTTGCACCATTCGCCGGCGACTCCCCGCTTCCTGACAAGCACTTTACCTAGAACAGATGTGCGTGAAAATTAAAAAAAAAAAACTAAAAACCTATTGGTTAGGATTCTGTTTACAAACCAGAAGCTCCATGATTTTCAACACATGAGGACTGCTGCAGACGCTCAGCGCAGCAAGGGAGTCACAAGTCAATTCTGGAAGGAGAACCAAGGTGAAAGATACAAACATGGAAGGACGAAGGAAAAGAATGGAAAAATGTCACCAAAGGAGAATTGATGAAGATTTTGACAAACATTAAATCATTGTTGTGTGGTCCTAGATACAATACCTAATATCATAGAAGTGAATTTACTCACTACCAAAATGACATAAAATGGCATTAAAAACATAATGATTCTAATATGGGTCATTTTTGACACACTTATGGAAGGGTTAAGAGAAAATACATAACTGTCTTGTAATATTTAAATGTCGCACAAAACTTTAACATGCTCACCATCCAAAGCACTAGTAATGAGGTGAAGTGCACTAAGGAGGGACACGTGACGTTCCGTCGGCTCCGCTGACACACGTTCCGCCTCTTTCAGCACATCCAGCACAGGCTGGATACTTTGTTTGTGCTCGTCCGAAACGTCGCTCACGTTATCGCTCTCTTGCACAAGCATTTGATCCAGCTGAGAGAGGTCCAAAGTCAGCATAAAATCAAATGTTTAAAACCATTTGAGTCATCTCACCACACTTTGAAGAGCACTGAGAGCTGCTTTGTCTTCAATGAGTGCTGTGATGCTCTTGAGCAAAGAAGACTTGTTGGAGGCGGGAAGAGCTGCCAGCAGCTGGAAGTGAGCACACAGATTCTCCAGTTCTGCAAAAGTAAGAAAAATCAAATAAACAAAATTGAGATAGTCAATAGTGTTGCTTGCCTGGTGGCTTCTTAAAAAAAATCTGAATAATTCATATATGTGCTCTGAAACAATTAGTTACATCAAATCTAGGCAAAACTTGACCTTGTCTAAGATGGCTGACGTCAGGATTGTTTTGCTCAGGAGCTCCGGTGACCCCCACCAGACCTTTCTGGGTGGGGCTGTCTACCTCGAAGCCCCCCTTGGCGGACATCAGACACAGCTCTTTGCAAACATGTCATACAGTCAGTTCAAATCCATCCAACGGTAACAAAGAAAAAGTGATCTGAATCAAACTTCTCACCGTAGCGACCATCATGCTTCACCTCGAGGTCAACGAGGGCATAGGCCAGGGTGGTGTTTGTGGGAATCTCCATGGTAACGTTGCTGTCCTTGCTCAGGCTACCATTGTCTTTCAGGGACACCTGAACAAAAACACACACAGGTTCAACTGGGTGCATCAAGTTGGAGTGTTTCAAAAGCAACATCTCGACTGAAACCTAAGGAAAGATTAGCTATCATCGTAAATATGTTTGTGCTGAGTTCTTGTTTGACCTTTGGTGTTTTGGGCCCGCAGAAGCTGAGCGCGCCACTACATTGTCCCGCCTGCTGTATCTCCTCGACGACGCTGCACGGCTGGCTGGTCACAATACGTTCCTTGACCACACCAAAGACCTGACGCTTCTTCTTGGTCTGCTGAATCAGACAGTGGGACATGTCCAGCACCCTAGTGGGACATAAACAATACATGACCTACAAAGAAAATTCAGTAAAACACGTACGAAAGGGAAGCCAACCTATTTTTGGAGTCTTGCAGAAGCCGCCGCACATCTATTTCGTCTTTCTTCAAACTGCCAAATGAAAACTGAAGTTTGGAAGAGTCTTTGCCTTCCATGTTCATGTTGGAATGGATGAAGGTGGCATCTAGCGTCGCTTGTATGTTGTCACCATACGTCCCATTGTATTTGATAAAATCAGTCTCTGTTAAAACTACACACAGAGACTCGCGTCAGTTAACAGACTTACCATAAGTGAGCCAATAAAACGCTGAGTTAGTACATAAAGGACAAACATGATGCATTTTTATCACAATTTAAAACAGCTCCTGGGGTTTGTTGATAAAATCACTAGCAACAGATGTTTAGACTTCCACATCTAAGCTAGAAATTAAACGGCGCTTTTGTGAGGTCACCACTGTGCGATGAAACATTTGCCGTGATTAGGCAGATAACAAAAGATTTACTGGGTTGTAATAATTAGGTAATAAAAAAAAACCGGTGTATTCAAATCATTAAAATATAACAGCTGGTAGATGAGCCTTTCACAAGTCATGTCAAACATTAAATATTAAAATAAAATACACTGCAGATGATGATTATCATTGTTGATACAAAATTAAAATATGTCAAAAACCTAATGTGCTAGGATTTTTTTTTTTTTTTAATTGGCAATAATGTGTTGCTTGTTTACCTGGCGTGATGGGCATGTCTCCTGTCAAGATATCGTTGAGGGTAAAATCAGTGGGGAGATATTTGGCTTTCTGCCAGAACCAGAAGCGTTTCTGGCTCACCACTACAGTGAGCAGAGCGATGGTGTCGTTGAGGCTTCTCACTGGGATCAGCAAGCCTCCGGGGTCCACCTCCTCCACAAAATTCTTGGTGGCTGTGGCAAACATCTCCCCGGAAGGAGGTCAAAGTGCACCGCAGATAGACGCTCGCCCACACCCTTCAATGCATAAACAATTTAAATATGGACTATAAACTTGCATTTTTTTCAGCGTGCAAAAAGAATAATGACAAAGTTGAAGGATTTCCTGCATTTGGTCGTTCGTGCATACGGACAATGGGCTAAACGCTAGCATCAGCAATAACAGTAAAATATTAAATATGATCCGAAAGTCGTAGAAAACAAACGGAGACTACGTTAAATTACCGTTTTCACCAAGCAGTCGGTAAATCGACGAAGCAAAGAAGGAAGACCTTTTGGCGAAGACAATCTTAAAGAACTAAAGACTCACGACAACGTCAAAGTTAATGTGAAGATTTTTCTTTATCACAATGGACACACCTAAGCCACGCCCACCCCGGAAGCAAACAAAGAGCAGTTATTTACCGTATTTTTTTTTTAAAATAAGAAAAACACTCGTTAATAAGTATGAAATAATAACAATAATGACACATATTGTATTGAATGAAAATATATAGAAACTCAGACATATTTGCAACGTTTAGAAAGTTGCAATAGTTTGAAAGAACTGAACTATCAATGCGGAATCTATTGCTAATTTCAAATTCAAATGTAGATCAAACAATGCACTATAACCAAAAAAAGATTTCTGTTAAATACTATTGTAAATAAATACTTTTGTAAAAAGTAGAACGGTTCTTTAAAAAGACTTGACCACACACAAGAGTCCACAAGAGGGAAGCATCGCAGCATTTATTTGAGCTGACGCAGCACAGCTTGGCCTGCATCACCCACCATGCAGGTGGAACCAAAGGCGCATCGGATGAGGTGAACGAATGAATGAGTGTGGAATATTTGCTACAGCTTCTCCAGTTTGCATCATTCACAGATTTCATCAAATAATTAGTACAGTTATCAAATAAAAAGAAACTTCCAGTACAGATTGATTTCCTTTTCAGAGCACCTTACAAATTATATATTTTTTTTAAAAGAAAAAAAACATCTAAAACATGACATGGTAACAAATAAAAAATAATGACCAAGGCATCAGGCATGTGCAGAATAAATATTTGATGTTAATGTTAATCAATGGCATAACAAGGCTACTGTATCTCTGAGGTAGAGATTGTCTAAATGACAGGATGAGGTGTCACTCAATACTTTTTTTTTTTTTTTTTAATGAGGTACCAGTTAATTAGTACCTTCTAAATGAGTCGGCGCTTGTAATGAGGTGGACTCGTCATCCTTTTCACATTTCTCCCAACTGTATAGATCAACATTTTCAGAGTGCATAACATGTTTACACAACTTAAATAAGCACTTGTTGTTAAGGCAACGATAAAAGAAAGACGGTCGGCGCTGAAATTCTGTCTGTGAATGTTTCAGTTCAGGTCACCACAACGTCGGAAAATCTGTGCGGGCAAAGCCGGGATCGCTCCTCAGCTCCCAGTAAGTGTTGTTGCTCACCCACGAGTCATCCTTTGACTTCCTATGAATGGAGAGAAGAGAAAAGCGGCTGTTGTTATCTTTGTTAAGACAGATGCACTTGTATTGGATCTCATAAATTCTGCAGGAGGATATAAAAACTGCTCATATTCACATGTGTAAAGCATCCAGGCACACTAATAGAGATGATTTTTACCGGAAGAATTTTGGTTGATGTACGGCGTTGCTCTCCTCAAGGACTCGTCGTCTTTCTCTCTGCAGCTGTTCAATCCTTTGCTTCTGCTCCTCAGCAGCTTCGACCTTCCCCTCCTCCAGCAGTCTGCACATCATACAGCACCGACATCATTATCATGCAAATAAGGGAGAAACATCTGTTCAAATGTAACTCGATTGAAATGGCACTTTTTAAACTCGAGATTTTTTTTATTGCACAGTGTGTCATTCATATTGTATTAAATTAAAATGTATTTTTCAGTTTCCACAAGATTGTTATTTTTGAATGTCCTACATTTTTGACTGCTCACTTGTAAAACTTACAAATGTGAGCTAAAATTAACTTAAGATATGCAGAGAAGAGACAAGAGCGGTTACTATTTCTAATCCTTTATTGAAGTAGTGTCTGGGTTCAATGAAATAGACACGCAGTCAAATACTGTTGATTAGAATATTTTTTTTTGCACCTAAAAATGGATACATTTTCTTCTGTTCATTATACTTTCTCCCAAAAAAAAAAACTATTTGGTGTCAGAATAAGGAGCAAGAAATACAATTAAAGCTCACGTTTGTTTCTCACCTTTGGTCCACACGTAGTCTGGTGTCAGTGGGTGGTAGCAGTTCTTTCAGGGAAGCGTCCATCTCATTCAGCTCAACGGCAAACTTGGTGAAACCGTAGTACTGCTCGTGCTCAACTGGCATGACATCTGCAAATATAAAAATCATCATTCGTATTCAGCAAACGTGCATTGAACGATTAGGAATAAAACCAAAAGGCTCATACTTGCTCTCCAGATGCACGTGGCCGAGGGCGGGTCCCCGCAATAAACAGCTTCGTGCCACTTCCCGAAGAGCCGATGGATCACGTTTCCCTTCTGATCCGTGATAGTTCCTTCCACCTCGTTGCCACTTGAGTTCCATCTAGCCTGTGGCAAAAAAAAAGCACATTTATCAAAATGAAGGCCAATATTTTGGAGCAGCTGATGACACTTCATCATTCAGGAGCTCATGGTAATGTCCTCTTTTGGTCTCATGACTTTGTCAGGTGCACTTAACAGGAGGTGATGATGAATAAATCAGCCTTTTTCCTTGACTCACTCTCCCTTTAGGGGACCTTTCAAATGAGAAGCGCTAAAGCAATTAACCTTCTCGGCTCAGGAAAAGGCTCCATACATCAAACCTCCAAAACATCATATGTGCTATTTAGTTGCATTCAGGTGAGGATCACCAACTGTGAGCAAAGGTCAGTGAGTGATAAAAGCCCTACTATGGTACTGAGTCATTCGAATTTGTATATTAAGCATTTGGAAACAGACCAAAAAAAACATTTAGCAAATGACAACAAAAAATATGTTCATATATCTTTTGTATTATTTACTGCACAGTGAAAATGGTGTACTGTACTTAATGTAATCTGGTGGAAATACTATTAGAATATTTATTTATTTAAATTTAAATTGAAATTTAAATTCAGCCTGGCTCACTTTGACAAAAGTGATCTTGCATTGGCAGACGTCGCTGTTGGAGTTTCTGATGGAGATCTCGCCGTAGTGCTCGATCCAGCGCTGGCCGCTCAGGATGTTGTGAATGCACGACGTCACCTTGTTCCACTCATAGTGGTCTCCGGACCTGCAGCAACGACAAATAATATGATGAAAAAACATTTTTTTTTTTTGCTATGGAACGTCGGTGTTGTGTTTTGGTGGGTAAAGCTCACCCAGGCAGCGTTACGTGGGTGCTACCTACAGGAACAATCTCCATTGACTTCCCCCAAAACTTGTTCTTACACCTCACATCTACAAAATATATATATATTTTTTTTAGAATCAATGATTTCGATTATGAAATAATTGCTCGATATATGCTACTGAACACACCTTGCCAGAAGACAAAATTTTTAGACTCTGCATGGCAAGCTGAGATTGGTGGATGATGGCTGACCTGTTGATGGAGATGACAATTGTGCAAAACAAAAACCAAAAAAGATCAAGCACAATTAAAAACAATCCAAGTTGACCATTTGTTTAAATCATCACCTGTTCTGCAATGAACTGGAAACCTTTATCTGGCCGGTCACATTCATAAGTCTCTCCCAGGACGGGATTGAAAGGCTTCCCGCCAGTTCTGTAGTAGCTGGATGCGTAACCCGATATCACAAATGTAGCGATGAACACCTAAAAATCACAGATGCAGTTTTGAAAATGCCTAGCTTTGATCACTGGCAGCGCTAGAGGGGGGCCTGCAGGGGCACTGTCCACCCCTTGAAATAAGGTGTCATACAAAAATAAGGTGGAAAAAGAAAATTCCTCACCATGCGTTCCAAGGGATCATGCGTGCCGGCGGCCTGATCGAGCAACTCGCTGTACTCCAGCTCCTCACACAACCTCTGTAGGGTGTTAAGCGGCTCGTTGAGGTGCACCGGCATGGCCACTTTGGACAAGTCTTTGCCGATGTTGTTCCTGAGGATGTTCCACAGGCTGACGGCGCTGCTGCTGGGGCTGGGTGAAGGCAGACGGGATCGACGACGGCAAAGGACGGAACCTGGCCGAAACCAGAAAAAAAAAAACGTCTTCTTCTATTTTTGGAGCATGTGTAAGGATTTTGTTACCTGAATTTTGTCTGTCATCTTCAGTCTCATTGTTAAAGTTGTCCATGGAGTTGTTGTCACTAACGTCGCTGTTGTACGAGTCATCTTCTGACACCTGAAGAAAAAAAAAAAGAGCAAAGCTTTAGCTATTGTGATGAGAGAAATATAAAAAGTACCTGAAATAAAAATGAGGGCGGGTTTCTTGCTGTCACATTATTTGGTGATGGGTTCCGTTAGGAGCCGCAATACAGCAGTATTTTTAGATGAAAGTAATTAACTTCCATTTTTACACCACCTCCGCGCATGTCGCTATCTGACCAGCCACATACAATAAAGTCAAGAGGAAAAAAATAAAATAATGAATAACAGCCAGAGTGCAGCATTCATGACAGTGAAATTAAAAAGGCTTTGATAAGCCTCCAGCACAAATACAGATGACTAAATTGAATTAAAAAAGCATGTCAAAATAAGTTTCAAAATATTTGTGAAAAAAGTATTGCAAACCTGATTGCATCATAGTATTGTAAAATATGAGAGGATCTTCACAGCATATGTAATATCGATATATTTGACATTTATTGTCCCTAATTTGTGTAAAAGAAATAAAAAACACCAATTTTACCTCATTTTCAGACGAACTATTGGACAACAGAACCTCCTGCGCGTCAAAGAACTCAGACAGCGACTCGGCTCTGCTTTCATTGGACTCTTGATGCACCAGAGAACGGGATTCGGATGCATGCTCCTCCGATTTCTACGAGATACCACATCCGCATGTTGAGTATAAAAACAGTGGCCCAACGGTGGGTGCAAAAAATGAATATTAGAAGCTTGATAACACGAATGAACAACCACTGAGTTGATGGCACTTATGTTTTTAATATCCGACTGTGCATCTGCTATCTCTATTTAGTTCTATGCATAAAAACAGCAGGAAAATCAAATATCATCAAATTAGCATGATTGGCAAACAGTAAATCAGAATAGCAGATGAGCCAAAAGCACGCCGTGCGATCACACTCAACACATGGCCGCATGCAAATGATTCATAACGCCGTGACCCGCAATGTGTTCCTCTTCTTTTTTTAATGGTGTCTTATCGTCATTAAGGGGGCGGAAGGAGCGCAACATGGCCGCCGCGTACGCATGACAATGAAAGAAATGACAGCTCATTCAAGGATGTGGGAGGGAAGTAATAATTCGAATAATCATCATGCTGGGGGCGGGGGGGGATGGGAGTCAGTGCATTCCCACGCACCCACCTGCACGGGGGCGGCGAGATTGAGTAGTGAGGGTTCTACGATGTGAGACTCGGCGTGAATCCTGCAGAGGCGCTCTCGCAGTTCTGAATTCTGCGCTAAAGCCTGAAAAAGAATCATTCCAAAATAATGTTGAATCAATTTGCAATTTATAATATAATTTTGAAAAGTCTGAGAACAACAAGTTGGAGGTCAAACTAGAAAATAAAACATCAGCGAAAACGACAGTACAATGGTCAAGTCGTTAAACGTCAACACGGCCCAGAAATGTCACCGGCTCCGCTCGGATTGGAATTGAAAATGAAAAAAAAAAAAAGTATTATGATCAGGGGGCATTTTTCTCATTTAAAAGATGTGCCATGGCTCAATAAAAGTTGTGAAATTCTATATAATTTGTCACGCTTTGACTGGCTATGCCATGAATTGAATAAAGCCAAGTGTTGCATCATCTTCTATGAAACAGGAAGTAGCAAATGGCAAACAGATGAACAAACACAAGGTGGTCTACCATTTATGATCTTCTAATGTCAGTAGTAATGCTCCTCATCTCCCTTATGATTACTTTTTTTCTCTGAATAATAAATTAACATGAATAACAAAATTGCAAGCAGAAGGTAATTATCCATGAAGTGCTCTACTGAGTTCGATTCATTTTGTCATTATAATAAACATTTTGCAATGTGCAGGCTGATTGAAAAAAGTTATTGTAGACGGGAAGCCCACCTACAACGTACGACAGAAGACATCACTGTCCCATTATTGCCACGCTGTGTGGTCATGTAGGCAGAATGAGTCATGAGCAGACTATTATTGTCAAAAGAAACGTGTTGCCATGTGTCAGCGTGACAATCGATATTAACTTTAGAAAAAAAAAAAAAAAAGCCTGATCACTGGTGACTCAAGTCAGAGTTAGTAGGCGGGTGCCCCTCCGCCGCTAAGCCCTCAAGGATTCTCCAGTGCCTCGCTAACAGAGCCCACGTACCGTTGTCAGCGCGTTCTTCAAACCGACCACTTGTGGGGAGGTTGGCGGACAGGTGTCTTGCTCGGCACATTGTTTTAATCGCTCCCTCTCCGACGCTAGTGAACTCAGAGCCGATTTCATGGTGGTGTGCACTGAGGGGGAGAGAAAAAAAACAAAATAACACGCTGCCATCGCAATTTGGAAGACAACAACAAAGTGTTAGCACGAGTGCTACTCTGACAGAAGAATAACAGTACCCAAAGGGGGGCACTTTTCTAATTACGAAAATATTTCCCGTAAGAGCGGAGTGAAACTTTTCACTTAGTAGCAGCTTGGGAAAATATTTGATAATAGATTTAACAACCAGAAAGAGGATTTCAATCTTCTAGCGGCGTTCAATAAAAAAGCTGAAAAGCATATCGACAATTATGGCTCTCCTTTCCCGCACGTGACGGCATCGAAGTCCGCACTCACGGTTCGTAGCAACCCGGCAGAAATCCTCCTGCAGCTTGGCCGCATCAAAAGGAGAATCCAGAGACTCTTGGTCGACTTTGTCATTGGCCAACGCCGCAGAGGAGAGGTTGGGGTTCGAGGAATGGAGGCGGATGGAACCAGAAATGCAACTGGGAACCTGCAGCAGGAAGAAAAATGATCTAACCAAAGACTTTTAAAAAGTCAGGCTTTTGTTTTCAGCCTACCTGCAGAGTTGTTTTGATGTCTTTGTTGTAGTTTTTTGTGCGCCATTTTCTCTGAAGCCTCTTTTCTTTTTTAGGGCTGTCAAATGTAGATGCCTGGTGATCAGAACATAGTGGATGGATCTAACTAAAGAGCTGTCATCATAGACAATTGAAATAAAAATAGATTTGAAAGGATCTAAATATAGCAAGAGAATGGAACAAATTTGGATTAAGATGGTGCTAAGCTTCAATTGCAAAGACAAACTGGTATTTCATAATGATAAGCAAAGCACCTGAAGAGCCTGGATGGAGGGTGCAGAATAAGTACGATGGAGGACCTCCATGCTCTGAAGAAGGTGGCTAAGTTCAAGTAGATATGCCTCACAAACTGACAAGTCTAAAAGACGGAGAATAAATAAAACAGCATTTGTAACAATTAACTCTTTTGTAGTTCCCCGGCATGAAAATTATTCAAAAGATGAAGCTGTATAAATTAAAGAAAATTCATCTTTAATGGTGCGATTACTATTTGCGCCAGCAGAGGTCACTGTTGTTGCAGAATCATAAATTCAATCGCGATAACAGGTGAATTGGAAACATCCATCCAATTTCATTACTTTCAAAAGAAGCACTATCAGAAAAAAAATGTGCTCAGCAATTTATATTATATTATTCCTGCTGTCTAATATGGAGAAAATAATGGATTGGCAGATTTTGCGATACGTAATATTATGGAATGGGAGATGCTTTTTTTTTTTTTTTTAACTTTTTTTCTTACTGTGATATAATATGATTGAAATATTTTCAGGGACGGGGGTGGGCCGCCATGAAGCTTGCCAATGCGGGTTCACCTTTGGAGCACTTGTCCATGTCGTCAGATGACTGCAGCCAGGCTGTTACCTTGGCTTGGCTGTTGAAGCTAAAAGGGAAAGCTCCAGCTGAAGACTGCCTGCGTATAGGCACACACTGCAAATAAGAAACACAAACCAAAGATCAGCACCATCACAAATATGAAAGTTTAACCTAAGCATGGAAAATACATATGACCTTTCTAATAGGAGTGCTATCGGCAAAGCTAGAGGATGCGGGGGAGGGGTAGTGGGCGAAGTGGAAGGACTTGTCGTTGGGACACATGGCAATCTCATTTTGCCGATAGAGCCGGTGATGACGTAGCTTGGACACCCATTCATCAAACAGCTCCTGTGACTTGATCTGCACAAGGACAAAGTGAGGTGAAAACAATGTCTCGTCACATGCAAATACAACACAAGGTCACCTCACGGATCCTTTAAGAATATACATGTTAACCTACGAGGGAAAGAATGGCACTTGATTCCCTATACATCCGGGAGGGGAGGGGAGGGGGGGGGGTTTGTTGACGAGCTTCGTAGTTTACCTTCAGGTGATAGATGTTCTCCTCAGCATCGAGATCGATGCACTTGGCTTTCTTCTTAATGGCCATAACGGACAGCCCCACATCAATGCAACCATGAAGCTTCCCTTTCTCAATCTGCAAGTCAACGCATTATGCTAGGAACACACTGGATCATAAATTTAAAAATCAATCTTAAATGAATTGCTTTGTTGCCGGTCGAGCAGGCAACACATGAAGAGAAGAGGCAAAGCCACGTCATTTGTAGCCAGGAGGCACTCACATCAGCGCTGCACTTGCCGTACTTCAGAATGCCCTTGTCCAGGGAGAAGTATCTCTACGGGGAGGAAGAAACACACTGAGTAAGTATAGATACAGCCCCATTAGCTAGCAACATCTCAGGCTATCGCTACGTGTGTCCATCAGCATTACATTTGCCCCATCCAGTTTTTCTACATTGAACGTGTCACTGGTGTAGGCACGAAAAAGAAATTGTCAATACGAAACATTTACAGCCCGATTGGACCAGCGGCCCAGCAGCTAATGCATTTCACAGGAAGATCGGGGGCAATCGTCAACTACATACACTTTCCAATCTTCATTGCGCCAAAGCACATCAAAAAATATCTTACCACCAAACAAGAAAAATGCCAGAAAAAAAAAAGAATTTTATATATAAATATACAAGATAGATAGATAGATAGATAGATAGATAGATAGATAGAGAGAGAGAGAGAGAGAGAGAGAGAGAGAGAGAGAGAGAGAGAGAGAGAGAGAGAGAGAGAGAGAGAGAGAGAGAGAGAGAGAGAGAGAGAGAGAGAGAGAGAGAGAGAGAGAGAGAGATAGATAGATAGATAGATAGATAGATAGATAGATAGATAGATAGATAGATAGATAGATAGATAGATAGATAGATAGATAGATAGATAGATAGATAGATAGATAGATAGATAGATAGATAGATAGATAGATAGATAGATAAAATACAGACTACAATCTGGACTGAGCAGCCATTAATCGAAGAGGGATTTTTAATTGGCTCCCCTCAACAGGTTCATTTTTGCATGACTTCCCTCAGCTCGACGATAGCTACGGCTGACACGATTGCCTCGCCGACAGTGAATAGGAAACAAAATTAAAGAGGACACAGTGTACCTTATGCCAGCCCTTCAGGGGCCACTTTCTTTTCTTGAGTACATAGCCTTCTTGTTTCTGCAGCTCCGAGACACTGCTAAAACCTCCCCGCAGACCTTCCACAATTTCCCAGCTGTCCTGCAGGTTAAATAAACACCCTTTGTTGGAAATGAAATGCATGACACTAAATCAACAACACATTATGTCCAAGCTTACTTGCTTTGTGGGAAGACTTCTTTCAAGAAAAATAATTGCTGCAGTGTGCAGAGTTCATAATGAATGTCATCAGAAAGAGAGAATGTAATTTGTGAGGGCGGGTCTACCCTCATAAGGAACGAAGGACTATTATTAAATTACAAGGCTTGGTTCTTTCGTCCCATCTGAGGGTTTATCACATCCCCACAGTGACACTGTGAGTCATTGGCCATACTGTCTTGTCTGACAGTCTGGACACTTGTTTCGAAGGTCGAAACACATTCGGAAGGCGTCAGCGGTGACGTACACGACACGACAATATTCCACGTTACACATTTTCATCAGCAAAGCCGATCAGAGACATCTGTCCAGGTCATTTGTTTATTCTAATTATGCAAGGTGGCAATTATCACGCTTTGCAAATAAACTGGAAGTTATATGCACACAAATGTGACAACTATAAGTGAATAATGTAAATAAAATAAAAAAATGCTGTAAATTGGGTTGTAATGGTAAGACATCACTCATCAAGATTTGAGATTTGCGCCCCCTTGTGGCGTTAGCATCTATAGAACAGACGCAGGATTCTAAGTTCGGCTTGTTGTGAAACAGTGTCGTCTCTTCATTTGCTAATTAATTCACGCAAATGAGAATTTGAATTGATGTTGTTTTTACCTGTCGACTGTCATGTTTGGATGAGGAGCTGCTGTTGCTACGGGACAAGGAGATCTTCTGCGACATAACTGAAGTGCACTCCTCCGAGCCCATCTCACCGCACACTAGGACTGGAGTGCCGGCAACATTGCTCTAGTCTAGTGAGAACAAAAGAGCAGACAAAAGGTCATGAGGGGAAGGAAAAAGATGCGTTTCGTAGTCAAGGCCGCTAAAAGCTTTTCAACTTAGTCTCACTGAAAAATACATTAGGTTATGTCGGACTGATTTATTTTTGTATTTCTAATATGAATAAGATGACTGGCTTCAAAAATGAAATTGACAAACAAGATTGGTCATGAGAATTGAGTTTAAATGAAAGCAAGGCTCTTAATAATTGATATGTCCTTATGGCTCTTACCGAGTGCCAGACTTTCAACATTAAAGAATGATGATGAATGTTATTTGAAAGAGTTTGCTGAAAGCTCTTAGAGTGTATCGTAGTTCTGCTTCTAATTGTGTGTTCATAAGCAGTCTTGGAAAAGTGTGTGTACTAACTGAGGTATATAAACAAGTGCTTGATTATACAACGGGACTGATGACTACACAATATATATATATTCAAGATTAGCATGCTAATCTTATGCGCTACAGTTGTCGACAAAGAATAAACATGGTGCATTAAATGTGTCACCAACTGTTCAAATATAACATAACTGCCAGCAAATTGTAAATGTGATTCCTGAAATCACAGCTCAGCACTTTTCTGAAGCTGAGCTGTGATTGGTTGGCAAGTGACAAAATGGCCGCCGGCTGAGATGGTTAAAAACAAGTGAATTTGGCTATTCAATTCAGATTCCACAAAGGCAATATTAATCAGAATGCTGTGTTTAGACGAGTGTGGCCCCATACAACATATTTCAAAGGATATGTTTGGCTTGAATATCGCTTTTAGGAATTGTTCACTTTCAAACGGGCGCATGTGTTTAAAGCAGCAGTTAGCAGCTTTGAGCTGTCAAATGGCCCCGGCCTCCGATGCCAGATAAACAAAAGCGTGCTCATCTGAAACCGAGCCTTCACGGCTTATTCAATGCGGTCATCCACTTCTGATTTATTCATCCGTTTTGGATTGATGACAACAGTGACGCAGTGGTCTGTCACATCATCGTCTATTGGGGATCCCTTTCATCTCATGCAACATGGCCACTTGGCCGCCTTTCATCAGGTGACAGCTCAGGGCTTTCTTCAACGAGAGCTTCTAGTCAGTAATGACAATGACATACAATACAAAATATATTCTCCAGCCGTGTGGATTTCACCTACCGGTTGGGACGACACAAAATGTACCCCTCTTAGCCTCGGACTAACTAACTAACTAACTAACTAACTAACCAGACTCTCTTTATCACAAAGAGCACATGACATCAAGCAACCTCTCTGACTTTACGACCTAATAGAGACCTTTGGGCAAATCTCGCTGAGGGAATGATGTCAGTTGAGATGGGCTAATTGTTTGCGCTAACCAGATTGACACAGGCTGAAAGCTTGCTCTCTCTTCCACTCTGCTCCTCACATTGCAGATGTTTCTCCGTCCTTCCGGTCTCTCCAAAGGGGCTGCTGGCACGCCTAACGGGCTTTTAGGCGTCAAATGGACGCGAGTCACAAGGCTTCGTTTGGGAGTTTCTCAGATGGGTATGTTCCATTTGCTTGCACTCTGTGGCTCAATTACAATAAAGCGATTTTTTATTTATTTATATCAAGTACTGTTGTTAACAAACTTTAGATATTCAAATGTTAATAAATGCACATATGATCTGCGGCATCATTTGTCTTAACAACAAAGCTTCTGTTATTGTTGTTAAGTTTCTTTGTTGTGCTGTCGGCCATACATCCGTCCCAGTGACGAGCCTTTGCTTAATTTATCTCGACTTTTCTCTTGCAAGCCATGCCTAAGGCTAGCTTGTCTTAAGTGGAAAGGTTATAGTCTTCAGGAAAATCCGTGCACTGATGGAGTGAATTCAGTCACAATATCATCGAGAACAGAGAGAGAGAGAGAGAGAGGCTGCATGGCCGTTAGCAACGGCATATTAAGCCAATTATGCTGGTGTCATCATGATGTTTATTTTTTTTTTCATGACACAACATATTTCAGTTCCTCTTCTCCTCATTCTTGTGTTAACATCATATTTCCTCCAAGTATGAAGAAACAGGATCTACATTGTATTGGTTTATGTACAACCCCTCCCTCCATTAAATTTAAGTACTAATCCAAAAACCTAACAGCTTTAATGAGCTGGCATTCAAAAGGTAGTAACTTCCTCGATATAAAGTGTTATGGATTATGATAGTTAGGGAAGCATGGGCAATTGCAAAGTCTGACGAGTCATCCTCATTTTCTCTGACAAAGAGAACACTTGGGGCAATCATCTTTTCATGAGCTATTTCACAAAATCACTGAAAATTTCATTTATTTCTTGAACATGCTTTTCAAAAAGCGCCGGATGATATAATGTGAGGTTAAAAAAATAATAATTTTGTCACTTGGTCCACAGTAATGTTTTTTGTTTTTTTTGGGCTGAACTACAATAACAACTCCCCCCCCCCCCCACCCTACCTGCACAGATAACGTAAATAAACATTGAAAAACAAAAGTTATATAAAGTAGAGTTAAAGCATTAATAATTGAATTACAGCTAAATAATTGCTGACAGAGGCCATAGGAGTAATATAGAAGTTACTCTCATTTAAATCAATTAGGGGGGGGAGTCAAGCCAGGCCAACAACAGTAAATGCTAAGTCACGTTTAATAATTAATTATTGTTTATTTAGGTGTTGTGACAGCGTGATGCCCGCGACCCTTGTGAGGATAAAGCGCTTGAGAAAACCAACGGATGGATGGACAGCAATTAAAAAGTCCCAAAGGACCTGCAGTATCAATGCAGTCTTAGTTGTTCCATTTGTCAAAACTAAAGGAAAGACAATTTTTTTGGCCTACATTGGCACAAAATAAGAACATGTTCCGAATATAAGTGTGACCTACTGCTCTGCACACCCCAAAAAAAAAAAAAAAAAGGCTTTAATGACGACAATAAATCCAATATAGCTCCAAGTGGGATCGGAATCCTGTCACGTGTTGGTTCACCTGCTCTTTGTGCCTTCACCACATCTCATTCTGTCATTCCCGTTTTGTTGTAGCTTGTGTTCAAATTCCACCAGCCCCTTTTGCATGTCCTGTCATGACGGGTCCATTAATTGACAATCCCTTGGAAGAAAAAGCCACACAGATGGTAACGCCTGCGCAGAGCTGCTTATGGCCTGATGGGCAAAGACTGCAAAGGCTTAAGTCCAAATAACAACATTTAAAATGTGACAATGACATTTTATACCGTGAAACTCGATGCGCTTCATTCATAGGAGTCGGAAATATCAAACACAAATATTCGCACAAACACTTTTACATCCTGTAAATTCCCCACATCCTCAACCACACACACACACACACACGAGTGGTCCCTGCCTGGAGTATATTCAGCATGTGGGGAACTGTGACAGCCTCTTAGCTCAACAACTGCTCATTAGGAGAGTCAGAACTGCTCAACTTATGCTGACAAAAAAAAAATCAGTAAGGAACATCTTGTAAATATGCTAAACTCATAAGTGCTCGCTTGGCGTAATTTATAACAACCTGAACAATCAGCTGCTGCTTGCTGAATGCGAGACGACCGCACGATTCCACTTTCCCGCTAATAGGGGCTTGCCCGTTAGCCTTTTGTCAATTTAATATAGGTGTTGACCCAGAAAAGAAAAGGCCACTGGGCAGTTCCTGTTGCTGAATGTGATATAATGAAAAAAATGTATATTGACAATGCTCCAAGTCATTTCCAGCAGTGTATTTGGGACATAAAAGGAAACAAACCTACAGTGTTTTGGTACATTTGACTGGACCATACTTTCTGAGAACCACCCACGTGTTTCAAACTCAATGTGTAGGTTATATGTGATTCTACATTTAAAATTCTCTATATTATCTTGAATCCAGCTACTTGGATGAAGTGAACCAGTATTAAATCAAGCTAGAAATCAAATTAGTTCAAAAGCAAAAAGGGGTCAAATGAAGCAATATGTTATTCAAGTACATCAGAGCTGCCACTTAAATACTCTGACCACTTTGAATAATTCAGTTACCAAAACTCAGATATTCTGCATGTGCAATTGTTTTTCCATTAAAAAGATCTAAAAGTGCAGCCTGTTAAAAATTCATGTTGAGTTTCTGCTGGAGTGTGTTGGAGCTTTCTTGTGCCTCTGGTGCCAGGAGAAGGCTGCAGCAAGCTGCTATTCAAAAAAAATTCCAGCATGGCACTATAATGAGCTGACTGAGAAAGTCACGTAGGAAAAAGAAAGAAAAAAAAATCACATCATAAAATTTTTACGGATGCTCGTGACAAATGTAAAAAAACAAATGTTGCATCATTTTCGACATGTGACTGAACAATTACATCTTCAAAAAGCAACATTTACCTGTTTACTCCTAAAGCCTCATGAATTATTCATGCGGTGTGACCCATAAAGAAAGAACACCTGCGTATGCACGAGATCCAAACAGATGATCTTTTCTTTACTTGTTTATATAATAATGACCTCATTTATAGGGGTCAAGTTAGGAACGTTCTCGTCGTGACCAATCCTAACATTACACGCCAAAAAAGTCCGACCATGCTTTAGCAAGTCGTGCGAATGCGGAGAGGTCGCCCAGACCGTGGAGCATATCCTCCGAGATCATGCAGCTTGAACAACGCTGACTTGCTGAATGTGAATCAGAACACTCTAAAATGGTTGGCTGTTTGGCGTGAAAAGCTATGATGATGATTTAGAAAAGAAAAATACATAGCATGATGGGTTTGAAACGCCATAGTCACATGACTGCTGTGTGTAACAACCTGAAGAAGGTGACAGGCCATCTAAGGAGGTGTGAGTCACATGCACCATTTGCTCACCACCAAACACGGTTAAGGGACTCTCCCGAAGGATTATGGTCATATTTTCCAGGTTCGGGTTAGAAAGAAAAAACAAAAACAAATTAAAGTTGTCAAAATATTTGGATTTTGAATTTATGTTAATCTGAGATCATCGTTGTACCTTGCACACAAGTAATATTGCCTTTTCGGGTTGGTACTGCCGCTGATAAATGACGCCATTAACGGCTTCCAATTAAAGCTTAGGCGAGAAAAATCCATCACGACAGACCTAAACACGAGTCTGTATGGTTGTTGTTGAAATAGCAACAGCAGTTCTACAAATTTAAAAAAAAAATAGACACCGGACTGGCAGATTGCTAAAAGGGACAAGTGGCCACGCATTAAAGAAGGAAGCTTTGTATTGGCACTATGCCCAGTAGATAAATCGCTTGAATTAGGAAAACTTGAGGGAAATGAAGCGTGGCGTCTACAAATCCATCACTCAGAATACACCGTTAGTGCCAAAAAGTACATTTCAAACTCCTTCGGGCACAGACTGTCAGCTCAACAGATGGCTGATCATGTCAACATAGACACTGCTGTTGCTGAAGCACCAACGGAAAGAAAACTATTCTTTTTTTTTTTTTTTTTTAAATCACCCACATTAAACGAAAAAAACCAAGGTCGAGATGTGCGTACCGCACGACAATAAATTCCATTTCCTGTTCTTTAACCTTCATAACGTGAATGAAACCTCCATTACTGATCACCTAACCACATATAAGCAAAACACCTGTGGAGTTATTTCTTTTGACGCTCAGTCTCCCGTGTTATGAGAATCGTTACGACATTCTTCCGCTTAAGCTTACAGAGCCACAAATGAATTTGGTTGCCGTGGAGATTTGGTTCTTGAGCACATACGAGGTACTGAACCCCTAAATTGGTCATGGTTGTTTGTCCGTCAGATGTGAGTGGGGCCAGTCCGAGAGTGTGGTCGGGACCGCTTGCAGCCCGAGGGCTGCCGGTTGCTCACCCCTGGCCTAAAGCAATGTTAATGAAAGATTTCCAGTGATAAGTAATTAAAGATGTGTCATCCTGTACCAAATTAGAACATCCATTTGTCCTCATCAGGAGATGGAGCCTACCTCAGTTGACTTCTAATCATGCCTGATTGCAAAGCACATCCAGACAATTATTCAAGACCGCATTCACATCCGTGCAATATTTATAGCAGGAGTGTCCAAAGTAGGCATTTGTGAAAAATAACATTTGACTTGGCCTGTAACACCATAATCTAAAAGATTGAACAGTTCCCACACCCAACAACAGCTACTAAAAATTTGAATAAATAAATTGCTTTTATATGAAGCTTTTCTATGAAAATAAACTCTATAGTATACAATTTTTCTTCACAGCACCCTGGTTAACACAAAGCTGACCTGGCAGCTTTTTAAAATACCTATAAAAAATGTTAGCATGTTTAATTAAAGTTGAATAATGTCCAGCAAGACGAGAACCCGGAACTTCAGAACTGCGTGGCAGACGTGCTAACCCCTACTCCACTGAGCTGTCACGGAATAGATATATGTGCAACAGAATTAACTTCTGAGCGTTTTTTTTCTTGGCAAACTAATCACGCCCAGTCGATGGGCCAGTGAAGAGTGTTAATGATGGAGGACACCAAAATTGGCAACAGCACATTTTTGGCTTTAACAGCCACTAATCCTCTCTTCTGGGATTGATTGCTTTAGAGGAAATAAAAATTTAAAACTTTACCGTTAATCTCCAATCCCGTGCTGTGTTCATTCATCTTACTTTTAAATGCACGCAAAATCCTCAGAAAATCCAAATAAAAAAAATAAAAAATTAACATTCCCTATGTTTCCTATGGTGAACGTGGGAAAATATAGAAAAATCTATTATCTTCCCTAGCATCATGGGGGCAAGCATATTTCAGGTGCACCAGTGCCCCCCGTGGCCCCCCCTCTAGCTGCGGCAGTGTTTCTATCCCAGATGACTCTGGACTTGTCACCAACCAATCAAAACTCTCCTTCACACCTCAGGACAGAATCTAATCTTCAATTCATTTAACATCCACGTTTGGGGAACATGGTAAAAACCCCACAAGCAAGAACATGCAAACTCAAAACTGTGAAGCACTAGTCCTCCCCCATTTTAACCGACAAAAAGTCATCAATCTAGCAGGCATCCATCAAGGTTGCATTTTCAATCATGAGAGAAAAACAGCTTTGCATCATTGCATCTGACAAGCACACTAGCTTCAAATTCCCATCAATAAGCAGCGCACAGTAAGCCCCCACCCACCCACATAGCACTCCTTTACCTGAAAGGCGCCTCTGTGCACCCGAAGAATGCTGCGTTAGTCGTGAAATTCCAGTAAATGAATGTCAGCCAGTCACTCTGACCTCAAAACTTGTGCGAGTCACTGTTATAAAGAAATATGTGGGTGTTTGCTCATGACTAACATAGAGAAAGTGACTAAAGAAATGATATTTATTTGTGTCTTGACTGCAGCAGTGGGTGTGAGATACTGTGTACTGTATGTACATGTACAAATACATATAAATATATATATATATATATATATATATATATATATATATATATATATATATATATATATATATATATATATATATATATATATATATATATATATATATATATATATATATATATATATATATATATATATATATATATGTATGTACGATACATGTACTGTATTGTTCATGTATGAACAATGGCTGTCATTTTCTTAACGTGACATTTAAGTATATCTTTTGAATGGGTGTATTTTAATCTTCTGAGTTCCAAACATTTTAAACACGAGACTAAAAGTCTAAATCAACTTAATACGACTTGACAAACGGCCTTGAAATAACAGCAATTTACTAAGAAGGTGAAGGAAGCTCAACTCACCGTGATGAGAGTTACAGATGTGATTTACTGGTGATGATGGGTGGATGTTTCGGAAGTGACACCAAAAAAAAAAAAAAGAGGCAGGAAAAATGATAAGATGTTGAATTAAGCAGACTCCCTTCTGGTTCGTGACACGCTCACCAGCATAGCTTCCACTCATATAGGGGGAAAAAATAACATTTGTTCACCGCGGCATGCAGGAGGAGGATACTTGGTAGTTGATCCAGATAAGAGCCAATGGGAGTTAAGAATGGAGATGACGGAACTTTAAAGGGCGTGGCTTGTATTCTCTTTCCCCCGTTGTGGTTTTATGACGTATGTCGGGGGACACCCAAAAATTGAATTTCTGGTAATATGTTCCATTTGTTTATCTCTTGTAAATCTTTAGAGAAATTATTTTTAATATCTGAGAACAAATAACACACTACGGAGGATTCTTTATAACACGGTTTCAAAAACAAAATGACCCAAAAAACAATAGTGGGACGAATATGAAGTTATACTGCCCTCCTCTGACTAAACTTGGGAATTGCTTATTAGTGGTTAAAATGCCCTCAAATCGTTATAGATTAATTTGAAGATTTTGTTTTGGGATTACAGTCAAATCAGATTAAACTGGAAAGTATACATTTTTAAAAAAGTGAACTCCATAAAAAAAACAAAAACAATTCATGTTAAAGAAATGCAAATATATTTTGGTACGCTCAAAGATTTTACTGGTATTTGTAATTTAACTGAGAATTTTGATTTTTACTCCATGGATTTGAACTGATAAATGTACGTTCTACTCCTCACTGTCAAAATAGATGTTTTTAAAACTTTTTAGTTGCTTCCGTATTAAATTTTTATATTGTAAAAGACTGTTATGGACTCCCTGTATACATACATTATAAAGTATATTTACATTTATATTGTGTATATAGTGGTACTTATATTTTGAATTTTTGTCTGCAAATAAATGCAACCATAATCATTTTTCACGTGGCTGCAAATGTATTTAGTCCTGTAATTTGCATTGTCAGGTCAAACTATTTAAGTTTATGCCCACTGACACACAGAGGAGGCAAAGCAACCTCAAATTTATTGCAGGTTATCAGAGTCTCTGAACTATTTTATTACAACCAATAAAAATAAATGTGCATAAAAGTCTTGTGAAAGAAAGCGCAACCATTAAAAGAAATGAACCAACGTGATCCCGCTCATCACCGAGTTCCACTCAGCGAAGGAGCAGTAAAAAGTCGAAGAGAAGAGCAACGGTTGGTCCATGTTTTTTTTTTTTTTTTTTTCAAATCAGAAACTCATTTTATTCTGAAAGCATAACTGAATGACCAATGAAATGAAAACATAAAAATGAAAATAATTTCAAGATGAGGGACACACAAAGCACCTTTATGCAGAACTTCAGCAGTTTAAGCCTTTTTTCATGTCTGAATGTTTGCCTTTTACTTTTAACATTATATACAATTCTAAACTATTAACATATTTCAAGTGCAATACATTTTGACCACCGTAACAGGCTGCTAAAAGTTGATGGACGAGTTTATCGCTTAATGTTTGGGTTGATGCCGTAGTTGTCGTGTTTCATTAACGCCTTGTCTTCCAAGTTCAGAGCAGTATGCCTGATGGAGCCGTTGAAGTTGTGATGGGATTTTCACCTCGAATATACCCAATAGGCCATTGGCTACACCGGGCCTAATTCCAACAGTTCTTCCCATCGGTGAGATACCGGGCAGCACGCGGTAACGCGAAAGGTTACGTTGGGCCTCTAAATCGATTGCCAATGCGGGAAGCTTTTGGTCAAACGACACTTTTGTTCTTTTCTTGCGCTCCGTTTGATTGGACTGACCGTTGTCTGTTCCGCCGGTGTTTGAGGAATTGTTGCGTGTAACCGTTGCGTTATTGCATTGACTGCATATCTGAGGGCTACGTTGCCTCCTAGCTAAAGTAGCGCCTTGGTTGGTAGTCGGTAAAAACATGTCGGCGGTGTAAGAGCTCTTCATGTTTCTTCGTCTCGGTCTCAGCTTGGAGGGAACCAGGATGTAAACAGAGCGTTCTCTCTGGAGGAAAGGCCTCTCATTAGGAATAGTGGAATGCTGGTGTGTTGACTTAATTGTGTATTTTCTCACCTCGATAGTCCTCCCATTGGGCTCGCTCAAATTTCCCCTGAAGTCATCAGTTTCGCAAGCGTTCTGCAACCCTTTATGTAAAAAAAAAAAAAGCAAGATGAACAATGTGGTTCATCAAAAGAGTACTGGACTCACAATCAAACGTGGTTGTGACAGTACATCAGAGATAGATATTCACTCAAATAGTCAATTGTGGTTTCTCAGAGGTCATGTTTGATTAAAAAAAAAAAAAAAAGATTAATAAGAGTTTCAGTTTAATTCACACCCTTGAAAATTCATCACTATGTTCAATCTCCTTACTTTGTGATTCAAAAAGAGGGGAGTGCTAAGAAATACAAAATGGTTGGCGCATTGCAGAGAAAATGAAGCGGACACATCTCGGCGGAGTGGAGGAAAAGGTGAGAGTGAGATGAAAAACCATTTTAAACGATCAACCAATTTTTCACACTGAGCCAGATTGTAACTAAAAACTTTTGCAGTAGCGCTGCTGTCAGTGTCAACCAAAGAGGATCCAGTCACGCTTTTCACCACAAATATGCGTATTAAAGCAATAAAAAAATACACTTCATTAAATATGCATATAAATATATATATATATATATATATATATATATATATATATATATATATATATATATATATATATATATATATATATATATATATATATATATATATATATAATTAAATATGTATAATTAAATGTTTTTTTATCTATAATATATATAAATTCCAATAAAAAGGATTTAATTGTTGGCTAAAAATCCTCAAGAAGGATTTGAATGACTTTTTAGTTGTAAAATTAACTTTTTTTTGTTGCTTTGGCACCTGGGAGAGAGGTGAGATCCAAGCAAAAAGCATATTTCAGGGTGGTGCAGTGCCCCAGCGGCACTCTCGCTAGCTCAGCCAGTGGATAGAATGTCATTCAGTCAGCAAAAGAAAAAAAAAAAAACAGGCAGCAGCATTTTGATAAAGAAGAGCGGAAGCAGGTAAGTTCCATTGACTCAAATCGTAAACCCAACGAAATGAAATCGAATAAATGAAACCCAATGTGACGGGCCAAAATGCAGTTTGAT
Organism: Syngnathus leptorhynchus; assembly: GCF_054491065.1. NCBI lineage: Eukaryota > Metazoa > Chordata > Actinopteri > Syngnathiformes > Syngnathidae > Syngnathus > Syngnathus leptorhynchus. Next base: position 3,859,503 of record NC_141202.1, read on the forward strand.
CATCAGCATTCCGTCTCCATTTCACCTTCTTACAAGAAACATTCAAATGCATTTACCTCTGTAGTGCGTCTGAGAAGTGGTGATCCAATGCATCCTATCCACCGTCCTCAACATGCCACTCGTCCGTTCGGAAACCTCTTCGTGATTTTTGGGTTTGGACAAGACTGCTCTCACGGCATTCCTTACTCCCCTCGTAGGTTTCGGACGCTGAAAACAAGAATGATTGGTGGAGGGGGAAAAAGTCAAAAATGGAGATATGATTGAATTTTGTAGAACTATACATCATTTACATCTGAGAAGTTAAAGTCTCCTGTCAACTTGGGTGTCTTTGCCAACGTTTTTGTCTCATTCTCATGCTTGTACGTTGCATCTGAATGAGGTAACAGCAGAACGTTACTAACGTCACCTCATTGTTAGCCACGCGCTAGCAAGCCTCGGTACCTTGTGTTTCGCCGAGCTCAGTGACCTCCGGGGTTGTTGGGGGGCTGATAAAAGAGGCCTCGCTGAACTCCTGCCCGATGACTGCTTGACAATCGGAAGGATGGGAACAATTCAAAATGGGGGATGTGGGATGCATAGGGATGTTGACAGACTTTGTGCTTTCTCTCTGTTTGGAAATCATTTAGTGTTCAAGGTGGGCTCAGCCGCCAACACATTTTGACGAGGGAATCGTCTCGTTCGATTTACATCTGTGAGTTTTGCAACGCTACGGAAGAACATTATTACTCCTCGTGTGTGTCGTGTTTACTTTATAGCCAATAATGATTCAGACTGTTACTTAAAATGATTCAAACTGTTTAACTTACAGCTGTTTACGCATCATTTGTCTTTATGACATCACTGATGTCAGCGTTGACTCAGTTTGGAAAACGGGAATTAGTGGTTTCCATTCTTTTTTTTTTTTTTTGCTTCCGTATGCTAACGTGAGGCTGTTGTTTATTGAAGAGGACTCCATCTGGCTGCAAAAACATAAAAAATAAAAAATCTGACGAGATGATTAAACAGAGGAGCAGATTTTTTTTTTTTTTCCCCACCGCGAAAAGATTCACAAACCGTTCTGGCTGCCAGCCAAATTGCTCATATTCTCATGCATAACATAGAAAGTTGAAAAGTGGCAGTCAATAGTAAGCATGCAGTTTAAATGATGGATCACATTAGCATTCCATTCCATCTTGTTCAAAGATGAATGCATACGTTGCTCTCTGCCTTGGACATTATACAATACACAAAGCTCTCCCTCCCTTGACTCAGCTGCGATGTATCACAACAATCTGCCGCATTGCGCTTTTTAATTGGGATTCCCATGAGATGTGCTTGAAAGTCTCCGTAAAATACAAATGTCCAGCAGGTCGGTAAACAATTAGAGAGATTTGGATTCAATAGAAAAAGATACCATTGGACTGAATCAAATTTTGCAGTGCTTTTAGAATATTGAGGAAATCTTCCTATCCAAGCGTCAGTCTTCATTAGGAAAGCAGTGGGATCTTATTCCATTCACACTCAGCAAGGGGGGAACATGCAAACTCCACACAGGAAGGCCACATCCCAGATTCCAACAACCAAACTCGGAGCTGTAAAATTATGCAAGCCTAGATCAAAAGATGAGTACAGTAGATCCGACAGGAAATGTGGAGAGCGGCCTGTAATGTTTTTGATGTGTAACAATGGGCATGATTAATGTGAACCCAAGGGAATGATTGCAACATATTTGCATCATCAAATATAATACTGTGCAGCAGCGAGGCAGCATTGAGGTTGTATTACTAATTTTATTCATTAATTTGAGAAAAACATTTGAGCGAAGATTTAAATGTACATTTTTAAAATAAAAGTAGTGTTACAAAGAGTGACCCCTGCTGACGTTTTACTAGAATGCAGTTGGTTGTTTACATTTTGCTTCTTTTTATTTCTCGTCTTGAAGCAACAGTATCTAAAGGAAAAGAACACGCCATAACCTGTTCAGTCCCATTTAGTTAAAAGAAAAAATCTAAACGTTTCTATCCCTGTCCTGCAGGCGGCGATAATGAGCATAATTGACAACAACCAATTAACAGACATAAGTGACGAAATGTCCCTTACTCTTACTTCCTGGTTCCTCATCTTGCTGGAAAAATGAGACGTGCTCTTTCATGCTTGTATATTTAATAACAAAAGTGAATAAATGAAGTGGCTTTATTGCCAGCACGTCTATTCAGTAGTTGAAGGTGACTTGTGTCATGTGATCTTCTGCACCCTCTATGCATCAAGTCCACTCCACCTGTAGCTGCTCCCCTCCCACTGTGTTGCTCAGAAGATGGCGTTCACATGGGAAATGAATGGATTCATGTTAGAAGGACAGCGCAGCCTCAGCGCACCGTGCAAGCTTCACTCATGTTCCTGCACTCGAGCGAGCGCGGGCGCCGTTTACTCCTCGCGACCATCTAGACCAGCGTGATGACTTCGGACTACTCTGATGTCGAGGCGTTTTTAGACGGCCACCCGGAACTCTTCGAGGAGTATCTGGTTCGAAAAGCCAAGTGTGAACACATCAGCAGGTGGCTGAGGGAGCACCAGGCTCCTAAAGTAACCACGGCCGATGAGAGACGCGGAGGAACCCCGGCCAGGGAGTCTTCTCTGTGGCCGGCCAATCCGGAAGCTCTGCGGCGCAGGTCGTCTCACATGGAGCTACGGCGCAACTTCGCCCGGTCCAAAGCCACCACGGCGCACAGGACCTACGATGAGCACGCCAGCTTCAGCCAGCAAGACCCGCAATCCAGCATGAGGCGTCGCGCGCTCCTGCGTAAAGCCAGCTCGCTGCCTCCTACCACGGCGCACATCCTCAGCGCTCTGCTGGAGTCTCGAGTCAGCGTGCCACAGTACGCGTCCACCGCCACCGACCACAAGTGTCGCCTCAGGGAGACCAACGAGAGGGAGTTCTTCTTGGAACTGGTCAAAGACATCTCCAACGACTTGGATCTGACCAACCTGAGTTACAAGATCCTGATCAACGCGTGCATCCTGGTGGACGCCGACAGGTGCTCCCTTTTCCTCGTGGAGGGACCCCCGCACAAGAGGACGCTGGTGTCCAAAGTGTTTGACGTGCACTCGGGCACCACGGTCAGACCCTCCTCCTGCACCCTCAACTCCAGCGAGGTGCAGGTGCCATGGGGAAAGGGCATCATCGGATACGTGGCCGAGCATGGAGAGACAGTCAACATCCCCAACGCGTACGAGGTAAATGGAGTAAAGCACGAAATAAGATGCCAATTTGTTGATAACAATAATAATAATAATAATAAAATATATACATAATATATGAAATAAAATTGAGTAAATTTAGCATGATCAGTTATTAAACAATATTACATGAACATGAGAATTGAAAAATAAACTGCCAAATGTCATAAGTGCAAAAAAATCGCACTTCAATATATTGAAGCACTATATTTGATGACCAATTGCGCAATCTAATGAGTTGTTTCATTGTTTAGTACATTGATATTATTGACAACCATATTGACCATAGCAGATTATTTTTCTACAGCTCCTACGTCTTCACTACTATAAAGTAGCTCATTAAATCTTAAACTTATTGAAGACATTTAAGAGACGTATTAATATGGTATGGTCACTATGGGCCTATGACTTATTTTGCCTTATAAAGCTTTAGGGCAGTCTTTCATAAATGTGCTTTTTAAAATGATACATTTGTGAGGGAAATCCACCTTTTGTTTGCATATAAGCTTGAATTCATCTTATATCATTGATTATTTCAAATCTTACATTCAAATGTTGCACTTATTTATTCATCATGTAATATATATTAGAGGGTTTTAATTATTGAATATACATGAAAGATATTTTGTCCAGTTTCTCATATACATCTCAGCTATAAAGTCATTTCGTGTGATCAGGAGTGAGGAGTCAATGCAATCGTTTACTTTTGAGGTCCACAGTTAGTGTCTTCATTGTGACATAACCAGAATAATGACCAACATTTTTGTCACGCTCAATGTCCCCGACAATGGCCGATGACAGGGCTGATCTTCATAAGTGCTCTGGAGGCTGCTTAAATCAAAGAAAATAAGTATCATCTTACAAAAGGGGCGCTTTGACGTGTCTTTCAGGACCACCGCTTCAGTGACGAGATTGACAAGTTAACCGGTTACAAGACTCAGTCCATTCTCTGTATGGCCATTTGCAACAGTGATGGAGAGGTCATTGGCGTGGTCCAAGCAATCAACAAGAACCCCACGGGAACGCCTTTCACTGAAGATGATGAGAAGGTGAGACATCTCACACAGGTGAGACACTCACATTACATCGCCCGCGGTCAATGGGCCGGATAGAAATACCGAGAGCTGATAGACGTACGGAACGTTAAAGAGATCGAGCAGGAAAGCAGTTTGAGTGTAAACACTTCGAGCAAGGACATGTTTTTTTTTTTTTTCTTCTGAGTGCATCAAAGCTCTTCCTACTGCCCTTATTTACACTCTTTGTATATTGCCCATGACGTCGTACATAGTTTGTTCGACTTGCCAATCCATTTAGACAGTTGAGATGTCTTTCAAATTATTTCCACTCAATTAGAGTGCACGCTACTTCACTCGCCTGCTCACCTTGAGTTGATTATGAGATTGTCCACAAGGTGGCAGAACTGAGTTGTTTCATCTGTTCATTTAGTTTTCTTTGACCTGTTAAGTTTAAACCCCCTTGATGTGAATCGCTTTCATTATGAAATCCGTTTGCAGTTCACGGAGGAAACTGTTTTCACCCACAAGCTACTGATTTATTTATTTTTTGGTAAATGTTTGTTTGGTCAACCAGGTGCTTCAGATGTATCTACCGTTCTGTGGGATCTCCATCTCTAATGCAAAGTTGTTTTCTGAGTCTCGCAAGGAGTATGAAAGGAGCAGGGTGAGTGATGCTTCAAAATACTTTTACACAAAAAAATCAAATAAAATCCTTGACATGATTTATTGTATGGCTAATGTGATCAATTTGATTGCATTATATGGTATTGTTAAGAATTCCACACTACCTTCTGTTGCTTCAGGCTTTACTGGAGGTGGTCAATGATCTGTTTGAGGAGCAGACCGATCTGGAGAAGATCGTGAGGAAGATCATGCAGCGAGCGCTGACTCTCCTGCAGTGTGAGCGCTGCTCTGTACTTCTTCTCGAGGACATCGATTCACCGGTGAGGCCTTACTTAAAAAAAAAAAAAAAAAAGCTTTTTATTTTAATGATTAGAGGTCTTTGCTTCCCTTGAGGAGCAATTAAAAACTTAACGCAATGTGTCCTGGAAGGTTGTGAAGTTCTCCAAGACGTTTGAGCTGATGTCCCCCTTGAGCAACATGCATCATGACATCAGGTAGATAAATTTAAAAAAGTTTCCAGAAAGTCAAATTGAGTTTAGCTTTAGGCAGCAGGACAGCAGTTGTGTTTGAAAGCTCACAGTTATTATAAATTTTTTTTTTTGTGGCATTCTACCCATATGCAGCATCAGCATAGATAAACTGTCGTGCTCTGATTGGCTGATCAATAATAGCATCGCTGAGCTGGTGGCCTCCACCGGACTTCCCGTCAACATCAGCGACGTGTGCCAGGACCCGCGCTTTGACGCTGAGGTTAGCTTAGCATCAATTTATTTTTTACTCTTTTTTTTTTTAAAATCTTTATATAATTTGAAAATCTTTTTTATTTTTATCTATATTTATTTTTGAATAATCAAAAATTCATTTTAGCACTTTACAACGGAATAATCGGAGTACTTTGTGACAATTTTACATTCACTTATAAGAATTTCAATAACTATGCTAAGAATCTGTGTTTATAGGCAGACCAAGCCTCGGGATTTCATATCCGATCAGTGTTGTGTGTGCCGATCTGGAATCGAACGCATCAGATTATTGGTAGGTTTGACAGATTACATCAATTTCACTTTTCTCCCAAAGTCATTAGGGAAGCAAAAAAATGACAGAATGGACCGTAGATGGACAAATAGTAGCATAAAATTCTTTAGCTAGCAAATTACGGTTGTTGAGAATGATTTAACAGCGCCCTCTACTGGTAGCTGTCAAATACTGCACTCTAAATGGTCTTCCAACAGTTTTTCATTGGCTTATAAAGCAATCTTGATTGGGCCCTATGAACTCCGCCCAGCATCAATTCTATTGATCCACATTGCCATCCGTGCCTGCTAAATAGTTAAACGTTTTATTTCATGTGTGTTTGCTCCTCCGCAGGGGTCGCTCAAATATTGAATCGTCTCGACAGGAAGACCTTCAACGATGCAGATCAGAGGCTGTTTGAGGTGTGCAATTATTTGGAGGGTGCCGGGTTTTCTATAGAGTGACCACATAAGGCACGGAAAAGATTTTTTCTCCTGTCTGCTATTTTGTTTTTTGTGCAGGCGTTTGTGATTTTTTGTGGACTTGGCATCAACAACACAATGATGTACAATCAAGTGAAGAAGACCTGGGCCAAGCAGTCCGTGGCATTGGATGTAACAGAACTCATCACAAGCAATCTCAACAGTTTTTAAAAATGACAACATTATGTGTTTGATTTGAAATGTCGTTCGGTTACACAAGTTACATGTTTTTTTTTTCAGATGTTATCCTATCATGCTACATGCTCAAAAGTTGAAGTTGATAGACTCAAGGTAATCTCGGGTCTACTCTCAGTTACGATTACTCGACTTCCCGCTTGACCGGAATCACGTTTTGTTTCCGACCTTCTCCGTTCAGGCTGCAAAGATCCCCCTGAGCTGCGAGCTCGGCATTGACGAGTTCCATTTCAACGACTTCTCTTTGGACAACGACGCCATGATCACCGCTTCCCTCCGGATGTTCCTAGAACTCGGCGTGGTCCAAACTTTTAAAATAGACTACGAGGTAAATTCCAGTTCAAAGTCAAGGTCGACTATTATCTAGCGTTTATATTTTTCTTCAGGTTTTATGTCGCTGGCTTCTCACCGTGAGGAAGAACTACCGAACTGTGGCCTACCACAACTGGAGACATGCTTTCAATGTGTCACAGTGCATGTTTGTTATGATCACAGTAAGTCTCACGTGACAAGGTTGTAAATCCACTTTAATTTATTGGAGTTGTCTTTATCAATTACTATGTGAAACTATGTGCCCCCTATCCACTCCTGACTCATAAATACGCTCCAGCTAAACTGCTATATTTTAAGTTTTAGTGCAGCCTTCAGGCATATAGCTTAGCCTAACCTTGCCCCCGTACACCCGGCTCATGTTTTACGTACCCCTTAACCCCCCCCTTGACGCCGTTCTTCTTTGCATACAAGACATTAAGTACCATATTGGTTAGAATTATAATTTCTTTATAGTCAGCCGGCTTTCAGGACGTTTTATCTGAGGCGGAGATTCTAGCGCTGATGGTTGGTTGTCTGTGCCACGATCTGGACCATCGAGGAACCAACAATGCCTTTCAAGCTAAGTAAGGCTCAAACATATGTGAGTGATCTATGATGGGTTTTCATGTTTCTACTGTGTCCCCAGGACAGGTTCTGCTTTGGCGTTGCTCTACGGGACCTCAGCTACCTTGGAACATCATCACTTTAATCATGCAGTTATGATCCTACAAAGTGAGGTGAGGTCTGTCACAGGACACCAATGACTCCCAGTGAGGGAGCTAGGAGCCTTTTTTTTTTGGGAGCGGGGGCAAATTTGACAAACTCAAAGAATTCGTCATAAAATGCTGATAAAAAAAAATCACTCCATGTTCCCGACTGGGAATAGGTGGAAAGTGGGGGAAAAAAACCCCTGGAAAATACTCAAAAGTCAATTATCTGGCTTGGCACCATATCTCAAGGGAGGCCAGTGTCCCCATGGCCCCCCTTCTTGTTCCGCCAGTGCTGCCTAATGGGACATAAAATAACCTCTATTTGTGACAGTGACTTATTCAGCATAAAGCAAGAGCGGAGGTCAGTCCAAAATTGATTTTGAAGGTTTTTAGTGCTTAGAAACGATCGAGACACAATTCTCCTGTGGCAGTGAGCACGGAAAGATTTCTGAGACATTTGTGTCCAATTCACAATAGATGGATTATAAGAGCAGTGTTTATCGATTGATTTGTTCTTAACAAAGCGCAGAAAATGTCACTGCGTGTTGCTAATTAACATCGCTAATGGGGACTTCATTAGACGATGAACTTGCCAATACAATTGCTTTAAGGAGACATTTCTGGCACTGTTACTCATCGTTGCCTGCAGGACCGTATGGGGACTTATGTATTATTTATTTTTCAGGGTCACAATATCTTTGCGAACCTCTGCTCCAAAGAATATAGCAACATGATGCAACTATTGAAGCAGGCCATTCTTTCCACAGACCTCACTTTGCACTTTGAGTAAGTAGTCTTTTCACTGGATGAAGAATTATTAATTCTCCAACAACAAAACAGGTTTTTTATGAAAAGAAAATCTCGCTGCACTGAATAGTTTTAGTTTTTTTTTTTTTTTTATCGCTCTCTCACGCGTCCTTGACGATTTGGCTTTGCTTGCAAAGGCGCAGGAGCAAGTTCTTTGAGAGCGTGCTCGCTGAAGAATTCAGCTGGACGGAAGAAAAACACAGAGAGGTCCTCAGGTATTTTGTACGAAATAACAAATACACAGTGTATAAATCGATGACTCGCTGTCAATGAGATTTTGGGGGGGCGGGGCTTTAACAGATCCATGTTGATGACAGCCTGTGATTTGGGAGCTGTCACTCGGCCTTGGGAGATATCCAAACAGGTTGGTGCATTTAACATTCGGAATATTCTTCTTTAATGAAAAATTAATTAATTATTAGGTCTCAACAGCTCCTCGGGCTCAACAAAATTGCACGCTCCATACAGTTGTTATGATTCTCAGCCAATGTCGTATCAATGTGCCCATTTAGGTTGCCGAGCTAGTGACGAGTGAATTCTTTGAGCAAGGAGACAGAGAGAGGTCGGAGTTGAAGCTCACCCCAGCGGTAACAACACCCATTAAAATTGATCGATTTTGTTTTGTTTTGGGTGTGTAGGTTTTTTTTGGTCTTATTTTATAAATATTAATCGTCTATATTTTTGTGTATATTACGTAGGCCATATTTGATCGAAATCGGAAAGATGAGCTACCTGCTTTGCAATTGGACTGGATAGACGGCATCTGTAAACCTCTTTATCAGGTCGCTGACACACGATGAAAATGCTCATTTCATTTATGAATCGTTTTCATCCCGTGATACAAATATTATTTTTCTCTCCCGCATTCGCAGTCCCTGCTGAAGCTAAACAGGAAATTGCAGCCAATGGCGGAAGGGATAGATGCCAACCGAAAGAAATGGCAGGAGCTGTGCGTATTTAATGAGCACGCACACGATGCTTCAGTGGTCAGTCAGAGTCCCGAGGGTGGAGAAGTCAACGAGGAGTCTGACGCGAAGCCAGCGGAAAACACCAACTCGGGGTCAAAGGGTCAAGCATAAAGTTTGGAGTAACCAACTTGGAGATGAATACTATCTTTATATATTTTGTGCACTACTTGCTCAAGAGTCACATTCAAACTCATGTAGTGACATTTTTCACTGCTCAAGCTTTTCATTAATGACCTTAATAGGTCATTAATACTGAAATGTTATAAAGTGACATTTGATGTAAACATACTTTTCCTATGGATGCTGGCACAAAGCAGTTGAAATATTTTACCCCCCCCCCCAAAAAAGTCAAAGTGTTTTGTACCATCCTGAATGTAGACATTCCTGAATATAGCGATTTAGATTCCTTATTGATTTCCGATTATTGATTTTATATACTGTATACAAAAGATATTTATCCCACATTTTGGATGTATTGGCCTTTTTGAGGGAATGAAAGCTTTTTTTTAAGTGTTGCAAGAAGCCTTGGCATGGAACAAATCATTTTTGGGGTGTGATGTCATCATTTGTGGCATAAAAGGAATCAAAAAAGCAAGATCATCGAGCAAGCAAAGAGTTTGAAAAGAACCGTCTTTTGATTCCTTTCCTTTTTCTTGAATATGATGCGTTTGCTGCTTGTCTGCCCCAGCCCCCCCCCCCCTTTCTGGTTTTTCTTTTTTGCTGCATGGCCACATTCACAATATTTGTAGTGTAACCAAGCCTCGGGTCGTTAAAGTGTTGTTGCTGTAAACGGCATGTTTTATATCGGTTCTCAAACTGTGAGGCTATTGTGTGCATTCAGTTGCCTAAAGCACTCAAACAAAGGAGCTCCAATATATTTTTTATATGGATCTTAAGGTGTTTTCTTGTTTGTTTGTTTTTTGCTGAAAGTGGAGCTATGTATTTGCAGTATTTTGTAAAAAAAAAAAAAAAAAAAAAAAAAAATATGCTCGTTCATTATCATACCTGCATTTTGTCACTATGACAGCATGCTGATCACTTGGGAAAAAAATTGCATCAGCATGTTCAATGCCTTTGAGTCCCTGATGAGAGTTGCTATTGCATGCCATTCCTCTCAAGGACACAAATACAGATGCTGCTTGACAAAAAGAAGACTATCGTTTTACACCATAATTCAAAGAACCGTTATATTCATTGGTGTGGAAAATAATTTCTGCAAATAAAAGGCCTGTAACATTGAAATTGTATAAAGATTCTAATAGGTATAGAAACTGATCTTTGTGGTATTTATTGACATGGAAGGTTTTGGAAAAACTACTAATTAAATGCACCAAATAATTATGACCCCCTGAAAATTGAGTCTTTGAATAAAACTAATCGATAAAATTCCAATATTTGAAATCTTGTTTTTAACATGCAAGCACTCACAGTGGACAACGAGGCACATTAGTGTACTAACTGAAGGAAAAATGCATTTTAGCGGACTACATAATTCTCATTCTTTGCACATGTTTTTGGCAATTATTTTCAAATTTGGTTTCAAATCTCTGAATTGACTTTAAAAATGCGTTGTCACTTTCATCTGGAATTTTAGAAAATGACATTAAAATTGGATGGAAATTAAGATCAAATTTTGTTTTTAAATCATACATTTTATAGGAGATTGTAAAACTAGCAAGTCATATATATCATTTCAAAAAACCAGAAAAAAACCAACAACCCTGGGACGTGATGTCATAGCGTAAAGTAAACCTTCCACGGTTACGTAAGGAAACATTTTGAAAGAGGGCATACAGTAAAATTCTTCACATATTCATCTAGTCTCTTTCTTCATCTGTGGGCAATGTTTGATGTTCTGACTGAATAAGGCATGGAGGTGAGGCTAGCATAGCAACAACCAGTGCACTTTAAAGCGCATGCAGCTGCCTGCGCCCAGCCAGCCAGCCAGCCAGCCTGAGCGGAGCCTTAATCTATAATTTAACACGAATTGACTGTCTTCTACACGGGGTCGATCATCACCAGGGAGAGAGAGAGAGAAAGACTTCCGACCTCATTTTCGATATTCTGGGCCAGAGATTTCTCTCTCTCCATCTCCCCCCCCCCAACCCACCCACTTCCCCATCGCTTTGCTCCCTTGTTCAAAACATACACACTTCTATTCAGGCAAAGTCATCATCATTGCGTCACATGACTTTTTGCTTCCTGTGTAAGGGTGAATAATCTGTGCAGGTTGTGTACATAAATCAAATTGGAATGAAATCACAATTTACCGCCTATTAGGGCAAATATTCCGTATCTATTATTAAACACCAGGGCCTTACAAAAGTAATTGTGTGATGTGGACTTGAAATATTAATACATACTCTCAATTGTTAAGGCAGTAATAGTTTTCCTTGGCTCATTTAATGATTACATGAATGAATAATCAGCCTCATAATTAATTGATCATATATATATATGTCGACACACTTAAAACAACAGTCAGGTTTGAATTTGAGACTGTTAAGGAAGATAAAAGAAATATTTTTATTGTGAGTGGAATACCTGAACACAGATAGGCAAAGTAATTTAAATATTCATTCCGAAAATCGGCTTGGTTTGACTGGTTTATCACACTAAATAATTGATCAATTGTTCAAATAGAAATCGTAAAGTAAGAATTTAATAGAATAAACAATTTTGGATTTACATATTATTTTTAATCAATTGGAAAATGGATGGATGGAAGTTATTCTTGAATAATAAAGAAAATAATAAGTTGCATATTTATCAAACTACTGTATTTTATTTTGTAATACATATTTTACTATGCATATTTAAAATATCTAAGTATTCATCAATTTTATGTAAGTATCATTTAAAATAAATGTTTCTTTTCTCCAAAATGTGCATAATGCAACAATAGCTTGAAATAGTACTTTTTTTAGGGGTTACAAAAAGTAAAAAGTCAAAGAACCACTGGTCCAAAACATCTGCACAAAACTGGATTTTCTATTCTGGTGCCAACTTCCACCAGACTCGTCGGTTGCGTTCAAACAAGTCTTTGAAGCATCACTGCTCGCTTTGTTTCCGAGATTTGGTCACCAGATAAGCTGTTTGAATGTCCACAACAGATGCTCGTGTCTCATTTACCCTGACAAGAAAATCTAGATTGAAGACCAAGTTTGACCTTTGAGCCCACCTGCAGTCAGTCACCTCGTCGCCGCGAGGCCTGCTCGCTCACAACCGTCGGAGTCTCGAGCAGTCTAAAAAAGAAAACTAGTGGACTGCGGACTTACTTAGATTGTCTTGTACTGACTCCTGCAGTGCCGCGGGCTGTTTTCCAAAACCTTCCACTGTTGCCATGAAGCAAAGAGCCGGTCGAGATGGCTGCGTGTTTTTGTGCTTTTGCTGCCATGCCTGCACATCTATCACAATCAAAGTCTCTTCAGTGTTTTGACATGAAGATGAATAATTGATTCATGCATACTCACTCCAGAGTCCCGCGGCGCTGCAGTTTGCGAAGCGCTGCTGACAGTGAGAACTTAACTGTTGCAGCAGCTTGTTGATATTTGTCATGTCATTATATGCAAATATTATTTATAATACTGATATTTGTATGGTCGACGCCTATCTATAGCTATGTAGCTCACTAGCTATCTTATAGCTATCTAGCCAGTTATTTATCTTATAGCTAGCTAGCTAGCTAGCTATCAAACTATCTAGCTAGCTAGCTAGGTATGTTTTACAACACGTCAAAACGAACATATCACATACGTTTTAAACGAGAATTTGACTATAAAGGGAAATTACAATATATGAAGAGAAAGGTTGTGTCAAAACTGTCAGGGCGCTTGTGTCATATGTAACTTGGCAGGTTGGCAGACTTCAGAAGGAACAGACAACAAACGGTAAAGCTAAGGTCATAGAGAAGGTCAGTCTGTATACGTGCGTGCCTTGCGGCAACACACCAACACTGACGCAGAAAACCTAATTCCCATTCACCCAAAAAGGATTTCCTAAAAATATATTTTTGTCCATCTATGTATTTATGGCAACGACGTATATTGACAAGCAGAATAATCAATTGCTCTTCTGAGTCACATAAGTACCATTTTGTGAGTAATATGAGACGAGATCATAATTATTTTGTTAAATTTAAAATATTTTTTTGTGATTTTGTTTGTGCCTAGATGCTTTAAGATTTTTGCCATGCTTTGACGCAATAAAACACTGGCACATCCCCGTACATTAGTATTCTATGCAAGTACCACGTATCTCTACTGCCTTTTTTCATTTGATCAGTTTATTGTATTGAAATTTTAATGTATCTGCCAAAAGTATTGGAACACCCCCCTAAAAAATACATCTATTGATTTGAATATATTGGAACAACAAATGTGCATTTTGGACAGCAAAAAAGTCTGACCTTTTCTCAAAACAGATGGAAGCCACCACACTTATAAGTCAACAAGATGGCTTGCTTGTTGATACACCCGCAGTGATGAATATATCCCTCAATAAATGATGTTCTTTGCGTCATATTTATGAGAACGTGCACCCGGGCTCTTATTCAACAAGGTTAGAAGACTAATGTTATACGTCTCGGCCAAAGTACATTTCCAAGCGACGCTGTAAGTGCCACCTTTCAGAATGTTTAAATGTACATGTTCTGCGACACAACATGAATCATTGCTCAGCACTTTAATGTTGCGACAGTGCTAAAAGGCAGTCCAAAGTTTGTTTGCATGTGGAATCTATCATTCCTATCATTCCATTCCAGCTAGCCTTCAACATCTGAATTCTTCTTACAAGGTTTTTCAATAAAAAAAAAACAAAGAAAGAATTGCGTCAGTTGTATTAACCACAATGTGATTCAATACTGGCTTTCCATTCGAAAAGGCATAATTTAATACTAATAAATAAAAATGAAATAAATTCAAAATGTATACTTGATGAATTGAATTAGCAGTATTTTTTTTAAATCCATCTACTGGATTTAACTTTTCAACAGCTATCTATCTATCTTCAAAGCAAAATGGGCCCTTGCATTGGGGAGTGTTGAATCATCTGCATCAACCGCTCATCCATAACAAGCACTTACATTTCCTCGCCTCTTGTTTACTAGTGCCGAAGAAGCCGGAGCCCTGCTGTCTCCGCCTTAACGAGGCAAATGTAAACTGACCCGTGCTCGCCACTTCATATCCTGACTAGTAAGAGGCTGTTTCCTGTACGGCAACATTAACCGGAGGGACCACTAAAAGTTTCCTTGCCTCACTAAAGTAACACACTCCAGTCCAGGAATGGATTGGATTTCAATTGCATGTGACGATGATGTAAATCAACTTTGTGTTCACTCGGACGGACACAAAGCAAGTCTGGTTTTTATGTGAGGTGAATGGAAAAAAAGCCACAATTCAGATTTTCTTAATAAAAATTCGATTTGAATACTTTGTTGCGCCCATGTTTGCATTATATGGGGATTGATATGATATGCTGTGATTAACTAGCGTTTGAGTCAATTAGTTCATATCTGGTGTTTTTCTTTTGCATCTCACTGCATTTAAAATAGTTGAAAAGGTCTCGATAAATTCCTGTAATCTCAAATATGAAAAGAATCAATTGAAGCCACACAACGGTCAGAATTCAAGTACGACACGCACAAAAAAAAATGCTCCATAGAAAAGAAAACATTTCCCTTTCAGCTATTCAAACGTCACTCCTGTGCCTGTGTAGACTTTGAAGGTCAATCCCTCGCAAGGTTTTGCAGATTATTTTTTTTTTTTGCTCTTTTGATGAAAATGAAAAGCTGGTTATCGTGTTCTGCCTACGCTAAAAACGTGTCCTTCAAGTGGCGTTCAGGGCCTCGCTGAGGTGCAAAGCTTTGACGAACAAAGAAGGGAAATGTGCGGGAAAGCTTTAGTGTGGCTCTGTGTGCCGAGGACCAGTTAACTTGAACTAGCAGAACAGGGGAAATTAAAAAAAATAATAAAAAAAGACTTGGAACTCTGGTCACTCATAGTGAATCGGGATCAATCTTTTCTCATTTTTACCTTGACAGTGGGAATCTATACAAGGGTTGCATTCAAAAAGGGCTCAGGCAATGTGCCTGGCTTGGGGGTTGGGTGTGTGTTGGGAGTCTGATTTAGGAATGAACGTGATAATTCTTTTCACTGTGTAAACTGGAGCGTGTCATTTCATTAACAACCTTATTTCATTTTTATTGCTCTGGGCAGTGCTGGCTTCATTCCATTCGGCTTTTGACAAAAAGTGCCTCGATGCATGTCATTATTGAATGAGGAAGGCCGCAAATGAAATGGAATATACACGGACCGGCCGCGACATTATGACCACTTGCGTATTTGACTCGCTCGTGTAACAGAGGCAAGCAAAAATGTTACGTTTGAACTGTTGCACGCTACTGCAAACTATGCCTGGGAAAAAAAAAAGTTCATATTCTCAAAAGTTATCAAACTTACTGCCCTGTAGTTTGGCCGAGAAAATGCAAAGGCAACTCACACAGTAGCAGAGATAGAAATTCAAAATGGCGGTTTGCATTGATGCCATTTCTAAACCCGAGGTGACAGCGCAGGCCTGTCGTTGGTGTGTTACTAGGGCAACCGGAGCTCAAACCTCAGAAAAGCCAATCGAAAGGGTCATACCGTAGATAACCAACACTGTAGAAAAAAAAAAAAAAAACATCTTTGTGCACCTATCCGCATGTACCCGGAGCATTGTCACTGCGGTGGCAAGAGAAATCATATGCAGGTAGCCTCATTAAATAGAGAATGAGATGGTAATAACCGCTGGCAACTTATAGTAAATACATCTTTGGACCACTTTCCCTGCACTCAATTGCTTGTGTCATCACTTTTTTTTCAAGGTTGGGAACAACAATGGCACGGTGTGAGTAATTGATCACAGAAGAAATTGTACTGTACCACTTTTCAGGAGAGAATGATTTCAGATAATGACATTGACGCCTCACTGAGAACTGAACTGGACCCGTAGTGCAGCAGATACTAATGGATTCATATGGAGGCTCGGTCCTCGGAGACTAGGATCCATAAAGAGAGAGAGCGAGAGAGAGAGAGAGAATACTCATACATTAATCTCCCATGCAGGCTTCTGTCATGAGAACACTTTTAATCACATCCCAAGTGGCTTCTCTGGTGGCTTCTTAACATTTTTCATAAAGGTGACCGATCACAACCATCTTATGACATCTCGCTTGGTTCACCACCTCAAATGAGATCAAATATAAGACCTCCATAAAACATTTTGCATTCTTTATTTTACAAACATAAAGGGGTGGTGATAGCTTATATTTGAAGGGCTATGGAAATGCTATAAACTGGAATTCTCACTAAGGTATTGGAACAAATCAGAGATAATATGAATATTTTGTTTTTCCTTTCATTTGGAAGTAGTTTGCACGCGAGTAGAACTGAACCACATAACACTGACAGCCATATCTAATATCTACAAAAATAAATATATAAACATTAGTTGGTATGGCATCCTAATGTGCATGCTACTAGTGAAGAAAAACTATGCACCAGTCTAGTTGACAACTGTCTGGTACTCTACAAGCGATTCCACGCTGGAAAATACTTATACAGCGAGACATTGCCCTCTATCGGCCGTTTTTGAAATTGCTTGCAAAAACATTCAAAACATGCAGGGGGAAAAACGTGCTTCTGTATAGCCAATCAAAAGCTTTGTGCTTCCCTATTGGACAGGAGGAGACTGTCAATCAAACGCCTGGGGGCGCTCTCTCGCCAGTCGACTCAGTGATGTTTAGGGGGTCGGTGAGTGCACATAACTCCGAGAAAAACTAGCGTTAAGATTATATGATCATTTAACTAAAATATATCAAATACTGTAATACAGAAAATATTTTGAAAAATATCGAAAAACACCAGAGGATGTCACTCAGCGTGTCATACCCAGGTGACACCAATGGGTGGCGAAGCTGCTTCCGGACCATCGACCCACAAGGACGCGGACGAGACGGACTGACATGTGATTGGTCGACGACGTGCGCGCTCCCGTCGTCTCCTCCCGATTTTCCTGGCATGACCTTTTCCCTTGGCAACCACTTCCTTCCTCCGAGCATCCAACGGCCATCTTTAATCGCAACTCGCCTACCAAAAAGTTATTTTCTCGCATGTAAACACGGCGGAAGCGGATCGTTTGTCAGCACCGAGGACGAGGAGCGCGGGTTACTTCTCTCCGGACACCAGCCCTCCCCCGTCCTACCTCCCCTGAAGCGAAAAGAAGAACCGAAACGGGGCTGTCGCGTTCACAATAACGTACGTGTGTTTTCCCCACGCGGCGTGAATGAGCCGAACCGGTCCCATGCACATTTCTAGGCTAGCCCGGCGTCTTGTCCTGTAAACTAAAACGAGCGTGTTTGTATGGTAGCGTGTTGTCTTCCGGGTAGAATCTAGCAGTTGGAGCTATGTAAACATACGTCACGAGTTCTTGTGTGAATGATACACCATGCGCGCGCACGCACAATAGTAAACAATAACAATTTCGGTCAATTTTAATTTTGGAATAATGACAAAAATGTGTGCACTGTGCTCGTTTTTATGAGTAGCTGACTTTGTGCGACTTATGTTGACTAAAATTTGAATCGGAGGTAAACAGTAATGACGAATAAAAAGTTGCATCACACACACCACATGAGGGTTCAAAGCAAAAAATGAAGTTTGAACTCACGTTTTGTAACCATTGTGCGTCTTGTTGCAGGAAGGATGAGGAAGAAGCAGACGGCCAAGCAGAGGAAGACGGAGGATTCTTCTGAGGTGCAGCAGTTTGTGGTTGAGAAGATTACTCGTCGTAGGATCGTCAATGGAAGAGTGGAGTACTTCCTAAATTGGAAAGGCTTCACGGAGTAAGTATCGTTTTTTCCTCAGTGAACAAATTATATGATTTGCACAAGTCACTTTTGATGACTTTTTCCACAAAATCTAACAATTTGTCTGTGTAGCCGCAAAAATCGCATCACTGTCAAATCCACTGATGTGCTTTTGCTTAAATATTAATTCACACTGTTGCAATGTCGCAAATATAGCATCACTACACGTGCTTCCTTTGTACTGTCACTTCCTCATCCTCTATAAAAAAAAAAAAAAAGCACGGCCCGGCTTTCCGTTCCAACAATAAGTGGTATAGGAAATGCATTCATTTCCAATCCACGTGACTTAATTAGAATTACTATGGTAAGGTCACTCATCCCTCTTTTTATTCATTCTGGTTCCAGTGCAGAAAACACGTGGGAGCCTGAAGACAACCTAGACTGTCCTGAGCTGATTGAGGAGTATCTGAGAAATAATTTCTCACACCAGAATGAGGAAGAAGAGCAGAAGTTTGTTCCAAAAGAAGAAATGATGGATGAGACAGAAATTGTGAGTGTGTTGTCTGGAAGTGGTAATCTTTCCACCTCCTTACAAAAAAGAAAACATCTAAATGTGATCAAGGTAGACAAGTGACTGTTTGTAGGAATTTTTCTGGAATTGTTTGTATGATTATTTCTAAGAATGTTATTTTCATTGAACAACACTTTTGTTACTGCAAAGTAGTCAGCAGACTTGACACGCCACATCATCTTTGTCAAAAAGGAACTTAGCCTCTTTGTTCTTGTTTTTAGAATGAATTCCTCTTTTATGAGAAGGTAAAACCCCATTCAACTTGTTTCACTTTATGTAGTCCCCACCACAGATACACACACAGCCCTGCGGTGATGATCCAGACTCGCTGGCAGATCTGAGCGCTTACCCCGAGCTTGAATGCATCATTGGCTCCACGGACAGACGAGGAGAGCTCGTGTTTTTAGTCAAATGGTAAATTCACTTCTTTTTTTTTAATTGCCGTTTTCACAATGAGTAATTGGGGATTCCGTGTTGGTTGAATGACTGGAAGCGTGCAACCGCGAAACTGAATTCAGGGAAGTGATGCGTTAAGTTGGGCCTTGATTTGCCCCTGTCTTTGCTAATATGAAAAAAAAAAGTACACAAATTATCCAGAATAAGTTTAGCTCATCTGGGATATGCAGTCATTCATTTGATATCAAATTTTGAATGTGTTTTTTTTTTTTTTTGTAAATTGCATCAACTAATGTGTCTTGGCCACAGGAAGAACTCTGGCGACGTTGCCCTGCTGCCAGCTCACGAGGCGAGCGCCAGGTGCCCTCAGGCGGTCATCGACTTCTACGAGCAGAAGCTGACGTGGCACTGCGGAGAAGACGAACAGTGACATGCGCCGTCGCTGGTCGAGGTGAACCTAGGCTGTGATGTTGTGAAGTTTCCTTTTACCTCTTTTGAGCGGCGTCGCTCTGCTGACCTCAAAGCACAAAACGGACGCTAAGCGCTGCCGTTTTTGCAGCGAATTAGCCTTTCGCGTCTTTTCGTGTTATCATTGTAGCACACCCTATCACTGTGGACTGTTGGTATTATTTTTGAAGCTAGTCGATTCATGTTTCTGCTCATTTTTGCATTAGGCAGTGAACTGACGTCTCGCAATTAAACCTACGGTCAGTGGAGCAAGAAGAAATTGTCTTATTACTGAAGAGGTAGCTGCAATGTAAACTCAACACCTGTGATATGCGACATGAAGCGCAAATCATCTTTTTTTGAATATTTAAAGCAAAGGTAGTTCAGGAACAATGACAAATGTGCTGTACTGGATTGAAAAAAAACAAAAACGTTTATGCCACTGTAATATACTCAAGTTACCACTGTGCTATTTGACTAGCAGATGCTTAAAAGAAAAATGGGATCAGTTGTGGGAAGGAGGCTCAACTGCGAGTTGCGTTTTTCAACTTAATAAAACACTGGCATTGAAATGGAATAAATCATTTTGACCATAGATAAGCAAAGGAATTGAATTATACTCGAATTTCTGTCAATGCATAGAATGTAGTTAAGTACCAAGTATTGGTATTAAAATTTCATCGATCATTCGTATGCGATTATTTTATTTTTTTTCTTAAAAAATGTTGAATGGAACAGCATTTTTTTTTTCGGATTTGTGTCCCTGTTGCCACACTTTTTGAGTCATGTTTTTATTTATTTTAATGGAAGTGTGTTGTGTTTATGTGGAAGCTAGTTCCATTACTGTGTGGCTATTTTTCAAAGTTCCTAAAGCTTTTAAATAAATGGAGTAGAGGCTTTACTGATTAAAACCACTGGGGGCAAGGGTTAAGTGCAAAGTACTTACTAAATGTACTTTACTTATTTTTTTTCTTTTTCTGGTTGTATCCTGCTAAGTGTATTTTGTGGCCGATGTTTTATTCAAAATTATTGCCCGGCATATCTCAAATTAGCTGCTTTGTACCAAATATTTTCTTCCCTTTTTTCTTAAGAGATTACCTTTTGTTCATTCAAACCGGTGCTTTTCATCACAGAGCAAAAAAAAAAAAAAGTCGCCTTACTGCCCTTAAAGAGTTGTGCAGAGTTTTTTTGCATACAGTCTCCCAAAAAGTTCAACGTAGCACTTTAGATGTCATCGGTCATTTCCTCCTCACGTGCGAGGGACATATCCTGTTCTGGCACGCTTGACCTAACCTTACACCTCCTAACAAAACACAACTCAACTACTGAGCGGCTCTTACCGCACGTGTGTGTAGAGATTGTAGATCTGTGACGCGGCAACGAATAAAAGATTCCTTGTGTGACCTTTACTCGGGGCCATTTGTATTCTTTTCCTCACGCGCTCACAACCGCAAAAATCTGACAGTCATTCAGCAGCAAATTTGCATACTAATATTATTTTAGCACCATGTGGTAGTGGGGGCAAGGTTTTCTCAGGGTTTGTATTGAAACTTAAATAGTTTTAAGGGTTAACTCTAACAGGTGATTCATTTCCTTCCACTCTAAACTTTTTTTTTTTTTTTAAGTAATGTAATAGTATATGTACAAAGTTTGCATATCGCTGATGTCTGTCCGGAACCTCACAATTTTGTAAATATCACAATACTATTGGTCAGTCCGCACAGACATGTGGGTGTAATCTTTTCAAATGATTGACCAATTGCAAGTTGCTAAAATAGAAATACAATTTTTGGGGGTGTTCCTGAAAAGTGATGATTTTAGAGGGATCAGGATTTGGCTCAATGTCAGCGACAAGACAATGCAAATGCTTGTGTTGGAGGCTTGTTTTGCTACAGCAGCATGAGAGGGCCAAATGGGAGGAGCCAATGGGAGTCTTGTGACTGACTATCCAGTATTTTGAAAACCTTTGGCCTTTTTTTTTTTTTTTCAAACAGTAAAGCTGAGAATAAAACCCTCCAGCTCACAGCTATTCACAACACAATCACATTCTTCTGAAACACAAACAAGTTGCGACATGTCGACCTGCCGGAGAAGGAACTGACCTTCCCGATGATCTCAGGTATGCCCGATAATTAAATGTTTCATTTCTACTTTGTTTTACTTGGCATTATACTTTTTTGTTGAAGCGAAGCAATAACAAACACTTCTATGGATTTTCCCAACGTGTCATGCAATTTCCTCTATTTGCTCTTTATTTAAAACAGCTTCCCTTTTCCCTCACGGCCAGTACTCCCGTTTCAGTCCTCCATGCAGCAGGTGATAAGCGTGTGGGTTCGGGACCCACGCATCCAAAAGAATGACTTTTGGCATGCATACATGGACTATGAAATTTGCTTACATGTAAGTAAAACATCTTTTTTTTATATATTTCCTGCCACTGATCGACTTCTTTACGCCTTTTAGACAGACAGCGTGTTCTTCACCAAGAAGATGTCGTGCGTGCGAAGAAGGTTTAGTGAATTCGTATGGCTCCGACAAAGGCTGCAAGCAAACTCCATGCTGATGTGAGCGGAAATGATTCAACACTGTCACACGGCTTCCGATGTTGTCTGAACTCAGTCAAGGGGGCTTTTTTTAAATTTTTTTAATTGTCCTTGTCAGGACGCAACTGCCGCAGCTACCCGCAAAGAACCCCTTCTTCAGCCTGAATAACGCCCAGCAGATCTCTGAACGCATGGCGGGCCTTCAAAGGTTCTTAGAACAGTAAGTATTATCATATAAATAAATGTTTTTTTTTCATTTTGAATGCTCTTTTTTTCTTGTTCGATTTATTAGTTAGGATATTGCGAGGAAAATGAGGTAGTTCTCTCAAGTTTGTTTTCAGTCAATTAGAACAGGTTGAAACTGGAAACTCACTCAAAACTGCAATTTAAATAAATGACTCGGTCGTTTCGTTTTTTCATCATGCTCTTATTAAACGGTCAATGGCTAGCACTAAAATGTTATTATCCCATCATTTAGGATCCTCCTGAGTCCTCTGCTGCTGTCCGACAGCTGCCTGCACCTTTTTCTGCAGTCACAGCTCAGCGTGGCCAAAATGGAGGCCTGCGCCGAAGGAAGGACCCGCTACTCGGTAGCCCAGGCGGTGCAGTGCTGCGGCATCAGGAGGTTTCTATCCCAAGAGGACTTGCAGAAGGACTCAAACATGTCTGGTGATTCTGATTCAGACAGGTATCACGTGACATTTTGCACCCTCCTCAAGTTTCATGTCAATTTTGGTAGATTTGTGGATCGGTTTTTACTCTTTTAGCGGTGTTCAGACTGGTACTAGAGATAGCCTAGCCCTATTGTCAATAGCGAAAATCTTGTTAAGGTCCTCCTCTCACTTTAACATAATTCCATGTGCACAATATTTTATATATTTGGCCTGAACTCAAAAATATCGTTGATTTTTTTTTTTTGGTGCGTAATGGAGGATAAGATGCCCAAAAAGCATTTGTTTGGTTGAAAATTTATGACAGACAAGACATTCTAACCATCAACAGTTTTCACTACTTTTCTTTTTCCCTCATGCTGCCCTGATATTGGAATTAAGTTTATCAATCAAGCCAAAATGAAATCGCTAGCCCTGACATCTGCTGGCCAGACGCTGAACTGCATCACTTTATACAGACGCAGATGCATGAATGGAGAAACCCATAACAACACACCATGTCTATCGTCAACAACACAAAATGAAAAATAGTCTGTCTTGTTTGTGTTTCAAGCTCCGAGTGCAAAAGTTCAGAGTGCCAGTTTAAAGAAGATTTGGAGTTAAAGCAGACTGCATCTGATCACGTCGGATCCGATCAAGAGCACAGCATCTCCTCGTCTCCAGATTCTACATGACATCATCATCGCTCAGGAAAATACTGAGAGTCAAAGAACAACGTTAACTGTTACTTTGGGAACTAAGAAACATCTAAGAAAAAGGTACAGTCCTCATTTCCACTGTTTACATTTATGCTAGCCCAAAAAAAAGGTACCAGAAGGTGGCAGTGTTGTAACATCCATCTCTTTTAAGCCCATATCGTGAATGTCCAGCATGTTGTCTAGATTTACTTCATAAACAAATGTATCAAATATCACAGTTATTCAGTGGCCTAACTTCCACATATGTAAAGACGTGACTGCTTTTATTAATAAGCTGTGACCCGAGCAAAGTTAAGACTTGTCAGGTGGCACCGTGGGAGGGACTGTGGACTGGCGGGAAGGCGGGTGGGCACTGCTTCCTGTAGAGTAGTAACATGAGCTCCACTGTCTTGATGGCATTTGCATAAGTCTCGCCCCCCCCCCCCCCCAATCGCTCCACTTGTATTATATGCTTCTACGTGTGGAGTTACTGTATGCAGAAGGACTCAGTAAGTCCTGCTCATGCAGAGGTAATTAACACAACACTAAAGAGGATGAGGCTGGTGTGACATACAGTATCTGCACAGCTAATTAGATAAGATCGGCGCTCATTACAGATTCCGAGCAGGAACAGACACAAAAAAACGCAAGTAATTGAAAGGATGGGGGTAGGGGAGGGGTGGGGGTCATCACCTTAGAACACGGCGGATGGGTGAGGAGACCTCCAATTTAAATTGGCCCAATGATGTGTGGAAGGAAAGTCTGCTCATGCACGTCCGCTTATGATAATGTTTTCAATGTGTGTGTGTGTGTGTGGGGGGGATAACAATATATATTTGAAATCTATATTCTGCACACGCATACTGTAACGTCTCATTTAAGTGATGAAAATAAATGTTTTCTGTATTTTGATGTGACCTTATGCTTTTAAATGAATTATCCTGTAAGTGTCATAAGGATTATTCACATCTAATATGTGGTAATTCATTATGTACATAGGATTGATGTTCATCAAATAAAATAATCCTTTGAGTCACTGTAGCTTTTTCCTGGCAATAAATGTATAATTCAGTTGGATTTCTTTTCTCCTGGAGCTGGTAGTACTTGAAAATTATTTTATAGCATAATTTTGCATGTTATTATTACAAACAACCTCACAGTTGCACAATAAAAGCCATGTGTGTTCCTTAATGGTTTTATTGCATGTAGCATTTTGTCATCAACATTCCATCCAACCATCTATTTTCTATCCTGTCCAATGTCACGTTAGTTGGAATGCCCCCTGGACTGGTCACAAAGTCAACAATTCAGTCTTCACACCATCATCGTGTTTTAACTGAAGTCACTCGCCTGCAACAGTCCTATTCAACATTCATATTGTCCAAACATAATAATAAAATATTTGTAACAATAAGTGCCTTAGTGGGCACTCGAGGACACAGTAAAACGTCAAAACAAATACAAATCAAACATCCATTTTATTTTTGGAACGTGCTCCTCAGATGATTTTTGAATCTGAACTAGAAAGTATTACATACTGTATTTTTTTTTATTTTTCTCCAGAGTACCCTACTAATTTCACAGATTTATTTTTCTGCCAGCCTGCGTAAAACATTAGGAAGAAGAGACTACAGAAACCATGACCTGAGGGTGTAAAAAAAAAAAAAAAAAAAGCAATCACAGAAAATTGCTGCCTTGTGATTGACTGGCAACCAGTCCAAAGTGTAGTCGGCCTATCGCCTGAAGTCAGCCGGGATAGGCTGTGGCTTGTCGTGACCCTGAGCTGAAAAAGCGCTCTAGAAAATGGACGGCTGGATGGATGTGTTATTGCAATGTTTCTGATAGGAAACTCACGACTATAGATTCTTAAAAGATGGGGCTGCTAATGCAAGAGGGGGCTCCATTCCTTTTCATCATATAGCACTTTGTTGCCAGCAATTAAAGATATAATGTTAGGTTAGGTTAAGTAAATCACACAAAGATTACTCCACAGTCTCGGCAATGGCCAATAAATCTGCGCGGCATTAAGAGCTTGTTTCTTTACTTAAAGTCTGAGCGATTAAAACGTTGCCGGTGTCAGTCTGACCTGTCCAGCGGCATCGACCACTTCCTTTAATGGCGTATGACTGCGGCCCCTCGGCTGTTAACCTTGAGCCGAGGTGGCCTAGCCCGCTGCCATGACAACACAGACACCTTTAAACCCAACACATCGATCTGCTAACAGCTCCTTGCTTCATGTTGCGTGACCTCTAAGAGGTCGGCGGGAATTAAAAAATGGGGAAGGAGGGAGGGGGGGGTGTTACTGCAGCTGGCTAAGACCATAATACAACTATTCAAACAGGGATATAAAAATCACAATTTTATCACTAGAGCAAATACGTGAGGAGAGCAAACTGTAATTAACATGCTCACGGTTTGACAACAACGTCGGATGGAACCTTTGGGGGACGTCCATCTGCCTCGGAGAGACACCGTATCGTTTCTCAGGCTGGCGACTCAAATCTCAAGTTTGCGATTTCACGCCCGTCTCGCCCTTATCACTGTCACCGGCCCGGCCAAAAATCCATTTTATGCGCGGGAAGTGTGTTCTAACTCCGACGTAACATTTCTCCGGTGTGCTCCCCAAGTATTGAGGGAGATTCGCTCCAATGGAGGCAAATTACAGATAAATCAGTGGCTGCTCATGCATTTTAAGTGCCACATTATACACAATCCATTAGTAGCCATTGAAGTTAAGCATGACTTGCGATATTAAATCTCCGTGACCGAGACTATGTGGAAACAGTCAATATGTGCCAATAGATAGGAGATGAGAGCAAAGGAATGACGCAGGGATGAGACGCTTGCAGTCCAAATGATAATGGGCCGGGCAGGCGAGACTGATGTGTCGCTTTTGTTATACAGCCGCGCAATCTCATTCAAAGTGGGAGCAAGCTAAATGGTGTGGAAGTCCAGGATTAATTAAATTGTTAATTATACTCCACTCGCTTCGCAATATTTTTTTCACGCTATCTCGCTTTTCATGCCAAAACTGACCTTTGACTTGCAGCCGGCCGCAAAAATCGGCATGACGGGGCAGCCGAGATGAGTTAACGGTCCTTGCGAGTCAGCTACTGCTGGCGGCTTTGTGTGTGACTGCAAAAGAATTCAAGAAATTAAAACTGAGCAATAAAAGTTCGCCAACACAGTGGTGCCTCGAGATACGGGTGACACGAGTTTAGTTTTTCCCGCATATGCGTTTAAGCTAGCAATTAACGTAGTTTGTCATATTTCGATCATTTAAAAAACAAAAAGCCGTTTCGAGTTGTTTACCATACCAAGTTAGGGTTATTATCAAACCCAAGATAAAACATAAACGACTTCTCCGCCAAGTGCTGTTTAAATGGCGCTGGTGCATGAATGTCGCAATTACACGGAATTACCCGTTGCTTCCTTCAGTACACTAGCCTGAGGGTAAACTGAGATCTTACAATAGCTTCACCGTTCGCCAAAGTCTGGTGCTAGATAAAATAAGACCCGTCGTCTTCGGATGGGGCGGGGGAGATGATGGATGAGAAGAACCTTGCATTGAGACGGCATCTCTGCGCTCACAGTTGCTATTTATTTATACTTTCCGAAATGTTCATTGTGAAATATGGAGTCGCACGTGAATGCTGACAGATGCTGCCACTGAACGTGGACAGCAAAGAATGAATTTAGGACGACAGTGCTTAGTTATGCATCACTGCGGACCATCTGCCAATGTGCTTGGACAGCCGACTTGGTAAGCTACCAATAAGATTTTTTTTTTTTTTTAAATCACAAAAACATGTTATTTAGTAAAACAATTATTTGAGTTTGTGATTATATTGTACATTTTTTTCCACAAAAATGTTGATTATTTATTCAACCTCTTTCTCGTGTGTGACTTTGCCACCAGGTGGCAGTATAATACAGTCATGAAGACGAGTTCTTAGTCGTTCTTTGCAGAGGATAAAGAAAGTATGCCTTCAATAATTCTTTTACAAGAATTGAATACCTTAAAGCGAGGAAAATTTTCCAAGCATGTCACATTAAATTTACTTCAACTTCAATACACAACACACTGTGTCCAAAATCGAGATCAGCTTCAGCACATCCAAATCCAATCTTCTGGATAAAAATAATTTACCCACCCTCAGGTAAAAATAACCCAATCTGCTCAAAACCCACAACCACCCGGGGAGTGAGTAAGAAAAACAACCTAGTATTTCTCAATATGATTAAGCCACACATTGTTCCCCAGAAAAAAATGGGCAGAAGATTAAGAAGTGCACAAGAGCACGACGCAAATGCCCATCTCACGGCATTCAAGTAATAAAAGGCTGCAGGAGAACCCAAACAGCACTTGAAACATGAGCATTGTAAAATAGCATCAGTGCCTGTGACGGCTTCTACTCATCCTTATTTGTGTCTTGACACTGGGGAACATCCCCTCCGCTGTGAATAACACCCCCCCACTCCCGACTAATGTCTTGTTAGAGATGAGGAACGAGTAGAGGTGGAGCTCTTTCGGTCCGAGCCACTTCAGTAAATGTTGAGACAGCGAGAGGACGAGAGCGGCTGCGGGAAGGCGATGGCGAGAAAGAATGGAGGTGTTAGAGGGCACCGTCTCCGGAGGCCTGGGCTGCTTGGCTGCCAGCGTACGTAAATCAGCGGGCAGCTCACGGCTGCAATGAGGTAGAAAATAAAAAAAACATAAAAATGTCCGAGTGAAATAAGAGGCAGGGAGAAATCTTTTATGGCGAGCCTAAATTCTCCTTACTCTGCAGTAGATCCAGCGGCCAGCTCAGCTTGTCTTTTCCAAAAGCAATTCATCATGCCACTGTCTGCATGGCCACAAATTACTCCAATTACCAACCTGCTCTTCATCTACCACACGCATGACCTAATGAGAATCCTAAATTCACAGAATTATCAGTAATGGTGACTTAATAAGGCTGTGTCACATTCCTTGATATACTTGGACTATATCGTGACGGCCAATGGCAAATAAGTGTGTTTTAGAAAAATGGATTCGACGCTTGGATGACTTTACTCTGCACTCAGCACTTGTGGAAAATGGGGTTTAAGTCCTGGCTTGGCTCAGACCTGACTTGGGCTTTTTTTTTTTTTTTTTTTCCCCCCCGCTTCAAAATATTAGCATGGCGCAACGCCGCATTTACTCAACAGATCAATCAAACAAGCAACAGCGACACACGTGTTAGCTGCGCACTAAATTAGCTCGGGCTAGCTTGGCAGCCCCGTGCTTGAATAAATACCACGCCGACACTTAATGAGAGTAATGACGAGCTATTTGCTTTTTTAGTGGCTGGTAAAGCCCCGCTATTCGATCCTTCTTCCTTCCTGGGTATCGCGTCTATATAAAGAAGCTGACATTGAGAGTGGAGTTCACCTCCAATGCGAGGCCATTACAAGAGAGGGAAAAGATGGCAGCGCTTAGCGTTCTGGAGACTGGCAGCTGCGGAGCGGTGTTGAGCTGCAACAGTGCCCGGAGGCTTGTAATTACACTTAGAGCATCGGTCGCATCACACTGTAAACTATCCGGCCCGGGGTTGTTACTCAGCTCACTAACTAGTAAAGTAAATCAGAGCTCTGGCCTCATATTAGAGCCCCAGGCAGAGAGTAAACAGAGCTAGAGTATGGAGGCTGGAGCCTAGTAAATAACCAACGGGAAGATGGAGGAAGAGGGGGCGAAGCGTGGGAGATGTTTATAGCAAGTGGACAAACACCTGTCACACCCATCCGACTGATTTATCCTGAGTGACATGGCGGCACATAGCTCTCGTAGGCGTGACGGCTCGCTAGGGGTAAAGCCACACTGTATGAAATATGGAATTGTGTCAAAGTACAGTGGAAGCTCAAGCTAAATTCATCGACTAAAATAATCAGCGGAAGACCAGAACGGAACAAAAAAAAAGATTTCTTGGGGTCTGTCTGTCTATGTCGGGTGACAATGATCGCCTAAAAAAAATAAATAATAATAATTAAAAAAAAAAAAGTTTTTTCCTTGCTTTACGCAGTCATAATAGTTATTATTTTTCATTAAAATGTAGTCACGAAGGATATTAACCGCGTCCTTCAAAAAAAAAAGCAGAATTTGTGAGCTACATTTGAAGGAGGCTTCAACTTAGGCAGCCTTTGCTCAGCCTTATTATACAAGCTGCCTTTAAATGCACCCACAGGCCTCTTTAAAGCATTTAAAAGCCTTCCCCCATTGTTAAAAAGAAATCCGTAGTTACTAGAAGACAAATAAGAACAGCACACCCCGGAAACATGAAAGCAGGTGGGCGCAGTGCTCTAGGTAAGAAACGTTAGTCTTTTATTAAACGTACTCATAAATCATTGAGTTAAAGGCCCATTTGGGAGCAAGGTGGTTGGCGATCAATTTGCATGCCTTACAACTCTGGACACGGTCTGTCAGGACACGCCGGAGCTATTAGCATTCTTCCGTAGCGTGCTTCGACTTCTATTGAACTCTGCGGTGGATTTGGGAGTTTCGAAATAAAGTGTTGGTGCAGAGAGAGAGGAATTGTGATGCAAGAGATTTGCAAAAAAAATAGTGTATTGTGGGGTTTTTTTTTCCGAGATGGGAAGGAAAATATTTAACTGAAATATTGAGGGTGCATCACATTCAATTTAACCATTTATAGTGATTCTGATTTTTTTGTTTTGCTTCTTAGCAAAGAATTTGTGCTAGCACGGATTGCTATTTCAATTTGTGTCATTTTTCAGTTCAAACCAAAGTTCAACCTCGGTTTAATTGGGCAATAACAAAATCTCCCAAACACGTGTTATGGTCCGACAATTCCAAAATGTATAATAGGTGTAAACGCAACACTGTACATGTCTGAGGATAGCCACAACAATGACATGCTCTGGTTTTTAATGCTAAAAATATTTATTTTGAAACAACCCAGTCCCCATATTCAGTCATCATCCACCTGATACCTTGACGTGTCAAGTGCCGTGAGTTATGTTAACTCAATTAAAACAGGCCTGCTCTTGGAAAAAAAAAAAAAAGGTCTATGTGGACTTTTAGGGATGTGGACCAGCAGAGGGGCTTTAATGGAACACTGACAAAAGGCCAGTTGGAGAGGCGATACATTTGCTGTGAAATCCCAGACGATGGCACATAAATAAAGCTTTGGTGCTATTCCCGACAGAAAGTCTCAGTGAAGCCCGCATGCTGATCTACTGTATGTCACAACGACCTGGTGAAAGTGTAGAATGTGAACAGCTGACAGCTTGATCAAGATGAAGTCCCAGTCAGTGACCGGTGTAAAGCACGCCTTTAGCCCTATGCAGAAGCCTTCAGGGTTAGAAGAGGTCAAGATGCATGGGCATAACATTCCTTGAGACTGAAACGTCTCAAAGCATACTGGTTTCCATGAACCCTATTCCACAAACATAGCTGACATGTTGCAGACTAATCATAATTATTAGGGTTGCAACAAATGATTATTTGTGTAATGGATTAATCAGATTTGATTTCATTTTACTTCAAAATCTTCTTTTTAGGGGTTTGGACAATTTTAAATGAAAATAGATATTTAAAAGATTTATGGATTATCGCAAATTACTTTCAATTAATTTGTAATTTATTAGTTGTTGATTAATCACTGCACCTCAAATATTAAAAATCTTACACCATTATTTTTTTTTTTAAATAAATCTGGTTTCAGTACCAACAGAAACTATTATTATTATTAATAATAATAATAATAATGATAATACTAATAATAATACCACCAACTCTCCAAGGATGGACAATGGGACAAAATAATATTAGAAGTATCATCTGATCTTTTTCAGATCATGAAAAATAGTATTTTAGTTTTAGGTTACCCATCTTGTAATCTAAAAAAAATAAATAAATCTTTCCACTGTAGATGTATGGTTCTATGGTTTCTAACCTACTGTATTTATCTAGTCTCTATTGATGATATAGGCACATCTTTATGGTCCCAGGTATCAATTGGTGATGTTGTGGTATCATTAGTGTAATTTAGTGTGCTATAGATTCATGATGTGCTGGCATTTATCTAGGAAACATTTTATCTTGATGTTAAATTGCAATAAAAGAACCTGTATATTTCCAGAATATGGCAGTCTACATCGAAACGGGGGATGGGGGTATAGTTGACATCCATTAAGGAAATCCATTATTGTCACATAAAAATGAAAGGCAATATTTAGTCTTACTTGCTTCTGGCAACCATATTCGGACAGTAAAAGAAAACACGCTGAGGGTAAATATCAAGTCAGGCAAGAAGGAACGGCATGTTGAAATCCTGATTTACGTATCAAAACAAAAGTGTCAGCTGACATGACCGCATGACTTATTCTTGCCACACGTTATTTGATGATCTGTGCTGACTAAAAATTCCATGTGGTCAATTTTCACCTAAAACAAAACAAAAAAAAAAATCCCCCTCCACCTATAACACAACATATTCAATAATTATGGTAATTGACCAGATCTCCAATCAGGAGAGAAGCTTCACGGCTGCACCGTACAGCAAAAGACTCAAGAGCGGGATTTATTGTCCCTTTTTGAATGTCACCCAAAGGACGACGGGCTCGCTCATCACCGGGGAGGAACAAATCCCAGACGCTGGAGGAAAGATGAAAGGAACGCTGACACAATTACCTTCCCGGTTTGTCACAACCTTGACAAAACCTTGAGCGGGCCCAAAAAAAAAAACCCGTGCTTGGCTATTTGACTCAGGAAGGCAGTAAAATGATATGTACAGTGTGTGTCTAACCTCGGCAAGAACGCGCCAAGCAAACGCTGCCTCGCCCGCTGTCAAACGGCTCCTCGGAGAGCGATAAGCGTCTGTGCTATCAGAGTGCCTGTCTGCCTTATTAGTGCACCTCAGGCACACGGCCCAACCGGCCATCTGGCACGCTGTGATCGGCTGCCCGGCAAACTCTCTCGGGCGCCGTAAAACACACCGAGACCCCTTTGAAGTACGCGGCAAAAGTGCTGACTGAATCAATGAATCATTTTATTACAAATAGATACATATGTATTTATCGGAAAAAGTGACTGAGAGCGTCTCGTATTGACGGTCTATGTCCAGCTACGACATTAAAAAAGGGCAAAGGTTACGGCTCGGTTAGATCTATAACCTTCGTAGGGTCTCTGTTGCCACCTTGTGGTATAATTATAGGGTTAAAAACGTTTTACCTAACTTGAATGGCCCTGCGACTTAGTGGAATGAGAAGTTATGAACAGTCAAGCTAAAGGTCAACAACTGAATTTGAACACGTGTATAGTATGTTTGTAAAAACATCAGAACACTTTGGGAAACTGAACATGAACGGGACAATTGCATGTACACACAAAAAGAAAAAGAATAAAACTACAGCTACAAAATTTGATTTTTCTTTTTGTCTTTTAGGGAAACGACGGCTGCAGACAAGTACAAATGTAAGAGTATTAACAGAGTGAAATATTCAGATATAAAAATGTCATTTGATAATGTGAAAACATATGAAAATTATTATATTAATTATAATATTAAAACACTTTGGGGCCCTAAGAAAAAAAATTATACCACTGCCCAAGCTAGTTCATTTTTTACTCAAATCCACGCTATTTTTTTATACCCACCCACCCGTGGAGAATACATTTGATGAAGGAAAATGTGGAATATTCAGGAAAACGATTCAGTCAAATAGTTGTGGATCTCAGAGGCTATGGGCGTGCATGCCAGTCTATTTTAATGAACTAAGCAAAATGATTACCAGTATGATGCACTCACAGGCTTGTATTTATAAAGCATAGAGTTCCAGCAGGTACTCTCGGGGAACAATTCCAATATTTCCATTTTTCTCTCCAACCCACCAACCATAACTCTGGTATTCCTGAGGAAAGACACATGCAAAAATCATTCAGGATGAGAAGTTACCGACAAGAAACACACAGATATGTGTACTTTTAAACACAGCTTTTAAATTTAAATTGTGTTTGTGGAATATGAATTAAGCAAAAAAAAGATCGACCCTTTTTAGTCATCTCTGGAGATGGCTGCTTTTTTTTTTCGTAACCCTTGCCGACGACTGAAAATGACATCACAGTGCCGAAAAGTGGGTTCAGGTAACGACCATTGTGCCTCACATCTTCTAGACATTCGGTCATGTATGTAACTGATAATCAGAATACCCTGTTTCGTGTGCTGCTTGCCGGCGCACGGAACAGATTGTCGAGAATTGTTTTTAAGACTTGATTTCCCCTTTAAGGACCTGAACAAATCACGCGTGACCTTCGAGGGGTCCACTGTTTCTACATTACCTTGCATTTTCTTCTGCTCACCATTACATTTCCTCCCGACTGTTAGATTATACACACACACACATCAGCCTCAATGTACGTAAAAGCCATCACGTATAAATCTGTCAAAGTAAAAGTTCCTCCGAGTGGCTGTTAGGATAGCGAGCTGCGTGGACGATACTGTGGAGACGCGGCTTGCCTCTTTCTTTGACCAAGAGTCTGACCTCACATCAAAGTCTTGGGCCGGGACATGAATCAACTCTGGGAACGCCGCAGAAGGGCGGAACGGGGACCTGCACAGTGTCTGAAAGCCAGACCGGACCACTTCTGTATTCACTTATTGAGTGTCCAAGAAACAAAACGAAATAAAATCATATTAGTCTTTCTCCACTTGTTTCTGCTGCAGCCATTGCTCCAAGAAAATGTGTGGCTCATTTGGGAATATAGGACTAGCATTTTTCTTAGTCCAAACATGTACTGTATTGATTGAAAATATTGGACTTTCTCTACAGAGAAGATTAAAAGCCTGTCACGCCATTGCCAGAAAGCAATACGACGACTCTGGCGTCATCCCCCTGTTGCTCCTGGGGGCACCATATTTACAAGATATCTCGGGATTGCATTCCCCTGCACTTTGCGACGGAGTCACGAAAAAGTTGGACTGTAGGACCATCTCAATGTTTTCTCAAAGGACGTCACGTCCGCTATTTGCTTGTCACATGATAAAAGTGAGGCCTCTTGGTAATAAAGCAGAAGTGACCCGTGTGTGTGTGTGTGTGTGTCCAGATAACAACTTCCTGTCACTAGCCTTTGAAAGTGGCAACACCTCATTGTGCAGTTGGGGCTGACAAATAAGTCGCACTTGAGTGGGTGCGGCGCGCAACATGAAGAGAGACAAACGGCTAATGGCATGCCGTCGCCGGCTACGCGCGGAAGCCGTGCTCTTGCAAGTAACGCCGCCTCGTCGCTTTAATACCTACGGCGAAGGAAACAATCAGTGCATCTGTTTACAAGCACATATTGGACAGTACGTGTTAAAGGGCGGGTTAATGTAGGTTACAGTAACAGCACACAGCAGCAGCATTACGCCGGGACAGTGTTTACATTTTATCAACCACTGCAGCCACTTAAAAGGAAGTGAGACGTTACTTTTCTCCATTAGTTTTATGTGCTGTGACTTGAACCGAGGAGGGGGAAAGGGGGTGGGTGTTTGGTGCGGCATTTCTGGACAAAAGCAACCTCCCCTCCCCGTCCCTCCTCAGCCACAGTCGGGCACTATAATCAACACTCAGGTCCGACTGGGGGGTCCCGCAGCTGTAGCACTACAGCTATTTCTGAGCTGAGGAATGGGGGAGGGATGGAAATGGAGAATTGGGGAGGGGAGCGTGAGTGGAGCAAGGAGTCGGTTGTCCCTCCCGCTGCAGCCCAGACAGGTTTTATGGTCATTGGCCTCGCAGTGGGCCACAACCCCCAACACCAAGGTTCCAGCTAATGGCGCTGGCAGTCAGAGTGAAAGGGCAACTTGATTCTTGGCCCTTTTCCGCACACAAAGAGGGGAGTCATAAACAAGCATTTGGCCATTGAGCACTGGAACGTCTGTCTGCTTTGTTTCGTTTTGTTCCTCGCACCGGTGAAAGGGACATCATTCATTTTGGTGATCAACACAAATGATTGACACTGTCGGTGGGCAACAAAAGGAACACTTGAGAATTTCAACTCAAGAGAATGTTTTCTAATTGCAGAAGAAGAAAGAAAAAACGAATTTCAAATTTTTCATTTAACACTGCATTAACTGCTGGAGATGATCAAGAATAGCTTTTTTAGGTAATATTAAGAATAATCGGGTGTCTGTCATATTTAATATGACTTCAGATTGCAGTGGGGAACAACTGCAATCAGACATTTCTATTTCGTTTAGTGACATTAGAAGAGCAACACATTAAAAGCACATTTGATGCAGTGCACCTTGTATAAATGCACCTGTATGAAAACTAGGAGCAAAATATAATCAGTGCAGTATGTAGTTGTTTTTGGGGGTAGGGGGGCTCTTTGTAATGATTGCACGCAACGGCCACTAGATGGCAGACTAGACTACAAAAATGCCCTGCCAAGCTGTCAGCAAGACTCAAATTAGCAACATGGGCCAAGAATCCATCCAGCTACCAAGGTCAGCATTTCACACATAGGGCTGAAATTACTTTCATTTTTTTTGCCCTCTTGTTTGCAGGCATAATTGTGCTAGATGCAGCATAAAGGAACAAAAATGCTCTCATTTTGTCCCAAAAAAGGTCCTCTCGGTCCTCCACAGCCTCTAGCTAGCTGACAAGCCTCGGAAATTGGACGTCCAGCACACGTCCTCGCCTGCTCTGAATAGCGTGTCAGGCCGGGCCTTGGCTTCCCGAGGACACACATTCCTATTTGGCGAGGTGAGCGAGGCGTCTGATAGGTGTGTGGGCTGAAGGCAGCAGCGGAAGCACGCTGAGGCGGCCCAGATGGACGCGATGGAACGGTGCGGCGAGCCAACAGCACTAAAACCGTTTCCGTCGTGACACATCTAATCCCCATCAGAGCGCTTGAGTCTGACTGCGGCCTGTTCGGCCTCCAGCTCAAGGCAGCCGGCCAGGTGCTGCCAGTAAAGGATATCAAGAAGCAGTTCCTCCCAGGGCCTAGGAATAACTTCATTCAGGTGGTCCTGGCATCTCACTCAACATAGCTGTTGAGTTTGTGCATTAAGAAAAATATCTACACTCTACGTTTTGGACAAGGCAGGTTTTCATTACCTTGCTCAATATATAAATGGTGTCTCCGCGCTTGAAGGAGAGTTCATCTGGGTGGTCCCCGACACAGTCCCATAAGCCTTGGTAGTAGTTCTGGAAGTCGCTGCTTGTTTCTGGGCGGATTAGGTTGCAAAACAGGACATAAACAACAAGAAATTAATCATTTCAAGTTGAATATTTGATATATGGAGCGAATAAAAACAGCTCTTGTTGTAACAGGAAGTTGGTTAAGAAGGTTGCGATCAAGTCCTAGGATTGCGTACTTGTAAAACTTCCCCTAAAATTGTCGCTTCTCTTTTTCTGTTGAACCAACACAAGTGCAGCACTTAAAGATTAATGTCAAGGGCCACCTGATGCCGTTTTCTTCCATTCAATTTGGCATTTTATATCTAATACAGAGCAATGATTCAATTGGGAAATGAACGTGTATAAATAAACTCGTCTCGTAATCCTCAGTGCCGTTTTGTCAGCCCCTCGGTTGTCGATCAAACGGCACGGCAGGCACGGGCCAATTTTTTAATTGGGCTTTGGGCCTCGTGAGCGTGCCCCCACCGATTCTGCACCAAGTGACGAGGAAAAATGAGCAAAAAAGCATCCAAGCCATTCTCTTGATCTACGATGCCGCGCCTGCTAGATAGCCAAAAAGTTTATTTCTGTTGTAAAGTTTTATCATGAATCACAAATGATTTGTGTTGCTTCAGCAAATTTAAACAGCTGCGGGAAGACAAATTGGAATTATAGAAATTCACATTAGACAAGAGTACTCAACAATTCTTATACAAAACTGCCACCGTTTATTTTTTTTTTGGGTAGTTTGTGAAAGTTGTCACCCTAACATCCCCGTCTAGCTAATATTTCATCATATTTATGAATTGAAACAATATATACTGTTTTTACCTGGGAGCACTTCATAAATGTCTGTATCTGGTGCAAGTCCCACATCGTCATACGTTTGCTGTTCCTCCTCCTGCACCTCTTCGTCTTCTTCTTCTTGGATGATGCCAGACTTATCTGCAGACAAGTTTGCAGAATATAACTTCCAGGGATTCCATCATTAGCAAGCGTAGTCGCACGGCAAACCTTTCAAAACGAAGTCTATCCATTTCACCCACTCCTTTGCCTCCTTCACCGATGCCGCACAAAACTAATCAAAGGACGGGCAAAAATATGGCAGTCAGACAAATTATTCATCTGACACTTGACAGAAACAAACACTGAATTCATCAATCACAGAAAATCCTCCGCAAGCAAGATGTTTTCATCTTAAAACCTAGACATTTGAATAAATTTGTATGCAGCGGCGTCGAATCGATGAATACATTTCCGGAAGAAAAATGTAATACATGCATATTGGCAAAAAGGGACAGCAAATGTTCGGTACCTGATAGACTCGCTTGTCAGGGGCCGAGACTTCAAAACAAAAGTCCTTCTTGGAATCTTTCCGTAAGCTGGTGTTCATTTTGACACTGTAGCCATCGATGTTGAACTCGCCTTTCTGCTGCTTGTCTGTCACACGGCAACATCGTCCCTGTCAACATTCCTTTTGTGTCACTCGAATTGAGGATGAATCTAGAAGTGATACCTTTCTCGTTGCCGTAATAGTAGAAGGTGCGATAGCTCAGAGCGCACCATCTCTTCTGCCACTCCTGGCCGAAAAAACTGTGATCTGTCGAGAAGACCACCACATACAACCATTCACATTTTAAAACCTTCTGTTGACTTATCATTCATGTTTTTTGGAATGTAACTTGGATTGAGAAGTGTGTTCTGTTAGCTGACCACACACCCTTCCTGCGTTTCTCCAGGTATCCCGACATGAGAATCGACTGCAGGTCTTGTGCCGCCATTGGTGGAGACTGAATTGACCCTGAAAGAGAGTTTTGGGGATTCAAAACTTTTTTTCACGAGTAGAACCCCAACAGATGGGCTCTAACATCCCCAGAATGAGATGATGGTTGTCAAAAAGTTCCGGCTCATCCACTGGGGGACTTTTTGCCTCCTCGCCGCACTGTGCAACTTCAATGCAAATGTTCAACTGCTGTGTCAAAGTTGCTTTGTGTGAACGAGACGCCATAAAATTGGCAGCTGGTTACGGGCCATAACCCCCCCGCTCCTCTCGCTCCTCTGAATCGCCACTTCACTTGGACTTCCTTGACACTTTTATTTTGATACGTGAACAGACACACATCACATTAGGTACACCTATATGTGGATGGTATTTCAAACCGTACATGAATAATGCCAGCACCCTGCAAGCATATTTTGTATTATTCAGAATCAACTCTTTATGAGAGTTGAAGAACTGATAATCAGTCAAATAATTGATTCTAAAAGCATTCCATAGTCCTAGCACTAATAGGAACTCTTCATATGAGTGTGACAGGTTAAAATGATGGTACAGTAAAAAAGTAAATGGATCCCATTTCCCTGGATAAACAAGGGAAAAAAATACAAAATGGCAAATGTGCAAATATCACCCAAGCTCATCACTTTAAATAAAAAATAAAAACTATAATTAACTTTTCAGGCTGCTCGTCACAGGCTGTTTTTACCATTGATAGATATAGGACAATTAAAAGTAGAGTTTCCTAAGAATACAAAAGTAAAGGTTATGCTTTGAAGGGCACAGAGGGTTAAATCTATGTTGATGTTTTTCTCAGACTTGGTACTTCAGTGTGTCTGCAAGCAATAAAACACTCTTGTGCAGTAAAACAGGTGGCGGGAAAAGCAGTTACGCTCTCAAATGTCTTCCCAAAGTGGGTTGCCAAGTTACAGTTGGAATGTCTCTTTCACTGTGACTCTCCAAGTCACTTTGTTTCAAGGAAAGTGGAGCGAATAGCTCCTTCAGAGCGCTTTTACCCTCATAGGTGTCCTCCTCCCTGTCGGTGCGCTCCGACTGCAGCGAGCCTGCGTCGTTGTTGCTGCTGTCCGCCGCCTCCTCATCGTCACCTGAGTCCTCTCCACCTGAAGGAGGACCGCAGAGGAGAAAACTGCCCACGTCATTGTTGTTGTTATAAAGCAGGGGGTCAAACTTGTTTTTATTGCAGGCCACGTGGTAGTCATGGCAGCCCTCAGGGGGACAGTGATAATGGTGAAACCACATAAATGTACTGTATAATGGCTAAGGGGTCGTAATAGTAAACCAAAAATAACAACTTGGGTTAAAGTTCATGGTTCGCTATAATTCACTGCTTGCCAGATGCCGAGCTACAGTGCGTTTGTTTACCAACAAGGTGCGTGGCTAAAACATGAGGTAGTTATAGTTGT
Source organism: Syngnathus leptorhynchus (assembly GCF_054491065.1). Taxonomy (NCBI): domain Eukaryota; kingdom Metazoa; phylum Chordata; class Actinopteri; order Syngnathiformes; family Syngnathidae; genus Syngnathus; species Syngnathus leptorhynchus. The sequence goes on from NC_141202.1 coordinate 3,899,338, forward strand.
CAGCTTTTCATATTTCATAACTGCACCTGCATTTGCTTATCATTTCTATAGACCTTCTCATGACGACAGTATGATACTCCATCTCGTTAATCCATACAACAGAAAAGTCAATTAATTAGCCAGTTTCTCAGTGAACATGTCTGAATTTCCACCATGTCTATTTTGAATCCACTTATGTGTTGTAATGTAAATTACAGCTGGTCTTCTATCGCCCTTCTAAGCAATTTACCTCACATAAAATCTTTTCAAATGACACATCACACATTCAAATTATAGCAGTAGAGAAGAAGGCTAAAATCATCAAGCTCAAGCCATTCTCGATCGCTCTGACTCGGTTAGATGACAAATTGTTTACTCGCGGTGCCAGTGTAACTCAAGTTGAAAAGTTGGATGTGGTTTGAACAGAAGTTCTCACAGACTAACTCAAATGATGTTGAGGGGTGACCCATACATATCAATGTAAATTATTTTACAAATAAAAATAACTTACTCTTTTCCTTGAAATCATGTGGAAAGCTGTTTTAAAGAAGACATACTGTTAGTATCTTGGATGGGATATACTACAGACAGACAGACAGACAGACAGACAGACAGACAGACAGACAGACAGACAAACAAAGATGCATACCCCAATTTGACCTCTTTAATCCGTTTAATGAATACTTCTTTCTTATCTTTCGCCTTCTTGCTCAGATTTTCCCCTTTCAGGCCATCACAGAGGAAAGTCTCAAGGTCTAAACAGTAGAAGGGGAAAGAAATTGAAAAATATTTGACTTGAAGATGTAAAAAAAAAAATAATAATAATAACGTTCGAAGTCGAAGGGACAGAAAATGTAACAGAAGTTATCATCCATATTATAGCCTATGCTTCCTCTTTTAGAGGCAGCCTAGAGTGGAGAAGTGCGGTTTATCTCAATTTCTAAATGATAAAATACCAACAACTTAAAAAGAACGTTGTCTTATCTATTTTAAAAGTGTATTTTCACCTGAAATGAGCGACGTTAGTTCTTCGGGAACAGCTCGCATGGTTACCGCTTTGTTGATTTGAGCAAGAGTCCAGCTGGAGGCAAAGGTCACGTGATGCGGAAGTAGTGGCGAGTTGAACGGCTCCCCGCGCACAAGGCGGAAGTGATCCGTGCAATATTTATTAGCGGGCACACGCACGCACGTACGCACGCACGCACATGCACGCGCAGTGACGTTTATGAGCGCAGCGGCCTTTGTGTGTATGCAGACGATATACGAGACAGCTACTGCCTACTTGATGCTTTAATGGGGCTTGACGCACTATTAAAGTCACAGCACAATAGCGTTGTCATATTTTACATTGATTCTTCATAATATCACGCTGGGCTCCTGGCACATGTCATGAGCAAATGGAGGGGGAGGGGACAGTTTAGTTTATGATGTTTACGGCAACATTGTAAATCCAAATAGGGATTATTGATAGGCAGAAAGGTGTTCCTCTTTTGATAGCGGGTACATCCCCCCTCACAGCATCAATAAAATGCTGTGCATAGTTTACACCATTGTAAATCTACTAGGAAAAGTTTTTCTCTTTTGGTTATCCCTTTATCGATACAAGAAATATTCAAATAGCTTTGAATGTGATTACCCAACAAAACCGTTTTACAGAATTTCCATATTTTTTGTCTGCATTCATGACATCCACAAAAAGAGTTGAGTATTCAATACTAATGTTCTTTATTGAGTTTGTATGGATGCATGATGGAAGTGTGAGCACATCTGCCTCACAGTTGAGAGGTTCCAGGTTTGATTCCCAGGCATGCAATTTGCATGCTCGTGTTGGTTTACTGGTACTCCTGTTTCCTCCACATTCCAAAAGCATGCATGTCAGGCTCCATGAAGACTCCAAATTGCCCATAGAATGGTCGTTTATCTGTATGTGTCCCGCGATTGGCTGGCGACCAGTCGGGCGTGTATCCCACCCCAAGTCAGCTGGGATAGGTTCAAGATCATCCACTAGCCTAATGAGGCAAGCGGTATTAAAAAATGCATCATGATAGATGCTTGATGATTATGGTTGTAGTTTACAGAAATGATGATGAATTATGGAGTGACAGGCTCCATTCATTACACAGTCCAGGTGAAGCGAGTCTTTGAACTACTCGTAATTGTAATTGAGTTAATTGTCATTGCACCTATATTAAGGGGATCCGCATGTGAAGAACTTACTTGCAATCTCTTCTTTTGACTTTGTAGGTTAGCCTGTTTAGTCAACACAATATGATTGAATCATATTTTACAGTATAAAAATACGATGTCACATACGGTTTAGATTTATCCACAAATTCTCTGAGTGCATTCAAATCATGACCCCCTTCTGACCTGGCACTAGTTCCTCCCTGCTTGGAGAGGAAAGGAGAGACAGCTTGACCTTTCACCCGTGTGCTGTGTGTGCTGTGTGTGTGCACATTTGTGCGCAAGCAGGAAAATCCAATCGCATACTTTTTGTTTACTAAAAAGAAAGAGCTTTGTTTTGAATGGTTGCTTATAAACAAATGTTCAATTTGCAGATTTCATGATTTCATGATAATACTTGATGCACAAATTATTTTTAAGTGACCGCTTGTTATTCAAACCACTCAGATGATCAAATAATCTTTTCCTACTGAAATGAATGGAAATTTCATAATTCATTGTAGTACTCCTAAAAAAACGCAAAGGAAATTTTTGTAATGTGTTTTTAATCAGAAAAGATAGCACTCTACAATAATATACATAATGAAAAATATAATATTCAAACAATTAAATAGAATGGCAAAAATGAAAAACATTTGTGCATAATTCAATGGACATTGTGCTGCTCTTCCTGGTATGCGCCTTATCCACCAGGGTGCAGCATATTACATTAAAAAAGGTGAAGCACAGAAGCGGAACAGTAATTGTTTTTTTTTCATTCTAAAGAAAACGTCCCTGTCTGCCTGTGTTTCTTTACCACTTGTGTTCAAATGTAATATTTTATAATATTTGCCTTATCATTTTAAATATGAAAATAAAGAAGCAGTTCCTTTGGTTTCAGATTACGCTATTTTACAAATATTTGCAAAAAATAAAATTGGGCTAATAATAGCAATAACTGAATTTTTCACCTGCCTTTTTTTTTTTTAGGAGAAAACACATTTTTAATTAATTCCCTAGTATACTGTTGATCATTAAAAAAGTTTGGGGGAACCACAATGGTGCAAGCATAGTTAATTCAAAGAAGGCATTACACAGCGAAAAAGCCAATAAACAAGCACCCTCAATGCTGTGAGTTTTATAGGCAATAAAATTTAATTAGAGAGCGGAGAAAAGTCGTAGCTTTTGCCCTCCTTGACTCCAAGCAGGCGAATCGTCTTTCTTTGAACATTCAAAAGCCGAAACTGCACGAAAAATTAGATTATGAACAGTATTTTCATGGGGGCGGGATTAAAACAAACCTTTAAAAAAATATTTAAGACATTTAAATTTGATTACAATCAATATGAATATTTATTTCCCTAATAAATATGGTGTAAATGTAATAAATAGCCTACCCAAGACCCGTGTTCTTATTTTTCTTAATTAACCTTACGTCATTTATGAAAGAATTCCCCTTTATAGAAAAATAATGTAAATGAAACTAAAACCGTTTCAATAGCTCAAATTATGCAAATCCATAGTTGTGAGTGTTTCTGAGAAAAGTTCAAAAGTTTCAGGTGATAAAGGTAGCGGAGTTGAATCGGACCAGTCTTGCGAGAACGAGGATGCTCGAGGAAGCTCCCGCAAAGAGACGTTCATGTCCGGGGAGTATTCACTGTGCGAGGAGACGTGGGAAAGATTATTCTCCGGGCCTATTACGGGCGCACAGAAGGGAGCCGTGGTGGGAGCGCAGTCCGGAGAATGTTTGACATTTTTCTCACTTATGCACAAAGTCGAATCATTGTCGCCATTGTGGCTATTAGGACAGTGTTGTGAATTGAAACAATTTTCCTGGAAATACCTCTGCCCCTTGGCTGGCTCCTCTTCCAAAAAGTCCTTCACGTATTTGCTTTTGCTCTCACGGTTCTCCTTGCAGTGAGTTTGTCTTTTGTGCTTCATCCTGCGGTTCTGGAACCATACTTTGACTTGTTTCTCGCTTAAATCCAACGAGGTGGCTATCTCCAGTCGCCTAGGTCTGCAAAGATACTTGTTGAAGTGGAACTCTTTCTCCAACTCTAAAAGTTGCGTGTTGGTGTACGCTGTCCTCAACCTCCTGCAGGATGGCGCGGGACAATCGCTTTCGGCTATTATTAACTCTGCAGAGGCTGAAATCAAGAAAAAAAATCAACTAAATTGTGGTGCATGAGGTGAAAGTTGCGTTGATGCAACAAAAGATTTATGACAGACAAGCGGAGATTCGTGCCAGATGCACAATCCATCACCATTTTAAGACATGATTTAAAATCCAAATCTTTCATGCTTTGGAAAAAAAAATACGCCCACGTAAGGCCTGTCATGCATGCGTGAAGATAACATGGAAGTTATTAACATGGGAGTTATCAATCATGTCTTGCCTTGCAGTGGAGGAGAGCCTGCCGGAGTCTTGGTGCTTTTCTTCTCCTTCATCCACGTGTACTGTGCGGCAACGGATGGCGCTGCAGCGTGCTGCGGGCTTCTGGAGCAACTCGCCGGCTGGTCCGTAGGAGGGGGAGGAGGATTCCGCGTCGAAGTATTGATGGACGTAGTCTGGAACGCATCGCGGTCGTGGAGGGATGTCAGGCATTCGGCGAGCGACGGCTGACTATTGATAAAACCACTTTCAAGGCCAAATGCGTAATTCATCTCCTCCTACTCCTCGTCAATTTCGGATAAGCCGCTTTTGGGATGATGCGTCATTTAAAATTTAAATTATTTAGACTGCTAAAGTGGACAGAGTCGTTTGGGGACCTGTATAATGTGAATTGTTTGCTTTGCAGAGGACATGCCGGCTCGGCATCAGAGCGTGCGGCTTGTCACATGATTGCATCTGTCCAATGACAATTTGGCGTTTTTTTTTTTTATCAAAAGGGACCACTGTCCCTCCTCGTGATTGATGGGTGGAATGGGTGGTGGTGGTGGGAACGCCTCATCCCGCGCGTAGGCTGCTCTGTTTACACGCCATCCTTATAGAAAGGCCCCTAAGGAAAATAGAACGTCCACGCAGACGCCTCCACGCTCAACATGACAGACAGACAGACAGACAGGCAGATGGATAGATGGATAGATGGATAGATAGATAGATAGATAGATAGATAGATAGATAGATAGATAGATAGATAGATAGATAGATAGATAGATAGATAGATAGAGAGAGAGAGAGAGAGAGAGAGAGAGAGAGAGAGAGAGAGAGAGAAGAGAGAGAGAGGGTGCGTTCACGTTCAATATGTCTTTGCTGATCATAAATCTATTTAGAAATGTCTTTTCTGTTCTCAAGCCATCTTTTCAAACAGAAAGCATATGAATCTGAATTAGTTTCCAATATTTGGGAGTTGTTGAGATAAAAAAAAAAAAGTCGCAAATTTATGAGAGAAAAATGAAACAGGTCCATGATGAAGCTGTGTTACAAATGTCATCGCAATTTATAAAAAGAAGTCAAAACGTGTTCATGTTATATGGCAAAGTTGTAAAATTTTAAATAGAGGGAAAAGGCACGGTTACGTGAAAAGGGAGTTAATGTCAAAGCTTTGGGAATTAGGTCATCATTTTACAAGGGCACTTGCTGTTAAAAGAAAGTCAATATTTTACGAAAAAGGTACGATAAGCGGAAAAATATATGGTGGAAGAATAGTCGTATTATGTTCTTCTAACCGTAGTTTACTACAAATTGCTTCCAGAAAAAAAGTAAGCCTAATATTAGGCTGCAACATTTTACGATGAAAAAAAAGTCCTAACCTAATCTTCAACATCTTATCTTAAGCAGGAACACATTCATTCTGTTAAGATTGTAAAATTATGATTTGAGTCTTGTAATTCCATAACTACACCGCACATGTAGTCATTTCCACGTGACCCTAACAACCGTTTTTTTTTCTTTTTTCCTCTGCACACTTCATTTATTCGAGACCTTCTTACAGGGTTTCGCCAGTCACGTGACCACCCCTTCCCCCTACACATGCACACACAAATGCAGACACACAAAGAAAGTGGGAATAACATCATATGGATTTTGCGGATATATTTATTTCATATACACAAATCTATAAAGGCCATCCGATATCACGTGTCCTCACAAGAAATATGCAATATTCATCATTGCACGGTGTGAACCCTGTTCTGGCCCAATAATAATTCACCTCCATACTGCCAGAAAGTGTGATTTTCTTTTACCATTGTCGTCTGCAGTGGAGAGAATGTAGCTACTATCGCTAAGTGTGAGAGGAAGGGGTGGGGGGGGGGGGGAAGGTGCAGGAAGGATGTGAGGGCTGTTTATTGCACGGCTCTAAACAAAGAAGCCTGCATGGGATCAATCTTTCTCGCTCGATGCCGTGACAGCTCCCTGCCCCAAGAACACATTTAAAGCATCTAACACTTCCTTACATCAGGTTGTGACCACTAGAAACATCAAGAGGAGCGAGCTGCGCAAACGGGTATATCAAAATGTTTTTTTGATTTATTCTATTATTATTATTATTATTATTATTATTATTATTATTATTATTTAGATGGGAAGCACAACTATAGGCTATTGTACATTTGTTTTTATTTTTTTGTGTAACAAGGACTACAATGTGGAAAATGAGGAATGTTTCTTTTTTTTTTAACGAACCAAGCATTATATTGTTTACGGAGGTGAGTGGGTGTCGGCATTTCCATTCACTTCTTTTTCGAAATACATTCCCAGCAACCACTTACGCAGCCTGCATAGTCTAAAACGATCTCTATTAGACTAAAGTGCTGCTTTCAATGCATGATTCTCGAGTATACTGAATTATATATCGGATGCACTCTCATTTGTGGATGAAAATTACTCCCGTTATTCCATACATTGATCAAATTGTGATGACGGGTTATACGTACTCAGATATGAATTAAAATGCATTAATCCGACCAATGGATGATTTAATATGATTTAAAGTGAATATTCAGTATTCCCGAATGGAAAAAAGTGTTTTACTAGACTTATTATACTTGAGACTAAATATAACAATTTAAAAAAAATCTATATTCTGATGCCATACATGACGTTTACGTGGGTTTGTTGTAGAAGCTGTGACATGTTTCCAGTCTAAAAAATATTAATGTGTGTTTTCTTATACAGAGTGAAATTCAATGAAAAATAAACGATTGCACAGAAAAAAACTGCAGGGTGTCCCATTCGTCCTTTCGAGCTTTTCACTGGATTATTTACAGACTTGTTTGCGAAGTGTGACATTGTGAGGCGTTATTGAGGTTGTTACTTACAATACAAAAATATGCTTTTGCAGCTTTAGCAGCATATTTCAAAGCATATTGGGCCTGAGAGGGAAAATAAAATAAAACGGGAAAAGATGGAAAACAGAAACACACATGGCTCTTAAATTAACAATGACAAGACTGCAAACTACAAACATGCATGGCGGCAGAAGGAGTTTTCACACAATTGTTTGAAACTCTTGAATCTACCATATGGATGAACATAATAAAAATCTTTCAATTAAAAATGTATGCGAGGGAGAATTTATGATTGTCTTACTAAGTTACTAACAATAACGTTGGAAGTGATCACAGTACTCATACAAGTGTATAAATAAGTTAAACCACTCTGGTAAAACAATTTAGGTACACATTGCTGTGGCATGCGTTAGATCAGAAGCTGTTTCCATAAACTTCCAAAACAATTATGTGACTCACCATTTACGTTGATGACACTTGGGAATGCAAAATTGCTCTGTATGCCTGAGAGGCAAGTCTCGTCATGAACACAGTTGCTGCGTCATTCTTCATCATGGGGTCAACATCATATGTCTGTAGCTACATTATGCTGAGCGGCCTGAGGGTGCCATTTTCCTGCCAAATTAATGATTTAATTAAAATGTACTAGACTTAAGGACTAAATACAAATGTATTGCACGATACTTAAAAGTTCAATAAAACTGAACTAAAAAAAAAGTACTTGTACTGTGTTGAATTTAAAAAAAAGTTTAAACAGTATATTTGACCGGAATGGAAATGTCAAATATTTGATTATTAATATCATTTATTTCATTCTGTGATAGCACCAGTCTTACCACACTTTGAGAATCTCTGTACTAATTTGATATTCACTTGAAACTTTCACACTGGGGCAGTTGTTGGAGGTAGGTGGGGAGGGGTGAGGGGATTTGGATCCCTCCCAGAAGTTAGTGGGCACTTCATTGGCTCATGTAGCAAGTTTAACGACACAACCACATTGGCGGTACTAAAAGGTGATGGGCAACACATTGCATGTTCAAACCATGTGTTGGACAGACAAAGTACTCTCACATGCCTTGTTCGCCTGCGACAATGTTACATCCTGGAATGTAGTATTTATCTCCATTGATTGAAATGAAGATTTTGTGCATGCTGCTTTTGAAGCAAATACATAGCTGCATTAGATATGAAGCTAAATAAACATTGGAGGAAAAGACCATATATGTCCAAGGAGTGAGCACAATCTCCACTGTGGGTTTGATCAAAGCAGATGACAAGGGCTGTACAGTAGATAAATGGACTCCCACGTGTTCCAGACTTGACTCCCACTTGCAGGATCTCTCGAGACTGCTGTCAAACCGCTCTGATGAATTAGCCAGCAAGGTCATCGAAGCGACATCTTGGTCAATTCTGAGCTGTTATTTTCCCCTGCAGAGCTCCTACGATAAAGTATTCGACCGGAGATACTTACCAAATATCTAAATGATGATTTATTATTCATCCTCATCACACCAAGTCATGTAGCGGGGGATGTACGTGGCCAACGCATCCTTTAATTTGTCCAAAGGTTGGGGAATAAGTTAGCACACTGCTGTTCTAAATTGTTTGAAAGCAGAAACCTTTTGATTCCACAATGTCCCTGAACGCATCATCCCGCAGGAAAATGTAACCACCCCCCCCTCCCAGTGAGCCGCTGACTCCACCTGCTGGCCATTTTGTGCGCAGAGGGACTCAGCAAAACCCCAAAATATCCGTGCAACGGTTTTGTATTCATGCAAAGCAAAATACATCACCATTCAACAACTGACGTCATATATTTTATGCACATGTAGATTGTGCATGATGATGAATTTGCCAGGTGTGTGTGTGTGTGTGTGTGTGTGTGTGTGTGTGTGTGTGTGTGTGTGTGTGTGTGTGTGTGTGTGTGTGTGTGATATCTCTGCGGCAACAAACTAAAAAAAGGGGCGGGGGTCGGTGAAAGGACGGTACTGAACCACCAATGTCTAATTGTTATAAGATGGCTGTAAAGTAATTAAACGGATCTTCTGGTCCTCCAGGGTGTGTGTGTGTGTGTGTGCGTGTGTGTGTGTGTGTGTGTGTGTGTGTGTGTGTGTGTGTGTGTGTGTGTGTGTGTGTGTGTGTGTGTGTGTGTGTCGTCGGCCAAATCTTCCAGCTATCTTCCATATTCGTCTGAGGCTCATTGGAAATGTGTCCTTTACTACTGTCACACAGTCTCGACATGCTTTGCTCCTTTCACACCTTCTAAACAGTCCACAATGCGATTGCAGCTATTGAGCTTTATGGCGGAGGGCACATCACCGCGGCGGGGCGTTTAAAGACACACAAACACACTGAGATCAAACCAAAATTCAATTTTACACATAAGATTTGTAATGAATGAATTTCACATGCTCCAAATTTTGTATCGCTTCAATTTCTGTCTCTGGATAATATTCCATCAGAAATGGAAATAACGTGAGCTTTTTTTTTTTTTTTTTTAACATGGCTATTGCTTTTCCTATTATACCTATTATTATAAATTCGGTGGTAAATAAATTAAAAAATCCCGTATTTCTTTTTCGATTCCTTTTAATACATTATTTTTCAGTTCAGTCACGTAATTATTTATATAAATAATTAAAATACGTCTTTGGGCGAACAGAACAATACATTGTAAGAGCGGTCAGTTTTGGTTGACTATTGTACATTTTCTAAAAATGCATTACATTAAGCATAATAATAAAAATCATAGAAAATAATTACATTTTCCTACATACTGTTAAAAAAAATTACCTACGACGATTCATTTCGAATGTGCATTTTGCTTTCACAATAAGAGGACACCTAAAGAGCATCTAAAAAATAATAATTAATGTAAACATTGCAAATAGGTAGCTGAAAAACATTCAGGTAGTCGAGGATTTTTTTTTTCCATGCATTTAAAAAAAAACACAACAAATCGTCTAGTTCACTTTACCAAACACACATGAGATAGACGAAATAAACATCCAACATTATTTAACAACACAAAACTATAGACAACAACGTTTGTAACAGTTTAGAATAATAAGGACAGACCCCCCCCCCCCCCCCCCCCACAAGGACCCCCCCCCTCTCTCACAGCTCGAATCAGTATTAGGCTATATTATGGCACTTAACTGTCTCTTCGTCGGTCTTTGTTGTCTTTCTTCATCTTCATCCTGCGGTTCTGGAACCAGATTTTCACTTGTCTCTCGGTCAGATTGAGCAGTCTGGCCACTTCGTATCTGCGATCTCGCGGAAGGTACATGTTGTACAGAAACTCTTTCTCTAGTTCCAGGATTTGGTGCTTTGTGTAGGGGCAGCGCTTCTTTCTGGTGGGCTTCGCGTGGAGCCAGTTGGACGACGGGTTGTCTGCGTGCACAGGAAATCGAGATGATATTTCTGCATGTTGATTTTCAGCATTATTTGAAACGCACTGCTTGGGTTTATTATTTAATTGCTCTTTATGGAAAAGCAATGAATAATTTAAAAAAAATGATCAACATCATGAAAATATTTATTTTGGACAGCCATTTTACGACTAGGCCGTTTCCATATATTTTTTTGTCTTAACTGGAAAATGTGGAATGTAAACGGATTTGAGAGCTCTCCCTGTGAAAAGTGCAATCCATGAAAAAAAAATCGACTAATAATATACGATAAAACATAGACTTCCTCCTCAAAAATGATGTTATGTACGAATTAAAAATACACTAAAACTACAAAGGTGAATGAGTTTCTATTGCGCCCCTCAAACTGCTGGCTCATAAAAAGAATTGGTAAAAAAAAACTTGGGTCACTTTGATCCATTATAGTTTGTTTAGAAAATAAAACGTTGTGGAGTTGTTGTTTTTTTAAGAAAAAGGAAAAAAAAAACTTTGCTTCTCCAAACAACCAGGTCAGTTCATGTTTTGACCAAAATGGGTTATTTGACGCAGCAGTTTGAACACACTAATGGGGTTAAAAGTGATGTATGACTATATATGCCGCCATTGCACTTTTTACTAGCATTAATACTGAAAAACAATTTAGATATCTCTGAACCATTACAATGGGTCTTGGAATAATATCCAACAAGAAAAAGAAACTAATTTAGTTATAGGCTATTATATACGTATTCACAATAAATCACAAATGGTTCCTTTTTTTTAAAATGATGTGTCCTGTTTGAGAATCACCAATGTTATTGGGCCCAAGACAGGATTGATTCGGACCCTGTCTGGCCCCCAGCCGACATTTGGGAACCATTGTACAATAAGAACGAGAAATGCATTGCAAGTGATTTTTATTTGTGCAAACGCTGCATTGTGTGTGGGCTCGTTTGCGATGTGCGGGTTGTATGGGAATTCAAATGTGTTTTAAAATTTGGGAGCTATGAATGGACTTCCATTTGGGAGTTAGATCCATTTTCAGTTTTTCACATTCTGTTGAATTTAGTAGGAAATGCGCATGCAAGTCTCAAAGTAATCTACGTGATGTATAGCAAATCCGAATTCAAGTCATAAAAAATGGGGCTTTTAGAACTGTGCCACGCGGAAGGAAGGCAAAATGACATAGTATTGCGCATTTTCGCCCAAATTGCAACAAAGGCCTCAATCGAGCTTTGTTTCACTGAAGTGGAGACACAATAAGAAGATAAAAAGCAAGCATGTCTTACTGGCGTCTATCTCCCTCCGGTCCCCGGCTGAGGGGCTTTCCACGAGGGGCTTGGACGTGGACGTGCTCTCGCAGGGAACCTCCGCCAGGGCCGCGGCGCTGTCCGCGTCAGACAAAAGAGGGGTGTGCGTCTCCAAAGTTGTGCACTCGCCACTCCCAATGAGGGGCTCGGGTTTGATCTCGTAATGCATGGCGGCCGTCGACGCTAGTCCGGTCAGGCACAAAGGTGCGGACACGGGCTCCAGGGCCCAGGAGCGCGCAAACATGCCATCGCCGTCCCCGCTGCCGCTGTAGTGGTGATGGATGTAAGTCGGGGCGGCCGTATTGGGCGGGTGCGCCGCGATGGGACCCCAAGACGCGCCAAAAATAGATGATTTCTGCAAAGGGCACGCTTCCTGTCCGCCATATTCGGCGAGCATCGCCTGCTCCACCCCTGCAGCTGATGGGAACCGCGTCGGCACATCCTCCTGCAGCTCAGGGACGACGCCGGCGTCCGCGTAGTAGCTCAGCGTCGACATGGCAACGGCGAGAAGGAAAAACAAACGGATGCCCAAAAAAAAAAGGCTGAACAACGCAAATCCTGCTATAATCCTGCAAAGTGGCGCAAGCGGCGGGTCATTGCGTGATATTGCGCCTCGTCGTGCACCAGCCTGGCCGCCCAATGCAAGTTGAACGCGGTGAACATTGTCCACGCAAGGATAGGGCGCCCCGAACACGTGACCGTGGGACAGAACAATAAATAATAAATCAGCCTGCTGCTGCTGCTGTGCTGCTGCTGCTGCTGCTCAACTCAATAGCCAGTCTTTTCACCACCATATTTTAATAGCAAATTCCCTCGCCTTTATTGGGCCTGCTCGTACTGGTAGCATTCACTTTTATAAGCAATAAACGTTATGATTTTTGTCAAGAGATCTTTATTTATTAATGGAGCACGCTCGTTGGTGTGCTTGTAATGTTTTAAGCTTCCGAGTGAGACGTTCTTGCAAATAAATAGGAGTTCATTAACATCTAATAAGAGTTATTAATTGGCCTCGGTTAAACACTCACAGACATTTAAAGGTTATGTGCAAGTTAGTTTGCCACGGGAAGCTTCAGTGAAAATAAGAACTCAAACAAAAACAAAAATACTTGGATGTGGATGCATGTTTTCGAATGCAACTGTTTTATCTAATTGGGGTAAAAAAAAAATAGACTTAAACCTCCTGTGTCGGTTCAATTTCTAACCCAAATGTATTTTTGACGAATAAATATAATAAAATAAAAAGAAATGAAATAATAGCTATTTTTGATGTGTTGTTTCGTTATTGCTTAATGCTATTGCTTAAAATATATGAAAAGATAAAGCAAAATCATAAATATATTTATACAAAAACGCCGCGTATACGTATGAAATAGCTTTTAATTGATACATTTTGATAGCACAGCGCAACGTTTGATTAGCGCGCATTGCGCTTCTAAGCGAGCACTTACAAAATAACCAATGTTACAATTCTATTAAAACAAGCTCGCGCGTGTTTTTCAAAAAAATTAAAGGCTCGTTTGGATTTACGATAGCAAAACACGTCCATGCATGCTCCAGGGCCACTTTCCAAGATGTCCAGGCTTGTTGCTCTCTTTGGGCCCATCCAAAAAAAGAAGCGCGCATGCACATGCAGGAAAGTAGGGCGAGGTTATTTGGGTGCCATAACGGCCTCTTTTATCACGGGCAATTGGGGTTGTTTTTCTTCAGGTTACAACATGGCTGTCTAAGCTAAATATCCCCCCCCCCCCCACCCCCAATAAAGCCGGGCCTTTGTGTCCTTTCTGAGGCGCAAAGCAGACGCATCCGGCGTTTCCTACGGCGAGGCAACTGGCAGACTGCAATGATCATAACCGAGGACTTGTCTGCGCTCTCTTCCTCAGCCTGAAACCTTCTTCTTAGCAAATAAGGTCCATTTAATTGGCTTCTCTTAAAGTGCAGGCGTGAATAAAAAATAAATAAATAAAAATAGCTGGCTAAATGGACGTTACTCACTGTGACCAAAACCCACCGAGAGGTCTAATTAATACCGCGGATTGCTTTTACGCACAACAATAAAACATAATGTGGCGCTTGTGGGAGTAATGCGTTTTATTTGCTTGCTGCCAAATTATTGATAAGTACAATGGCTAATGAATAGAAAGTCACTTTTCACAATATGCGACGAGTTTTTACTGAGGTAATCAAGGCAGTTTCCTGTTGTGGGACGTAAGTCACATATAACCCAACAACATGAGACTACCTAAACCACTCCACAGCCCCGCTCTCCTCTCCTCTCCTCTTCTCTTCTCTTCTGCTGCTATCGAAAAGATGGACTTCAAAATTTCGTGTCCTTGGCAAGATGCACTTCACATTGGCTCAGTGGACATGAGATGCATTTTCAACATTGTGTTACCACAACACAAGCATGTTAACAATGGGAATCAAAATACATTGGGGTCATTGGGATTAAAAATGGATTTGGTGCATTTTGTCAATAGGAGTTATTAATTGTGTCATCGGGAATTAAAATACATGTTAGGTGTCATTGGGAGTACATGCTATCATTGCGCGGGGAATTACAATAAAAATAGATTTTAACATTCTGTCATGGAAAGGTATCATTACATATGCCTTTTAACATGACGTCATTGGGAGTCAAGTAGATGGATTTTAACATTGTGACATATAAGGAAGTACATTGAAAAAAAAATGCATTTTAACATTTTCTTATTGGGAGATAATAAATGACTTTTAATAAATGACTTAGTTGGTGGGAGTATATAAAATGTATTTTTTTTACATTGTGCCCGTAGGAATTCCCATAAAAGATGGGTTTTAACATTTTGCCATGAAGTTGGATTTTAACTGACTCGTTGGGAATTAAAATGCGTTTTACTATTGTCATTGGGAATAACGTAATTGTATTACGATAAAAGAGAGATTTGAACATTTTGTGATTGAAAGTATCATAACATACGCCTTGGAACTTTGAATCATTCAAATGCATTTTTACATTGTGTCATTAGAAATGACTATAAATGGAGCATTTTGTCACCCATATTACCATTACATACAATTTAGCATGCATGGAGTCAATTGGGATATAAATGCATATACTGTGTCATTGAGTGTTAAGGGTTTGCATTGTGCCACCATAAAAGTTGACTTAACGCATGTGATATTGGTCATTTCCATTACATGCATTTTAATATGGAATCATTCGGAATTAAAATGCAATTTTAACATTGTGCCAAGATAGATGAGTCAACATTGTGTCATTTTGTAATTAAAATGAATTTAACATTGTATTATTTGGACTCCAAATGCATGCCAAGAAGGATTTTTAAGATGGTGTCACGTGCTGTTACCATACGTTTTACATTGGGTATTAAAATACATTTAACATGAAACCCTCATTAGGAATTTTAAAAGTTTTTAACAGTTTGTCATTTGGAAATAAAAGGTGCACATATGTTTACATACCCTGGCAAATTTTCAAGTTTACCATTCTGCAAAGTAAATAAAGATATTTATTTTATTTTTTATAAGAATCAAGTTTAACTGTAATTCGTTGCAGAAAAACACAATCATTAACTAAAACTTATCTATAAAGAAAATAAAGATATAGTCCCTGTTTCTAGTCATATTTTTCCTTTCAAAAAATATTTTTTCACAAATTCTGCCAGGGTATGACAACTAATGAGCACAGATGGAGTTTAACATTGTGTCCTGTGACGTCACGTGCATTTTAACACTTTGTCATTGGCAACAGTGACAAATAATTGGGAGTAACAATGACCAAAGATGCATCTGTAACAATAATAATAATAACGCGACAACGTTATGTCATAAGAAATTGAAATTCATTTTGAAATTGTACCATTACAAAGATAGATTTTAAGATTTTATCAATGGGAATTTGTCAATGGAAAAATCCAAATTTCCTAAAAGAATATAATCAGCCCGTAAACGGGCATCGTTACAGCGTCTATTTGTCAATGAAATAAAGAGTTAACAATTGTAAAGATTGTTTTTTATTATTATTAATATTATATATTGACCAGCAAAAAAGTGTGCAAATACTCATCAATTTCTTACTGTAACAGCGAATGGGTATAATTTTCCATGCACATATGCTTCCACTATACATTATGTACATACATTGCGTTCACATTCTGAACATTTCAAATACCACGATTACAAACGTCATTTATATAAATACACATCCACGACGATTAAAAGCAGAAATAATAACATTCAATAAGTTAGCCTATTATAGAGAGTCCCGTTTCTTCTCACAGTCGGCTGAGATGGAGACGACGAGTCCCGCTATAAGTCTCATGAGAAAGCGAAGTTTCCAGACAGCTCCCGGATCCTGTTTTCACGGCTCATTTTTTTCAGTTTCATCCTCCTGTTCTGGAACCAGATTTTCACTTGCCTGTCGGTGAGGTGCACGCTGCGGCTGATCTCCAAGCGCCGCTCCCTGGTCAGGTACATGTTGAACAAGAACTCCTTCTCCAGCTCCAGAGTTTGATGTTTGGTGTACGGACAGCGCTTTTTTCTGCCGCTCTTGGCAGTCAGCCAGTTTGCTGGACTCGCCATTTTACCAGCATCTGTGAAATTTACACGCACGAATGAGGCAACAGGTGTGGACGAGCATGACAAAAAAAAAAAAAGTAGGTCATTTTAGAATAGAAAATTTCTTTCCTGCTCTGTTTATTCTGTATGTACTGTAAATGTTACAAACACGCAAAAAAAAAAAATCATCCTGCAAATAATAATACTTTGCACGCCCAATAATGATGGCTGTTTCATTTTCATCTGTCTACATGGATCCAAATGATGCCATATCATATGCCCCCCCCCCCCCCCCCCCCCACGGTCTCTGATACACATACGCCCATGCATGCAAACGCTTCTTTTATTAAGACATAAAACACAAAAGCCTCTTTGCTGGATGAAGCCCAGGCAAGGCAAGCCACAAGATTAATGTGATACAAGAAGACTTTGTGCCTGTTTATCTCTCTTGTGGGTGTTGCAAAAAAAAATATATATATATATATGGCTCGTTTTTAATTCTGTTGCATCACAAATTCCCATTAAGCTTGATGCACAACGTGTTTAATACTCACACTGGGTTGTATTTTTTACACCTGCATTATTTACTCCATCGTTGTAGCATGACCACAAGCTTGCAAATTAATATTCATTTCATCAATAATTCACACAAAGCACATGCATGTACTGCACCTTTCAAGGGCTTTTCTTCACACTCCAAGCCACAAGCATCCGCAGGCTCCGGGGACGACGACGATCCATCGGATGATAGCCGGCTGTCTTCATCTCGAGCCGGGGCGCAGGGCTCGGACACGGGCGCCTCCTCGTGGCTCTCCCGCTTCCCGGAGGAAGCGGCCACAGCGGGTGGAGCCGGCTGAGCGAGCGCACGGGGAGGTCGCTGCGGTGGGAAATTATTCACGCTCGGCTGGGCTTGGTGGTAAAGCTTGGAGGGGGCGTAGGTTTGCGACAAGCGGAAGTAGCCGGGGACCGGCACGGTGCTACTGCCTGTGGGTGGACACGACGCTCCGGAGAAGGAGATGTCCTCCACCGTGGCTCCTTTGGGGCATTTGTCAGATTCGTAGAGACAATAGGCGCTCTCCTCTTTTATGGCGGCGGAGAAGGAGCATTGCTGGCTTAGATGTTGCCCACCAGGCTGCTCGACTCTGCAGGAGCGAGACGCCTCCAGCCATGTCTCCATACCAGGAGCATAAGGCGCGGAGGGCGGAATACTGCTGGGGGCGCTCCCCTCAGTGCGCTTCGAGATCCCGGGGAAGCAAGAGGAACCAGCGGGGAGTCCGTATGAGTATTCCGGGGGCAAATATACGCCGTTGCTGTGATAATAAGAGCCGGCATCGCCCCTCACGTTGATTAGCGAGTCCACAAAAAAAGGGTTGGCAGCCTGGTTGTTGGGGCATGTCATGGTTGTGCTAAGGTGAAGATCGCCCAATCTGCCCGACATTTCTTGTGCAAAACATTGCTGAATAATTAGTGATACTCACGCTTCTCACTGTAGCCCGCAGCCAATTAAAAGAGCAGGAAGCTACAGACTCCTCCCAGTCCGAGCAGCCTGCTCCAGTGTCGTATATTTTGGTATAGGTTAAGTCAGGAAAAGTGCAAAAAAAAAAAAAAAAAAGTGTGTGTGTTTGGGTGCACGTGTAAATGGGATTATGGGTAAAATATCATTTGAATGAGGGGATGTTGAACCCTGAGTATCTTCTCGGAGCATGCAAAGTGAAATTTAACAAGTGAGGCAGTTGAAAGCTGCAAGCAGTCTTGCGCAATGTATTACTTTATGACCGCTTTTACAGCACTGTAAAGAAAAGGAGCAGTAAAGGTGCATCACGGTGCATCATACTTTCAAAAGGTCCTCAAAGTCTTCCACAGGGACTCTTGACCCCTTTTTCTGGGCCGCGCTCATCATTTTTTTGACGCTTTCACTGCTACATTTGGCCTCACCGATTCAACATGTGCTTTTATTAGTGGATGAAAATGAATCTTACGATTTCACTGCTTTGTGAACACTCTTTAATGACGCACATTTATTCCGTTGATGATTAAGAAAGCCAATGACAATCAAAAATCGTTGAAAATACATAAATATACAACACATCTTTATTCATATACGGCATATTTCGTGGACCTTAAAACGAATTGTATTAAATATTAATCCATCCATATGAAATATTAAATGTTTCCATACAATTTTGCTTCAACGTTATATTATGTTTCATATATATTTCGTTTAAAATCTGGTGTATCCACGTTATTCTTTATAAACCTCTTAAACAGAATCAATTATTACGAAAGATACTTATGAAAAGGTTGTTGTTGCTTTTTTGGTGATTTCTCTATCTACTTATTTTTTTGTAAATAACTATTGTGTGTTATATACAATCGTAAATCATAAATTATTTTTAAGAAATAGGAGTTTTCAGTAAATTATGGATTAAAACCGTGCGTACTAAATAAGAAAAAAAATCCTCCAAAAGAAACTAGATGTGAGTTGCGTTAGTTTTAGTTTTTAAAAACTGGGTCAATCATTTTGACTATGCGTTGATTTTGTTTTACTATGGTGTATTGAATGTTACGAAATAGAATACATTGTATTATATTTCCTAACATTATAGTTTACATTGCTTTGGGGGTAATAAAATTGAAAAATGGGAAAAAAACGTGCCTATTTAAAAAAATGACATCTAAAATTAGACGAAACGAACGTCTGATTTTGTTTTGCGCCATTTTGAAACTTGTTGCCAAGCATTTAAAAAAACATTTCGAATTATTTTGGTAGAAATCCAACAAATTCCGCCAAAGTGAGCAAACGTAAGAGCGCAAATGTAATTCAACCAAATGTGCGCCTTGCATATGTTTATATTAATATTCTTTTTTTTTTAATCGGGAGTTGTTAAAATGATGGATGATGACCTTTTGATGTTCTCTCTTACATTTTGTTCTTTCCAGTCATTACAAGTCTGTTAAATTTGTCTTGAGTTGCCAGACAAATAAATGCCAACCGACAGATATTAATAATGATATCACTTACAAATAACATGGAAATTTACAATTCAAACCCAAAGCAGGCCTTTTTTTTGTGTGTCTGAGGTTATAAGTGAAAAATTGTATGTTTTTAACGATGCCATAATTTTTGCACAATCTCGTACCACAATCTGATACAATTAGCCGGATAATATTTTATTGCATGATAAGATTGTCGACCAACTTGAGTGCCTCCATTGTGTTTTTCAAAGATAGTTAAAGTGAACAGTCAAGGAGAAACACACACATCGTTATCATATCATGCTTACCTGAAGGAGTGAACCCCTGAACCAGCGTCTTTAATCGGAATGAATCAAACGGCATTGACATTGATCGGTGGAGCGCCCTCCTGTGGACAAAAGCAGCAAGGCCTTCAACTGCGCCACAACACCCAAACTGGGGGGGAGAAAAAAAAACCAATCCAGAATATTCCTGCAACAGCCTGGCGTGCCGATGCTGCACCAAGGAGAGCCGCAGCCTTCAATGGTGCAGCACCTCTTGTTTTGCTAGCCTCCTTATAGTCGCAGTTAATAACCTTGGTTCTCAGACGCTTTATTGCACTCCACTCCAAATGCTCCAGACGAGTCCGCCTTTTTTATGGCCAAGTTACTGGAGCAACTGGGAGGATGTGCAGCAATCAAAGCGGAATTCCTGGGAGTCTCACAGGATGTACGGTATAAGGAAGCCATATTATCTAATGGCAGGTCATTCAAGCTCTTTTTAGAAGCTTGGTTCAGGGGGGGAAAAACGAATTTTGGGGTAAACAAATGTTGATTTTCGTCTATATTTACTATTTCTACTACACGCTGCTGGCTAAATAAACCCTTAGATGCATTATGTTTGGTAAATGGGAGAAATTAGAGCATAAGAAATGTTGAATGTTTAAATGGGAACTTCCAAAATGATACAAACAGACTTTCTATTTATCACAAAAACGTGGGGGATTTTTTTTTTTACCCCGTCTCCTAACAGGCATGTAGGGTTAGAAAATAGCCGGCAGGAAACGACCCGGCTCTTTGTAATGGATATCAAATTAAAAGCTGCAGCAGATCCTGTTACTGATGCTTTGGAGAAGAGAGGTTTTGCGTACGAACAATACGTGCCACAATATAAAACAAAAATAAAGGGTTTAGTTTCACTACAGGGATTTTGAGGGGGATTTTTTTTTATATTACTGGTTTACAATTCGGATCATGGAAGCGCTGAAGGACATGTTAAATATGATTGAATATGTCACAGCACACTAAAACACATAAACAGCACCCCAAAAAAAATCACCTCCAGCCATTGCACGATATGCAATATATATATATTTGCACAATATCATATTAAAAGTACGAATAAAACGATTCCAGTCTGTGCGTGCGAGCGTGTAAATGTGAGCATACAAATTGGGGGAAGAACATAAGAGCATTTTTGTCACAACAACAACATCAAAAATAAAACAAATAATAATAATAATAGTAATAATAATAATAATAATTGAGGAAAGGGGCGTTTAATGACACATCATTTGGACTTTTGAAGAGTTCCCAATGGCGTGCAGGTGTTTGACGTATATATAGTCCATGTTTTATAGCAGGGGGTTGCTGGTGTAGTACTGTAAACGGTCCCTGTTGAGTTTCTTCTCCTTCATCCTCCTGTTCTGAAACCAGATTTTCACCTGTCGGTCAGTCAAGTTGAGCATCCGGGAAAGCTGCAGCCGCTTCTCCTTATTGATGTAAACGCTGAAGAAAAACTCCCTCTCCAGCTCTCTGATTTGAAACTTGGAGTATGGACATCTCTTCTTGCGCGTCTTCTGGACACCTAATCGTAATCATAAAGATCATATTAATTGGATATTTATAAGTGGGTCAAGATGGGAGGATTACGCACAATGAGCTAAGGGTTCAAGTGCTTTCCTCCTCTCAAGGCCTTTGCGCTTAAACACTGATATGAGGTATTAAAAATCATTTTTAAACAATCATGTAAGTCAAGAGGACTTTTGGAAGCAGCAGTATCAAGTGTAGTTTTTATAGTCCGCTTCGGGTTTCACTGGGCTGCGCGTAAAGTGTTGCTTGCATACGGGCTCCGTTGGTTAGGCCAGCTGCATATTAAAATGCCTGGAAACTCAGTAAATTTGTACACATATTGCTCATTAAATTATAAACAGCTCTTAAAGGCAAAGCCTTGAAAGTTGGATTAAACGCTTCGCTGGTTTTTCATATTGTTGATACGGAGAGCGGACGGGGTCAAGTTTAAAACTGAATTCGTTCAGTAGCTCATTTAAAGCTACGTGAGATTCGGAAGGATCATTTGAAAGAAAAGTGAGAGTAACGGGAAGTAAAAGTAAATATCGGAGTTTATTTGCCTGTAAAATAGAGAGATTTTAAGTGTTTATTTGTGTGCGTAAAACAGACTTAAAACTATATCACGGTGGTCGCTAGTTTTTATATGGCTGGTATTACGAAGCGTTTACAGTTTGAGTTCAATAATATCGATAAATACCCAAAATGTGCATTGCGCTCATGTTTTCAACATGGAAATTTTTTTTCATAATCATTAAGTTTAAAGTAGAATTTATGCGTATTTTTCGAATTGTTGCTAAGTATATTTGATGAACCGTGAATAAAAATTGAAAACGTATATATTTGCGGTTAAAATGAACATTTCAGTTCTTACTCAAAGTGCTAAAAGAATCAAAAATGCTTTTGAAATAGTTGATCAAGAAAAACACAAAAAGGTTGCGAAGGTGTGGATTATTGACGGAGTCAATGTTTGTTGTTGAATATTAAAACGTCAGATTGATAAAAGTCTCGTACATACATTGTTGCAAACAGTTCATCATAAAAAAAAAAAGTCAAATGCGAAATCTGTGCAGGATCCAAAATGGGAATAGCCTATCTTGACTTTAAACCCCTCACGGCCAATTTCAAGCCCAAGCACGTGATCTTGTCGTTTATAATATACTTTTTTGTCAGGCTAAATCTCGTGGCCCTCCATAAACCTTAAGAACCATAAACCTTAAAAAGAGCTTATAAAGCGTCTTTTATTAGAGCGAGACGAGAGTGACACCATGGTCCATACTCACCGCCGCCTTTTCCGCTCCTGTCCTCGCCGAGGCCGGGAGACGACTTGGGGCTGCAGCTTTCCGGCGTGTCCGAGCCTGGAGCTTGAGGAGCCGGCGCAGGACTCGACTTGACCGCGCCTAGCCTATCCTGCCCCGGTGTGGCTCCGTGCTCCTGTCCGCCGTAAGTCGAGTCGAAGAACTGGTCGAAAGCTTGCGGCAGGACGCCGTTCCTTGCTGCCGCGCCGCCGTGGAAGCCTCCAGGCGCAACGGTGGAACCCGAGGACGAAACGCCTTTCCCCGGCAGGTCTCCGCCGCGGGGGGTCGGACTGGTCCAACCGTCGTCCGCGTAGCAGTGCGCAAGACTCCCCCTGCCGTGGTGCCATTTGGCCGCGCCGTCCACCGCATAGTCTCTGAACGCCACATCTCTCACGGACGGAACCTGAGGAAGAGCCGATGACTGGTAGGAGTAAGCCACCGGGCAGG
This sequence comes from Syngnathus leptorhynchus, assembly GCF_054491065.1. Lineage (NCBI taxonomy): Eukaryota > Metazoa > Chordata > Actinopteri > Syngnathiformes > Syngnathidae > Syngnathus > Syngnathus leptorhynchus. The sequence goes on from NC_141202.1 coordinate 3,922,515, forward strand.
AGGGCTGACCCTGGGCCAGATAGTGCGGCAGAGCCGTGAAGTCCGCTCCGGGGACGTAGTAAGTGCAGCTGGGTAGATACATATTGGAAGCATCCAAATCCATATTCGACCGTCCTCCTCAGCACGGGGTCATCCTGCTGACTGAGGGAGCTGCAGTGACTTTAGTGAGGCGCACTGAGCCCTGCACGTCGTGAGCTGACGTGCGTGAGTGAGATGAGATCCATGTCGATCCCGAGCCATGTGACCACTGGCACTACATGACACACGCCTCAATGGGCCCGCAGGAGCTTGTGAGTCAATGGCTCCCCGCTATAAAGTCAACCTTTGGCTGCAGAGCCAGGGGGAAAATACACGTGGAGGAGGGGGAAAATTGCATCTCTTCAACGCATGCTATTTTCAAAGTACTTTTCTCCAAGTCAAACCTTGTTTGAGGTTGGACCAAATAAGAAGAGGCTTTATAGTCCGTGCATGTCAGGTGAATGTGTCTCATGAAAGTTAAGGACTTTTTTCATTTTTACAATAATATTTTGAAAGTATTATTTTTTTTACTGGGATTTGAAATAACAATGACCAATCGCTAGTTTTTATGTCCAGGTCCAGTCAACCGGCCTTTTTTTTTTTTTTTTTTCCAAATGTAACTGTTTTCCAAAAATGTTAAACAAATGCAATCAGGCTAACATTAAAATGATTTTAACATTGTGTTAAGTTTGTCCGTCAATGCAAAGGCGCATGTGCAAATGTTATGTTTATGTAAATATGCATCCACGTGACACTGCAATGAATGCGACAACTGATCGTGACGTCACGATCGGTTGTCGCAAACATTGACGTTTTCATCCACAAAATTTAACCTGCATGAGTTGAAATCGTTTGCAAGGCCTAGTTGGTGTATTATCTTCATAAGAAACAATTAGGCAATAAATTAAAAAAGATCATGTTGTGTCTGGAGGGCAAAGGAATTTTGTATGGAGTTAACTCGGCCTGCATTATGCAAATAAATACTTTTGTATATTAAGGGTAAATAAATGGTTGTAAATTGGCCCTTATTAGTTTGTTATCACGTCGTTAACATTTACATTGATGTGCTATTTGCCAAATAATGAGCCCAGGGAAAATAAGTAAGACGTGGCAGTACCCTTTTCTGCCACACAATGAGTCTCCACCACAATTTATGGTTTGGAAAGCTCCTGCATGCCATCAGTTATAAACAATTTATAGTGTCACAGAGGCTTTTGTGAGAGTGGTTCCTAAAGTTCTCTGATATCTGTGTCTTCTTTAAAAGCTTTTTAGGCTAGAAACCAACGTTGAAGGATCATATTTTATTTGTTACATGACACTATGCCGCAAATAATATCAATGTTGGTTAAATTGTGTACAGTAATCTTGTAGATTTGCACAGAAATGTACAGGGATTATCATTTCACTTTGCAATCAAATTATTTGTTATTACAAAGCATATAAACGTCAGATTTTTTTTTTTACAAGTTCTAAAAATTGTCAAAAGAACAATTGAAAAACAGGTGCACTACTGACCCCTCAAAAAAAATCTCAAGTGGGTTTGTACTGTAATGCGAGACCCTGTACCAAAAATAAATCAAGGTAGAAATGTCAATAAGGGCTGCGATGATGATGGAAATTTGTCAGTTATTTAAAACCATTTTGTACATCCATAATTGCCTCTGCAATGTTGTTTTTCATTTTTAGCATCATATTGATGGATTACTTGTTTTGTCAGTTTAAATTCATAAAATAGTTGCAAACTATAGTTCAAGTAATGTATAGTTTTGCAAAGGAGTTTGTCAACAAACTTTTATAAGTTACAAAGTCGCAATTAAAAAAAGTATTATTTGTATGCTTCTTCTTGAAATGCATCAGTGAGAAAGTTGAAAAGTGTGCTATCCACACAAATCATTTCCAGACTTTCTTCTTTCCAGACTACATAAAATCATGTAGTGGGCCGGATCTGGGCACCGGGCCTCGAGTTTGACACCTCGGGGATGGATGGAAAACAGAAATGAAGTGTTTGATGGAAACAAAAACGTTATTAAGGAGAGATGACGTTTCTAATCTGCTGACAGCTACATCCACGATAGTGGGTGTGCACACTTTTGCAATATTACCACTGTTGTTTATTTGACTTCCCATCCTGATTTTTCTTTTCCAATTATCTAGTATCTTCAAACAGGGGTGTGTAGACTTTTCATATCCAGGGAACCCCCAAAGGATGCACACACCTCAGTGATCACACTTTTCAAAGTATATAAATACACGTTATTTTCCCCCTTCCACTTTGCCAAAGTCTCGATGCTGACCCGCTTTGAAAAACTGCAAACCTAAATGGCATGTGGTGTTTTTCCACACCGACAGTCCAACCCCACCCACACTCAAAGCATTTTCTACTTCTGGCTTCACTGATGAAATAGAGAAAGATGAGGTTACCATGGCAACGCGGGACAAACAGAAGTATACATGTCTCGTTACAATTCCAAACTCTTAAATTTAATGTGAGTATGCTACAGTTTTAACTATTTCAAAGCTGTTTTGATGGATTTAAAAAAAAAATATATGATGTGGTATGCTTTGGATCAAGCTAAGTTGATTGTTGACTTTCAAGATGCTAAAAGATAAACACTGCACTATTTTAAATAATTTTGATTTGACATTCATGCAGTACAATGTTTCAGTACAATGCTTTGAAGCTTTTGAGATTATAATCAATGATTTTTATTATTTTTACGATACCACTGCTGCGCTCATTAATTCCATTAAGTTTGCATGTAAATGCATCTCTATGACTCCATTTGTCAGTAAGTGTAATTTATTTTCATAAGTGGCCACATGTGTCACATATATCACACAGCGAGTTCTGGCGTAGACATTTTTTTAAATGTTCTGTACAGGCTGATTTACTGCTCACACACCAACTTTCTTTCTTTCCTTCATTGAAAATGAAAACACATTTTGGTCATTCTTCTATGATTCTCATTCATCTGTAAAAAAAAAAAAAAAGTCAACGCTTCCAGAGTGGCAAGCTGGTGGCGTGTTTGGCCCACCGAAAGAGGTTTTCAAATAAATATTTTGGGTTAACCAGACACTCATAATGTGTGTTATTGCATTAATCCCAGAGAGGCGCTTTCACTGGGAGGGAAGTCATAATAAAAACATGTCTGCCGTGAAGTAAAAGCCACACTTCCCTCCAAGCCTGCACTTAAGATGATGACCAAAAGCAACAAGTAAACAATTATACTTGCTGTGCTGACTTTTGAATTATGTAACAGGTTCGTTTTTGCAGATGGAAAGGAGCCCATGACAATGAAAAAAATAATAATTATTTGAGAATGGGTGATTTTGTGAGGTTCAGTTTGTTGTCCTTGCAGCAAATGGAGGATGTGAAAATAAGATAGCTAAAATGATTACAAATGATATATAATTATATTAATGATTAAATTATAATTAATTATAGCTAAAATTTGCCTATGTTGAATTGCAGTTATTCAGAAAATTATACATAAAATATATTCTTAATTTTTTTTCAAGTGTATGATTAAATTTGGATTTTTAAGGCGAATGTGGGGTGTGTGGCCTTTCTTCTCTTCTACATTTATTAAAACAAATACGCCTCCCTTTTTTTAATATGAGTGCAAGATCATCTTAAGGTTAAGATTGTTTTTGCTCACAGTAGTTGTGAAAAGCAGAGATTCAATGTAGTCGAAAGGTCAAGTTGCCAAGTTTTTCTACATCACAAGTTAAGGAAGCATTTGTACATGAGCACATGACTCGAAATTGTCCCTAGGTATGAGTTTGAGTGTGGACGGTTGTTCGTCTCTGTGTGCCCTGCGATTGGCTGGCAAGCGGTTCAGGGTGTCCCCTGCCTACTGCCCGATGACGGCTGGGATAGGGTCCAGCACGCCCGCGACCCCCGTGGGGGCAAAGCGGTTGAGAAAATGGATGGATGGATGGATGGATGGTGACATACACCTCATGCTTTGTTTTACAAACGATTTAGCATCTTTACCGTTAGGGGGCGCAATGACACCAAATTAGAGACTGAATGAGGTCTGCAAGCTTCATGGAACCAAATCAAAACAAAACCATAGCCATTGAAAAAGCAAAATGTCATGGAAGTCATAGGTAATGAGAAATTTCATTCAATCAATACAAGATAGTTCGTATTATTGATTTACTGTTTAAGAATTATGTGTTTTACCCGTGAATAACTGGGTTGCAATGTCAAGGTCCATCTTGAGTTTTTTTTTGTTTGTTTCACAGAACAATACGTTTTCAGTCAGTTAAATGTCATTCTTTAAGATTTAAATACATTCAATAAGAAGGAAAATCTCAAAACTTACTTTTTTCGAAGCCGTCGTATGTTGGGCCCATTAGGGAAAATGAACACTAATAAAAACAAATGATAATGAACCTTCAAAATATATTAAATCGCCAACATTACATTTACACCAAAATTCCAATATTTTTGACTCGATTATCTCTTTAATTTTTACATTGTATTTGCTATTATTATTGAGAACCTTTACTTATGGCTTGCTTTTACTTTTGATGATATATGACGTTTAACAAATAATGCAGAAGTCTCCCCACAGACGCTGTAACGACAGACTTTGTCCACTAGATGGATACAAACTCTAAATAGCCTCAACAGCTAAAAGTCAATTAATGACAATAGCCAACAATACTTTTCTTTTGTTCAGACAAAATATGTAGGTCTTACCTTAAAACTTTTTTTCGACAGTTTCGGCGGCAACCTACATATTTTGTCTGAACAAAATAAAATAAAAGGCTATATTAGTACTGAAGACATAATGAACACAATTCAACAATTAATCACAAGTTGAACGACTCTAACGTCAGTGAGCAATATCCCAATATTATTTTCAAAAAGGACGAGAATCACACGCGCGCTTTTAAAGCCACTTTATTGACATTTTCATTTGGCTGTGTCCCCAAAATATTTACAAATTTAAATACGTCCACACGATATTATTCTTTCTTGATTTTTTTTTTCCTTTTAAAATCACAATTGACAGACAAGAGAAATACACAGTGACAACCACCTCAGACACGTTATATGTCAAACGACTGAAAAAGTCCAATTTTTATTTCATGGTATAAATCTGAACAAATAAAAGGAATCTCTATGAGGTATTAAAACGAGGTGACAATAGGTGCGACATGGATGACTTGAATCACCCCGTTAAGCGATTGTAAACATCAAATGCAACCACTTTATTAGGAACTGTAATCGCTTTATTTGATTGGTGCGTCATTTCTTCATTTCGGCTTGAAAAAGTTGATTTACATGGAGCATTTTTTTGTGATTAACCCAAAAAGACATGTCGCTACTTCATAAATTAGCACCGATAATTACATATTTTGCAAAACTCCACATGCTTGTTGGGTTTGTAATTGGAGTTTTGACTTTTTGTGAAAATTAATGAAGACGAATATGCGTGGGAAGCAGTAATGAGAGCGGGGGGGGGGAGGAAAAAAAATCACACACACTTGTCGCGAACACTTCCGACTTTCTGTCAACGCGCTGCGTGGACTGCTTCCAATTAAAACGCAAGGAAAGAAGCAAGAAAGGTGAATGGAGGCACTCTGGCGACAAAAGTGAAGGTAATAAATTATAGAAGAGTTTATTTGTGATCAAGGCACGTTTGTGTCCATTCCTGTCCCCCCCCCCCCCCCCTTCCCTCCCCAAAAGCAAAATCGACGAGAACTTAGCAGGAGCTTTTGAATTTATTAACGATTTTCTTCTCCTTTACGCGCCGGTTTTGAAACCAGATGGTCACTTGTCTCTCTGTCAGGTTGGTGTGCGCAGATATTCTCCTGCGCTTGTCCTTGGTGATGAATTTATTGGTGGCGTATTCCCTTTCCAGTTCTTTGAGCTGCACCTTGGTGTATGGGACGCGCTTCTTCCTGCCACGGCGCACTTGGCTGTCCCCGCTACCGCCACATGTGTTATCTGCTGCATGTTTGGAGGAGATGCAACGTGTCACTTTCAATTCTTTACGCACACTCAATGTAGGAAAATGGAAAAAAAAAAAAAAAACACATGTGGTGCTTTCAATATTTGTCTGCATTCATAACGCTTTGAATCAGATGAATTGTGTGCGAGTGAAGAGAAAAACACATTGAACTGATATCAACTGTTGTTGTGTGATAAATAGATAAATTAAGAGTAAAAAAGAGCAAAACGGCTATATAAAAATAATGTGCTACAGTAACTTGCTGAAAATAATAATAAATATTTGCTTGTTTACTGCACTCATTCAAATATGTCATATTATTGCAGGGGTAATATGTGATATTTTATGCATTTTATAACTATATATATATATATATATATATATATATATATATATATATATATATATATATATATATATATATATATATATATATATATATATATATATATATATACACACACACACACACACACGCGACAGATGCCGTTCTGGGGGAAGGAATTGTGATATTTAAGCATTTGAAATCATAGGAACAAATATTTCAATCATAGAATATTTTGTTTTGTTGTCATACTGACGGGTGACTTTTCGAAAAGGTAAAACACGACATTTAATTAAATGCATTTCATGTGGAGGTGCATGGGCGTTATCCTCTTAAACTCAATTGGGGGAAAAATAACACTATTTCTTTAAGTGTCGTCCATTGCACATTGGAAAATGTATTTTATTTGGACAAGGTAAATTGTCTAAAGATACCGGACTGGAAAATATAAGACAAAAGCTCTCATTTATCAATTTCTGCGTATCAACATGGAAAACACTGTATCGTATAATAATCCTCACATTAGCCTGGTGGTCCTCCAGCTGAAAAGAAGAGAAAAAATCCCTTCAACTGTATTTAGTATTTTTCAATTCCTTTCCAAGCGTAACATACGTTACAAACAAAAAAATCCGAAAAAATGAATATGCATGCACGCCCTTGTATTCTTGTACTTAATGCAAGGAGACATGACAGAAATTTGCATATTTCTTACCATAACATCCAATATTATTATGCTGTCACAAGAAAACATTGAAGTATTACTAAAACTGTAAATATAAAAGAATTCACCTTGCAAGGATGACTTCCAGAGAGAATTAGCCTGGGGCTGCTCTTTGGCGCAGTACACTTGACCACTCCAGCCGTTGGTGGTGATGGACCACGGCTGGTAGGGATCCATGGGCAGGAGGGGGTCATGCCTGGGCTCGGGGGGCGCACTCAGCGTAGGGACCACTGGCACGTCCAAGTAGCTCGCCTGGTAGGGAGTCGGGGAGTAGCCCTGGTAGAAGGCGAACTCCTTGGCCCGGTTGGAGAACTCCTCGGCAGGCACCGACGAGTCCACGTACTTATCCCCGTACGAGGTGGGCTGCGCGCAGGCCTTGGAGCTGCCGTGGGACACCGGCCTGCACGGGTAGTAGCCTCCACCGCCAAAGTATCCATACGGAAGGGAGGCGTTAGGTGAGCTCTGCGTGGCCGAACAAGGGCTGCACTGCTTGGCCGTTTCCCCGACGCTGGACGCGGGCACGTCGCCGTTGGCGTAGGCGGCGCTGCTCGGAGCCAGCGAGGCGGGATGCGCCAGTAGATTCCTACACTGGTTGGGCGCAAAGTTCCCCCCGGGGAACGGCGCGTCCTGCATGTTCTTGGCGCGCTCGTCCGCGCTGCTGTCGTAGACGAACATGAGCGGTTCGGCCCAGTGCGAGTGCAGCAGCAATGACGCGGTCATAGCATGTCCCAACACGTGCACGCATGCGGGTCTTTTTCCTCGAACCCCCCTCGAACGAATGCACCCAGACAAGGGACTCTTTGGCAGGGGAACCATACCCTACACGGAACCATCGCGAGGTTATTGGCCCGGGACAGACACGTGATATGCAAAGGAGATGAGCAAGGTCTGCACAGGAGATAATAAGGCACATCAAGCCACACAAACAACACACCCTTTCGTGATTTTTTTTAGTTTTTTTTGCTTTTAAAATGCGATTAGAGGTCTGCTATAAACAATATCAAAATTAATTTCTGGATAGTGATGCACAGTTGCATATGCTAAGGCTTCAAAGCATTCTTCAAACACTTAATGAGTCCAAGGTGCAGCGTCTTGCCCCTGTTAAAAAAAAAAAAAAATCCCCAAGCAGCTTTTACGCAGACGTCTATTTAATAATTCAATATTAATCACCGTCTTCTCATGGGAATAAAAGATGTCAAGGTCCATTTAATTGAAATAATAATGATCATAAAAAATGAGATGACATTTGCTTGCAGTAGTCCAAAGACGGGCATGCAAGACGCGGCTGGAGTCCAAGGTCAAGTTGAAAGACAAAAGAATCCCAAACACAATGGAAGAGCATACATAGCAAAGGGAAGCTTTACACACAAACACAAAAACCGCCCGTCAATCAGTAATTGCTTCCCCTAAAAAAATAAGTAAAATAAAAAGAAACAGAATTCGCTTTGTAAAGCTCAAAACAATATTCTAAAAAATGTCAGCATAACATTTCATAGTAGAATTTCACTATGTATTAAATTTGACATTAATTGCAACTTTTAGTGTTTTAGGAAGTGAAACTTTTTTTGTGCTAAATATGAGGTCTTTTCATATATATTTTTAATAGAATTTTCCCACCTTTTGGAGGCCGTAAATGTTTATGGGCAGAGTTCATGGCGTATACGTGCAAGTGTACTTTTTTTTTTTGCGGAGGGGATAGGCTATTTAATTTCTCTTAAAGGGTTAACTTAAAATGTGTGAACATTTATGATAAAAAAACGTTTTATGCGCATTCGCGCATCCACGCACGCTCACACACTACCCATTGTGATTTTCAAGTATGTTTGCATTTTTAAAAGGATATATAGAAAAATTAAAGGACACACTTTACGTTCTTGATACAAATTTGTCAAATAAATTGCTGACTCCCTTTAATAAAAAAATATTAATAAATAATATTCATCCATAACAACACTGATCATTTAATGATTCTCAAAATAATTAGGAAACAAATATATATAGGAAAAACTTCCTTTCTGGAAATGATTCCAAGGAAGTCACAATGTTCCACCAGTGCTAAGCTATTTTTAAATCAGAATTCTGCTGACTAAATATTCTGTACCATTTAAGTTGTGAATGTGAAAGGTAAAAAAAAAAAAATGGCCTTGAATATTTACACAGAACATCACTTTAACTTAAGTGATTTAAAGTTATTGTGGAGTCTTTTGTTCACTTGGATCTTTTCATCGCTCTTCTAACAAATAACACATTTGGACTTGAATTGTCTTATAATGAAAACCTGTACTATTTGATTTAAAACAACCACTTAAGAACATTCATGTAACAAATATCAGTGTACGCCGTGAAACCACATTGAGCATAAACGGGAGCGAGTTGGCGTGACAGCAAAGTACTGCAATGTTTGCAGTACCTATCAAGCGGATGACAACGCAGCTCTCAGCCTACAGTGCTTAATGGACTTTTTATGGGCTCGTCTTGTGATCGCATGACCTGTGGCACTTCGGCCCCTCAGTGGCTCTTTTTGGATCAGAAACATGCCGCGCAAAAACGGCAGGAGAAAATGACTCATGGCTTACATCCTAAAAGTTTCTATAAAGTCAAAGAAAAAAAAAAATAAACTCACAAAATGTACTAAGTAATTAATAGGAATGATCTGTGTTGAGTGTTTGAAGGTGACATTATGGTGTGACAAGGAAGCTCAAGACACGTCGTCTTTATTTCTTTTGCAAGATATGACACTTTGTTAAAGTCACATTTGCCGATGGTCATTGAAAAGAGAGAGAAGAGTAACATAAAAGAACTGCAAACGAGAAATACACCGGTCTCATTCATGTAACTAAAATCCCCATCTAACACTTAAGTGCTACTACTCGGGACAGGCTTTTGGAATCCTCCGCAAGTCAGACAGTATGGCCTCCAACAGAGAAAGGAGTGTTGTATTGTTGAGTCAAACGCTGCGTCTGACAATTTTCAGAAAGTCCTGATCGGGTCCCCAAAAGCCCCCCCCCCCGACTCCGATATGGCAGCGGCTGTGTGCGCCCACAAAGGTAAGGCACGCACGGGACGGAGCGGAGGACGCACGTGTTACTGTCCCTCCTCCTCACGCAAAAATTGGAACACAGAGGAGAAATCTTTGCTGGCATAACCGCGGGCGGACATCATCCGGTAGATTTGATGAGCTAAGGAGCCAAGTGGAACCGGGGTCTTTGTGCTGGTGGCTGTGTTCTGGGCCAAACCGAGATCCTGATAAAGACAAAACTTTCTCATGAACATTAAGTGGGCGTTGTACAAAACCCAACGCAATCGTCAAGTGAAAATTATTTTGCGGAATCTTCACAATGGACTTGACTTCTAATTACTCTTGGAGAAAAGTTATTGAGGCATTCAAATGAGGAATTCAAATAATTTCCAACCGAAAAGTGATTATAGCTCATTTTTCAGGCATTTAAATCACCCAAAAAATAATACAAATAAATCAATCTTTTTTCACAGTTATGCCACGCCCCCCTCCCCCTAAAAAAAAGTTGAATTTAAACATTTTTGGGTGACTTTTTCAGTGTTGAATTCCGTTTCATGAGTCAAGGTTAACAGGACATCACAGACGTAAACAAACCTTTGCCATGAGCTGAGTGCCAAAGCCTCCCTGGTAGTTATTTGCAGAAGGAACTCCCTCCATCACTCCAGGCACAGGATTGTAGCTGTCACTGGACCAGCAACGTCCCGAACTCATGTTTAGGATCTTTGCCAAGAGTTTTGGATCGAGACCAAGTCTGGATTGAGGGAACATTCGGGTGTTCATTCATCTAATTTGGGCAACAGATGTCATTCAGATACTTCTACCTGATTCCCAAATTCATCGTTTCGGCCGTTCCGATCATTCCGATAGCAAGGAGCATGTTGTTGCAGATTTTAGCAGCCTGCGTTTAGTAATTGAGAAAAAGAGTTTTGATAACAAACAAAAAGGGCGCACAAGGAATGAAATCCCAAAAAGTGTTCTTACCTGTCCAGTTCCAACCTGACCACAGTAGACCACGTTGGCACCCATGCAGCTGAGCAACTCTTTGACGGCAGTAAATTCTTCCTCGGCTCCTCCCACCATAAAAGTCAGCTTTCCCGAATTGGCGGCGCCCACACCTGACGATGGAAATCACGCCGCTGTCACGGTTTGTTGCCAGTTTCAAATTGTTCTGAGAGGTTAATGGATGGATGGATGAAACGTCGCAGAGGCAAATCACAATGATGTGCTCATAAAATTGCCATGTGTGTTCATATTTGTCTCAGTTACTCACTGACAGATTTGGTCTCGGGGGAGCGGTAGAACCAGAGAACAGATAGAAAAGATCTGCTACATGTCAGAGACCTTCAGTATTTCTTCATACTTAAGATTTTCAAATCTCTACTAGACATTGGAAGTTGGAAGCAACCATACTGATGAATTTAAGATGAACTTTTTTGGGGCATTTTGTGAATAAATGAGGACAGACAGAAAAAGCCACCAATCCAGTCAAAGAAAAAAAAATAATGCAGTAAATCAAATGTTGCTGTTTCATTGAGGTTAACGCAAGCCACACGAGTACCGGGAAATGATGGAATCAGTCATCGAGTTTACAGGACTCATATGGAAGGCAGCCAACATTTTCCGTGGGGTCTCCTTGCTCATATGTGCAATTTGGCACCGTGGAATTTGGTTGTTGGCGGTGGACGCAGACAAGATTCCCACTGGAAAGCCATCGAGTTGGTTTGATACGACGAGATTGTTGGCAACTCTAGTAGAAGCAACTAAAGAAGTAATAACTAGTTTTGAAATCAGAAATTAGTAAAAAAAAAACCCTGCTAAAATTGTAAAAAATATGATAAATATGAGAGAAGACAATTTGTAATTTTAGTATTTTAATTTGTCTTGGTGGGCCAAATATAATTACACAGCTGGCCAGATTTTGGCCCACGTGCCAAGATTCGATACATCTGATATACTGTATATAAAACTTACCTCCTGACACAGGTGCATCCATAAAAACAGCCCCCGTCTTCTCAGCAGCCGCCGCCATCTCTTTGGACACAGCAGGATCAATTGTACTGGAGTCAATGAGCAAGGAGCCCTTCTTCACTTTCCTGTTATTAACAAAACTTGTTAAATTAGAATCTGGAAACTTGATGCAAATTATAAGGGAAGCTGAGAGCCATACTTGAGAATCCCATTGGCGCCAGTGTACACGTCAATAACATTTGGATTGGAGGGCAGCATGGTGATAATGCGGTCAGCCTTGTCCGCCACTTCGGCGGGATTATCAACAATCTGAAAAAACGTATAAATGTCATGGCAAATGATGAGAACAAACAGGTGGAAGTAATTTAAGATACATTTAAAGTAAAAAAAAAAAAAAGGTTAATACAAATCTTTACTAGCCCACCTGGGCACCCAGTTCTTGAACTTCCTTGCAAGACTCTGGGAAGACATCTGTGGCAATGACTGGGTATCCGTTCTTCAGCAAATTCTTGGCCATTGGGTTTCCCATATTTCCAAGACCAATAAAGCCCACCTGTGTCTTGGAGGCCATGGACCGCGTGGAAGCTATAATAGAAAGCTCAAATGCTTATTATCAGGAATGGGAATAAATATAAATGTTGCTGTCTTTAGGTTTTGATAATCCATTTCAAGATAAAAAGTAGACTGGCCTGGGCATTACCGCCATCCCTCCCAGATCCATCTCTATAATTAATTAGAATTAAAATTAAAAATAGAACCACTTGTGCACCTCTGGAAAGTCTTAATTATTTTTTGACAAATGCATGCTAGCTTTAGGATAAAATGTCATCATTTTCATTCTGTCTTTGCATATTTGCCTAATACGCCACACTGTGTGCCTTAACACAGCCAACAAGCAAAACAAAAAAAAACAAAAAAGAAGAAATCAGAAAGTTAGAAATAACGTGTGTTAATGATTAGCTTGGCTCGATTACTTTTTTACTACAGCGCAGAATCATACAGAAACTGCAAGATTACAGCGAAATAATTGACGTGTTTAAAATATGTTAATAAATATTTTTCGACCTAAATCGTCGGGCCTTCAAATAAATTCAGCCCTGACATTGACAGTAAGTGGAGGTCTTACATAATATCCATTAAATACAGACATGAGTTAAGCAACGGCACATATAAGCCCTTTTCTTCCATAAGTACTAATAAAGCCACCACAATGACATATTTTCTTCATTAACAGAGAGAAACTGTCATTAGTTGGCAAACGAGATGAACCCGAGACAAGCAAAAACTCCTCAAATATGGAAATAAGAGCACAAGACCCCTGAACTAGCTTAACAGTGAGTCAAAATGTACTCGAACTTCTTCAAGTCTCTTGCAAAACTTTGCAATTCGATGGAGGTAAAGTGTTAAAAGGCCAGCAGGTAAGCGAAGCAGCTGAATAGCCTCAACTCAAAATCCTTACCAATCGCAACGTGAACATTCTTGCACCGCCTTCCGACAAGGTACCAACTCCCTCTCAGTACGGCCGCCATGCTTGTCTCCTTTTCGCAGCTTGCTGACGCTATATTACGTCATTCAATGACGGCTTCTTCGGCCAATCAATTAACGTGCCATACCATACACGCCCACAGATTTCAGCCAATGGCCTACGAGGGTGGGTCTACGCGGATACGCGCTTGTGCGCGTCAAAATCGACGCATATAAATTTTATTTTTGATAACGTTTTTGTTTTAAGATGTGTTTCTTGTATTAGCAGTAAAAAATTAAAACAGTTATATGTATCAAGAGTTTTACTCATTGTATCCATCGAAAATTTAATAAATTAGTTACTTTCAAAATTTCGAAATTGTATTCATTATACGTTCCCAAGGGTCCCAAAACAATATCAATGTGACTAAATCGACTAAAATATATATATTTTAGTTTGTTGACAATATTCAATTTATATTAAAAATGATATTTGTACTAAATATATTCGGGCATACCAAACCATTGACCGGAAATGATGTAGTATTGTTGTTCCAGGAAGAGCATAGGGGAAAGCACAAAACTGCGTCAACAGTCATTTTTTATGATCCATAACGATTTTGGTCGTTATACAGTATGGCAACCGGGTATGTGTAACGTTTGTTGAATAACGCTTCGCTCATCGTGCGTTTTTCGTCAACATTGACCGCGTTTGATTCGTCTTTTAGACCGTTTGAGCCTCGGCGTTTGCTAACTGTTGACGTTAGCTAACTCTCCTCTCGTCGCTGTCGAGAGGCAATTGGAGTTAAACTCCGGACAATGTTATGGGGATTGATGTTGCGATCGAGAGACGTTTCCTTCTTCGTCATTGTACAACGAGGCAAAAATCTTTTTTTTTTTTGTGGTAAATATTCGGCTAACAGCTAATCGCCGAGTTGTCTCTTTAATCGCTCTAGGCCACGCCTGCCAGTATTAGCTATCGTTCTTTCTGGAATGTTATGTTTTGACATTTTATTAATATCTTGCACACAACAAGGTCCAAGTGATGTCTGAGGTGAAAAAATGGTGTTGTATTTTCTCAATTTTATTACAAATTATTTCAGTCTAATTATACCAGTAGTCAATAGCAGATTTTCAAATTGGGTTCGTGTAATGTTCTCAACTCAATCGTTTGAACACGTGTTTAACATCAAGAAATGTCTGTCGTCTTTATTTCAGGGACGTTCACAGATTTCTATAAACACATTAAAGTGAATTTTTAAAGTTTTCCGCTTGAATGTTGTATGGAACCCTTTTTGTTGTTATCTGGCTGCCGATGTATTCAATTTGTAGTGTTACCTAGTTTTACATTTTCAGAATAAGCAGTGCAGAAAATAGATTAAGTGTAAAAACATAAAATAAAAATAGATGTTTTCAAGAACTAAATGAATTTTGTGCCCATGTGTTTTATGCGTGCCTTTAATGGGCGGGGCCGTGTGAATGACGTCAGAAACTGGAGTCAGGTTGGCCGAGCAGCCTATTTCAAGTATTTTAGAATTGTGTGGTTGACTAAACGTGTATCGACAGAACTCAATTCATGTATTATAATTATTTGTTGCTTATTGCTTTTTATGTTTAATTCTCTTCCAGCCATTGTTGACTGATTGACGGTGCTTAGTGCGGACGGGCCTTCACTAAACAACAACATGGACACATCAAACTTTGCCCACGTCATCTTCCAGAATGTAGGCAAGAGCTACCTGCCTCATGCTGCACTGGAGTGTCACTATACCCTCACACAGTTCATCAAGCCGCACCCAAAGGACTGGGTTGGCATTTTCAAGGTGACTAACCGGGTTTGATATATAAAAATAACCTTGTACAAATGAATATCTTTGATGTTGTTGACATAGTTGCCAAACCAATTGATAAGATCATTTTTGGATGAAGCTAAGAAGACTCAGTGAAGTCTAATAGATTCAAAACTCCTGCTCGGCAAGTTGGAATGGTTTTAAAATTCAGATTGTCTTGTGTTGACAGATGAATGACAGCTATCAAGGTTCTTGCGTTAGCATGTTTGCAGACAACCTTGATGCAGTGTTAGATTATAACTCAGTGCTTCCTCCCAGGCAAGAACATTAAAAAAAAAAAAAAAAAAAGTCCTCTGCACTGTTGTTCTGTCAGTGTTTGTCCATATTGTACAAGTTTGAAACAGGTTTATTTATATGATGCACTTTGGACCGTTCAAATTTGAACTGTAGTTATTAATCTAACTTTATATGATGTACTTTGGCTTGTTCAAATTTGAACTGTAATTATTAATCAAACTTTTAAGATGTTCCATGAAAATAGTCTACTTCAAATTTGTTTGAGTTTTAAACCAAAATGTTTGTGGGGTTTTTTTTATCTAAAAAAATGTGGTGCGGTAAAATTGAAAATTGACAAAATTGTGTTGCTTTACATCGCTGCAATTAACATCTTTGTATTGCAGACTTTTCTCTGCAAGGTAATCTCAAAGTGTAAATCACATTTAGAAAACTATTTATTCCCTTGGGGCAGTCCACGCCAAACATTCTAAAAATTTATGACTCCTAGACAATTTTTTTTCTACTTTAGTCACATCTGCAATCGCAGCCATACAGCATGACTGGATCCGCTTCGGGGCGTACAGAGGTGCGGGTTTGGGGCGGCTTGTCAGGAGGCAGAGGAGAAAGCAAACACTGCTTTGTAATTAACGCGTCTCACCCGCCATGTGATTCATGAACACTTCCTACATGTGTTCCTTCTGACTGGCACTTGGACAGCAGATGGGCGTCCTGCAGCAACCTGTTGAGCTTTTACTGTACATCTGTCCATCTCTTTGGAAGTTTTTTTTTAACACTTAACATTCTATAGTGCAATGGTCCTTTGTCCTCGCAAGTAACTAAACAACCAAAATATCTGAAAAGTGGTATTAACTGGAATCCTAAAACCGAATATTGTGGACTGTGTGTGTGTGTGTGTCTCTTTCCATGCACAATTGTAGACACGTCTGAGGCAAGTGAAAGAGTTGCTCTCAAGAGTTTTCAGCCAGTGCCACTAATGAGCGCACCGGTGGGGGGGCTGGCCTCCAGTAATGACATAAACTCACTATGTGCATGTTTTAATTGCTTCCTGTTCTTTACTGCTGGAGGCTGGAAGTACACCGGTTAACAACTGGGGGTTTCGTTGCAAACGAAAGAAGGCTGGGGGGGTATCTCTGGCTGGGATGAACATTCGCGCTGTTGTAGCGCTAGGCTTTTATTAATATCTTAGCATATTCTGTCTTGGCTCATGATTACATTGATTACGGGTGAACATGATGCAACACTTCTCTTTTTTTTTTTTTTTTTGTTAGATTTGTTTTGGCCGCTTGTGTTCGAAGGTGCACATTAAAAAGTCAGACCCCTCCATTAACTCTGATTTTGTTTGACAGTTTTATGGCAGAAGATCAAAGTAAGATATGTATTTTCTGTACTTTGACACTCCCAACCCCCGTCATCAGTCGTCTGTTTACAACACATTAAACTGAATTTCATAGTTTTATCGGAGTTGTCGTTTGTTTCCGAGTCACTTTTTTTTTTATTTTATTTTTTTATAAAAGCGTGTCGCAGGTTTTGACGTCCCCATTGTTATTATATTACACTGTTTTGAAGAGAATCCTCGAAATGTCTCGCAGGTCGGCTGGAGCACAGCGAGGGACTATTACACATTCTTATGGTCCCCCCTCCCTGAGAACCATGTGGATGGAACCTCAGTCAACAGAACGGTGGTCTTTCAGGGTGAGATTATATATTGAATAGATTTTAAAGTGAAGTTTTGACTCAATCTGTTTCTGGCATTTGTGTTTTTATACATCAATAATTTTCTCGCCTTTTTTGTGTTTTCTGTCCAGGATACTATGTGCCCAACGACGACGGTGAATTCTACCAATTCTGTTACGTGACCTACAAAGGGGAGATTCGTGGAGCCAGCACACCGTTCCTGTTTCGTGCCAGTAGCCCCTCTGAGGAAGAGCTGCTGACTGTGGAGGATGAATGCAACTCTGACATTTTGGTGGTTACCACCAAGGCGGGTTTTCTTGAGGTAAAGTCCGCAAAGCGCTCGTCAACGCACGAATACGACATCGTTTTGGATTTATATGTATTTTTTTTCATAAGAATAATTGTATTTTCAAATGTATGTTTTCTATGTATTTCAAAATCCCCATGTAAAATTAGACTTGGCTTTAGAAATTATGACTGAGAAGCAGCTCGAATAGTTGAACACGATAATTTTCTCTGTGCAGCAAAAGCTGGAGGAAATCCAGCGAGTGAAAGATGAGCTGGTGAAAAAGGTGGCTCTGCTGCAGCAGGACATGGAGCAGCTGGAATTGGACAAGGAGAGTCTGCAGAAGGCTTGCGAACGGGAGGAGGAGAGCTGCGCTCTGCTGAAAAGACAAAATCAAGTAAATTATTTTTGCTTTATGCAAGTCCAGGTAGCAAAGTACAGGTAGCAAGCACACTTTCTGATGTTTTGAGTTGAATTTTTATTGGGCCCCAAATAGTCTCTTAGCGCCCCCTAGTGAAAAACATGCAGACCTATTTACAAGTATGCCTCCGATGGCATAAATTAAGTTTTGACAGATAATGTACACGTTTGTATTATCAACTCGTAATCCAACATTTTTACAACTCAACCGTTAAGTCTTGAAAGTAACGCTAGTTTGAATTCATTTGGTTGTCTTCTGCCATAAATCTGCTCCTTTGAAAACGCCTTTCACAAGAGAGCAACATCTTATTTTGTGGCTGTTAATTTTATGGCCATACTTTTATGTTTTTTTTTAATGTGGTGTAAATATGATTGTAAAATGATGATCTTAAATAGTAAAACAAATCGTTTGCTGTTTATTGTTGAATGAGGATGTTTATTTGGACATGCAATTTACCAACTTTGACCATTTTGGTTTTTTTGTGTGCGTATAACTGACTTTGAATTTTAAGACTTTTTTTCTTATATGGCAAAAGATGATTTAATTTGAGTTATTGAACACATTATACAAAAGGTTAAATGTTTGGAAGAAAAGAAACGAAAACATCAGATGTTTTGATATAAATATATTCAGATATATATAAAAAAAAGGAATTGCATCATCACATTTTAAGAGTGACTGCATCGATCGCTATTGTATTCCCTGCTTTCCAGGAACTGCAGAGTTCTTCCAAGGTCTTACAAGAAGAGAAAGAGGAGGTGAAGAGGCGTCTGGAAGAGGCCACGTCCAGGGTCTTGCAGCTGGAGGAAGACCTTATTGGAGTCACCCAGAGAGGCCTACAAAAGGAAACCGAGCTGGACTTGTAAATAAACAAGAGCCTGAAGTTCTACATGTTAAGCGTCAAAACATTATGCTAACTGTTTATTTCTGTTGTTGTTTTGTAGCCTGAAGGACAGAATGAAGAAACTCACAACAGAGAAGGAAACACTCGAGTCCCAACTCAACAACGAGAAAGATGAGAAGGAGCTCTACAAGGTAAATGCGCTTGTAGTTTTATGGCTTCTCTTCCATTATTTCTGCAGGGGGAAAAAACAAGGTCTCATTGGGTTAATGCTACTTTCAAGATGAAAAGCAGCATCGGAATGGCAAGCTCCCAGGATGTGGCAACTCGGAGCTCTCCTGTCACATAATCATTTTCTCAATTTGGTTGCCAGCGGTTTACTTGACAACTATGTTCAGTGACAGCTTTATGTCACATAAAAGTTACGATTGTTCTTATAATATTAGATTGCCTCAAAAGGGAAGCCTGTTTTGAACTTTTTTTTTTTTTTTTTTTTAATTACTGTGATTATTTTGCTTACTTTTTTTTTGTTTTTTTTTTCCCACTCCAAACAAGCGAGCTTGCCATATTGAGCTGTCTGCTGCTTTGTTGTGGTGGGCACTGCAAAGGAAATGGGATTGCCACAAACTACACAGTCACGACGGAAATGGTCCAAAAAAACAACCCACATCTTATTTAACTTGCACGATAACTGTGTGGCAGCTGGGCTCTACCCAATCTTTTTTTTTTTTTTTTTTTCTCCGTTTGTCATGGTGAATTTGATAAGGATTGTAAAGAAAATATTCAATTGTAAAAATAGAAATGCTCTTTTTTTATGTTTGCATCAGATTCACCTGAAAAACCGAGAGCTGGAGAACACAAAACTGAGCGCCGAGCTGCAGATGATGAAATCGGTGGACGTTAACAAAGACAACACCATCGCTCAGTTTAAAGAGGAAGTGGGACGCTTGCAGATGTGCCTTACTGAGAAAGAGAAACAATACAAAGAGGTCTTGGCCCAAGTATCCCCCTTGGTAGGCGCCGTTAATCCATCGGTCATATTCAGTGTCGTGAAATTCACACCCCTCGTATCCTAAAACCATTTTATACGCGACAGGGAGATTTAAAGTCCCTGAAGGAGCAGCTGCGTCAGAAAGAGGAGCAGCTCCAGGCCAACCAGCAGCAGTCGACCATGCTGGCGGCCGAGTTGAGGGACGCGTCGAGCAGCCGCGACAGAACCATGTCCGAACTGTACCACATGAAGTTGGAGGCCGACGCTCTGAGACAGGCCAAAGCCGAGGCGCAGGCTCAGTGTGGCCGCCTGGAGAGCCTGGTGGAGAAGATGAAAGAAGAAACCAAGCAGGAGACGGTTAAGTCACAAAATCGACTTGCCAATTGATTAGGCACTTGTTAAATGATCGTTGACAGTGATGACAACAAATATGTCGTGTTCAGCAGGTCAAAACGGATGACGCCTCCACAGACCCGGTTCTGGTAGGAGAACTGCAGAGAGAGGTGGAGGATCTGAAGCTGCGTCTGCACATGGCCGCTGAGCACTACAAGGAGAAATACAAGGAATGCACTCGGCTGCAAAAACAAGTGCTCAAACTGTCTGAGCAGCAAGGGGTAGGTCTGCTCGACGCTTACCAAGTCTCACTCTTTCTTTTTTTTTTTTTTTCCAGAGAGTTTATTTTTGGTAATAGCAATGAGATTTTTTTTTTTCTTGTGTGTAGGAGGTGAAGAGAAACTCAACACAAGATCTAACGACAGTACCTCCATCAGTGAGTCCGGACACGTCTCTTCCAGGTTAGCATGTCGCAAACAAGTACTTGAATATTTTGTCAATTGTTTTTTTTTTTTTTTTTTTCTAACTGCTCTCTCTCTTGCTTGACTGTCCAATTAGCCTTCATGGTCCTCCCAGGCAGTCCTGGTTCTGCAGATCCCATGCTGGAGGCCATCAACCAGGAGAAGTTTAAAGGCATCAGCAGAGAGGCGTACGACATGCATTCCAAATACAGGAAATACAAGCAGTTGTTGATGGTAAAAAAAAAAAAAAATATGTCAAAGCTCCCTGTGCAACAAACAACATTGTTTTGAGCTCTCACTGATCTGTCAGGAGGAAAAGGAGCGTAGCGGCATGATGCATGATGAACTAGCCAAGATGGCGGTGAAAGTGAAGGAGCAGCAGAAGATCAGTGAGAAGCTCAAGCTGCAGCTCGCGTCAGAGGAAGACCGCTGCATGGTGGGTGCATCCTCCAAACCGGACCTTCGCTATTGTCGGTCCTTATTGTAGTTAGATAGAAAGTCACTTCCTGGAAGTTTTCGCAACAGTGGCAAATGGGAGCAGATGCTCGAATGCCAACAAAAACACAAACAGACCTCACGGAAGTGGCCTCAGCCATTCCGACCGACATCGTGTCCTCTGTATGGCTAATCTAAGCTCAAAGGAGATCAGCATTTGATTACAGGCGGTCCCTCGAGCACAATCCTTGTGACGTTGTTTATGAGAAAGCTCGTCTGCGAGACAACACTTTACGGCTGTTTACGTCCACCGCTGGAGACAAGAGAAGCTTGGCAAGGAAAGGGGTCCTCTCCAGTTGCCGTCCTAATGCTTCGCTTGGCTCGGTCGCTCGGGACGGCGGGCGGATATTTGCCCTCGTGTCTGTGAGGAACTCAAACATGTTGTTTGGCTCCCAGCGGCACAGCACATAAATCAGCCGAATCTTTTGTAACTCAGTGCGTGAGAGGCAAAGGACAAAAAAAAAAAAAAAAACAACTTAATGTGCTCATTCCTTCGTTGTTTATCCTTTGTTTACTCCAGAGCCAGGTAGCCGAGAAGGGCCGGGAGCTGAAAGAAGTCAAGGAGAAACTGGAGGTGCTTTGGATACGCTTTCCTTTTCTCTTTTATAGACTCCTTCCACCCTTAAAAAGCCCTCCCGAAAAAAACAAAAAAAAAACAGCGGCCATTTTCCCCTCAGTCTGCTCTTAAGCGTGAAATGTCTCTTCATTGTAAAAGTCTTCTCATTTTCCCTGCCATTAGTTTGGAGCACAGTGAGACCTTAAATGCCCTGAAATAATGTTGGGTGGCGCTTTAGAAGCCCTCAATGACCCAATTAGAGGTTTGGACTGTAAATTCAATAGGCGTCTGTAACTAACATCAATAACACAAAATGGTCCCGGTACTTTTTTTTTTTTTTTTTCCCCTTGGTAAATGTTAGTGAAACCTCAAACGTGTTTGTGTGCGCACCCACCTGAGGAGAAACTTAAATCATGAGTTTCCCCCAAATGTTACATCATTTGAAATAAGATTTGTTTTTTTAATTTAGCTGTTCTCTCCTAAAATTAGTTGATTGAAATGATTTTCTTGTTTTAATTGCACTCATTAAGTAATTGCTTAATTTAATTACTCCGCCACTTTGTTGTCATGGCAATGAGATCCTCACCAACATTGGACACCATTATGTGGGATGCGGTGAGTCGTGGTTTCTTTTTGAGACGAAATAGACTCATTTCAGGGAGGCCTCAAATCGAGGGTGGAAAGTGTGCTGAGCTTTTCTGCTGAAAAGCACATTAGACAACGTAGTCTTGTATTATTTCATGTTGGAGTCCATTTGATTAGACTATGAAATAATTGGTGTACATCTTGCTAATGAATACATGTCATATTTATTCCAACTCTGTCTATGTCATTCCAGGAGCTCCAAAAGAGTTGCAAGAAGCCAGAGCCGGGGCCCAGCGGGAAAGCCGGTGTGGAGAATATTCAGTCCAGCGTGCCTTTATTCCTGCAGTACCCGGTGCCGTACGGCCAGGATTCCCCCTACCCTCTGTTGGTCTCTCAGAGTCCCACCAAGCTGCAATTTGGAAACCCCTACTCATCAATCTCTGACTCAAAAGGTCGGTTTGACCTCGAAGGTCATATGAGTTGGAATTTGAAAATCCCACCTCACTCACAGTAGCTCTATCTGGCATCCGCAGATGACGACGATGACGAGCTGTCGGATGAGCAGCTGCTTTGCCTCCCCCCCGTGGGTCCGCCCTCCTGGGACAGCAACGTGGTGTGCATCCAACCCACCCGCCACCAGGCCCGACCCGACGGCCGCGAGGAGCCAGAGGGCGTGCCAAATAACACCAACAATGACGTAACAGCCTCCCTTTGTCTTTGGGTTTTTTTTTTGTTTTTTTTTTTTATGGCTAATTTTGTAAGACTTAGTGTTAGCTTTTTCTTTGACTACAAAGGTGACCAGTGCATTTGACCTCTCAGGTTAATATCAACAACAGGCCCGCCGCTCCAGAAGCCCCCAACCCGTTTGTGAACGACGGACAAACCCCATTTTGCTTTGATCCCAGGTAACACACCTTTCTCATAAACACCGAGCCAGTTTTCCACGGGCGTGCTTTCCGAGCGCCGCCGCGCATTGCAACATGTGCAACGTGTTTGTTCGGCCACAGCGACTTTCCACGCTTTCCCACCGCTTATTGCGTGCGGCGGCGGCAGCAGCCCACCCACGTCGCATCAAACACGCGCTTTACAACCTTGTCCATGTCATCACCAGACTAACGAGAGATGGGGAAAAAATACTCCCATTGAGTACTTGAGTTTTTTGATCTGAAGTACAGGGTGTGAGTACTTTTGCAACCTCGTCTCCTCTGTGTACATAGCATGGACATGAAGCGATGCCCGCTGTGTGAAGTCATCTTCCCGCCCAACTACGACCAGTCCAAGTTCGAGGAGCACGTGGAGAGCCACTGGAAGATCTGCCCCATGTGCAGCGAGCAGTTCCCGCTGGACTGCGACCAGAAGGTTTTTGAAAATCACGTGCTCACTCACTTCGACGGGCACATGCTCTTGGATTAGTCGCCGGCGCTCTCGTTTGGTGCATGACGACAGCGTCCAAGTCCCGCTTTCTTTCATCGACAGGCGCTTGTCAGTAAATAAGAATACTGATTTTAGTTTTCCGTATGGCTTTTTCCCTGGGTGAAATTTTTAATTCACATTTCTTATTTACAGTTAATCCTGAAAACCAAATGTTTAACCTTGCACTGTTGAAGCTAAGATGGAGGAGGGGTACCGATAGCTGGGGGGCTTTGCAACCTCTTGTAACAAGCCAGACGTAATATCATATGGAATATCTGAAACACAACTCACAAACACACAAACACAAACACACACACACATATATATATATTCATATTCCATGACTGTGCACAGACATACAGAATTTTGTCAGATTTATTTTATTTAGAATAAGTACATCTATATTGTGACAGCCTCGATACTGCGTGTAACACTCTGGGTTTTCTTTTCTATCTGCTTTGAATATTTAGTTGAGTCATTGCATGTGGGTGAGTTTCTGTTTTACTGCGATTATTATTATTTTTCTCCATATACTTGTTTTAATCTGTCAATGGAACGAATAAAGATCATTTGAAACGTCAGAACAACTTTTATTCCAAATACGAAGCATCTTTTTCAGAGGAAATACGGTACATCGATAATATTCTATTTTTGCGTATTTACCTCGTAACACAATGGTGCCCCGGATACGTATGAAAATATAATTTAATGCACTTTTACTCTTAATACATTCACTGTACACTGTTGTCGAGATTTCTGGCAGTATAATAGTGACACGACTTGCCAATGGACTACAGTTCCATGCCTAAACACGTTTATACAGTGCTAATTTACATTTAATCTCACGCTATGATGGAGCAATACGAAAATGAGTACAAAGACAAGGCCACCTTTAAAGCAGGGGTGGGGAACCGAGGTATCGTAGAACCGTATACAACCTCTTGGTAAAAGCCACCCTGGTGATTTTACCGATTATTTTTGTCTTGAAAATATAGTTTGGCCCATGAAAGACTTGGATATGAACAGATAGGAAAGAGGTTGCCCACCCCAGCTGTCTAACATGGCTTCACTGTTGTTACGGAATGGTTCACAATTCAAGGCAAGGACGAATGTCATCAGACGGAAAACACTTTTTGCAAATGGCTGCCACATATATTGTATATATTTACAAGGAAGGTGAAATTGGCAAAAATGCTCATTGGTTGGCAATTTGTTCCACAAAATCAAAGTGCTTTAAAAACTGCATAGGGAAAAGTGAAGCTAAACACTGATCAAAAACACGTGTGGCTGAAATGCTTGCAAATATCACCTGAGTCATGTTGGCGATGTAAAAAAAAAAAAAAAATTAAAATAAAAAAACTGATTATATATACACACTGGCCATGACTTCCCCCTCCCCAAAAAGTATTTCAGTTACTAGTTGTTAAGTAGAGAGTCAGGCCACTCTGCAGCAATGCAAGAATAAAGTGAAAATGTTTAAAATATATATATATATTTAAAAAAAAAAAAACTAATGTCCAGAGAATAAATGCAGAAAATTGTGTACAAGTCCAACCATTCACACAATGCACCCAAGGACACTCTAGTTAATCATTGATCATGAATGTCTTGTAAAAACTGAGCAGTTTTATAAAGACAGCCCTTGATAGTGCAGGTGTACCTAATATTGTGGCCGGTGTGTTTTTCTGAGTCCCCGTTTGGCACAAAGTTTAAAAACAAAACCCAATTTATGTTGTTAAAAGCACTACTTAACAAAGCACCGTAGAGGTCCAAAGTTAAAAAAAAAAAAAAAAAAAAAAAAAGCTTCAATGTGCAAATTACAAAACGGTGACCTACTTTTAAGCTTGAACATTCATAATAAAATACCATTTTAAAAGCATGCAAAATATATATATATATAAAAAAAAACATCTAGTGTTTTCAGCAAAATAAGAGATGATGAGGTTGAAGAAATCTGCTGGTGCCGATGGATTCCGTCCGCCTGGTGCGCTACTGCTGCATCTTGCGATGGAGGATGTCGACGGACACGGGCGGGTGGAAGTTGATGGTGTGGTGCCGGAGACCCTGAGATGTTTTGTAGCTCTTGCCGCAGCGGCACTTGAAGGGCTTACGCACTCGGATCTGCGTCCGGTGGCCGTTCTTGGCGTGATACTTGATCCCGTTGACGTTCTACGAGGAGGAAAAGTTTGTCACAATTCAAAATATTCTTATATAATTAGGACTAGTTACCGTATTGACCCAAATATAAGACGAGTTTTTTTTTTCATTGAAATAAAACTGAAAAAAGGGGGGGGGGGGGGGCGGCGTATTATAATTGGAGTCGTCTTATATTCGGGCCAATACGGTAATTTATTCATTTCAGATATATTTGTGAAAATTGTACGAGAACTTTTGGGGGCCTAGTACCCCTCCGTCTAACCTTGTATCTCTTTTTACAGCCCGGGATGGGGCAAGCGAAAGGTTTCTCATCGCCGCCGTTCATACACATGGAACTGAGGATGGATTGGGAGCTGATGGCGCTCTCGGTGGTCCACGACTCGTCGCTGTCGGACTCCTCGAAATCCACATCCTCGTCGTCGCACTCGCTGCCTGTGTGTGCGTGAGAAGACGAAGAGATTACGGTGAGTGAGTCCGGCGTTAATGAAATGTGCGGAGGACGGTTACCAGTCGGCGTGCTGCTACGAAAAGACGAGGAAGGGGTGATGGGCGGGGTGACGGGAGGGGTGAGGTTGCCGCTTGGGTGGCGAGGCGGGACGGCGACGCTGTTGCGACACAGGTTTCCCGTTAGAGACAACGATAATTTAGGTTGCATCTTTTTCTTCAGCGCTTCGTGCTCTCGCCTCGCTGCTTCGGTCATAAACCTGCGGGAAAAAAAACGAGTTTGGATTCGGACATTGTAAAATCAATTGTAAAATTTGTTTCTAATATATAAGACATGTTTGAAGATACAGAATTTATTAATATATATGTTTTTTTTACCAGTTTAGGTTTCCTGAATTATTTCGGGGGTGTGGCTAAAATCCATTAAACACGAATCAGAATTTTTAAGTTCAAGTCCGAACAGGTCATATCGTCGCGTATATTGTCACGGAGGACTGTTTAGGAGGTGACACACAATATGTGTAATGTATGATGGTGTTGCAAAATTAATCAGGCTGAGCGGTGAGCTTGGGTACGAGGCAGAAAAAAAAAAAAAACCTAGCTCAAGTCCTATAAAAAGGCAAACAGAGTTTATAGACAGTTGCTTTAAATGCATCATAAAAATGAAAATGTTCAAGCAAATAAGTGGAATGAACAAATCACGTGATAACCGCATAAACATGCTTTTGCGCAAGCTAGGAGGCGTCGGCAGACGTTTGCGCGACTCAGTCACCATATCAAAGTTGATTCGGTGTTGTAAAAACAAAAGCGGCTACCAATTCCTCATTCAACTCCTCTAAACGATCCCGCAGATGACGTCTGAAATGGTTGTTGGGTCCTCAAAGGAGCTTTCATAGGGCTCAGCGCTAACGTCGCTAACGCGCGGTGACGTACATCCAGCATCTGTGGAAATACTGAAGTGGTCTGCCCATCTTTTTGCTTCTGTAGCATTTGTTTACCTGTTGATGTAACTGAGGGCGACATAGGTGGGCTGCTGCTGTTCCTGCTTCTCCAGAAGTCGGGGGTCCGTGTCTGATGGAGACAAAAAAAAAAGTTTGGAGTAGAATACACAGATGAATATGAACGTTAATTTCAGACATTTGTATTTTTCAAGGGAGGGAAAGTCAATTTAGGAAAAAAAAAGAAATCCTAGCACGTCCAATCGTATTTCAGGGAGGCCAGTGCCCCCGTGGGCCCCCCCTTCTAGCTCCACCAATGCAAGGAAGCGGCGCTAAGTTTAATGTATTTAAAGCATGTGGGAGATGCTTTAATTATTTGGATTTTGGTCCAAGACAGGGTTCCTATCTTCAGTACTGTACTTTGTGGAAAAAAAAAAGCTGCTTAGCACATTGCTCATTCATGAGCACTCAACACACACTGAGCTAGGAGCCAGACATCCATCTTGTTTAGCGGTGCTAAATGTACAACAATAGCCAATCTCCACACCCTGAGGTGAAGCAGGCCCGACTTCAAACGTTCCTCACGGCGGCGTCCATGTGGGAGAAGAGAGATGGCCCATAAAATGTAGCTGGCTGTGGAGCTCCGCCTCCCTGTCTGCTTGCCCCCTGACTGAGCTGTGAAAGACTGCTACCCCCATGTGGTTGCTTTCCATCCATCAGCTCGTTTACTCACGGCAGCTTACGCCTCGGGCTGTTTGGACCCTGACTTTTGTGTGTGATGCCAAACGCAGTAAAGACTAATGCATCTGTCAGACGATGGTGTTCGTACACATCAGATGACAGGAGAAAACTTTTTAGGGAGGGCTTTTTTTTTCTTCCCCCACTAGATTCATTTTCAGAACACTGGATATTTGAAAAATTATATTCTGAATTTTTTTTAAAACAATACAAATTGACATCGTCTAATTTTGTGTGACCAGTGACTGAAATCGGAAGCCTTCGCGACAATTCGATACTTTAAATCAATGCTGGTATCGGTACCCGTTCCATCCCTAATTTCGATTAATCTGGTCACCATTTAGGATTTTATTTTATTTATAAATAAAACGAGAAACAATACAATATACTAAAATTGGACTCCAGTGAGTAAATTCAGAATTTGTGAGACAACTTGTATTAGATCTCATTATGGTCTGCAGGTGTACCAAAATGAAAGGTCCAGTGTCCATGCCAGCGTTGTTTTCCATATAATTAGCCGTTCCAAAGACAAAATAATAATCGCCCAAAGTCTGGCTTGCTCGGCTGACATCACATAACAGTTTTATGACAGCGTCGGCCCGGCAGGTTTGAGTTCTGAGGAAAAAAAACCTCAACGTCTGCCACTCTCAAGGACACTCCATAACGTAAGCATGTGCTTCATTAGCGTTGGATGCGGTGAGCGGGACAGCCACACTTCTCCGCCCTCCATGGAAAGATGCTGACAAACGGCAAATGCCAGAGGCGGCTCACAGAGTCATGTTGTGAGCGTTGCATGTTAGCATGTGGGAAGCCCAGCAGAAGTTCACTAATGAGCCTTCCTCCCTCCGTGAGTGCAATGGCAGCCCGCTCAAACGGCAGCGCATCAATCTGTTCCCACACGCTGTAAATCACACACACCTCACGCAGAGGGGGACGAAGGAGATGGATGGTCTCCGGGGGGCAATTCCCTACAGTTTCTGCTAATCTTTAGGGGCCCACCAGCAGTTAGGCTGGGACCAGGAGGAAGGCGCCTTGAGTAGAGATGAGAACCCCTTTAAATAAACGACATTGGTGGTCCACCTTGGTGGGCAAAAAAATTAGCAGGTGGAAGGAAAAATGTCAGCATATCTCATTAAGTTGAGGAATAGACTGAGGAGGAAAAATGTGAATATTAATCAAGTGAATCCATTCAAATGCTCATCTTCATTTTTTGTTCATTAGAGTCCCGACGGCAGCGCCTAACAGGAACCCAAATACCGATTCAACAAACTTTCCTAAGGCAACGCAGGAAGTGACGCCTGCTGCCGGCTAACAACGCCCTCGATGACACCCCCCCCCCCCCCCCCCCCCCAAAAAAAAACGCCGTCTCACACTCACGCCTCTCATTTCCACCGTCGTCTGGCTCTCCCCATCCACCCTCAAGGCCAGATGCAGCGTGGGGTCGGGGCGAGCCTTACGGTGACATTTTTATGGCGGCTGTGATCAGCGGGGGACACACGCAGGAGTGCTGGCACAGTCGATTCATTATGAAGGAAATGAAACGGAGTAGCTGAGCCCCACGTGTAAGCTACTCAACACAGAAGCAATCTGTCCGAAAAAAGATTTTTTTTAGTATGACACACGTCTGTCATTGTTAGCCCCATTTAGATGATTTAAATATACTTATGCACAGGTCTATTCAAAATATTTTTTTTCCCAAAATAAAGTTGAGTGGAGAAATAAGTACAAATTCTAATTGGAATCCACATTATGCTTTGAGTATGGGCTTCAGTGCTGCTGTTTTGGCTAGCAACAGCATAATTATTATTATTTTTTTAATAATCCAAACACATTTGTACTACCCTCGCTGCACTAGTCATTGTAATTGATAACTGAACGTTATCAATAAGAGCTATGTTTTGACAGGCACTGGGGAGGACAGCCTCTCGTCTGACTCGTCACCACTAAGGAACAGCAGCAGTGGTGTCAGAGGACGAGGAAATCTAATTAAGCCAACCAGGTGCACAGATCGGGGAACTAGTTAGTGCTTTTCCAAATTTATTACTTCCGCACAGATTTGAGGTGTGTGGAGGAGGGGCGGGAGGAAAATCTTTCTAAATGAGCTTCCAGTGAGGATTGGCAACAAGCAGACTGATTGTTAAGCTCGCTTTGGACACTGCAGGCCCCGGCAGTGCACACACATACAAACACACACATACAAACACAGACACACACACACACACACACACACAGGTCTTATAACACTGTGTGCTTGGTGTCAACTACAGGCTGGTTTCTTAGCAACAAAGCAAACATTTCAGTGTGGTTTTCCCTGCGACACATAAGCACCAGACCACTATGGACATCTTTCAAGCTTAATTTAGGCCCCATGGAGAAATCTTTCCTCGCAATCTGCTTTTCTTCTGGGTGAATATGTTCAAAAAAGTCAGAATCCATTAGTGACATATAATGTGCCCTTTTTTGCAGATGTTACAGCTTTCCACTCTCACCATATTGTAACTGTACGGTTGATTTAGTCATTTGAAATACTATAAAGGAGCCATGAAATATATTTTTAAATTTGTAAGGAGAAAAAAGTCTGTAGAAAGAAGAATGTTGTAATCTTGCAAAATAATGTTAGATACCAGGTACTTTATGCCAAGGTATTGGTCAGATAAAAGTATCTGTCGCCCTCTTGTGGCTCTTTTAGAAAGGGACACTAAAGGCAAACGTGACGTGGCCAATTTGAAGGAAACCGCTGTATCCGGGATATTTAGATCGGTTTAAAATTGTTACTTTATTAAAACAGAGACTTTTTCTGACAATTGAACACAACTATAAAATAACAATTGAATTGAACTGGTGGTGACATTTCCTTTCCAGTGAGTTCACAATAGTCTTTTTGTAGACTCCCACGCTGACTCACAGTTCACTACATGGACAAAAGTATTGGAATAGCTGGCAATGCCACCACCTACAGGGCTTGAACACAATGTGGTCCTTTTTTTTTTTTTTTTTTGGACCAAGCACAGCTGGATAGCGCCATCTATTGTCTGCCAGCCTCACCAGGCAGCCTGTTGCTTTGGAGGGGGAATGTTGTTGCTTATTTTCCAGGCGCCTAATTATAAAGGAGAATGTGCTTCATGCAGCAGGCCACCAGATGAAGAGGAAGAGCGGCCAAATCAGGCACTCTGTCTATAATTATGCTTCACAGGCACTTGGCACACTTTGCAAGATTTCGCACTTCTTCCGAGTGGGCACACAATGAGTGATTAAGGGGAGCACAAAGTTTTTCCATACCAACTACACTAATTGGCTCATTATTCCCAAATAAGTCATTTTGGGGGACACCCAGCCCCCCCTCCCTGCAACACATAATAAGAGGGGAGAGGATATTAAAGCCATTCAAGCAACAAACAAGAACAACAGAGGCAGCTGGCCATTGTCAGCTTCAATGAGACTGAAATATTAGATTGAGGGAACAGATGCAGGAAATGACCCATGTTAAAAAGAAAGCAAGGGAATTTACTCTTCACTGAGGTCCTAGGACTTGCTATTTTTATCAGACTTGAGTTGGCAAGCAAAAAGTTTGCCAGGTTTGATATTTGCCTGATATTGATATTGAAAAACTATACACAGGCTGCAAATATGCAAACTCAGAGCCAAGATTCGAAGCCAGAACTTCAGAAGTGTATGGGGAGCCATTATATCAACATGCTTCATCATAATCGACTATATACACAAATAAAATTGAATGGAATTAAACATATTAATATGTTTATTTTATTCTTGATGCATGGGGTGGGGAGGCATTAAAAAAAAATCTCTGAATGCGTCTTAAAAAAAATTATCTGTAAAAGCATTTCCGTATCTTACGCAAAAACAAACTTAATTGAAATAGAAAAAAAAAGTTTTAAAGTTGCTTGACGTTGACGTCATCCGGTAGTTTGGCGCGCGGGACCTCACGTTGCAATAAATGTTGCACGACTGAGAAGACAAACGCCAACAACTTCCTGATGGAGCAGAAAAAAAAAAAAAGAAAAAAAAAAGGGCGACATGTCGCGACAAGATCTCATGCGGACAAACTACGTTTATATCGCAATGTGATGGACCGGAAGTACAGTAATACCAGGCGAAGAGCGACTCCCACCACACCTAGCAACAAGGTTGTCAAGGAGCAGGAAGCCACCCGGCTAGCGCTTTAGCCTAGCCGCTAATGCTAACCGCGTAACAGGGCCGTCGCGCTCTTACCGATGTGAGTATCCTCGATGTGCAAGATGAGCTCGGCCAGGGAGTCGAAGTGGAGTCCGCAGCTGCCAAACCTGCAAGCGTTGGAGAAAAAAGAAGCAGCGGCAATGCCTGTCATGGTCGCTGCTGCATTGGAACCGAGCTCGGCAGCTGGCTGACGGACGCAGCACAGCGGTGAGAAACAGCTGGAGCTGCAGGGGCGGTGTTGTGTTCAGCGCGCCGGCCGGGACTTTTTTTGAAGCCGCGTCAATTGACGCAGACCGGTCATTTTGCCGGTAAAAAGGCTGCCTGGCGCTTCATAACAAAAGCAAGGACCGGAAATTGTAAGTATTGTCAACATATTTTGACTTCTTTCTGAGTCTTTTCAAATACGTACTGTTGTTACTTGCTAGTGTCTTAATGTCTTTGAAAATGAATTCATTCATGAATTCATCGTTAAATAATTTTTAAAAAAACCATACATTTATTAAATGTCTTATTTTACATGGAACTGTAACTTATTTTTAATCGTGACCTGGCTTATTCTGTAATTTTATTTTTTTAATTAAATGTTCACTCGATCAGTCTTTCCCGAGTTAAACGAAAAAGCACTTGGTAGTGTAACACATTATTACTGCCACAAGAGGGCAGTGTTGTTACGTTTAATACATGCTTGCGGGGTCCTGACGGTTCTGAAGTTCTTCCCATGCCTGTCTTTCCTCTTCACTGTGATTTTAGCATCATATATTTGTTGATGTTATGATGAGCTAATCATCCTTTTTCATTTTTGGATGACCTAATGAAGTTATTGCTGTTTGTTAACTATCAAAATTTACTGAATTGTTTATTTAAACAGGGGGGAGCCATATTTTATTTTACAACTGTGAAATAATTTGCTCTGTTATATTTTGACATGGGCTTCAATTAGTGGTGGTGATCACTCAGTGTGATATATCGTCCGACGATAACAATAGTCTGCATACCCTTTTATTACAATCAAGATATTGCAGCTCTTGATAAATTGTGTACAGTATATCACAATAATTCTTTGGACAGGAAAAGGACAAAAACTGACCTGCAGACTGATTAAAATGTGACTTATATGACCTCACAATCCTATATTATACATTCTCTACCTTTTCAGTGTGGTCCCACACTCCTTCGTTAGACAGAACACAAACAGGAGCCCGATTTAGATGTCACCAGAGCCATGGGCCTATGCTAAGCACACAGACCATTATCTTCCACCCTAAATCCACAGAAGCATCAGACAGACAGCCTCATTCTCCAGCCGCCTAATGTAAATGTTACAAGCTGGAGTGTTTGAGAGCTGGAATGTCATTGAGGTTATCTATGGGAGCCTCCCAGTCCATACATTTTGTTGAATTAGTTTCAGCAGTCATGCTTGTATAGGCTCAACTGTTAATCTGCCTGTGGTCATTTTACAGGGATGCAAATATGACACAAACAAGTCTTTGTTACAAGGCATATGTGGATTGTTTTTCCCAATACTCTCATATTAGTCTTAATGTATTTGAAAACTTCCATCCAAAGTGCTACTTTTTGATCTTCAATGCTTTTTTCGATTCCGCACCTTTTACCATCTATGCAACACTTTTCAATGCCTTCCAAGGTGAACTTCCTCATAAGTGTTGCACAAAGGCATAATAATAAAAGGTTTAGTATAATATAGATCAAATCGGCTTTAGTGTGGGTCACTGACCCAAACTGCATCTGCGCTTTCCAGCCTTAATAGTCTGCTTCTCTGAGAACATAATGTTTGGACTGGTCGGGTAATATATTGGCAATAAAGAGACAAAAGGATGTCATAAACGTTGATTAAGGCTCTGGTTAAAAGACACAGGCGGAGGAGCTCTGAGTTATGAGGGCTTTTCAGACTGCGTTATTGTTTCGGTGACAGTGCTCTTAGCGGAGTGGTCGCAGGCAAGTGGTAAACATCTCTCAACGTGCGAGGAGTCATTAATCCCAAGAGTCGAGCTGTGGCTTCACTAGCGGTGTCTGTGCCCCCCCCCCCCCAGAAATCACAGCCAGTTGGCACCAACGGGTCAAACAGAGCAACCAAATAAATGGCTTGTTCTCAGAAGTCCTTTAAATCTCTTCTTATATGCGGAAAAAAGCGCACATTAAAACAGGGGAGTGGAACAACTGTCGCTGCCAGGTGGTGTGAAGTGAAAGACGTGATACAAAATAGCTGCGGGATTATTATTATTTTGTAGAAATGGGCATCGGGCTGGCCTTATTTTAAGGTATCGGGTACTCATGGAAGATGCCGATACCAGCCACTGATACTCAAGAAAAAAAAAAACCCATCCATCTTGACCATCACGATGACAAATACTCCTAAATGCAAAATTTGAATCAAAACTGAAGTTCGGACCATTGACGAGTCAGATTAGTAAAATACATTTTATTGAGTTAAAAAGATGATTTCATTTGCTTCATAAGTGACAAAGAAAATTTATAGAATACAATTATTTATTTATTTATATTTATAGACTAATACAGAATAATTTATTGATTGATTTATCAACTCATTGCCTAAAATTGTAAAAACATAAATGATAAAACTCAAAACTTTCCCCTCATCATGCGTGGATTCAGTCATGTTTAAAACAAATCTGTTAAGATGTCAAAATTGCTACGTGTCTCCCTAGTCCTCATTTTCACCTTGGAGAAAACTTAATTTGTCCCATATTTTTTCCATCAACACATGGAATCTACACATGAATAATCGGAGCCACAAGGAGGAGGAATCCAGGAAAGCTATGATTTGGAGATCGCTACCTAATCAAGAGCACTTTGACAATGATTGAAAGTGGACTGGCTTTTTGCCAATTTCCATACTTGACTTCAGAGTTGAAGTCTTGCTCATACACAATAGCGCTTCAGAATTTACACTGTGCAGGCCTACTGCTTTTGCTTTTGTACCCTTGAGAATTGGCTTCAACAGACTGGGAGCAAACCTGGAGCTTTTTTTTTTTTTTGGCACTGGTACAAAGAGTCGGAACCCAATAATTAGCCCTATTGGGTGCATTAGCGTAGATTGTACCTTGAGACATATAAATGCACTCTTATTACAGGTCATAAAAAACTTTTGGATGGGTCGTAGTTTCAACCATAAAGACTTGAGGACAGCGAGGGGGGAGGGGGGGGGGGGGGTGGAGTATTATGCGACTTATATGAGTTAGCAATATGAGTTACTTTTGTCCCTGCAGCTTTAAATTGATTTTTATTCACTATAAAGGACGTAATGGATGTTTAGTCCAGGTCCAGTGCCACTATTTGCAGTCCACTTAATTGGCCGTGGCCGGAGCTCCAGTTTTGGACCACACCCCACACCCGGCCCCCATGCATGCAGTTACACCGCCCCTGGTCCATCCTCCTGGTGTGTGCACTTGCAAACTCCGCCCAGCTCGCACCGCCTCCAAGCGGGACCGCAATGATTTAGAACTTCAGGAATCCCACGTGACGTCACCCCGGGGGTGACGTTATGCTTCTCTAAATAGATCGTATTGTAATCTTTTCTCAGTCCAACGTGGTTTCTTCTGAGTGGCCGCTTCGCGTTTTCTACACTTGTTTGGTAAGTTTGGAGAAAAAAAAAAGACTCGCAGTAGGGACGCACGCTGCAGCTTATTTTGACAACATCATTGCTACTTTTGAATGCAACAGATTGTTTTGTCGTGACATGCGTGTTTATGATTTCTTTCGTTGATGCATGTTGTTTGTGATTAAATGTCACGATGCTGGCGCCGTGACATGTCACTTGGGTGTTCACCGTTAAGTTTGAAGTCCACGGAATTTATCGCATGCTCGATGGAATATCTCAAGATAGATCATTGCACAGCATGTTTTATCATTATATTGGATCCACCGGGTTGGGATAGTTTTCTCTTGGCTTTCATTGTCATGTTTGTCCCATCTCGGGATAGGCAGCCAGCCCCGAGCCGGTGTGCGGTGCGCGCGCTGCAAGCCCACCACAGCAAAGCGACCACATAATCTTTCTTCAATGTTCTCCCATCAACGACTTAAAAAAAAACAGTCATGCTCGTTGTTTGCAATCAATTCATCCACACCATGACGTCATTTTGCAGATAAATCGATATTTGATGCTGTCCAGGCTTACTTTGCGCGAGCTTTTGCTGACGCGGTTGTATTTAAAACAAAAAAAAAACACGCAAGTTACACGCTCCAATCATTTGATTGCTCTCCACTGTCATTATGTTTATGTGACACGCTATCAATAACTACTTGCGTCCCAGTGCATGCTGCTGTGAGTGTTGATAAATGATGATGTAGGCTTGCACCATTAGCCAGTGTGTCGCCTTTAATTATTTATAGTAATCAAACGCCCCATATAAAAGCTTTAAGCTTGATGATACTATTATTTATTCAGCACATTTAAGGGTACAGTGTATGGATGACATTGCATACATGCATACTCCTATAAAATCAGGTCAAACTTAATGAGAGGCTTTGACTGACATAACATCAATGCTTTTCATAAGAGTAATGTTCTTTTATTGTTTATGGGCAAACTCTACCTGAAATGCGTTTTCTGTTTTTTAATCCATCAATGTAAACATAACGTTAGTGGCAACAAGGGATGGCTTTTTTTTTAATTTTTTTTAAAGGTTTAAGATGTTGCTCGAGGGTGTAATTGAATCAGTGACACTTTGGAAACTTGATGGTATCGACTCTTTTTGTCGTATTCAAGCACCTGTAGGTTACTGTAATACATTATGTATAGTTAATTATGTCATTTGTAATGGAATTACTGCCTCTTAATTGAAATGCATTTTATTCACCCCCTCAAAAGAGGTATGAATTTCATTTTTAATAAATCGACATATGTGAGACAATAATGACAAACAACATATTATAACTTGACCTTACTTGGCCTCTTTAAAAACGTTTTTACTTTTCCACTTTTATAGCCACAGATTAATTCAGAATAAAAAAAACCCCTTTATATTCCAAATAGGGCCTAAAATTAATCCAGATTAAATAAAACACGAATAAAAAATAATTGTTATGTTAAATTACGTACTAATGTAAATGTAAACTATGTATTGTGCATGTAAACAAGATCTGAGGGTAACTCTGTGCAAGAAGGCGGGACTTAAACACAAACGCAAGTTGCAGCAAATGGAAGAATGCACGCCAAATGTTGTTTTTTTTCAAATCCGGGGCAGATAAGACCATTTTTGATCAACTGTAGCTTTTTGTCATTTTGTTAAAGTTTTCACCCAATTCTCTTCAACACTTTACCCTTTACATCCATCCTTTTCTCCACATTTGGAAATGTCCCATATGTAGCTAACTATCCTTCTTTGGTGAATGCGGACCTAATTCTTACCATATTCCAAATCAACTTGTTGATTATCCAGCTGCATGTGAAACACAACCTTCATTTCCATTTTTTTTTTGTGATGGTTGCTACATCTGGTCAAGGTGAAACCATCCTCTCCTAATTGTGGCCTAAATCTATAAAATCAGTCACGGTTCAGTCAACAATTTTGCTCAATCATTCATAAACAAACATCCCTTAAAAGCAATATTTTCCAACTATTTTAGGCGGAAAAAAAAAATCCTTGGCACACCATCACACAAAAATGTCTCACCAAGTGCATACAGCGGTTAATTATGACATCTAGTGGAAGAGCATTTAATTGGTCTACCTGTCACTAGAAGTTTCTGCCCTAGAAAAATGAACACAGATGTCATTTTCAAACCACTTGAGTGAATTTAGATAAATTTCCCACGGCACATTTGATAATCTGTCACGGTGCTGCGATTGAGAAACTCCGCTTGCGCGCATACATTGTCGATGTGGTCCATGCCCCACCCCCCCCTTGCCTGAGGGACTGTGGTGATCCCACCTTGAACCTGTACTGTCAAAGGCCCAGGCTATGGGGAGCTGGAGATTTGAATTGCTGTGCATGTTTTCGCTTGCTTTAACCCCGTACGCCTCCCCCCCCCCCCTCCCTCGCCCGCCACTCATTCCCTTGATGTGCTGTTGAAATTCAAATATGCACTCAACCTGGAGAATTCATTCCCTTACTTCTTCTTGAAATTGAACCCCACACCCTTAATCCTTCCCCCTGCGCACACATCGGGTTATAGTTAATGTAAAGCGTAACCAAATTTCCTTTGCTGAAGTTAAACATCTATATCAAATTAGAGCCAAGTGGAGGATATTTAAGGACTGATTATGAGAAGTGTGAAAGTGATTGGGTCATTTACAGAATGAATGATTCCGCCTTCCCCCCCCCCGCCCCCCCACACCTCATATGGTTTGAATTTGGATCTATTTAAAATGCAGAACGACGTATTTTTCACCTTTCTTTTTCGACGCAGAACAAGCGACAATGGAAAGCCGTATGAAAGTGGCCATTTTTCATCCAGTGTGGCTTCATATTTTGTTTGTTGTGTCAAAGTGGACCAGCTGAGTTTTCAGGGGCCCACGGCGACCCGGTGACAGCAAGCGAGAGCAGGGGGGGGGGGATACTCGTTGGTCTCTGACAGCGAGACCCTGTCCAGACCTTATTCGTGAAGCCCGGCTTGCTGGCAAAACAGCGCTGCTTAGCATAACACAATATTTGAGTGTTTTGACTATGCTTGAGGAAATAAGTCTGTAGCCATGAAAAAGACACATTTAAGTAGTTTACATCTGGGTGCCCAGTTAAACTTACCCAAAGGTAAACATAATCATAAACATGTTAAGTGGAATAAATGACAAATTTATGCAGGAGGAATTCTTTTATAGCATCCCATATGTTTCAATAGCCACTTGTATGAAATTAAATGACCACATCAGACCCGTAACAGAAAACACAGCATTTGGCTTTTACACGAAACTCGCTGACTGTCGTATGTTTTTGAGATAGATTTTTAGACACAACATTCCCCGGTCAGATAATTAGATGCGCCTTATTATTAGATTACACATTACAGCCTGCATCTGGTGAAGGGTTTCAGTAGGGTAACTTCAAAAGTACTGGATGTCTTGTTAGGACTAGTATAAAAGTGGTTGTGTGAAGATCAACAGATAAATAAGAGACTAAAAATGATCCCAAAAAAATGCTGATAATCATTTGTCAGTTGTGTGGTCCAAAGATATTTCAAGGGGGGGCAGTGCCCCTGCGTGCCCCCTTCTAGCTCCGCCAGTGCTTCTTACATGTATTGTGTACGGTATTGCTAATATTTTGAATTTGAAGTGCAATATATAAGCATGGATCACAAGTTTCTGAACCACTATTGCTTAGAAAAGTCTTCGCCTGAACAGGGACTTGAACCCTGGACCCTCAGATTAAAAGTCTGATGCTCTACCGACTGAGCTATCCAGGCTCTTAAGAATTGTTATGGTGTTGAAAAATCTATTCTTACTACTGCACTTCATCTTCCAAATGTCCTTGACTTCCATGTAGCGCTCATCTCACCAACAAGGTTGAGCGTTAGATGGGTTAATCAAACGCTGGACTTTGCAACCGAGACAGGTAGTCAATCCCTGTTTGTAGTTTTGCATTTGCAACACTGAGTCAAGGTTGTATTTTCCTAAACGTACTCCGGGCTCTGAGCCTTTAAACCGCCACATATTCGGCCTTGGATCGATCTTGAGTAGCCTTTAAAATGTTACTGTGTTCCCCCCCCCCACCGGATGCGCAACCATGAATGCATTTTTAGATGAATTCCGAATGTCTCGTTTGTGTCGTTGCCATGTCTACATTCCAATAACTATAAGTGAAAATAGGGATGAGCCAGTCACAGAATTTGCAGACCTATAATTTTTTTTGTGGGTTTTTTTTGGTTTATTATTTTCTTTAAAGGGAATATATGACACATGCTCTTTTTACAAAATATCTTGCATTTGTTTGTATATTAGCGTGGCATGAAACTTGGCCATCCATGACTTCAGTCAAGCAAATTTGACAGTTTGCAGCACCTGGCAAAAACTTTTATTTTTATCATCTTGAATTCCAAACAGGATATGACAGGGTCAGAGTGAGTAATGTTCCCTTGAGCGAGGTATTAAAGCCTCCCAATTCTTCCCCAGGTACTTCAGTGTGCCACTAAATTGTGTGGTTGCTTTGCTCTATAAATGTAATGCTTCAATATAGTTGCAGCTCCAAGGTTGAGCACACTCTGTCCCAGAAAGTTGGTCAACTTCCAGTTTGTTTGGATTTCAAAACAATTTTTCCCCCACAGTCAATATTGCCAAAAGAAATAATTAGTGCCAGACGCCAATGTGAAAAATAACCCAATTAACATGCAATGCTTTAAGTCAAATTTTAACATCTGTCATAAAAGTGTAAAAAGAAGTTAACCACTTTGGAGTATTATTTGAACGATTGAAAAAGCCCAAGGATATTAAATGAGCGTTTTAAAATCCAAGTCATTCTCGTGTTAAGACCACCTTTGTAACCGTAAATCATATAATACTCAAATTTTGATAACAAGTGACGAAGCCAAAATGCAGCTTGCCAGTTGCTGACTAAACGTTAGCAGCTAATGTTGCAGAATTTCTGGCTGTTTTTTTTTAAAATCCTTGCTCAAAAATATTAACCTTAAATGTCAAATCATACAATACAAACATTTTGATAACAAGTGTCAAAGCCTAAAAGCAGCTTGCCAGTTGCTGACTAAACATTAGCCGCAAACATTAGCATCAAGGCCACTGCCTGAATTCTGGAAAAAGTTAGCATTTTATGCTTTCTCATGTTGTACTGCTCTGCCACATCACATCTTTCTTGTCATAAAACCCGACTGAATAAATCTGACACTAAAATGACTCCTTTATGATGCAACTCAAAGTTATAATCCCTCCAACCTAAAACGACACAAGTGTAACATTTGAGCGTCTTAACCAATTTGTCTCATTTTTCCTCTAATTGCAAAATTACAGAAACAATTGAGGTGAAAACAATTTCCAGCAGATGTGGTCTGCCCCCGAAATTCTGTACGAGCTTTGTTTGTCAGGTGTCCCAAGAGGAGATTTGGCTAAATCCATCGTTTTCAGCCCTTGAAAACCGCAAGCCATTACTTTCACATAATTTAAAGTGAAACGTGAGCAGACGTGGTTTATAACCAAAATTACCTTGCAGCTGCTACAGGTGCAATATAATTTTACGCCACAAAATGACTATATTTTTCCCAGTAGGATACTTCTGTGAAAACCTGCGTCACTCACTCACTGACTTCCTCTCTTTATTTTCCTCTTTTTTTTCCCTTTTTTTTTTTTTTTAGTTTTATGAGAAGTTGTGATGAACTCAGACCCGGAAAGGCCGTATGTTTGCAACGCTCCTGGCTGTTCTCAGGTTAGTGTCTCAAGACAACACTGCGAATGTGTGTTCATGTGTGTAATACGAAGAGGACGCAGAGGTCGACTGAGGAGGAGGTTACTGTCTTGCATATCAAGGAGGGACTCATGAACGGCCGTAAAAAGATCTCAGGATGTCTTGTACATCTTTGAAATGCATTCAATTCATCTTTGTATTGTTTCATGTTGTGCACAGCGTTTCCCCACTGAAGACCATCTGATGATACATCGACACAAACATGAGATGACCCTTAAGTTTCCTTCCATAAAGAATGACAACTTGTTATCAGGTGAGTTACGACTGTAATCTTCAACACGCGCCTTGTTTACAGTCTCGTGACACGCACGTGGCTAGTCGAAGAGATGCTAACGTCTGACGGAGACAATTTTGTTTATTGAATTTCTACGCGCTCGGTTGATTTCTTGTTGAGGTTTGATCTTCTGGAAAGGTTTCTAAGAAATAGATGACATGCTAATTTAAGTTATGTCCAGGCAATTCTGAATGTTTGTTTTATTATATCATATTTTATTATATTTATTTATATTTATATATATTTATATATTCAATTTCATTTATTTATTTATTTATTTATTTATGTATTTATTTTTATATCTATGTTTTATTTCTAACCTTAGCTTTCAGGTTGCACCTCCAAGGCTTTCATTATTTTCCCTAAGAAATGCTTTAATTGAAAGTATCTCTTCCTTTGAGACTCTCCAACATCATGAGTCGTGTAAAAAAAATAAATAAATGAATATATTGCTTGTTAAATCATTTCACCAGGTCTTATCATCAACTCCACTCTCGTTTTTCTTTCAAGCACTATTAGTCTCCAAGAAAAAAAAAAATGTGGTGAGCAAAATAACTCATTTAGGGTTCATAGGTCAGCATGCAAGTCAGAGTGAAACAAGCCTTGGTCTCCTGAAAGTAGATAAACAGACTGTGAGCTATGCTTTTAGCCTTTGAAACAACCCTGATCCTAAAATCACCCTCAACTGTCTGAAACCTGATCTGTGCGAACCCCCCACAAAGCCAAGTTGACTAGCACAGCTTTTGAGCGCCCTCAACAAATGAGACCCCCGCATGGTGGCTGAGATCTGTACTTTATCAGCCCATGCTGTCCGGGAGAAGCGGCTCCACTTCCTCATCAAATTGTCACATTTCCCTAAAAATAATAGCAAGCACATTATAGTAATGCGTTTTTTTGTTTTTCAAGCAGTTACTCGAATGGAGCAAACCAACGTCACCCCGCAACCAAAGTAAATAGTGAAACCATTTGATGGAATTAAATGTTCAACAAAAAAGCATTCTTAGCAAACAAAGTCCCAAAAAAATGACCACATGATCATACTTGATCTACAGACCAGACGCCAACGCCAACACGCTTCCTGAAGAACTGCGAGGAGGTGGGACTGTTCAGCGAGCTCGACTGCTCCATCGAGCAAGAGTTCTGCAAGGCCCAGGAAGAAGAAGACTCCAAACAGGTACTGTGGAAATGGAAGCCTGGGGTTAAAACAGGCGAACCTGAAGCCAGGGGTCAGGTCAGGTGCTGAGGACTTCCTATCTCATCAATCATATCACTTTTCCACCGCAAGCAGACTTTCCACTTTTCTTGTTACAAATGGATTAACTTCTTTTTTTTTTTTTTTTTTTACCACACACCCTGATTTTTCTTTGGAGTGTATTTAAAAAAAAAAAAAAAAAGTCCATAAGTATTCACAGCCTTTGCCCTGAATCTCTAAATTGAGCTCACGTGCTTCCTGTTTCCACCGATCATCATCGAAATGTTTCTACAGCTGAATTGGAGTCCTTCTGAGACAAATTTGATTGGAGATGATTTAGAAAAGGAGCACACCTGTCTATACAAGGTCCTACAGTTGACAGTCAATGTCAAAAAGCAAAGCAAGCGTCAAAAAAATCATTTCTCTCCCGGGCACTGGCGGCGCTATGGGGTGGCCAAAATGTGCTTGGAAACCCCCCAGGTGTCTTTTGTGTTATGTCTCGTTGACATTGACAGACCTGGCTAGCAGGTGGAGATTTGTCATCCAACCCAGGTGAGGAGATGAGAGATTGAGTTCTTCACCTGTAACATCAAATAAAACGTCAACTTGTGAGAGAGTCTTGCAAAGTTTCGAAGCGTCCTTTGGACAGTTCCAATAAACATATCATCATCATACAGTACGCTTTGTAGATGAAGACGATGATGCAATGCTACTTGTCAAATCATCACAAGACACTTTTCTTATCTAATCTACTTGTCTGGAAAAATGTGTGGTGCAAGTTCTACCTAAGGATGTTGTCCAAGTAGATCTTGTCTGTGCCCGGGTCAGTCACGTCTAGCCTCCCCAATTTGG
Source organism: Syngnathus leptorhynchus (assembly GCF_054491065.1). Taxonomy (NCBI): domain Eukaryota; kingdom Metazoa; phylum Chordata; class Actinopteri; order Syngnathiformes; family Syngnathidae; genus Syngnathus; species Syngnathus leptorhynchus. The sequence goes on from NC_141202.1 coordinate 3,966,317, forward strand.
ATGCTTTATGACGGGAGTTTGTGCCAAGTCAGCAGGGGTGCGAGCCCCAGCAAGCAAAATATACACAATTCAACAAATGATATCACTGAAAGAATGTGACACGGATAATGTTTCATTTCAAAAACAGATCTACATAACCAATCTTTGGAATTTCAGAACATCTCCTTACACGGCCAAGGGGGCCAACACCAGCAGGCCCACTCGAGAATGGGCAACCACGACACCAGCATAGTGATCCAGCAGGCGCTGCCCTCTCCTCAATCCAGCTCCGTCATCACTCAGGCTCCATCCACCAACAGACAGATCGGGTGAGTCGGAATGTAATCAACCAGAGAAAAAAAACGTATACAACTATCTGGTCGCACGAAGTGTCGTAACAGGCTCGACCTGTCTTCTTTGTTTTGGTGCCGATTGTCAAACGTTGGTTTCTGAGGTCATGGTAGTGTTTTGTTACTTTTGGAGCAAGGGACGGTGTTTTTTTGCTCTTCATTCCGTATTGTCCCTAAGCAGAAAATACCAATGTTGAAGTCTTCAGTAGTGTCCGCTTTAACAGTGGTTTCACATTTCATGTTTCTAAGATTGCGCTTTTCATTGACAGCTCTCGCGGCGTGCTTGTCTGAGACTTTTGGGCTACCTTGCCATAGGTGTGAAACGATATCTGGAATGTGGAATGAAGTATAGGGGAACCTCAAAGGCGGAACACATTCCATTCCTCAGTGATGGTGTCATTCCAATTTGGCGTTTATCTCACTATTGTCACACAATTGTAAAAAAAATAAAATAATAATTAACAAGTGATGGTGGATACTTTTTCTTTCGCCTTTGAGGCTTTCTGAACTCAGGTCTTTTATTTTATTTTGAAACTTTCTGACACTACTACAAATTTTTTTTTTGTTAATTTTATTTTTTATTATTATTATTATTTTTATGCTCTCTGATGTTACAACAATTCCAATTCATCATGGATGATCCATCCCTCGTCAAGTCACATTTTTCTCACATTTTTTATCGATTTAAATAAAATTTGCTGCCCGACTGAGAAAAGGTTCACCTTCACTTCCATTCCCAAATAGGGTCCCTTGCCTGATAAAAGCATAAAGCAACTTATATGGTGACAGTGACGACTTTCAACCGCACGAGGTTTGATACGTATGAATTTAAGAGCTTTGCGGAAGTCGTTCTCGCGAAGGTTGCTCTACTCTTTATCTTACGATTACACCGACCGCCCGACGAAACCGCCTATCCCTCGACCCCAACCACCTTCAGACTTGTGCCAATTCTGTGTTACTTTAAACCAGGCCTTGTGGAAAGCCAGACATTGAGATGTCTCAGTGTTGGGCCCATGCTGCCGTCGAGGTTATCCTGAGTAGATTTACAGCTCGAGAAGCTTGTGAATATTGGATGGGAGGCCCGTCGCTATAAGCCTGACTGACATGCCGTCGGGCTCTTTGTCAAGGACGAGGGGGGGGGATGGAATTTCATCCGCTTTGGAGGTGCAGCGGCAATCACAGTCGGTAACCTAGACTTTGCGGGATCTGCTTCACCTGAGTTTACCTGTCATTAAAAACTCACAGAAGAATTTTTACCTCTTTACTGCTCACACGCTGGTGATGCTTGTATACATTCAATTGAGATTTTTCTGAATATTTTGTTTCAAATGCCTTTTTTTTTACTCACCTTGGCTCAAATTCTTAGTTGGACCCATAATTACTGTTGGCATATATCCGATTTTCCCCATCTATGATGTTTTTATAGTTCTGAGGTTCTATGATCAAAAAAAAAAAAAGTTGCATAACTGTATTTAAAATACCTTTACATACAATAACGAGTTTTCCTTATTTGGGATTGATAGGTTTTCAAGCAAACGTTGAAGGCCTATAAACTTTTATTCTTTGCGGCTCAGCAGAAGTTATATTGCTAAAAAAAAAAAGAAAAAAATCTGTCTTAGTCATCATCATTTAACTTCCTTGAATTGTTCTTGAGCTTTGTTGAACACACAACGCGAGCATCCAATGAATTAGGATAACAAGTCATTTTCATTGCTCCACAATGTTTACTAAAGAGCTTTGAGGCTTGGAATCAATTAGGATTGGCTTTCCTCAAGTCCATTTACTTTCGACTTGAGCTGGGCCTGCAGCTGTGAAACCTGAGGACTTCTTTTGCTCTCCCTCCTATTTCCTCGTCTTTCTCTTTTCCCCGTGTCCCTAAAAACGGTCTTCGGGGAGTCACCCTGACACAAACCAGTGTTAAAAAAAACCCAGAAATAAGAAAGCCACGACTGTCATTATCATACAAAGAAAAATCCATTTAAATGCTTTTCAGTTGTAAACATTTGGGACTGAGTTATGTCAGAGTTAAATACGTCGGACGTTACTAGTCAAGCGTGAGATACAACATTCGGTGCAGACCTCCATTTTTTTTTTTTTTTAAACTCATAACAGGGGATGTGCTCGGAGATGGGTGTGGGCACAAGACCTTTCGAATGACATTATTCCGCTTTGGCTCCCGAGAGGGTCTTAGTCCAGTTGTTTCCATTACGTAGCACAATTAGCTTTAATGCAACTGAGTGAATTGAGTGGCCATTTATTTGTTCTATTTGTAAAGAGATGTGTTTCCCCGAACGCTTGATGTCATCCAAATGTGTTGTTTTAGACAACAGTCAAGAGTTGAGCATAACTTTTGTTGTTTGTGTGGTTTTGGGGCTATGACCCTTTTAATTATAATCATAAAAAGTAATGATAATAATTGAAGTAAATTTATGATTATAATTTGCTAAATCGATCTTTCAGAATTTTGGTCAATTTTGTGGGATTCGTTTTGATTATTCATGTCTTGAAGCAATTATAGAGGAAGTGGAGTCAAAGATTTTCTTGCAATAATATGTTCGATACGCTTCCGTTAGTCTAAACATGGTGATCTGATTGATATTCCATTTGTGGATTAATTGACAAATAGAACAGAAAAAGCCACATCTTTTCTCAATCGCTTACCGTAGACTGAAAATGACATCACAAGACAAAACAGAGTGCAATGTGTGGCTGCAACCAGCAGAGGCGCTGTTCAGTCTCGGTTAAGGTAGAAGAAGAACCTGTTATTGATGTTTATTCTCATTGAAGAAGGAGAACACTACATTGTAAAAGGAAGTTAGAACATTCAGTGATTTTCTCATTCATATAAAAAAAATCGTATTTAAAAAGTAAATATTGATTAATTGATCAATTGTTCACATATTCGATCAAGGCAATATTTTGTCCATTGAGCCTATGACTTATTTAATAATGATTTTACAATGGGGATACTTTGTGCAACCTCGATTATTGCATCACAGGAAGTCTCTTTGTTTTCGTGTTTTATTTCATGCACAGTCATTTCCACACCAGCTATTTGCGGTCCTTTAAAGGAAATCAAAATAATTCAAAGCATGTGTAAGGGATAACATTCGCGGTGGCTTTGTCGGATATCATCTTAAACGCCAGCGAGTTTAGGATGTCATCTAAGATACGGATGATTATTTTTCTTTCAAATGGTCACTTTTACATTGACACTTTTCCTCGGAACAATTGAAGTCAGTGTGTGTCGCAGCTGTATCGCTTTTAATATGAGTTTTGAATGTAATGCGCATTAAATATTCATTTCCCATGTCTCTTATAAAACAAGCGCGCCCACAAAAAAGAATCTGGCATCGAATTTCTTAAATACAGCCCAACTTTATTTAATCTTAATATTTCACCGTGGTTGTAATTTGAAAGTTGAAAGTCTCTTCGCCAGACAAACGCTCAAGGCTTTTTGTGTTCTCCAGATAAACTTTGACCTCAAGGAGTTGACAATTTAAACAAAACATATTTTATGAGTGTTTATGATTTGTTTAAGGAGATAAGAGAAGAGGTCTTTTCCTGAGTGCAGGAGAGCAAGACCTCGAGAAAACGCCTGAGGAGTCCTCATGTCCCGACTTGACAAACTTACGCAAAAAAAAAATCAAGCGTGCACCTCACAATTAAAAGTCAAGCGACGTTGCGCAGTTGATTAAAAAATAAAAAGGCAGAAAAAGAAAAGGGGTGAAACATCCGATGTACATCTGAGCCGAATTAAGATGAGCTCATTGTGTAGTGCAGTGCGTTTAATAGTGCGTTTGTAGAGGAACGCCCAGGCTCTGTTCCCTCTCATTCCAGCGGGGCTGTGTCATCCCTGCCCCGGGGCCACCACACATGCAGCCTCCTGCACAAGCAGCTCACACTCAGGGGGGGGGGGGGGGGATCACTGCACGGCCAAGTGTGGAAAAGAGGGGATCAGAGGTAGACAGAGGAAAGGAAGAGCGGGATCAGAGGTGGATGGCGGAGAGGAAGACGGGGCAGGAGGTAGATGGAGGAGAGGAAATGAAGGATTCAGACAGGAGAGGCATCAGATGGCCGAGTGGAGCGGAGATTTGGAAAGGAAAAGAAAGATCATGTCGGAACTGTGCAGAGGACAAATGCGATTAGAGGAATTCAAGATCGGGAACGGGCGATCAAAAGAAAAGTGGGATGTCAAAAAAGTGAGACAATAGGATTGGGGAGTTGAAGGTGGGAGGGAGGGAGGGAGATATGAACATCAAGAGGTCTGGTTATCATGTTTTGGTTTGATACAGGATGTTTTGGGCAGAAAGGAAAGTGGTGATAAGTGCTCGGTAAATAGCGTTCTACCGTGATCTTGATCAAATATATCAGGTGAAAATTAAAAACAATAAGAGCCTCTAAATAAAAAGACAAATCTGGCCTCGATGCATTTTAGAATTCATGTTGAGATTTTTGAATTCGTTTTTAAAGATTTATTTATTAAACTCATTTTAAAACCCATTTTTATTTTTTGTCTTTCAAATCAGTGTGAAACTGAACCTGTTTTATTGTTTTACTGCTTTAATAGTTTTATGTTTCAATTCTTTTATAACTTGCTTGCTTGTGACATATTTACAATCACACGAGATCACCAAAATATAGCATCCAGTTAACGTTTTGGAATTGTCAGAAATTGTGAAATATTCTCTTAAGTTCCATAAAACAAATGAAAAGAATGCAAGCAATTAAAATTAACAGCCCATTAGTTCATAAAGAAGGCAGACAATTCTGTTGACCAATCAGCAGACAGCATCATATCTAGCTCCGCCCACCCAAAACCTACTTAAATATAATTTTACACCCTTTGCAATGGAAGTTCAAACAAATATATCATTCGGGACCAAACCCGATTGAACTGAACCGCTTGGGGAAATAATTGTCACCAGCTTCGTTCTCACTGATACGCTGCAAAATTAAGAACAGATTCTTCTAATATTTATCAGACTGTCTTTGTCTTTTCACACAGAACCCAGCAAAGCTGGATCTTGACATAACCACCGACTGTTGAGTTCCATTGACGGATTGCGTCCCAAAAAAATATATATATCTGTAATTGTCGCCAATATGTTTATTTCTTTTAGTGGTTTGTGGAATTTATAGACAAGCTTTTATCATATTTCATTTCAGATGAGAGACAAATCCTTGGTGTCCTCATGGTGCCACATCACATCTAGTAAAATGATTGAGCAACAGGCGGCTAATTCATCCCAGACTATCACTCAGTTTGTCTTTGCCGTGAAATACGTACACCCCCACCATCCCAGATCCGTCCCATCTTTTCTTGCGGCGTCGCGCCATCGTAGCATCCATCCCTCCACTAGCTAGCTAATAAAAGTCAGCCTGTGTCTTAACCCATTAGCGCTGATTTATTTGATCAGATTGCTTTTATTTCCTCAGCCCGAACCCCATGGCACTCTCCTCCCACCAGTGATTAAAGGCAGTAAATCAGGGGCAGGTCCTGTGTAGTGTTTACTCGGAGAGCCAGGCAGCTGCAAGCTGTTTGAGGCCCTTGTTTCTCCCTCTGTTTACTTCGGTTCCCATGGCAACTGCACCACCGTCTCCCGAACGTCTGGAACTTGGCCCTGGGATGTTTTGGTTACGTTCGAAAGTTTTTAGCCCATGTGTCTACTCGGAGCTCGGTGACTTCACCCCGGCGCGGGGCGAGCGCATCCGTGCTGGATGTCGGGAGAAGGGACGGGGGGGGGGGGGGGGGGGCTCGAGGAGGGAGGGACCAAATCTCGGGGTAGGCAGGCACAGGGTGGGGGGAGGGCGAAAAGCCAAAAGCATTACATCATAGCTGGAGTGTACTCAGAGAGGGAAGGATATGAGTCAGTGGACCTGCGCCTCGCTCTGTCTTTCTCTCTCTCTCCTTTTTGGAGTGCATCCAAAACTCTTCTGTTGAAGTCTCCAGTACTCCACTTGGAGTTGGGGGGATTGTGCATTTTATAAAGACCAGTGTCCACTAACTAATCTAGAAGATCTTCGGCTGAGGTGGACCGCAAGCAACCAGTTCCAGTCGAGCTGTAAATATGGATCGTCTATATTTATAAAGACGATTGGATTACGATTGGAAGAAAATGGTGGGAGGAGGCTTTGTGGTTCTGCGGAGGAAAAAAAAGACAAGAGCCCAGCACTCAGTAATGTGAGAGTGCAGGGTCAGGACTGTGGAGTGTCTACCTGCTCTCCCAAGGGGCCCACAGCCCAGGCAGGCTATTATCAATCCTCTCAGAGGAGCCACAGCCTGTCATTATTCACTCACCTACACACACAAACACACTTGCGCAGCAGCAGGCTGCTGTCAGAATACAAACCACGTTTAAGGCAAAACTGAATAAATGCAGCGTAATGTGTAAAATGCTCCCTAAAAAAAATAATTGCATATCAGTCTCAGAAGAGTGACATTTCAAAAGTCTACACACCCCTGCTCAAATGTCAGGGGGCGGTTATGATGCAATCATTTCTGTTTTTTTAACGATTTAAGTTAGACTTTACAGTTTGGGTTGCAAAACGTGAACGTAGATTATAATTTAATTGTCTCAATTGAGTCCATTTTATTTCATTTAAGTTGAAATAGCAACTAATTAAACAACTAGCAGTCCCTAGAGACATTGAATGAAAAACACCCACTGTCATGCATTTTATTATGGAATCAGCAAATCCTCCATCAAGTGTCTCCAGTTGGTTCAAAACGCTCCTGCTCGCCTCCTAACTGGTTCTCGTAAAACGTAGCACATAAATCCATAACAGCTCTTTGGGAAAAAAAAAAACGTTAGGCAAGCCACCCATCTTTCAAACACGTTTTTAGTCTTGGGCTTTTGAGTCAGGATGACGCTTTGTGCTTTTTACTCTTTTTATGTTATTAATTTATAGTTGCTTTTAATTTATTGCTCAATGTAAAGCACTTTGTGGTTGTTTTGAAGTGCTTTATAAATTCAGTTGAGTTGAGAATTCTAGTGCGGCTTTACATTATTTCCGTTTCATATCGGAATTGAAATGACTTCAGATGTTAGTCATCCAAAAACAAAAAACATCCTTTCACATAAAGAAACATTGTCCATTGCCCTTTAACACATTTGAGATGTTTTTTTTTTTTCGTTTTCTTTGAATACATGACGGTTCAAAACGGTGTAAAGGGGTAAAATAGTTCAAAAGACAACAATCACAAACTCAAGAGTTTATTTCTGCCTCCGCCTTGCTTTTCCACGCTCTTGGGAAACTGCTCAAGCAACATGGCTCATTGTATTTTCATGACTTTCCCCATGTGGAAATGTTTGGATACGCAGCGGCTGCTCAGGTGTCATACGTGCTGTTAAATGAGTGTGATTGTGATAAATTGTTATGTTAGACCAAAATGACACACAGTCGGCTCGGGGATGGTAATAGTGCAGTGTGTACGGAGCAATCCAAAATGTCTGCAGGCTAAATGCACATATTTAGCTTTGGAAAAATACAGGTATTTATTCAGGTGTGGGGCCATTTGCTCTACTCCCCCCCCCCCCCCCCCATCCCCCATGCGTGACCATCACTCTTGCACACGACCTTGCCGATATAATAATCCGGGCTATGATGTGGTCAATTGATTAACCTGCCGAACACAGTTAACCTAAATGCTGCTTGTTTGCACTTATTCCTAAATGCTTGTGGATATTGAGTTGAGCTTGATTGATCTATGAGAGGTATAATTCACACTGAGACTTATTGATTTCTTAAAGACAGGTTATATTAAAAAAAATATATCTTGTGACATTTTTCTTGAAATGCTTAATTATTATTATGATTAAATTATATAAAATATCTTAAATTATATATTAAATGATTATCAATAATTATTGTGGATTCTCTTTTTTCTAAGTGATCATTTTTCTCAATTATCTTGTAAAATTATTATTATTAATTTAAATGATCATTTTTCTTAGATTATAATAAATATATTAAATTATATATTAAATTATTATTATTAATAATCATTGTGAATTCTCTTTTTTACCTTTCCCTCCTCTATTCAAAATCTCAGTAAGAATATTCCCATAAGCCTTCTTTCCGCTTATGAATGGAAATAATCCGCTGTGATAAACGCTTTGACTTTATCATCTGTCATCGAACAACAAGTATGGTATGTTTTAAGCACACTCGTAATCCATCCCCTGATACCTCAACGTTTGCGGCCTGACTTCTCTATCGCATTTAAAACACTGGGGAAAAGTTTGCTTTGAAAATGATTCATCTAAGGGTAATTACTCATCGAAGGAAGTATGATAGTCTGTGGGTTATAACCACACGTTTTAAAGGCTTTATGCAGAAGCGTTCCATAATAATGTGACAAATGTTTTGGATAATTCCTTTGCTCTCGGTTATAAATAATTTTTCTGAGTTTGGAATTGCGTGTCATGAAATGTGCTTGGCTTTAAGTTATGAAAAAGCCATTTGTGCATTCTGCATCAAGTCTTGTTTCCTCGGGAATGTAGCAATCAATAGCTCTTTGGCAGCCTCACTTTAGAGCATGCAGTAGTTAAAAAAGCTATCTGAGTAAAATGATGACCACACATCCTAAGCATTTAATCTTAAATTGTTTTTTGAAACTACACGGTGGTTGTTTTCGTCACGATATATTTTCACCATATATATATATTTTTTCCCCATTAATGTGTTGCTGTCCTGTGTAACCTTCATGAACATACCCAAACGCTCTCAGCACTCACCAAAAAAATAAATAAATAAATACATGGCCAGCCCTGCTGCAACTCACTGTGTGGAAAATGAAACAGATTGCCATGAAATCATAAAAATGTGGTTAGCGGTTTCGGGCATATTGTTTTCATAACATTTATGAACAAAAAAAAACTCTTTTAAGCAAGTTTCCTCAATCCAGTTCTTATTCAATTTTCACCTTGAAACTTTGATTTATTGATCTGTGGTTTTCCCCCTCCCCTGACAATTCCAATTTGTTGTGTTCCCTCTCAGGCCTGTCCCCGGCTCTCTATCCTCGCTGTTGCACCTACGAAACAGACAGCGACAGCCTCTGCCAGCCTCCATGGCTGGCACGCTGCCAGACCCCACCATGCCTGGCTCCTCGGCTGTGTTGATGCCCGTGAGTACACAATGGAGCACACTCACACTGTTTCCCTCACATATGCTACGTTTACACACTGTACTGTGCAGAATCATTGCTTTGTATTCGCTCTGTCACCATTAAATTGACTAAGCCAAGGTTATCGAGAAAGTCAATCTACGACTTGGGGTTATTGATTCGATTGAAATAATCCCAAAAGAAGAGTTACTTTTTTTGTTTTTTGTTGCCGCTTCCTGTAGTGTCCCAATACTTTTGTCCCATTTCCACATTGTAACATAGATTTGATTGAAATGATGCCAAAGGAGAAGTTACATTATTTTCTTTAGTCCCCTCTTCCTGTATGGCCAAGTGTCTCGATACTTTTGTCCACATTGTAATATAGATTCGATTGAAATAATGCCAAAAGAAGAGTTACATTATTTTCTTTTGTTGCCACTTCCTGTATGGCCAAGTGTCCCAATACTTTTGTCCACATTGTAACACAAGACAGCTCGTGTTTATGTTCAATCTCCCAATGTTTATTAAATTAAAAGTTAAACCATTTTGAGGGGAGGGGGGGGTGGAGATTGGCGGTTCAGGAAAGGGCTGCAGGTTAGGGTTATATTTTTACACAAAACACACTTAGTGCAATTAAGGCTGTGTCAAGTTCACCATTCTCTGTAGTTGAAGGGGGCGTGGGGGTGTGGGGGTCCTCACCACTAACACCCCCCCCCGCACACACACCCAGAGTTAGCAGCTGTGAAGTTGCAGGAGCTCGCACATTTCTGCATGCATGCATTCGCACAAAAGGCGCCTTCTTTGCTCGTACGCTCGTGGCTCAGCTGATTTCACCGACAGGTGCCGCTTACCACAATTCCAATGCAATCTCGACCCCGACAGACCCTCGCAACTATCTGTACGCACACTCTTGTTTTACCAGCTTCCTGTGTTAAGTCTCACCATTGCAGCTTCCTGTTTTTGGGTCAGTGGCTGTTATCATCACAAAGTTTTACGGAGGGGGCAGCCTGTCATGTGAAATCACCTTCTGGTTGTCTCTCATCTCACCCTTCTTGTTTCTTTTTTTTTTTTGGGTGGCGTTATTCAGGATTTCTTGACTCACTGTTGCCGTTGTGTTGTCAGATGGAGAGACAAATGTCCATGGGGGCCAACATGATGGCTATGCAAGGTCCCGCCCACAGCAGCCCGTGTTCCTCGGCGCACATTCCCTCCATGCACTCAGAGGCCAAACTGGTGAGTACTGTATATATGCGCACATTTATGAGCGCATACGCTTAAAAGCGTGCCAGCTTTTCTTTTCCACTCAGCTCTGCCAAGCACGGCCTGTGTGGATTTCATCATTTTGGTGTGTAATCAAAGCTGCCAACGCAGCGCAGAGCTCCAGACTGAAAAAGAAAGGCTTCTTTATGTAGTCGTGGCACAGCTGTCCCGTTCGATGTATATCGAAATGTACGGAACTTGTTCTGGAGATCCTGCAACTTGTTAAGCGCTAGTTTCACACAGGCAAGAGAAAAGTCACATGATGTCATACTTCAGAACGGGAGTCGAGTGTTAGGAGGTTACACGGACTGGACTTCATTTGCATACCGACTATATACGGTTTATGCTAGAGTCAGAAAAAAAAAAAAAAGCTTGAAATGTGAAAATGTGGAAAAATAGAAACTCCTTAGAAACAATGAGAGATAAATAGCGTGCTTTCAAAATGGCCGCCGACTTTTCTGGAGTGGACGGAGAAAGGAAAGAGTAGTGGAGGTCATTGGAAGAGTTATTGCTCTGATAGAGGAGCGCAGGAGCATTCCCAGGGCATTTAATTCTCCCTCTTCCTCCTGCTCTCTCAAGATTGATCGTCTTTGTGGTCTTTTGAATCTCCTCAACGGTTTCTATGGTAACATAGCGGGGGTAACACAATATTGCTGTATTAGGCTTATCTCTCCTCTGGCTGTCATCCAGACACATCTTACTGCTTTTTTTTGTACTCCTCCTATCTTTGTAATTGAATTGTAAATACTCCATTGGGTCTTCCATAAACATATGCAGTCACTAAGTGGCTACAGGCCACCGCTTTCGTTTGCCATCCAGACGCGCGAGGCAACCCAAAAAAAAAAAAAAAAAGCGCATCGCTTCAGATTCTCTTTTCCCTCGGAACGCAACTGATGGATTTTCCTGATTGCGGGACGGAAGAAGCGGGTGCAATTGTGCTATCGAAGGCCACGATCTTTAGTATGTGTTTCATAAGCAAAGAAGGAGTTTAAATTCCATAATATCCGCGCCCGGGTCGGGTCGATAAATACGGCTTCGCTATCGGATAACTGGGCCGTGATCAGGCCCATGTGTCCCCTGCGACGTTTCTCGATCCGGCTCTAATCGCATTACCCCGACCGTGTTGACGTTCCGCCAATGGGAAATCTCCACACTGTAACCCCACACCCATGAGGCGCGGACCCCGGGTGCACTCTCTCCCACCAAAGTTTACACTATTAAAGCAAAAAGGAACTGGGATGGAGTGGGACTTTGATAGACATGCGGGAAATAGATCGACGGCGAGTTGAAAAAGTGACAGACATTGATATTCCGAGACGGCAAATACGGGGAAATTGCTATAATTCCCCCACTTGAAAGGACTTGTTTGATATTCTGGAGGCCCCCGGTGCAGATTTAGAAAAAAAAAAAAAAAAAGCACTGCTGCTCCAGAGCTTGGGGGGGGGGCTAATGACGGCTAATTGATTTTGTGGTGAGCCAGAGCAGCAGGGAGGCCTGTCTCTGGTGTAAATAGTTAATGAGCCAAAAGAACTGCTGTGGCCCCTTGGGGACTCGTATCACGCTCTATGTTTGTTCTCTGTGGCGGCCATTTTTGTTTCTTCCCCTTTCTGAGATTTGTTTTATTCGTTTTTTTGCGCCGGGTGCTCGACACGCCGGGTGTGGTTGTGTTCTGTTCTGTTGTGGCCTAGGGAACAGAACGCTGCGTGTTGTGGGCTGGAGGTTGTGGGATAGTTGACCCTCGTTGTGTGAAGGAAATAGGGATGAGGCCAAGTTCCACAGCGTGCCGGCCAATGCATGACATCAGCGTACAGAGCTGGTTCTCCACGGGGCCTCGTGAGCGCTCACTCACACATGCACACGAGAAGCCAGCCAAGTCTGTTTCATCATCTCCGCACAATAACAAACACACAGGCAGGTAAAGATGGACTTTTTCCTGCTCCGGTTCTCTTATCGGACAAAATGAATACCGGCTCATGTTAGCGCGTTTGTTTCCAAAACACATTGTTTTTTGTTTTTTTTTGTGTGTGTGTGTTCCTTTCAAATAAGCTTCGTGATTTCCTCCGTTCCCCTCGCCTGCCAATTTCAGACAGCCAAGTGTTTTTAATGTTTGATAAATGTGTTATTTATTAGCTTCCAATTAAATATTGTTTACATTGTTACTAAGGACAATAAACGTGTCACTAAGCATCAAGTTAGGCGCTGAGATTTTAACGAGGTAAACAATACTATATGTTGCTCCACTGCAACGCTCTTGGCTGCACGACGGCTAGATGACATAATTCCTGGCATGTTCTAAATGTGCTCCTTTTTACTCCGCCGAGGCGGAAAAAAAAAAAAAAAAAACTCTTCGTCTCTTAAAGAGATATTTCATAGCACACACGAGATCCCATGATCAAAAGTTTTCAACCAGACGAAAGCCGCTTTTTTTTTTTTTATTTCGTTGACACAGCCCGTAGTGTTAAATTCTCGGATTGACAGGCATAAAGAGTTTTTTTTTAACGCTAATAATAAGTGTGAGGACATTTTGTAAATATTCTCAGCCAAATACAGCATGTGTTTATGTGTCACCCTTAATACATTTCACACACTTATAATTGTTTTAGGATGAAGTCATTTACTTGGAGTTAAACAATGATAGTGCATTTGTTAGCCCCTACTGTGGAACACCTCGGGCTAAGCTAACACACACGCACACAATACAAGTGGAACTCCAGGTTTTGTAAGCAACATCTGTATGAATGGCAACATTGTCGGAGCGTGATGTCATCGGAGCGGGACGGTGAACTATGAGCGCAGCTGAATCTGCGGCCAGTGAACGTGTACTGTATATATTTGTGTCAGTGTGTGTGTACCACGTGCACAAAAAAAGAATGACTCACTCTCATTCCACTGGCAGTCATTGTCCCTGGAAGTCCAAAAACATTTGTGGACTAACCGGACTACAACAAACTATTTGCATATAATCACTGATGTGCAGTTTTGTGTGGTTATCCAATATGGAGGATTGATAGAGGACACACGTCAACATATCGTTACAAATGATGAATATACCACAATTGTTTCTTTCACAGTTGAGGTGAGGGATCTGTGAGTTTATCAGTGTTGGACTCAGACCAGGGAAATGGAGCAGGGGGGGTTCTCACACTGCTCCCACTGTGTTGTTTTTTTTCTGACCGAGAGACATACTGTCTCTTGGTGTGTTGTTTTTATGATGGCGGGCCACTGTTGAATGGAGCTCGGTGACAATGTGCACAATCGCAGCTGAAACCGTTGAAGTCATTCACAATCTGATCCAAGATTTTGAAACATTTATTTTCTCTGTCGCAAAGAATGGAAATGTTTTGGGGAGTTGCGTTTTAATATAAAATATTACTGGCTAAGTTTGAATATTTTACTTGGGGTCACCAGGTAAATTTTGATTGATTAATAAAAGAAAAGTATTTTTTTCTGGAGAACAATAAAAAAAAAAAAAAGGAAAAGACAAAATCATTGAACAAGAACTGCCTCAATTCAATCAACTTGAGTCATGGTGTTCAACCAATGGCCGGGGGGCCATTTGCGGCCCACCATCCACTTTTGCGGCCCGCATGTATAGCTGCTAAAAAAAATTTTTTTTGCAAAAAAAAGCAATATATTGCTCCTGAATTGTTATTTGATAGTTAATATATCCTAATATTTAAAGCCTCGTGTTTGTGTTGGTGTGTGGATTGTTGCATCTGTTCATCTTTGGATGACTCCATGTTATTTTTGCTGTACTGATGCAAAGGCCATTTGCTCACGGGCCTGTGAATAGGACGGGATCCGTCTGGGTAAACCAGCTGCCATCAGGCCCATGGACTGGTCCACTGTCAATGAACCCAAACACCCAGTGACACACGGCCCCACCCAAAAAGAGCCTAGACAGCAAGCGTTGAATGAGTTATTCCCTGGACTACAGAACAAGACCTCACACACTCCAGAGGTGATTGGATTAAGATTGTCGGGTCAGAGATTTCGCTCAGATTACGTTCAAGTCAATATTGACGAGTTTGCTCAATATCTGATCTCCTTGGACACCAGGAGATCTCATTTGGTCCCACTTTATTTTTCTTTTCTCCAATTGCTCTCCATGAAATTCAATAAAAAGCCTCCCTTTTGTGTTCCTTTCCTTTCAAAGGACAATGGCTTGCCTCTGTCTCTAACTTACTACGAGCTCCATCGAAATGAAAAGCAATCCGATGATCCATGAAGACATTTTGTATGTCGGTGTGTATTATTATTATAAACATAGGAAACAGTTTGGTCTTTTGTCAACTCGATTTATGATTAGGCCTTATGTTGTAGCGGTGAGCGTAAAATGCTTGTCGAGAGCTCTGCTTTACATGAGCGGGAACAGACTCTAGTCAAAACCCCATCCATTAAATTGACAGGGTGGAGAAGCAGCTAAGCGTATGAGCGCATGCTTTGGATCACGCTCCTCGTGGGTTGTCCGTCTAGCCGTCCCCCGGTAGAACAGTTTGTGTCCATGCCCCAGCCAGAGGTGAACTCCGTCCAGGCCCAGCTCTTATACACTTGGCCCGAGACCTGAGAGAAGGGGGCGACATTACAGCCGAGCTCTCCCATCAGACTGTCTGCCTCGTTGTTCCCTGAGGAAATCAGTTTAACAGTCCCCAGCTCTTGGCAAGCACAGGGAGAAAAGAGGGGGGGGGGAGGAAAGGGGGAGAAGAAGGGTGTATGAGAGAGAGAGGAGGGTGGAGGGTTACTGCCTCTCTGGGCGAGAGGGAAATCTAATAAAAGTCAACTAATGGGGGGTGTGGAGTTTAAGGGGACGCAGAGTGGGTTCTGCAGGCAGGCACGTACTGGCTAGTGAGCGGAATTAGATCCTCTTAGCGCTTGGCAAAACTACACAGACAAACCCCTCGGCTTTAAAAGCGCAGATGGGTTGAGAATTCGGGGAACAAATCTCACACGAAATATTGTCACAAAGTGCGGACCATGGGGATTGATGCAACAAATGATACTCTTAATAAAAACTAGCAAAACATTTCTTAAATAATATAATGTAAAGTAGTGTATAAAAAAGTAAATACAATAGTAAAAAGTCATATAAAAAGTCAAAAAATAAGAAATATATAACATTTGATATAATCAAAAAAATATGAAACATGTAAAATATAAAAAATATTACAGTTTAATTAAATAAAAAAATTATGAAAGTTACATTAAATAATAAAAATATACAAAAGTAAATAGTAATATAAAAAGTAAAAAAAATAGTAAAAAGTATTATAATAAAGACTACTCATCCCCTTTTCATGTGGTGACAAAAATAACACACAAAAAGTAAACAGAAATAATAAAACTTCTTTGAATGCTCATTTGACTAAAGTCACTGATTCACTGACATAATGTAGTTTCAACTTTGATTTTGAACACTTTTGTGCCATTTTACTGTGTTTAGCTGTGTTTTGGAGTCATGTTGATGCCTAGCTAAATGTTTTAGCGCTGTTGTGCGGAGCCACGGGGCCCAGTGGTAGCCAAATAATACCCAATTCCACCATTGAGGGGAATAAAAGTGCTCACCTTGACCTCACTGTGCTTGATTTAGCCCTCCCAGCATGATCTCTTCCCTCAGTACCTGCTCTGCACTTCCTCCATCACGGCTTAATAGATATGAAGTCATTTGTCGAGTGGTAGCCCGGGTGTGTTCTTGGAAGGTGCCCTGAGCACTCACAGGACATCAGTCAAAGCAACCCTGTGTCAAAGAGGAAGTGGCCATTAATAAATATCATTAATGGCCCATCCCCTAGTCGCCCTCAAACCACATAAAAGAGAAAGGTCTAAAAAGAGAAAGTGGAGAGATCAAGGGGCAAAGGTCTGAGAGTAGACACTAGACATACCCCCCGGACAAAAAAAGATGGCTGACGATTCACATGGAGTATTTCATCGACAATGAAACGGAGTTTTTAAAAGCGTCCTTGGTTCTTTTTAAAGATGGAGTGAAAGTTTTTGTCATTGTCTAAAAATTGACTTTTTAAATAAGCAATAACAAAGGCACTGGTGGAGCTACAGGGGGGGGTCGATGGGGGCACTGCCCAAAAGTGAATTTCTATTAGACTAAAGCAACCTTTTAGAAAACCGATTTGACCTCATTTGGCATTAAAGTCATTGCAGTGCGTTGTTTTTGTACTCTCTGTTTCACTTTTGTTTGTTCACTTTTTTGACAAGTACTCCGGTTCAACCTGATACGGGAGAATGTATGAATCGTTTCCTGCTGTTGTAACCTTCATTTGCATTTTGTAGTACAGTGATGCTTTGAGATAAGAGTGCAATCATTTTTTTCTTCGTGAAATAAATGGAAATTCCAATAATCCATTCCAGCCACCCCCAAAAAAGTAAAAAAATATATTTTTGGAATAACAAATATAATCCATAAAATGTTATCTTATTCAAATGTACAGCAATGATATCATTAAATAAAATGTAACATATTTTATTTACTACATTATTGGCCAACATTTATTGAGAATTGTTTCATGTACACTTAAATATAGCTTTTTAGTTGAGTTCTACAGAACCCTACAAGGCTAACACCTGTGCTTATTTAATGACTGTTTTCTATAGCTACCCTGTAGAAATGGACAGTACTGTATGTGTTATTAAAGTAAAATGCATGTGGCGGCTCAGTTGGGGCACTCAGCACAGTCTGGCAAAATGCAACCATGTGTTCGTAGGCATCTTGAAAGCTGATGATGGTGTTTTACAATGCTTATCATCACTTTGTTTGCTCACTGTGGTTGTGGATACAATTTTTCAAGTGGGTCTATGTTTGTTTCCACTTTTGGCTGAGTTTTAGCAGGCTGCCTGATAATTGCTACTGCCATCAGTAATGAAAAAAATTGCTAAAAAATTGCTTGATTTTTCTCTCTTTTGTAAAGTAAAAAAATAATAATACAAATAATAATATATAAAATAATAGAATGAATAATAATAGATCATAAAAAATACTGTAAAACGGTCAAATAAATTATCTTTCTCTTTTTTGTAAAGTTAAAAAAATAATAATATCGGGAAAATGCACTGTAAAGTGATCAAATAAATATTTTCTGTGTTCGGTCATGTGACACAGGCAAGCTTAGCTGTGATTGGTTGTCATTTTCAGTCGAGTGGCAAAATAATGATATCAAATTATTATCCAATTAATTATTGACAAAATAGTAACTTTTTAATAATAATATCCAAATAAGTCTTTCAAATGTTTTTTTTTTTTTAATTGTCTGCTTGCAAACTCATCTACAAAACTGCCAGCTGGACTTCAATCAAAGACACCGATAAAAGTGCTCCTGCTGTTTTTGGGTTGATGGCGTATGTGTTAGAAGGAGACATCTAATCTCCCTTCCACCTTCTCATACCAGCTACATCCTGCTATCATGCTGTCCCATTGGCCTGATAGGCATTTTGTATGTTATTTCTAGTGATAACCCAACGTGACTCGGAGACTTGCACTTGTGTCTGATTGGTTTCCTCTTACACAAGAGGGGCGGGACTCACCTCCCTGGCGCTGAGTGACAAGTTGAAGGTTGAAGGGAATGTGTTTTGTGAGGACTGTCATCCTCAGAATTCATCCCGTGATAGGCGGACCATGTCCCCGTCGACACAGCTGAACGTGATGGATGTCCGTAAGCTTGATATGATCCATTTTCTGTTTTAGCTCGCATGATCAATCGCTTTGTCGTTGTTTGTGTCTTCTTAGAATGTATTTAAAAAAAAAAGTTTGAGTGAATTCCAATTTTGAAGTCGGTTAATTCAGCAAAATATGTGAAGTTTAGCTCATATGAAAATTGGCTTTCCTGCATTTTCCTGCAAGAAATAATTTATAGATTTAATTGTATTGTAAAACGGACTTTTTTTTTTTTTTTAACAGCAGCAAGCCTAAGGCTGCATGCTGTGTGTTAGCTTGGCCTTTATGGTATTTGAACCTCAATGGTCTCAACACAGAGAGTTCAACTACCAAGCCTGAGGTGAACAAGCTACCAGGAGCTGAATTTTTAAATAGATGGGATCGGAATCGTAATCATGAAAAAAACCCAAAAAAAAACACCACGAGGTCTTTGCCACTATGTCAGGCATCTCTCGTATGACAAACTGAAACTATACTCAGCCAAAACAGGCTTGACAAGGTCATCATTTCACAATCCTGCTTTCTCTCAAATAGATACTACCATGCATGATTTGGGGATTCTGAGAATAGTTTTAAATCAAGGTCAGAAAAGAATGTTTTTGTTTTTTTTTCTTGTCTGGTAAAAAGCTTTTCAGCTCATGGATGGTGTGAGAGAGAAGAGGGCGAGCTGATGGTGCGCTCCGGTCGCGTCTATGTATTGTGATCCAGACCAGCTGGATGACGTTCCCTGTGGGAATCATGAATGTAGAGGTTGTTAAAAGATATGGAGCCCTGGACGCTCCATGGACTTACTGACAGCAGCTGGGAGGAAGGGGGAAGGGAATTCACAAATGAAAAGTGCACCATTCATGGCAGTCGCCTCGCATCCAAGTCTTTCATTATTCAAAAAAAAAAAAAAAAAATCAAACAGAATCCAAATGCAAATATGCATCACGTTAGACTAAACATTTGAACCCTTGTGGCAGACTGGCCGCTTGCGTGTTTATAAATTATCTGGTCTTCATGCCATGCCCAGAAAAACAGTCTCTTGAGAAAAACGGGTCAAGCGGGTAAACACAAACAACTTAAGAGCACCTCAAATTTGTAGCGAGAAGAACCGCCACGTCTGTCAGGGCTAAGTAGACCACACGCTTAAGGCAACAAACCTCCTGCTGGGTCAACAGTGGGAGACTTGCAGCTTACCAGAGAGCTCATCTCATAAACGGACACACACAGAAGGAGGTTATTAGGAATATGAAGAGGCAAGATGTGGAATGGGCAATCGGGGAATGTAAAGAGGGAGAATGACAGGACTGAAGGGGAGACAGAGGACAGACTAAGTGCTTTGATTTGTTCCCCTAGACATATAGATTGATGAAGCTCTTCATCATCTTATCTAGCCGGTCCATGTAGCTATTATAACTGTTAATAATCACTATGATAAAACATATCAGTTTCTATAAGCCTTTAATGATTTACTTTTGGGAAATGTTCGGAAGACTAGAACTACTAAACGATTGGGAGAATTATCCATCAATTATTTGGATGTCTATTTTTTTTTTTTAATATTATAAATTAAATTGAGGTTAAATAAAAATAATAGTCAAGTCAAGTCAAGTCAAGTCAAGTTTATTTGTATAGCCCTAAATCACAAGCAGTCTCAAAGGGCTTCACATAGACAATCAATTGACAATTATTCTCAAAGCATCCCCTGATCTTGGGCTCCCAAAAGGGCAAGGAAAAACTCAAAAACCCCTACCAGGGGAAAAATGAGAAACCTTGAGAAGGGACCACAGATGGAAGGATCCCCCTTTCAGGATCACCAGGCTGCAATGGATGCAAAGAGGGCACATAAAATACATCATATGGAAATCAAAAAGTGGATGTCCAGGCCAAAGCGAAGAGCTGTCGGAGGTGCCTTCGATTGTCCTGGCAGTGTCCTCTAGGAGGGTATTCCGCTGCGATAGTAATAATAATAAAGTGCGATAGTTCATGTTGAGAAATATCAAATAAGCATGTTAGACAGTAAGTTTTGTTTGCATAACTTGACTAGCCTGTCTGCTAATTCTATTTACTTTCCAAAAGTAAGCACGGGCGCACAGTAGTTAGCATTAGGCAAACAGACAATTGCCTGGGGCAACTTGATTTCCACTCGGCCCTAAACCGCAAATTAAAAAAAACAAATTAAGAAAATTGTCTTCAATTTAGAAAGTAGCAACACAATTACTATTGTGCAAAAAGTGACCCAACAGTGCCCCTTTTGGTTTTAATCAAATACTGCACTCCGATTTGCATCAATTAATGAATTCAGAATCAGTTTTGTAAAGACAATTTATGGATTAATTGTTGATCGAACGCTTTGTGCTTTCTTTGCACTCAGAGGCTGAAAGCTGCACTTTCACACCATCCCGGCGCCATCGCCAACGGAAACATGAACTCCATGGGTCACATGATGGAGATGATGTCGTCACGGCAGGAGCAAGGCAACCACCATCACATGCACTCGCACTCTCATTCGCACCCTCACCAGCACCTCCAAGCACCTCCCCATGCGTACCAGCAGCACCACGGCCATCACCACCACAACCAGGGTCACAACCAGGGCCACGGACAGGGCCACGGTCAGGGTGGCCACCATCACCCGCAGGGGCACAACCCCCATCACAACTCCCACAATGCCCACCTTCATCCCGGGCACCCGCACCAGACTTCGCCACACCCTCATATGCACTCCGCTTCACAGGTAAGACATTCTCGATCTTGGCAGCTACTTTCCAATGCACACTGCCACCTACTGCACCGGAGTAGTATCGACCATTTATAGCGCTTAGTTGTTTTTTTCCTGTCGATTATTTAATTGGAGTTTATTTTAATTAGTGTTTACAGCGGGGGGTTATTTTAGCCCTAAAGGCAAATTGTTTTTTTCACCCAACTGTTTAGTTTTAATTGCATCATGCAATTGTTACCGCCTTAGTGTCGTAGAGCTTCTTCCCTTTAGTACAGCTCAAGAGGTCAGGAAATGAATTTGAATGATTGTAAGTTTGTTTTGTGGAAATGTTGCTCCACCTCAGTTGACACAAATGCAAAGAGGGAATTATTGCTAACACCACTCGTGACAAACTCAAGGCCCGGGGGCCAGATCCGGCCCACCACATCATTTTATGTGGCCTGCAAAAGCAAACTAATGTGTCAACTCAATATTTCTTGTTAAAACACCAAAAATCTAAATTGTATTCCCTTTTAATAACAGTGAGATATTGTCAAAAAATATAATCCCAATTTCAAAATAAATTAAAATATTGTTGAATTGTTGAAATGAATTTGACACCCTCAGCAAGTACATTAGCTTGTAGTGTGCAAGTGTGGCTCACAACATTCATAATAATTTGATTCCAGTCACTTTGTCCTTGCAATGTCTGATGCCCTTTTGCCACGATGGACCGTTCCTGCATCAAATGATCCGAGTCTGTATTCTCCAAATGCTCCATTAATGCGTTCAAAGAACACTTTTGATGTACGCTCGGCATGCATTAAAGCCGTTTGTGTTTTTCCGTACTTCTCATAAAAATGCTAATGGTCCAAACCGCAAACGGTTGACCTTGCCAAGTTTATGTCAAGATCCGTCCGTCCACCGACACTTGTGTCTGCCGGCGTTAGTATGAGTAGAAGTGGGTGGTGGAAAAGTGCCTGACACCTCTTTAACTAGCAGTTCGAAGAATTAGCCCAGTCACTCACTTGTTGAAGCAGATGTTGTTTTGTGGCCACTTGGCACACTTGAAATAGCTTTGGGGGTAATGTATGGACGCTTGTTTGTGTTTTTGGAGAGCAGCAGGGTGGCTGGGGCAGTCAGGTGTCTGGATGTTTTCCAGCTGTGTCACAAAGATTGCGTCTGTGGTTGCAAGTTGGCAGACGTAAACTGTCTCATTAGAGAGCTGGGTTATGATTAACTCCCCCCTCCCCTACCTGCCCCTTTTCCATGTGTCAGATGTCTCCCGCTACCCAGCATATGCAGCCAACGCAGACGCTTCATTCCCCGCCCCCCAGCGGCGGACGGCGCAGGCGCGTAGTGGACGAAGATCCGGATGAACGTCGGCGGAAGTTCCTGGAACGAAATCGAGCGGCGGCGACACGATGTAGACAAAAGAGGAAAGTGTGGGTGATGTCGTTAGAGAAGAAAGCCGAAGAACTCACGCAGACCAACATGCAGCTTCAGGTAGAAAAAAAAAAAAAAAAAAAGAAAAATGGATTATCTCAATATTACAAACCTTGCACAGTTTAGCAATCGACTTTTTTCATGATTCATTTTAATGACAGAATGAAGTGACCATGCTGAAGAACGAGGTGACCCAGCTCAAGCAGCTCCTCCTCACACACAAGGACTGTCCCATCACCACAATGCAAAAAGAGTCCCAAGGTTACCTCAGTGAGTCACCCAAACACACACACACACACACACACACACACACACACACACACACACACACACACACACACACACACACACACAAACACACACACACAGTCTTTCAGTGTTTATAGCGCCACCGTGGAGAGATTTCATTTTGTCAAGAACAAATGAAGAAATGCCATTTTTGACAACTACGTGATGAGCTCCATTTTATTTCCCAGCGTGACGTCAGAGCCCCTCCCCTTTGATAGGGATACGAGACATAATTAGGATAGCGAAGCCTCCCTTGTGTGCTTCCCAGCGAGGAAAGTCAGGCTCATATCCGTCCTGGCTGAATCCCCGGTGATGTGTCCTCAGGTCCAGAGAGCAGTCCGGCCGGAAGTCCATCTCCAGCTTGCACGCAGCAGCAGGTCATTCAGCACAACACCATCACCACCTCCACCACGACCATAGGGGGCGGCGTTATGCACGGACAAGCCAACAGCCGGACAGACATTAACCCCATCCACTAGGGGTGCAGAAAGACTGTCCGGCCCCGGTGGTCACCCCCCACCCCCTCATACCTCCCCTCAGCCCAACCCACCTCTGCTTTCTGAGGCTCTCCAGCTGCACACATTGCCCCCCCCCCCCCCCCCCCCCATCAAGAAAAACCTCAAAAAGCCTCCAAGGCTCTTCTATGCTATGTATTTTTATAAACCTTATAATGTGTACGTTTGATGGTATGTTGCCTTTTTTTTTTTTTTAACATTTACTTTTGTTTAATACTTCAGCAGCAATGCTATGGATTTTTTTTTTTCTTCCGGTACAAAATGGACCAAAGCATCCACGTAGGGAACAAGAGGGAATTGACTGGAAGCTTTCTCTTATTTTTTTCGTACAAAAAAAAGCTACTAAATTCTCCCCAAAACACATAAAACCATTACGGGCTGTAGCTTCACATCCTTTCTTTCCCCTTACGACCGTTAACCTCATCATTCCCAGTCTTAAAGAATCATATGAACTTTGTCGTTATCGTCGTAGCATAGCGCTCGAGGGACAAGCAATGTGGATGATGTAAAATGATGTCCGCATTGTAAGAGCGGCGAGGCAGCTTTAAAATCACAACAATCTCCTCCAGGACCACCCGAAGCTTTAACTTAAGGGCGGGGAACCCTTTTCTGATAGAACGTCCACCGAGGCCCATGATAAGTTTATGATGCGACGATCAAACAAATGCACTTTTTATTTTTGAATTTTGATAACAAGTCCTCTGAGGTTTTATTCGTTTTTAGACTTGCATGGAAGGTCGGATCAAATCCGCATATGGATAGTAAAACGCATCTCCTCGTCAGAGAGCATCTCTGTAATCCATAAGTGATTTTTCTTTTTCCTAAAGAGGAGCAATTTATGCCAGTGATTTCCCAATGTGCCTTGGTTATTTTATTTTCGCAATCTTCTTCACTCATATCTATTTCAGGATATCGATAGTTTTGTCTCTTATTGGCTTTTGTCTTAGATTTCTTCTTCATTAATCTTTCTCAGGCCTTTTTTTTTTTTTTTTCCTCTTTTTAACACAACGGCGACATATCGAGGAAACGGGAACGTTTCTTCTACTTTGTGACCAGGAATGTCGAGGCGAGCACCCTAAAGCACTGTGTTGTACAGTAAAAGGTGAAACAGAGCTGTCTATGCACTTTGAGGGTAAGAATAGCCATATTAAACGGGGTCATGCTCACTGACCCCCCCACCCCTCTCTTTTTGAGAAACGTCTCTGGGTCTCAGTTGAAGAAAATGTACTCGTAAAGCAAAATTCCGCAGGCCTCACGTCTTAACTTTGTGCAGTAGCATTTAAATGCAGGAGGGAAGTTTCTCCTGAGAAAAGGGCTTGATTTCACCTTTGAATTCCCACGTCTTGATGATTACACCAGTGGTTCTCAAACTGGGCCGTGGTCCGGGTTACAAGATGTCACTATGGGTGTGGAACCTTTCGAGTTTTAGTCCTCAGGGCAATACTAAAAGAAAATCTTACAAGTTCATTTGGATATATTATCAGCATTTGTTAGTCTTTTTTTGGAATACCATGGCAGATTTTTATTTGGACTTGCATGGCGGGTTGTATGAAATGTTCTCACGGGCCATATGTGGCCCACGGGATGTAGGTTGCCCACCCCTGCACTCTGATGAAGTTCAGGAAAAAAAAAGTGTTGCTTTATATGCAAAAAAATAATGTGCGACTGTTTGCGTACAAGAATAATTCTTATGCGTTAATACTTGTATAATTGTAAGTGTAAAACTATAAATATTGTACATAAGACTATGAATTTCTATAATCATGTACATGTAATGCAACTACCTTTCTTTTTGAAGGGAATACATGTATGCCACATGTGTGTAAATAATGTTTGCAAACAGCACTTGTTGCCTTTTGTCATACGTCGAGGCTCATTTCAGCGCTTACATAGGTTGTTTATATGTCATAAACTGACCCTTGCTTGCATAACTTTGTACATTTTCTGTCCCCCACGTCAGCTTGTTTTGTACAGATGTTCAACATTATCGCTGCAGTTACATTCTGAAAATAAAGCACTTGGCTCAGCAACAGGCAGCGAAACGACTCGCTTCAATTTGATTTCATCACTGGCGAAGTGAATTAAGTCAGGTCAAGACGCTCGTCCCGGTCACGTGACGTCACACCGGTCACGTGACGTTACACCTGTCGAGCCCGCGAAGCTAGCAAAAAAAAAAAATAGCAAGAAACAAAGATGTTTGGAAAGCTTCTTCGGAAAGGGAAAACAACCCAATGAGGACATGGAAGAAGAAGAGGCTACGACTTCTAAGAATAGGAAAGATGTATTTAATTTCTGGAGTCCTACTTAATATGTATGGATTTATCGCCACAGGTGATGCGCCGAGTGGCGACAGGCTAGCTAACGAGGCAATGAAGCCTTCAAAACTGCTTCGACACATGAAGACCAAGCATCCTGCATTAAAAGACAAACCTTTGGAATTTTGGGAAAGAAAAAAACAAGGACATTGTCTCCGATTACGTCTACATTGGACCGGCTCGATTCTGAAAAACAAGCTGAGTGCTCCCACTAATTCAACGTAATGGTGAGTTTTATTTTTATGTGGTTTATATTTGTTTTTATACCAGCCGTATCATTTTATTCCATCGTATTTACATATTTATTATAAATGTATTATATATATATAAAGGCCGGTCCGCGAAAATATTTCTGACACGTAACCGGCCCGTGACGCAAAAAAAATGGGTACCACTCCTTTAAACCACTGATTAAATTTATGAGTTTAATTTTCATTGTGCACAGTTTTAAATTACAAATACCAGAATCAGTATTACTTTCAAGATCATGATTATAATAATAATCACGCTTCTATTACTGCTAGAAGCGTAGTGAATCATTTTGTGAACATGTGATTATTTGCGCACACTGCCCCCTAGTGGGCGTTGTTGTTATTACACTTTGCACGTCAATACAATCCTCGGAACAGATTGTATTGTTTATGTATTACTACTTTATACTATGACACACGTGTTTTTTTCAAAAGCCTTTTATTTTATGGCAAATTAAGTTAAAAACAAATTTTTGACATTTTGTTTTGAGAAGGAAATAACATTCAATCCTGGTATGTTGCCATACCTTATTAACATAGGCAGACTAATATGAGTGTTGTACAATTTCATTTTGGATAATCACTCTTGGTGAGCAGCAACGATTTGGAAAAACAATGATCATAGTTAAAAGGCATTTTGAGCCCTGTCATTGAAAAAAATAATCCTTAAGAGTGTTTGTCAATGCTTAAAAAAAAAATTAAGAAAACAAACTTTGAAGCCATACAGATTAAAAGACATCGTCATTGACGACCGATAAGAACATAAAAAAAGAATGCCGTGTTCAAATCCAGTAATTACAGCAATAATAAAATGAACCTGATTTACATTCGCTCATCAAAGCGGGTGATTGTTTTACTTCTTCATGCCCAGCCTCGCGTTGATAGAAATCTGTCAATCATGTCAAAAGACCTCGCCGGCTGGTCGTAAGGCAAAATATGTCCGCCGCCTCTGATGATGACCTGCGTGATAAAAAGTCTCTTTTAAAATTGAGTACTTATCCACTCGCGGGTCATGAGCTCACCTGGTTGAACTCCCCCACTTGTCTTACGTAACCTGCCACCTCCGTGTCGCCGGGCTGAAGCTTCCAATGAAAGCGCGGCGCCGTCTTATAGTCCTCCGCTCCGGTCCAGTTGACGGTGGGCAGGAATCGTTCGGTCAAAGGAGCCGCCACGATCACGTCCAGCTGACCGCTGTAGATCAAAACCTGCGAGCGAAGGAGGACACATGGTCTCAAAATACCCAACCCATAAAATCATTCATCAGTTTTTTTTCGAGTCCTGACTTTGTAGTGGTCCATGAGCACGCCCAGCCAGGGCTTGATGCTCTTCATCACATCCTGTATCAGATGCTTCTCCACCTGCGAGCCGTCGTGGAATTCAAGTTTGCCAACGTGGATGGCGCGCCGCACCTGTGGGAGCGTCACGAAGGTGGAAAAGTACTCCTGGTCTTCGGGTTCCTGACGTAAAACGTTCACAAATATGAAAATGCGGTGGCCGCTTCATTAGGAACACCTGTGTATTTAAAGATCATGAGTAATGTTACTATTTTGACGACAAAATATATTTCCATGTACCTGACATAACATGTAGTTGAAATAGTTGGTGCAGCCTGTTGCGTTCTGGAAGAAGGAAGGGTACGGCGCCAAGTCGCCATTCAGCAAACTGTCGAAAACCTGACAGGATAAAGGAATTATTTAAAAAAAACATGGACGCCAAACATGAATCTGAATATCCTTATTTGAGTAGTTCCTTTCACGAGGTACCTTGAAAGCCTCAACCCACTTCTGCTGCTGGATGAGCACCACACCCAAGTCGGTCTGTTTGTTGACGTAGTCTTTCTGAACTTCGTCGATCATACCCGTCTGGTACAAAAACTCACCGTAGCCACCCATCATCTGACAAGATATGAGAATGTCACATTCCCGTGGAAAACGTGCGACTCTCGCGTCGGCAGCTACGCACCACTTCGGGGTCGCACAGACCGTCACCGATGGCCATGCCCTTGAAGTTGATTTTGACCTTGGCCGTGGGGTTGTTTTTATGGATGTAATAAGAGATAGCCGGAACGTATTTCCCCGCGTACGACTGCAGAGACACACGGTGGCTTTTATTGTTGTTGGATGAAACTGATTAAAAAGCCAAACTCACCTCTCCGGTTGCATAAAAGTCATTGGACTGATACTCGGGAAAGAGTTGGAAGAACTGGATCAAAGCACTTGGAAAGCCACAGAATGGAGGGAAAAAAATAAATAAGTGAGCAAATTACAGTCACGGAATAAATGGAAGGAAGCAAGTCTTGCACCTGTACAGATCTCTGCCAACGTCATCCTGATTCTGTGCATAACCGCGGTCGTCGTCGGTGAAGCTGAAACCCGTCCCGACCTGAAACAAAAAGGCGATTTGAAATGTTCTATTGAGTGCAAAGATCCAAATATGTCACCTACTGGATTGTCAACGTATAACACGGAATATTTCAAGGTCCAGGCGTAGTCCCTCAGGTTCACTGCAATGGCACAAAAAGTTATTGAACGGACACTTGCCTATCTTCTGCTTTTTCTTACCCGTCATGTTTTTGGAAACCACATAAGGTCCATGTTCCACAAAGAGGCCAAACATAGAGGTCCCTCCCGGACCTCCTTGCAGCCACAGCAGGATAGGAGCCTTTCTATCATGGCTGGATGGCTGGAAGAGTCACCCAAAACAACTCAGGACTTCAGCACCATCTTGTGGTTTGTTAACATGATTTTTTTTCCCCGTGTTACTTTATGACTCAAGTAATAAGCCAGTAAATTGTTCCATTGTATTATCGTTCACCGAGGCAACAATCGTATTATAATGAATTCATATGTTGCTTGGAATGATAGGAATTTACCAGGAGTGCAGGGAAGAACCAGAAGAAAAGGTTACTGTTGTATTTCTTGTTGACCGTCAGGTAGCCGGCATAACTCTTAACGTTTTGGCCAGGCAACTCTCCAACTACACTTAATTTCCTGGCTGGAGCAAACAGACAAGAATAGATATCACATTGCCGATAGGACGAAACGATATAGACATCATCTACCTTCGTCAATGGCACCCTTCTCGAGGTAAGGAGTGAGAAAGAGAGGAGATCCGGGATCCACACCGTTCAGGCTACTGACATGATGTGACTTTCGGCAGAAAAACGACGAGCATCGGCGACTTTGGACTGGAACGTGAGCGCTCCACAGTAGTAACAGGACACCCACGGTCTCGATCCAAGCTCTGTCAAGTCCGTGCAAATGTTAAACGACACGCGTTGGTGTTGTAATGAAAGGATTTTAAAATATTGTTGAAATTCAATGATGTTAAAATGTGGGTTTAAAACTCACCTCATGTTTTTCTTTTCAACAAAACAGTCGAGTCAAAGTGGAGACAAAGTCACATGATCAAATCCGAAAGCACGTGATCGTTAAAGAACCACGTGATCGGCAATGTTTCTTTCCCGGAAATGTAAAAGTACTTGACACCAAATTTGGCTTTTATTTATGTTTCTTTGTATCACAGTATCTAAAGTTGCCCTTTTGACTCAAGCAGCCCTTTTTTTCTTTTATTTATTTATTTAATTATTTAATTAATTTTATTATTTATGTATTACATTTTTTATTTATTTTATTATTCATTTATTACATTGCTCTCGTTCCCTGTCGCTGATGGTGATTTGCAGCATGAGCCTCATGTGGTTGACAGACCAGAATCGGAATCATCTACATTCTCTTCCTGCTGCATCGGCAAATGATTGGAGGAGGACTTTTCCATCTAAACTGCAAGGAGCTGCTTTTTAACTTCATTGCGCCTGGGTCCTTCTGAAGAAATAAATGCATGCGTTGTGTCTTGGACACAATCATTTCATAATAGAAAAGTCTTTCACAGATTTATACTGTTTGTAACAAAAATCCAAATTAAAATACTTTGTTCAATGCTTGGAATCAAATCTTTGTGACATGATCAATTCCGCATTCCACTTATTTGATAGGGCCGGCACTTATTTGGTAGTTGTGAGCCCCAGTGACGTCATCAGATGCGATGCAAAACTAGGGCCACTAGATAGCGCAATTACCCCTTTTTAATTAGGTCGACCTGAAATGACATTTCAATTGGACTCGATATGAATAACTTAGTCCATGCGGACAATTGGGTCGTAAAGTAATCATTTTGTTTTTCCTAATTTGATGGATGTTTTTTTTTCTTTCCTGTGCAGCAAGTGCAACT
Source organism: Syngnathus leptorhynchus (assembly GCF_054491065.1). Taxonomy (NCBI): domain Eukaryota; kingdom Metazoa; phylum Chordata; class Actinopteri; order Syngnathiformes; family Syngnathidae; genus Syngnathus; species Syngnathus leptorhynchus. Next base: position 3,996,406 of record NC_141202.1, read on the forward strand.
TTCACTTTAAGAAGGCGCGTCCGAGCTTCTGCGGCGGCCAAGTGTGTTTATACACTGCGAGCCTCCTGGAGGGAGGCACATGGAGGCAGCAGGCTGCCTGCCGTACGTTTGCATCGGCAACCTGTAGACATGTGAGCCACGTTCGCTGGACCTTCTCGTGGTGGGGGAGGCGGTACGACGGTACGTGTCTCCCCTTAAGAAAAAAAAAAAAAAAAGCCTACATTTGTTCGTTTCTTGCGCCACTCATCGGCGACCGTGCGCGCTCTGAGGATTTAATCGGCTGGCTGCTCATTCATAGAATAAAGACTCCGTCCGGTCCGTTCCAGGCCGAGCGTCATGGAAGCACCGCCGGGTAGGAGTTTGCTGCTGCCTGGAGCGCACCTTGGCTGAGCGGCAGTGAAGGAGAGGAGAGGAGGGGACGAGATGGCAGCGTCGAGTAATTCAAGCCTCTCTGGTTCGTCCGTGTCATCTGGTAAGAGTTGAAATACACCGTCTCTCATTTGTCTTCCTTCTAAGCTGTTTTATTTGTGCATGCTGAATTGGGACCTCAACGCGCCATTGTTAATCACATTCATAGTTTCCCACTTGGTGATGATGGGCTGCAAGCAATGCTCATGTTTGGCAAGTGCACTTCATTTTGCCATGCTTGGAAGTTGTCTGGGGTTGTGAAAACCCCTAATAAGCCACACAATACAGTGAATTTGGAATGTTCTATCAAGTGCTTCGATATAAATATCATTTTGGAATAATTGAACCAAAATATTAGAAACACCAAAACCACTGTTTTGAGGTTGGAACGGAATAATTGCATTTCCATTCATTTCAATAGAAAACATGACCTCAGTTTACAAACGTTTCTGCAGCCGATGAATAGTGTACGTATATTGAAATAAACATTTTGGCCTGCGCCAGAGTCACGTTTTCCCAGTAGGTGGGACAATCCGTCATTGCCTGTTGACATAACTTGAGTTATAACATGTTTTAGGCAGCATTATTATTTATGCATGGGCCTCAGAAAGCTGATACATTTTTTTTTTTTTACTTTTCTTTTTTTTTTTTTACTCCTGCCTTGCTTACTTTAAGAGGAAACACTTTTCGTTTCGAGGGCTGTCATTACCACTCGGCGTAATTATCAGAGGTTACTAGCTGCATTGCCGCCAGCGATGGAGTGGTTGTCACAAGGGTATGATTATTTTCAAGTCGAGCTTTTTTGGCAGGCAGACTCAACATTTGAATAATCACCACGCGGCAAAATAAATCCTGGCTGGTGCTGTTTGCTGACCCAAATCAGGCCGTCTGTTCTGGCTGCAAAAGAAATGCGTGTTTGGCTCAGTCTCTCTTGCCAGCTCGTTGTGAGTACGCTTAAATAAAACGCGACACCTTGTCTCGGTCCAAACAAGAGCGCGATGCGATATGCACACAATAGACGCAGTCTTAGGTGAGCTGTTTATTTCAAACTGCAAAATCCCAAATCTTGTTGGCATAGATACAAACAGGAGCATGCACACGAGCAACAATGCTCCATTTCCCACATGGCTCTCAAGAGAGGAATGATGTGATGGAGTAAAGAGTTCTGTGGGCTTCAGGATGTGAATGACAACATGGTTTAAAAAAGATGGAATGAAATCGAAAGTGTTCTGCTCAACACCCCGCAGCACATGCTTCTGCTAAATACTAGTGTTCACCTCAAAAGTCTTTCCACTACTCACATTTTTCCTCCTTTCCCGTGAAACGGAATTTGTAGATGACCAGGATTTTACAGTTAGCACCGAGGCTATCGAAATGTGCCTGCTCTACTCAGGCAGGTCGTACCTGCCGGCTCGAATCGACATCGGGGCTTCGGTGCATTTTTTTTTTTTTGGACTTGGGTCATCATACAACAGATGGTCGCCCTACTGCTGAGATACACACACACACACACAATAGCTTGGTTGTTCTACAAAGCTCTTCTACAGCTAGGTAACAGTCACATGATTTTAGCAGCTTATAATATGAGAACTCTGCATCCGTGGAGGAAATGATAACGTTGAACCTTGCAGGATGACTGGACGCATTCCTCAGCTGCGTAGCTAATAACAAACATTCTGACCTTTTTGTACTATTTTGATTCGTCATATCTTGGTTGTTTTTTTTTTTTTTTTTATTAATCACATTCCTGGCATTGTGATGTCAAGTCTACTGTCAAATGACTGAAAGATTAATTTAGATATATATAAAGCAAAGTGTGGAGAGTCTCTGTCACCGCAGTTGCTCAATGGGCCAATGAATCATTGGAGCCTGGAAAATATTGACACTCTCTCCTCTCCCCTTTGTGCTAGTGTTTGTCTTTTTTTTTTTTTTTTTGAAAAACCTGAAAGATTTTGAAACTCGTATGAAATTTTTCACATTTTTCGAGATAGTGAAATTTAAATGTGTATAGTTGCACTTTACTGAGTCTATATTATACACCCGGTGGTCCCAAAAATGCAGGGATCTTATCTTCATTCATCAAATATGCTCTTTGCCACTTGAGTAAACATGATTATTATTTTAATGAGCGCATGTGACTGTAGAAGAACTCGTCGGCGATGCGTCTAATTGCTTTCAGGGTGGGGAGGGGGGGGGGGCTGGCCTCCAGCTGTGTCATCCGGCACGTGAAAATCCTTTTGATGTTTTGCCCATATTTGCATCATCATACACGTTGACATGTTGTGAGTCTAGAGGACTGTCGGCTTGATTCCGTGCTGCCGAATCGAAAGAAATCAGGAAATTAGATTCCAAGAATTACATTCAAAGAAAATATTTGGCAAGACAATCAGATGAAATCAAATTCTTTGAACATGCTGGAGTGGAATCCATTTTTTTTTTGGTCTGCAGAGTGCAACGCCTAGCCAACCACACAGGCAACATAACACGAGCTGATTAATTTCTTTATCGTGTAGATCAGGTTTGAGGAACCACGAATAGAACAAGGAAATTTTTATTTGGTTGGGCTGAAGAAAATGAACCCTCAAATGCACAGGCTAATTTTTCATACTTTGAAAAAGGGCTTTTATAAAACCTGAACTGGTGATGCTCTTCGACGTCGATATTATTCGACTGCTTCATCCACAGTAGCCACATCTAACAAGTAGTTACTAGTTGACACAATTTTAATCCCCCGAAGCGCTCAGGTGTGTTTTATTTCACCACTTCAAGCCTGAAGGGTGTGGTGGGCAAAGGAATGCATGTTGATATGATTCATGATGCACTTACTACTCTTAAACTGCTCTGTGTTGTTCAGTCAACAAACCTTAATGAAGGCTACCTTTAGCGCATTGCTAACAATTAAATGTCAAATCAGCTCCAAACTCAATTTTCAGACTAAATATCAGGTTAGAATAGGTTACAATAACATAAAATAGGCTTTGTGGGGATAAAACCCATCTTTGTTTTTGACGAACACTTTGACCTACTACGCTACTGTATTTTAATGTTGATTGAGAAAAATTGTGATATTTGGATAGCTAAATGTTTTTGAGGTGCTATTTGGTGATTTAAAAAAAATATATGAATAGGAGTTTATGCTTTTTATAATGTCATTTCCTCATACTAAATGTTGCGGGCTGGTGCAATAGATCCAATACAAGTTGGAATGTATCGATTGTCCTTGAGGCAAATAAAAAAAAAAAAAAAAACCGCTGATTTACACCGTTGAGAACGACACAGTGACCTGCTTCACTTTTTTCTGTTTTTACAGACCCTGAGGATTACCAACCACCAATATGGAAGTCGTACTGTGAGTATTAACGATTAACGATGAATTTGCCCTCGGTGTGGGAAGTGTATTTGTCATTTGTAAACCATCCACACGCTTTTCCAATATGTGGCGTGAATGGAAAAAACATTGATTTCAAACAAGGTTTCCTTTCTTCATGCTGAGCAACATGAAGTCGAATGTGAGTAAAATAGGTTACGCCATTTTCTCTTTGTGAAGAGGATGTGAAGATCGTCATAACGCCCACTTCTCCATCCAGTGTTTTATGCCTTGCGGGAGGAAATGGATCCACTCGTCCATATTTGATGCGACTCCAATCATTTTGAGTGGAGAGCAACACGAGGGCAAATGGAAACTGTGACACATTGTAGCAATTTGTTGCATTTGTTTTCCATATATTAAATGTCTGCATATTTTTCTAATCATTGTGTTTAGTCCCATCAGCATTTATTGTGTCAAAGGGATGGATGACGCCCAGATCTTAAGTCACTTTGACAAAAAACATGAAAATACACACAGTGAGGACGCTTGTTCCCTTCCAGCACAATTTTTTGTGACAAAAAGTGGGCTCGGCTTCACACGGGCTGCATTGATGGACCATTGCCGGAGCTAGGATTTTGTCCTGATATCTCTTGGGGTCTAAAAACCCCTCCAAAAAATATTTCTATTATAAACCCCAAATATTCTTCCCAAAATGCTAATAAATATTCATAATATGTTCTTTATTAGCCACAAGGGTAAATGTGGAAAAATATTACTAGGAAATCATAAAATACCCAAAGTCAATTAGCTAACCTGGGGGATCAAAGTATATTTTAGCAGGGGGGGGGGGGGGGGGGCAGTGCCCCTCACGGGTCCCCCTCTAGCTCCACCAATGTGGAAGCAACTTAGGTTGCTTTGTGCTAAAAGTTCTCAAGTAGAAATTTACTGAGGACTTCATTGTTGTTGTTCCCCCCCTCTCTTCGAGCTTTTACCCTTTTACAATGTCCGGGCCACACTTGGTGCTGCCTAGCAGCTTCTAATTTTGTATACCTCCTCTTAAATGTACATGGGCGACATTTTTTTTGGGTCCAATCTACTATTTTGAAGTAATTACAACTTGCACTGAATTGCACACGCACAGGCCTTAATTAAAGTCCACATATGTTTCTTTAACAGTGTACCAATTACAGCAGGAGGCCCCAAGACCGAAAAGGATCGTATGTCCTAAAGAGGTGAGTGAATATATAGCAACGGTCGGCAAATAGGGGCCCGCGGGACAATTTTGGCCCGCCATCTATTCTGTCTGGCCTGCGAGATGAAGTTAATACGATGGATTAAAAAAAAAAAAAAACATTTTTTCAACCCCATATTTATTTAAAAGAAAAAAAGGGCATACATTTGATGGGGTTGTTGTATGCCATACAATTTGTTTTGGCCCGCGTCCAAAAGTAATTGCCGACCCCTGGTATAAGGAAGAAATATTTCTATACTCACGTTTTTTTGGTTGACTGTCTTTTTTGTTTTACAGATGGAAAGCAGGCCAAAATATTACGGCAGAGAGTGAGTGTAAATCTAATCACTATACTAAAAATTTTTTTTTTAAATAAACCTAATATGTTTTAATTGGCTCCAGGTTCCATGGCATGATCTCTCGAGAGTATGCGGATGACCTTCTCAGGCCTGCTGATGGTTCCTACTTGATCAGGGAAAGCCAAAGACAGCCCGGGACGCACACATTGGCCTTAAGGTATCAAAGCTAACCGTGCGGCCAAGTCATCCAGCTCGCTTGTCTCACCTCGACTCAAACCATCCGTCTAGATTCGGGCCGCAGACGCTCAACTACAGGCTGTTCTACGATGGGAAGCACTTTGTCGCCGAGAAGAGGTTCGAGTCCGTTCACGACCTGGTCACGGACGCCCTCATCACACTCTACATCGAGACCAAGGCGGCCGAGTATATCGCTAAAATGACCGCAAATCCCATTTATGAGCATCTTGGCTACACTTCGCTGCTAAAAGACAAGATGGTGCACAGGCTGAGCCGCGGACACACACAATCCCGAAGAGTTACCTTTGTCAGGGATGAACAGGTGAGTGCATGGCTGTGTGGGAGTCGCCAAGTTACCATGTTATGTGATGAAGTCCTTGCGTGTGTGTATATCTGTGATCTGGGCGTTTGAACAGATCCGGAGTGATACTGTGATTTGAATCAACTTTCGCCCTACATTTTTACAGTGGCACAAAAGTGGTTTTAGAGGACGAGTTGTCCTGGGAGTTAAGTGCACATTATCAGATAGCTGCCTGCGGGTGTGTGTTGCCATGCTTCATTGCTTTCCCTGAAAGGTAATGATGACCGAATAGTCGGGGGCCTTTGCTCTCTGTGGCATGCGTATGAACCGCGCTGAAACAAAAAGCGCATTGTTTTCCACGGATAGTTTCGTAATGGTTTGTGAATGTCTTCTGAGGAACAAGGTTGCGTTCCTTCTCCCTGGAAGAGATTTTGCAATCCGTTCACTAGGGGGCAATCTTTATGTGTGGGCTCTAATGTTTTTTTTTTTTTATTCAAACAAATGAATGACATTTAAAGAATATTATCCATAGTGAGTAATTTGGTGACACGTGACAACTCTGAACGTGAGCATCAGCTGTGCTATCGGCATCGGTCATCGCTTTGCTTTTCTGTAACCTGACACCCAAGACATGAATACAGCTAATGGCCATCGATCAACATGTCATCAATTGATTTAAAATACCTCGGTGTGTTCATTTTAGAATACCCGACCAACAATCATCAATGGTCGTTTGAGTCACAGCAATGTTTGATGTCCTGAAAGTCGTCTTGTGTACATTTCAAATATCTCTGCAGGTCTTTTTGATATATATATATTTTTTCAAACTGCATATAATGATCTGAGCTGTCCGGAGATGTTTGCACCATTTTTTTTTTTTTTTTTTTTGCTTGATTAGATTTACCCAAAAAGCACAGCTCACCGCTGATGGCTTAAATGTGGAAAAGTCTTTTTGACCTTCATGTTTACCGTTCGTACAGCCGCGCCCTGAGGCTTCCCTTACACAGTGGCTTCACTGTATGGCACGTATTTACCCTTCTAATGCGTGGCTGTGGACTCACGGTGCAACCAAAATGCTTCCCGGGGGCTGAAAAAGGGAACTCGGCCTGTAGGTTTATCTCCTCAGTTAAATTCCTTTTGCATGCTGAATGTGGTCAGACGTCTGCCACATTCCTCCTGATCCTCACCACTCTGACTGGCTGAGGTGCCGGTCAGGCTGGTCTGGTTACTTTCCCCTGGAATGATCCTCACAGTAATGTCTCTGTTGTTTGTACAGATAATAACCTGCTGTGTCAGTAAATACCCTCCTCGTTTGAAAAATTCTTTATTTCGACTAACTTTGGACTCACACGAGTCCACTTTGTGCCCTCACAAAGACTCGGAATAAAAGGAGTCAAGGCAGTCCAAAAGAAAGCTGAGCTTGTTGTGGGTGACCACCTTTTGTCCTTTTCTTCTATGTCTTTTCTTTGGCCAGACAAGAGGCCATCTGCCCCGTAGACAAAGCTCAATCGTGCCCCCGCCCCTCCCTTCTTGAGGCTAAAATATCCAGAGTGATATATTTCATCTGTCCCTTCTGACTTGTATGCTAAATTGTATCCTCTGGTATGTGTAGGTCTTCTCAAAGAATGTTACCCTCAGTGACAGCTGCCATGTTAGTCTTTGCAGCGATGCTTTAACTTTTAAGTATCAGGACAAAAAGGAAAGAAAATTCTAAAGTCAATTTTGAAAATTGAAACTCCAGTTCAGTGTGCTTCCAAAAGATTAGCTACTACAAGTGTGTTTTGCTTTTGATTTAATAAGCTATTTGTTTGGAAATTAAATTCAACATTAAATTAATTAATAATCATTTATATATAATCAATATAAATAATAATGAATACATTAAATGACATGTCAACCAATGCTAATCAACAATTGTGTTTGACTCAAAAGGTTCTCCTGTGCAAAATAATTGAACTGTTCACGCGTTTCTTTCTTTCTTTGTGTTGTGTAAATTGCGTTGTTTTTGTTCTCTCGTGTTGACTAGTCATGGAATGATAATAAGGGCAGTTGACAGGCTTGCTTACTTGCACAAATTCAACTCGACCTTAGCAACAGCCCCCCCACTGCTAAACCACCGTATGGCAAAATGAGCTTCCTTTGCTCTTTTACATGGATTTGAGCACTCTCGGATTATTTCCTATATCTGGATTATGGCAGTAATCCTCCCCCCTCCCCGAATTCTGTCTCTTCTTGTGACTGATGGAAATTGTTTGCTACTGTTTCCGGAAGACTCGTGTGTTAGGGTGGGGAATTCCACCAGCTATCTAACAAAACGAGAGGTCATGATCTTCTTCAGAAGCTCCTCATCCAATAATCTCGGGTTCTGTTTTGTGACACATTTAGGAAGCCCGAGTGCTTGGCTCTCTCTACGTGCTGCTGGCATTTTTGAATCTGCAGCTAAGTGGAGTGGAGTGTGTCCGGAAGGCAGTAGGCTAATGTGAGAGTGCTCTGTGATATAAAGAGGGCGTCTGCACTATTGATCCCGCTTTACAGAGCTGTTGAGCTGTGTGAAACAGTCCTGACAGCAACCCCCCCCCCCCCCCTCCTCCTCCTCTTCCCCTCCCACAGCCCCTCCCCATCATAGAGCCTGTTCTCTCTCTCTCTAGCTCTTTTCTGGGCGTGTGAAAGAGGGCCATTGTGCGAGGCACACTCCAACCCTCAGGCCACCCAAACGCCCGTCTTGTCCCTCGTCTCCCCTTTCCCCGTCGAAGCCAGAAGTGAAGCCATCAGTTGCCTTCTAAACTAAGAGGGGAGCGGATTAGCCGGCTGGCACCCTTTTGCATCTTCCTCCGGAAGAGATGGAGGGTCCGTGGGAACAGTCCAGTACGGAGGCCGAAAATAACCGAGGAGGTTTAGCGGGGGAGCTGACCAACCATAAAGCTAAAAGACAAGAGCGGAAGCGACAGGAACTTTTAGCTTTTGCGCTGGGAGTCAAACTTGGGAGCAAAGGGACACTTTTGTGGAAGCCTCTAAAACTGTTGGCCTCCTGTCCGCAGATTTCGTCCTCTCTGGTGAGACAGAGCGCATTGAAAGACACTACAGAGAAGCAGTGCTCCTATGAGAAGATCCATAACTTCAAGGTGAGATGGTTTTATTTTTGTGTGTGTACATTTATCGTTTTACATTTGTGTTGTTTTGATGGGAGCACACACAGCTAATCTCCATGCGTAAATAATGAACGCTGGCGAGCACAGCGGAACGCATTGATTATTGATTTTAAACTCTTTGTTTTAGTCTATTGACTCCAAATAAAGTAATGGTTCATTTTATGTCTTGTAAGCACTGTAGACAGTTTTGAGTTCATTTTTGAGAATATATATATATTAAGTTTCATTTGGCTTTGAAAAGAGAACAAAAAACAAATCCCCCAGCACCTGCTATATGTTCATTTTAGTCTTTCCATATTTGGAAGGTGTGTGTTTTGACTGCACACAGGTGTCATCATGTTTTGGGATGCACAAACATGACTTGCACATTTGCATGTATTTGATTGCCTAGCAGCAGATGCTAGACACATAATCGGAAATCCTTTAATCTGCCAGCCCACTGAGGGTCCCCCATCCCAAAGTAAGCTCTGTGTTGCCCATCAAAAGGATTCTTCTCCAACTTGGAAACGAAGGTGCAATGCTCAACTATGGGTTTGTAATGGTGTCGTTGTCCACTTGCAGGTACACACCTTTCGAGGCCCACACTGGTGTGAGTACTGCGCCAACTTCATGTGGGGTCTGATAGCCCAAGGTGTCCGCTGCTCAGGTAACTCCATAGCGGAGCATTCACTCACTAGACAAAGAATTTCTTGTCGGTCACAAGGCATACGTGAAACCCAACTCCGAGTTAAGTTGTGAATTGCAAATTCTTATCAACACATATATAATTGAATACATTTGAACATTTATTTTATAAATATTATTTATTTATTTTATTATATAAATATATATATTTATTTTTTTTGGTGTGTGCTCTAATATTCACTTATTTTGAATGTAATGCTTTCCCAAAAAGCTCTGATGGGAGCATGTTTACCTCTGAGTTACATCATCCTTCCTTTTAGAAACACTCTGAGCAAACACTGGGGCCCCATTTTGATGCCCAACGCAATTCCACCGCGTGGGTGGAGTTTTCTTTTTTTGGGTGTATTATTGAGCTTCACGCAAGCAAACAGAAACAGGCGTTTGCGCCGTTGTGGGAGTGATCACATCAGACTAGCTTCCCGATCAATGAAAACATCTCTTCTTATTCCCTTTAAATCCAATTAAAAATATAAATGACTTATATATGTGTGAAAGGTTATAGACAGGTCAAATGTAACTAAATATAAGCCATCCATCACAAGATTTCCCTTTTGGAACACAGACACAAATCAAGACCTGGCAGCTTTTCCCCAAAAACACAGTGTTTGTTGTTAACGCATTTTCCACGCCGCTAAGCCGGAGGCTTACCCTGCACCATAAGAACTCGTGCTTTTGAAAGCAGAAGGAACATCTGTGCTCTCTCTCAATCCATTTTTAACCCGGATACCTCGCTACGAGGAGACGAGACACCATTTCGATCCCAAATCTGTCGTCGGACATTTTAGACACACTTTGCTCGTAACTCTTAACGACTTCCTGTTGTCGTTATCTCATATTTGCGCAGTGAAGCAAGCGAGAGCTTTCACTTGCTCTTAAGCCGCTGTGTTTGGGTTATCGCGGCTTCCGAGGCTGATGGCCCTTTCGTTATCTCACCCACCCGTAGATTGCGGGCTGAACGTACACAAGCAGTGCTCCAAACTGGTTCCAAGCGACTGCCAACCGGATCTACGGCGGATAAAGAAAGTATTCAGCTGTGATCTCACCACGCTGGTCAAGGCCCATAACACCCCGAGGCCAATGGTGGTGGATCTCTGCATTCGAGAGATTGAACTCCGAGGTACGATGGCGGAGGCGGTATTCCCACGTGCTGCACAGCTTGACGACGTTTGTGTTGCAGGTATGAAATCGGAAGGTTTGTACAGAGTGTCCGGTTTTTCGGAGCACATCGAGGACGTGAGACTCGCCTTTGACCGAGGTTTGGCATCTTCGTATCATTTTGAATAAGCTGACTGAATGATATGTTCCCATGAGTGAAAAAAAAAAACATTCTTAAAAGCTTACTGTCTTGAAATTTGGTGAGAATATTTTACAGCGGAAAACTACAAATATTGTTTGCATTCTCGTCAACAGAAGGTGAAAAGGCCGACATCAGTGCCAGTGCCTATGCAGACATCAACATCATTGCTGGTGCTCTGAAGCTCTACTTGAGAGACCTCCCCATCCCTGTCATTACGTTTGACTTGTACCCCAAATTCATTCAAGCTGCAAGTAAGGACTCCTCGTTTCATCGCTTGGATTTTTTTTAACTTGTTACTCATTTCAATCATTATTTTTGCAGAAATTCCAAATGCTGAATGCAGACTAGAGGCCGTCCACGAGGGTTTGCTGCAGCTTCCCCCGGCTCACTATGAGACTTTACGCTACCTGATGGCTCACCTTAAAAGGTGAGGCACAAAAGATATTGCCTACAAACACAATGCAAAAAGATAAGCGCTGGTCAAACACTCAAATATCACCATAAACCTTTTTAGGGTTTTTTTTTTTGTAAAAATTGACTGTCAAACACTGAAATATCACCATAATTTTTGTTGTTGTAAAAATTGACTTTAAAAGTCAAACACACAAATGTCACCATAAAAAAAATTCTTTTTGATAAAATTAATAAAACAAATGACTTTTTCAATCAATTTTATATATATATTTATTTTTTGTAGAAATTACAATTCCCTCATAGAACTATTGTAAAACTACACATCTGTTTAAAAAGCCTGACAGGGTATTTGCAGGATCACTGCCATCTAGTGGCGTTTTGTAGGTACTGCTGGAACTAATGTCATCTACACCCCCTGTTTTCTGACATATTTTTAAGCCAAGGCACATAGAAAAAGCTTAAAACACGTCACGAGACAAATATGTCGCTGCCATAGAGAGATGAACATGAGAATTGCTCCACTCGAACCTTTCCAAAACTTGTCTCTGTCACATCCAGGGTAACAACCTTCGAAAAGGACAATCTCATGACTTCTGAGAACTTGGGCATCGTCTTTGGTCCCACTCTGATGCAGCCCCCGGAGCAGAACGCTCTGACCACGCTGAACGACATGAGGCAGCAGAAGCTTGTCGTGCAACTCATGATCGAGAACGAAGATGTCTTATTCTAGCTGTCGGGACCAGGGATGCTTATTTATTCTGACTACCAGAGGAAATCCAAGCCAGCTTTGAGGAGAGTCAATCACGATGCTCTTGAGGAGCCTCCTTTCACGCATGACTCTTTTCGGTGTTGACATTGTCTCGTTTCTATCGATCACGGAGCAGCCAAGACCGTCAGGTAGGAGATGTTTACAAGCCGCAGCCATCGCTCCCTTTTTATTTGAAGAGTGCCCCGCTACCCTCCCGTGTGCAGTCTGTGAACGTGTGAATTACGAGTGAACTTTCCCACGCGTGCAATTCCTGGATCAGTTGTGGGAATGTCATCCGAGTTTTTATGGAAAACAACACAACCCCCGTGGTAGGTGAAGAAGATGAGACAATTGGTCAATTCATGAAGCACTTTTTTTCCCAACGTGTGTACAGATTTGTTTTGTAAAGATGTTTATTTTTGTCTTTTTACTCTGAATCCCATTGTTTTGTCACAGTAATATATATATCTATATATATATATATACGGTTGGGAATGATGCATGTTTAGTTGGTGTCTGGATACAAAAGAGTTGAGAAAATAAAAAAAGCTGTGTTCAAAGTCCCTCAGCAAATATTGTAGGTGAGCTCGATTGAGAATTTTAACATCGTCCAGAATGACTGTCGTAAATTGCTCAGCGTGATTGCACATTGAATGAACTCACTACATTTAGTTTTCCATTAAGGTTGTTTGACTGTGCTCGTTTTAGATGTCCACTGCCAAGTGTAATTTAAGAGAGTGAAGGCCTTCAAACTTTTACTAAAAAATTAATAATAGTTCACGCTTCGTGGAACGAATCTGGATGTGATTATATTGGGCTTTTAAACATTAGAGGAACTAATGGCGAGAAAATACCAAGTGCCAGCCCAATGCAATAACAGATTGTCAGGTACAATTGTGCCCTCTAGCGCCCAAACACTGAATAACATCATTCAGGTTGACCGCGAACTCAAAATACTCGGTAAATATTTTGTTTATTCCCTGAAAAAAACCCTAACTTTCATTTTAAATATATTTGCGATGATATTTTCAGTGCGGTTGACTGAATATAATCCACAAAAAGAGGTAAACAACCCAAGTTCGGATGTAAGACAGTCCATTAAAAAGCAGATGAAATGTGTCCTTCACAATTCATCGTGTCTATAAGTGAATTCTCGAGTTGATATGAAGCCATCTTTATCCTCATCCTCGTATCTGAAGATATCGTCCACCATCGCGTCGTTCTGTGAGTCGTTTGGCGTGTGGCCATGTTTCTTAAACTCATTCTCCAGGTACTCTTTTACCTGTGAAGTACACAGTGACAATTACTGCCGCATGAGGGCGCACTCACACAGGTAAAATCACTTTGCATCACCGCACCTTGACTTTGTGGCTTAAATCAATTGTTTCTGAATATTCTATTATCAAAAGAGGCATTCGTGCATAGAAAAAAAAACCGATAAATATGAAAGCATGGTAAATAATAGCAAAAAAAATATTCCAAATATGTTCATAGAGTTTCCCAGAAAAAAATAAATACAATATAAGATTACAGATAGTTTTTTTTCATGGGTGGATTTTCACAATGCTCCTTTGAGGTGAGAGTTCACAAAAGAGTCACACTATTAGGTCAAATAGAAAACAAACATTTCACACCTCCTCCCGAGAAAGCTTCCAGTCATCATTGAGATCCATCTCACGGAAGGAATCGTGCGACCTCGGTCCATTGCGGAGATCGACGAGCTCAATGTCAAAAAGCAGAGTGCTGCTCGGAGGAATCTTGCCTGCAACCAAACAATAATTGATATACCTCTTTCTTTTCTGTATGCATTTTTTTTTTGAACATACCTCTCCCTTCTTTCCCATAGGCCAGAGATGGAGGGACGATGAGTTTCCGACGTTCTCCTACGCACATTTTCTGCAGACCCTTGTCCCAGCCCAAGATGACCTCTCGGTTCCCGAGGGTGAACCACACTGGATTTTTATCACCTTCAAGGCGGCTGCAAGTTATTTTAGAATACAGTCGCACAATATTTAACCCTCATGTGGAATGATGCATGCATGAGATTGATGACAAGGTGGAGCAGTATAGAACATTAAACAACATTATTGAGTTAAACATCAATTCAAGACATTACCTTGAGTGAAACATGGTGCCGTTGCTGTCCAAGTATCCCTCATAATGTACAAGAAGCATATCTCCATATTTTGCCTTGCGCTGACATAGGAGAGGTTGATGGAGAACTTCAATTTGGACTTCAGGGTCGGGTAGTTTGCCTCCAAAGGCTAACATAACTAAGGATAATACCGAGCAAATGGAAAATAATAACATCGTGTTGAGAAAAAAAAAGCTATAGTGCGACCTCGCGAGGTTTGCAAATGAGTTCCTTAAATCACATTTAAAAAAAATTGACACTGCAGTTAGTGTTTTTAGTTAACTACGTGGCACCAAACTTCATGAAAGATCGCCACTGTTCAACAATTCGCCCTCCTCTAACTCTTATTGGTATATTTACCTAAGTACCGCCCTCTATCTAAACTCTATCATTTCATTGGTTCTTTTTTACGTCATTCATTTAAATCCACACCCACCCTACGCAAATCCTCTGACGATAAGGCAGAGCGGCCGCTTTGAGACGTATTCGAGAAAAAGTTTACGTACTTTTCCCAACGTAGACGCCGTGGACTGTATGCTGTGTGTTTACTGTACTACGCAAATCTCACTTGGGGGGCAGATGCGGTGGCTGCAGTCAGCTGTGCGCCTAATCTTATCATGACAAACAAGTAATGAATGGCAAAAAATACCTCAACGATGGAGGGAATACTATATAAATGGACTAATTACATCAGCGGTACGTTTTCCTAGCATAATGTTGATGTTCTAGCTGTAATCGCCATGAAAGCTAGCTAGCATGACAACGTCACCGAGTTTGTGATAACATAAAGAAAAAAGGCAGCGGGCAAGCTAACGTATGCTAAACGCGTCAGTTTCTTGCTAGTGTGTTCCACCTGAATTAATAAGTGATTTGTACAAACTGACCGTAATCGATCATTTCATAATTGTGATCATTCTTCTTCATCGTGTGCAAGATGAATAGATGTGTCACTTGAGTCAAACTTTTCAAATACCCAGGGTTACATCATCTTCTGTAATTGTTAGCTTTGCCAACGTAGAAAATGACGTCACTTTTAATGTGTATGTATTTTCAAATCATTTCCAGGATGGCAACCTCGATGGTTTGTGCTTGAC
Source organism: Syngnathus leptorhynchus (assembly GCF_054491065.1). Classification (NCBI taxonomy): domain Eukaryota; kingdom Metazoa; phylum Chordata; class Actinopteri; order Syngnathiformes; family Syngnathidae; genus Syngnathus; species Syngnathus leptorhynchus. Next base: position 4,011,712 of record NC_141202.1, read on the forward strand.
GGGGGAACTTTGTCCTATTATGATTCTCAAGAGGATGCTTGGAAAGGCTGCAAGGGGAGCATTAAAATCTCGGTTTGTGAAATTCAAGGTTTGTGCATCTAACCATTTTTGAGACATTTTAAAAAAATGGCATGCAAAAAAAAAAAAAAAAGTGACAGTCTGCTTGAACCTGTTGATGCATCTTGACTGTTAGTTCATTCGTCTGACTCTACACGGCTTGATCTGACAATACCTGGAGAGCAGTACTTCTACCTGAGAGCCATCAATGCAGCAGAGAGGCAAAAATGGCTTGTTGCTCTGGGAACAGCAAAAGCTTGCCTGACAGACAACCGAACAAAAAGAGAGAAGGGTAAATGGCTCATCATAAAATTGAGAAGTTAACCGAGCTGCTGCTTTCATCGCCAAAGAATGATTTGTTTTGATATCTCTTTGCAGAACTCCAAGAGAACACGGAAGCACTAAAGACAAAAATGTCCGAGCTCAGGTTGTACTGTGACCTTCTTCTTCAACAAGTGAACAAAATCAAGGACGATGACGGCGAGCTTGGTGGCGCAACAGAAGTAAGCAACGCCGAATGGATATTTAAAAAAAAAATGTAAACAAGCCGGTCTCTGTGTGGTATACTACTTTGTCTTCTTAATTTAACACACATTTCCAGTTATAAGAGGGTGTGTACACTTGTGCAACCTCGTTATCAATGGTTTATTTTCACTGAGTTGTACATGTTTTTTTTAATTATTCTATTATTATTTATATATATGATATTTTTAAGGCGGTTTTGTTGTATTTGCTGTAGTTCAAGTCTATGTCTCAATTGTCATTCCAGAGCGGCATCGAAACGGGCGACATGGTGAAATCCACGTGCAGCACATTCCTCAAGACCCTCGAGGAGTGCATGCAGATCGCCAATCGCACTTTCACCCCAGATGCGTCCAAGCAGAGCCCGCCGGCGTCTCCTCCCGTCGCCGCCATCAAGCCGCAGAAGGTGCGTTTGTTTTGCCGCCCGATACGCTCAAACGTGACGGCCCTTTCACACTTTTTTCCAGATGAAGCCCGTCAATCAGGTGAATCGGCGCCTCGGAGAAAAGTAAGTACCGCGAAGCGTCGTGTTACGTAAGCATTAAATGTTTACATTTCAAATATACCTCAGGTGGAGAGAGTCAGAAACAGAGGTGATGTCACATGACACCCGCAGCCTGGACTCCGGCGCCGATGAACCAGACGGACCAGAAGGACAACCTTTCCCTCCAAGTACGTCCAAGTAGTTTCCTTCCTGTACACGGGAGGCGGGGTCGACTGAAAATGACATCACAGTTGCTCGGGGACTCAGGTCACAAGTGATATCTGAGTTTGGTCATGTGACCTTTGAGCCATGATTGGTTGCGACCTAAGCCCCCCTCCTCCAGGGAAACTGTGATGTCAATTTTAGTCAACAATCAAAAATATTTTTCCATCTTTCCCGTGTACCCACGCAGACGTGCACGCCGCCAACGGCGACGGCCGGCTCCTGGATCGAGGCGATCCTCTTCCTCCTGCATCCCATAATACCGCTCAAGCTAAAGACTCAGCAGAAGAACAGGAAGAAAAGGAGACTCGTGAAAGAGACCAAAGCGTGGAAAGCGGCGGAGAAGAACCTCAGAAGGAAACACTACCTGATGGAGATGAGGAGGTTGACTGTGAAGAAGAGATTTTCAAGGATTCCACTGAGAATGAGGAAGTGGAGACTTTTTTCACCACAATGAGTCACAGGTATGAACCCATGTGATGCATTTTTTTAAGTTTCACTGTCTTCTGAAGAAGCAAGTCACTAGTATGAGATTTAATAGTGTCGAGCGTTTCATTTGACTCCTCTGTTGTCGTCTTTATTTTCTCACTCTTTCTGACTGTTAGCCAACAAAGTGTGAATCTCTATTTATTTTCCTGTATTGTTTTTTTTCCCCCCCCCTTCTGTTTGCTCCAATAAAGTGGATGATGTGTTTACTATGGTCCTGTCTGAATCTGTTATCCTCCTTTTTTGTTTTTTAGATTTAGTGATATAAAGCTGGATGAGGACAATGGCATCCCCACGCAAGAGTTTTTGGACTCATGCTATGCAATAGTGCCTGTATTAGGTAGGCCAGTCATGTCGTCCTCATTTGTTGAGGAAAAAAAAAAAAAGCCGCCGACAAGCCTTGGCCTTTCTTTTCTTTTCATGCCATCACTGCTCGCTCTGTCCTTCACGAGTTCTAAATGCTTTCTGTCTGGCCTTCATACTTTTACAGTCAACTCAAATGCATGCTCAGTTTGAAGGGGAATTCTTCAATATTTAATTACCTTTATGGGATTAAGAAGTTTCCACTTTTAAAAAAAAAAAATTGTGTTGTTTCTCATTTTATTGGCCATATATCAATGATTGCTCATTTATGATTTTTTTTATTTATTATTTATAATTATTTATATTTTTATTATATATAATATTTTGTGCTTTATTTATTTATGTATTTATTTATTTATTTAGATCATTTTTAATGCTGACTTTATTCCTGAAATATTTTATCTGTCTCTCATGACTGGACAAAGGACAAAAAAAACTAATTTTTTGTGCTCTCTCAGACAAACTTGGCCCCACTGTCTTTGCTCCAGTCAAAATGGACTTTGTGGGAAACATCAAGGTCAGTCGACATGAAGCTCCAAACAAATACATGAAAGCGATTCAAAGGTTTTCATTTCCTACTCGTAGAAGATCAATCAGAAGCTAATGTCGGACCCGGACAGCTTCCCCACCCTGCAGTCCATCGTTCTGCACGAAGTTGACGCCCAGGTGGCCCAGGTGCGCAACTCGGCCACCGAGGCTCTGCTCTGGCTCAGGCGTGGCCTCAAGTTCCTCAAGGAGTTCCTGATGCGGGTCAACGCGGGCGAACAAGACATCCACGGAGCACTCAGTCAGTTAACACCTCACCGAGTCTCGTCGATTCAAATAAGTTTATATTTGAAAGTATCCTCTTCTTCAGATCACGCTTACGGCAAGACTCTTCGCCAATATCACGGATGGGTGGTCCGAGGAGTCTTTGCGGTGAGTCACGAATCACAGATGAAAAGTGCTTCAGTTCCTCACTTTTTTTTTTGTTTTCTTCTTAGTTGGCCCTGCGAGCCGCTCCGTCCTATCAGAATTTCACGGCCGCCTTGGTGACGACAGAAGGCGACGAGCTGAAGAGCGGCTTCATCAGCGGCATGCACAGAGATCTCGACGTCTACCTGCCCGCCATGGACAGTTTACTGGCCATCCTGGACGCCCTCTATGAGGAGTATAACCTGGAGTCCGACGAGGTGGTCTAAAAGGTGACGCATTTGAAGACTGAGTCTGCACTGAGGAGCTTTCAGCATCAACAATGAAGTGTAGTTTTTAAGTATAGTCTTTAAAAAAAAAAAATCCATACAAACACTACAAGCTTGATTTCTAAGCTTGAAATGAAAAGTTTGAATGTACATGGAAACAAAATCAATGTCAGTGTTTTTATTATAAACTAACTAGGTGATTTTCGCCTAGTTGACTTTTTATTATTCTAACTTGCCAACGCCGCACTGTGTTTAGTGATGAAAGTCAGTATTTTCTTGACTCTTAAGAGGGACCATGGAGGAAGGACACTGGAGAACTAAATAAATATTCATGTAGAGCGTGGCTAGAAACACTCAACAAGCCAATGCATAATATGCATTTTTTGAAGTTTATTTATTTTGTCTTAAGTTATAAATATGTCATGAATATCATCTCATCTGAAGAGTTACAGTAACTTGAATGAATTGACTCAATAAACCTGTTTCATGTCGCGGAAGAAAATGTGCTGATCTCATCCGTCCATATACGATGTCATCATACTACTGTGCTAACTTATTACTTAGAAACCAGTCAAACCTTTTTAAGACCTTGTTACAATTGTTTTTTTGTTTTTTTTTAATGCCTACAATAAACTTCCACAAATCAAAATATAGTTGTGGATATGTGCAAATGTTAATCACGTAAATTATATATATAAGTACTTGATTGCTTTTTTTTTTGTACCTATAGAAATATTTGATATGTATTCAATAAACATAATTGAGTTATCTTGTGTCCAAGCTTTGTTAAAACCTTTTGCCAACATAAATGCAACGTTGCCCATGAGTGCATTTAAGAGTTTCAAATAGCATTAAAAGTTTTTTTTTACACAAGGCATGCGGCTCAGCTTGTCTGTTGCATTTCCTTGTCCTGAAAAAGAAACTTCACTTCTGATTTAGATGAAACTGTCAATGTGGTAATGCAGTTACACGCTTGCCACACCGGCCTGTAGCTGAATGGCAGACCTGCATCAGCATCTCCTGACGTGATGATCGCTTTCAAACCCTAATTTGAAATTCTTTAGTTTGAAACGCTAAAGCAGGAATGTTGAACTCCAGTCCTCAGGGGCCGCGTTCCAATATGTTTTCCAAGATTCCCTCGTTAAGTGCACCTGCGAAAAAAGTTTGGCTCCTACAGAAGGTGAAAATGAACCAAACTTTTCACGCAGGTGTGTTTAACGAGGGTAACTTCAAAAACATATTGGAACGCGGCCCTCCGAGGACTGGAGTTCAACACCCCTGCCCTAAAGCCAAACACTAACCTTACTTCAAAACTCAAATTTAAAGACTAATTGATTAAAGTTTGAAATCTTCATTTGAAACACTAACCATAGTTAAAAAAAAAACTCTAAAACTAGTTTAAAACTCTACATTAAAACCCTACTTTTGAATTCTCTTGTCCAACTAGTCACCATTTTACAATTGCAATTCTCAAACAAGGAGCTGAACAACTTGAAAATCTGATTTTTGAAAATATAAAGTGTCCAGTCAACACAAGCAGAATAATCATAAAATAATTGATAATAATAATAATAATAAATAAAATGAATTAAATGATTTTTTTTTCAAAAAATAAATAAATAAAATGACAAAAATAAATAAATAAAATGAAATAAATGAATATAAATTCTTTCAAAGTGCAAGACAAAAAAACCAGCTTGATATATTTTTGAAGTTTGACTTTTATTATATTTTCTGAACATCCGTATAAATCATATCAGAGTAACAACACATAACGATTGTTCACTATCCCAGTCAGAGCGCATACTACACTTCATAATAAAGCCTTACATGCTTGTTGTGTTGTGCACATTACATTATAGGACAAAGCTAACAATTAGCCACGGGCGGGAACATTCAGAGCACAGTGTGGTTTCAACTTAATACATTGTGTCACATGACTACCATACTCTTAAGACACTTGCTAATGCCGATGAAAGTTACACCTGTAATGATCACATGAGTACGTGCATACGCAGACACAACATTGTAACAGTCTTGTTTGTATGTTTTACAAGGAGTGAGGACATGTCTCCTTTGGTAAAGGGGGTAGCTTATGAACAGAGGAAGCTTATGCCGACTAATTCCTTTCTTTAGGTCTACACACGCTCGCGTGACTGTAAGACACAAAGACTGGATAACGAGGTAATAGAGTAAAATACAGTAAGGAACCATAGAACAGTTTCATTGCCTATTTAGCAGCTACGGACTATTCCAGCCTCGCCTGTACGCTCAGTTTAAGGACATAACAGTTTCAAGCCTTCACATGTAGAAGTATAGTACGTACAGTAATCTCTCACTATATCGCAGGGTTTTTTTTTTTTTTTTTGGGTTAGACAGCTTTTTTTTTTTCTTTTACGATGTCTTCAAAAGTAGGTTTGAATAAGTTTCAGTGTCATCGTTTTTTTTTTTGTGTCATATTTGTTAAAACTGGTAGTATGACCTGACAGGAGGAAATGATCTGTAGGAAACATGTCATTAATTTGATTGGCATGAAAGTACCGCGCCAGAGGAAAAACAACCAATCAGAGACAGCCCCGTGGCCTGGCGTTGACCTTTGACCTTGTTGGCCCAGAAGAGCACCTTACTCGCAATGAAAGTGAAACAATGAACATTTCCAGGATGAAGTTTTAACTGGTGGGGTGTGCCCGTAATGAGTGTGCTCAAGGACATACAGTAATGACAAATGATTGACACCTCAGTCACGCCTTTTGTCTTGATTTCCTCAAGTGTGGCGGAATGCCGTAAATTAAAGGCACGGGACGGTGCCTCAAAAGATGTTTTTTTTAATGGACAAATTATTTTAATCCTGGAGTCAGACTGACTGCTTTGACAAATATGACAGGGTTTTTTTTTATTTTTTTTTTATCGCAAATTAAATTAATTTTCATGAGGTGTGCTGTTGGAAAATGTCAAATTTTTTTCCAGAAAAACAATCTAATTTATTTCAAAAAGCAATCAATTTTTGTTCATATATTTGTCAACAATGTCAAGCGATAGGCAGAACAAATAAACATTGCTGAAGGTACAATTAACTTGTGTGCCAATCGAATCATAACTATGTGTTCAACAAAACCAGATTTTATTTTTTGAGCAAAGTCAATTTGTTTAAATGAGCTCATTATTATCAGCATGTTAAAATACATTAATGTTGTTATTTATTCATTTATTTTTGGCTAAGTTTCCTGTGTGCCTCTAACAAACCAAAATGGATACTTGTGAGAGTTTATGCGACCTGCTTGTACCTGAGCATTGTTTTTTTTTTTTTTTTTTTGGATATGTGACCAAATGTGTGTGTTGAGTAAAGAAGCACCACCTGTGTCGCCGGTGCGGTGTGTAACAGTCTCGTTGGAATATGAATTGAACTGACTTTACGTCCCTGCTTATGTTGATGTGATCTTAAGAGTACAAAGTTAAAACCAGTAAGAGGTGAAGTGATTACATGCTTGATGATGGGCCAGCCTCATGCAAATGCTACTGCACTGGCACGATACCTGAGGGCCTGGGCCCGGTTCTGGAAGCTCCTACTTACTCTCTTTTGTGTGTGTCTTTTTTTTTTTTTTCTCTTTCGATACTAACTGGGTGAAAATGATGTCGCCCCTGGCAAAGTCTCTCTCTCAGCACGACTGGCGTGCATCTTTGCTGGATTGGTGTCCATGGAGGCGTGATGAGGATGCCGGGTTTAAATCCGGCTAGTTAAGACGGAGAGCGGCTGTCTCGCTGTTTCCGACGTGTGGGTGAAAAAGTTTCCCCTCCGCATATGGAAGCCACGCTCCGAGGGATTCAATGCGGCAGCGGTACACGGGGATATTATCTATATGCTTCGGGGGGGTCATCTGCTACGTCTTCCATGTCTTTGTTCTTTTTTTGTTTGGCATGAAAAGTATATTCCCAGTTTGTGTCCCACGTAGAAGGATCCGGACGCAAATGTGGAGCGTTCCACTCAGGTGAAGTATTTGCAGTTTGTGGAATCGATAGCGCAGTACGACGTGCATTTCAGGTGACCGTATGACCTGCCGATGAAAAAAACGCGGTCAAGAGTTTGAGAGGTCTCGCTCGTGTGGCGAGCAGCGCTTACCCTGGCAGATATGAGTGACATGTTTGGAAGCCAAAGTCTTTACTGTCACATTCCTCAGAGCCCTCGTGACGATATCCATCGCCGCAGAAAGCGTGTTTACATTCTGTGGGAAGATGATAAGGGAAAAAAAAAAAAAACAGCATCAGGTGACAAATCAATCGAGACTGCCGAAAAATACAATCGATAAAATTTTTTTTCATACTTTACTGTTTTAAAGATCACTTACTGACGCAGGCGTCGGTGACAACTTTATTCCCGTCGTCACATTCCTCGTCGCTTCGGTGCTGCACGATGCCGTCGCCGCAGTAACCGTCGTCATCGGGCGGGTTCTCCATAGACTGGAACGCTGCCATCTGGAATGGGAAAGTCTTTGACAGAGTTTAAGAGACTTGAGCAACAAATGGGGAAAAAGACAATTGTCCAATGTCATTTAAGAAATACCTGAACTGGAAACCAGCCGTCGGTGTCTTTGAAATAGAGAGACCGCTGATCTTTGCGGAATGCAAAAGCGTTCTCTGTCTTTAGACGTTCCAGTTCTTCCTCGTTGCTCACCACAAAGATCTGAATGGAAAAGACATATGGGGAGAATATGTGAAGGACCAGAAAATGTTATATGTTGTAGTTGCAGCGATGAATCTCTGAGCAGTGTTCACACCCATAACGGCGCAAACCTGCCTTTTTTTTTTCTTTTCAAGAAATTACCAGGTCTAATTGGTCACTGGGCAGATTTCGACCATTTGAGAAATGAAAAGAATTCTGAGCAAAACAGAGTATGTTCCCCTCACCGCAGGTACTTTGAGATTCTGAGGCTTTCCTCTGGAGCGATAATCTTCTAATAGAGAGCCACTGAGAGAGCTGCAGCCACATTGTCCAGGCAGCCCGGGTGGCCCTCGGGCACCTTTGCTTCCGACCAAGTGAAGCCCTTAAAACATAAGAGGAAAGGATCATTTGTGAGTTGCTCTAATGCGAGCAAAATGTAGCAGAAGCCTCGTTCCAGCCCCGTGACGTCATGACGCAAGGCATTTTGCTTCACCTCAGGAGATTAGATGTCTCCTCACTAAATAAGACAAACGCTTACGCCAGTCTTTGCCGCCTTCTGCTGACAGAGCGCTTGGCTGAACTCGGTGCCACAACGGGAGAGCATGCCAGATCCAGACGCATTGTGTCATTTTGCACCCATATGCAAAAAAGCAGTTGAGGACAAAGTTCATCACCTGTAACAGGAGGACCGGGAGGACCGGGAAGTCCGGGAGATCCCTGTGGGCCTGGGGGTCCCCTTGGACCACCACTGCCTGAGTCTCCTTTTACTCCCTGCAACATGAGCCAAAATTACACAACATGCTCATCCAAAAAAAAATATATATATTATTGGCAGCACACCTGTTTGCCTCTTTTTCCTGGCCGACCAGTGGGTCCTCTGTTTCCCGAAGCGCCAGGTTCTCCTTTTGGACCCTTTTCACCCTGTACCAAAAAAAAAAAACAATCACAAAAAGTTAATAATAATAAAAAATAAATAGTTTGAAAAAATATGAAAATAAGCAATCACAAAAAAGAAACATTACAACAAAATTAACCCCCCAAAAAAAGTTTGAAAAAATATGGAGCTCACTTTCTGTCCCAGCATTCCGGTGTATCCCATTGCCCCCTGAAAATATAAAAGTACAACATCAAACTCTATTCCTCAAAAACATCAGTGTTTGCAACAATTGTCCTGATTCTGCACCCACTTTGTCACCTTTAGAACCACTCTCACCATGTTGCCCTGGTGAACCCTAATATGAAACAAACATACAAAAGGTGAGTCCATTTTAAAAGCCATCCACAGTCAATCATTACAATTTACCTTTTCACCTTTATACCCAGGTAAACCCTGAAATACAGAAAAGATTTATTATGTGCATGTTGGGGGGAGGGGAAAAAAGTAGACATGTAAATGCTCATTATATAGATCACCAACCCTGGGTCCGATTGGTCCTCTCCCCCCAGGTAAACCCATTAGGCCCGGATCACCTTTCTCGCCCTGACCGGAAAAAAAATCACAGCAATTGCCTCAAAAATGGCTTGATTTAAAAAAATAATGTTTTAAGCAACAGAGATGGATATCACACAGAAAAAAAATAATAATAATAATAATGAAATTTCCCTTTAGTTGATCATAGAAATTGCTATAATTCCAGAACAATTATATTAAATGTATTCCTGTGCATCGACTGTACATAAAGAGATCTGACTTACTCACTTTGGGCCCACTTGGTCCCGGCCATCCAACTGGTCCCTGCTTTCCGGGAAGTCCAGGGGGACCGGTCCGACCCTGATGGAGCAGATGATTTTTTTTTTTTTTAGGACCTTATTAAACTTGTTCTGCTTATAAAATGGGGACATTCATAGAGAGTAAAAGCTGATAATTCAACCAGTACGATGAAATAGAAGTATTTGCTGCAAAGGGTTTTGCAAGTATCCGACATGTGCAAGGAGTACACGCAGGGGAGGACTGACTTTAACGAGCGCTGTCACTTTGCCCTATTTAATTAAATGATAGCCCGTGTATAGAACAGGAGCCGGTGCTTGTGGGAAATAAAATGATTTATGAGCTGGCTCTGAGCACTAAGCTAAATTGCACTGCAGTGCTGCAAACGATGCCACTGAATCTCTCCCTCCGGCCCGCAGAAAGTGATCGTCTGGGATTTTACTCTTCGCCCGGTGCTTTTTCACACACACACGTGCGCCCTTCAGTTTGTGTCGTGTTACGGCGACCTCGTGCGGGCCGGGTCGAGCTTTGTGAACTCAGCATCTTTTGCATGTCTCCCCGTCAAGGTTACGTTTGTTCACAAAGCAGCCATTGACATTGAATCTCATTTTTGGTCCAAATCCATTTAGCGCCAGAATTACTGATGATTAATGGAGACGCTCACCTTTTGTCCAGGTCTTCCGATTTCTCCCTGACAACAGGATGTGAAGGAGGGACAAGGACAGACGCCGTTAATGCATTTCCAAACTAGCATCTGTCAGCATCTTGGGCTGCAGGCCAAGACAAATTGAGCTCACAAAAATAATGAGCACATATGATTATGGATTTTGAGTAGCACAAACGTCATGTAGGAAAATATCCTCACCTTTTCTCCCTTGGATCCTCCAATACCTGGTAATCCAGGTGGACCCTGTAAAACATGAAATATAAAAAGGTTTTCTACATTTTTGGAAAAAAATGTTGTCTCTTTATCACAAGCTTTGTACAAATCTATTTTTATTTTTAGATTTGTTTGTCTCGCATGAAGTCATCTCGTTAATTCAAGGAGGAGATATTATCTCAAAATATCCTTCTCCCCAATGTCCTCAGTGTAACCACAAAAAGCCTGCATGTGGAAATGTGAGCTGCAGTTTTAATTAAGGCTTGAGTGGCAGATATTGATTGAAAAAGTGCCTGCTGCGGCCCGGATGCTGCTGAGGCAGCCCAGGGTGGTCGACCGCAGCAAAACACTTCATAATAAATAAAACATGTCAGGGGAAAAAAAAAATCACTTATTAATCATTAATGTCTTAATAAGCATCCATCGCCCATGTAATCACATGGCCACACCCGTAGTTTGGTAATCCCCGGAATGTACGCAAGCCAGTGCGCCTTTCCTGGCAGACAACTCTTCATCGAGTTTCAAAAAATGACATGAGGTGTACTGCGGGCCGCCAGTGGAAAAAAGCTATTTATGTCTGGAGCTAAATGCAGAGCGTTAATGGGCTGCTGTGTTCCATGCATGAAAGATTCCCCCCCCCCCGCAGCCCCCTCCTGTCTCCTCTTCAGGATTTTCTCAAATTGGAGACCTCAGGAACGTCACCTGTTCAGTTCCCAGCCATGTTTTAAATCATATTTGGCATGAGATGGAAAAATCTCAAATCCCAAGATTGTAAACATGTTGAAAAAAGGGTGGAGTTTTTGTTCTTTTGATCTTTTCATAGACATGTACAGCCACAAAGGTGCGTTTGCGTAATTGTGGGAGTGAACACAGTCGATTTGCTTGCCGGCCAATGGGAACGGCTACTCTCATTCCGCGTCGGAAAAGCGTGTTCGCACGATCTATACATGGTAGGAGCAGATTTGCTCAAGTCCATGCATGAAATGTATGTTCATAAGGAACTGCAAGAAAAACTTCACAAAGCTGGGCGACCGGAAGTGGGCACCTATCACCCATCATCATGCATCCATCCATGACCCTTGACCTCGCTTGTGCTTGTGGATAATTTCAAAAATATATTCAAGATAATAATAATAATAATAATAATAATAATAATAATAATAATAATACACTCCAATATTTGATTTCTACAAAGATTCTGAGGGGTTTTATTTTTTTTCTTTATTTCTTATTTTATTTATTTTATTGTTTTATTTATTTAATCTTTTTTTTTTAATTACTTATTTATTTTTTATTTATGACTAAATAAATAAAAAGCGCTTGTAAAGGTCTTAAGGAAACACTGACAATGACAATTTGACATTTTGAAAGCTCTTACCTGAGGTCCAGGGGGACCAGAGGGTCCAGGGGGGCCACGGGCACAGGAGGAACCTTTACCTTCAGATGGAGACTCTGAATCACCTCCCTAAAAAGGAGTAAATATCAAAATCTCTCAAATAATCTTTTGAATGATAAGGATCCAAAGCATATACAACAACTCATATCTACTGTATGTATCCATCTCAGTTATTTGGAGGTTTAAAAAAAGCGGGTGTTTGACACCACCGGTTGGACACCATCCAAGGACACGACAACATTGACACACGTCGGGTATTCCACAAAAGGACGACGGTTGGTCACATGACTTGGACTCACATGAGTGTGGCGGCGCCAAAGTGAAGGGGGTGGAGGGAGGAGTGGGGGTGGTGGCAGACTGACTAAACAGCATGGGTTCAACCTCCTCTGCTGCTCCTGGGGAGCGAGTGCTGTGCAAGGTGTAAAGACACGCAAGGAGAAACACGTTGGACATGCCTGGGCAACATCTGGTGGCAAACACGCCATCCCCAAAGAAGATTAGTGGCTAACACTTAGCATGCAACAAACAGGTGCAAACTATCAAATGGTGACACCCGTCCGTCCGTCCGTCCGTCCGTCCAGCAGTTCCTCGTGCAGACATGAGGTACCACTGCATTGGCTATTTATAGAGGCATTTCCAGTCCACCTCATGGGCAACAACAACATGACAACAAGAGTAGTTTACAAGGCCGTTTGATTAAGCACACTGGAAAAGATCATAATGCTCAGTTTTGATTGACACGGATGACTTTGTTCAACATTTATTTTTGGGGTGGGGTGGGGGCTACGCATCATAACAAGAGCTGTTACGCTCTTCCCGTTTAAATACGTAAAAGTAAAAAGCAATCATTGCAATCCACAATCAAGAAATAAATATTGTTTTGCATGCCGGGGGCCCTTCAACACCTTGCTCATGCACCTTTGCACGCACAAGGATCAATTGCAACAGGCTTACCTGCCGGGAATGAATTAAAGCTGTCCAGGAAAGATGAATGGGCCATGCCATAGTAAAAACACAGAGTCAAATAAAGTCCATGTGCTCGAGGAGTCATGATGCTGCCCATAGTTGCCCGACTTTATCCGGGGGGGCGAAGCGAAAGCAGCCCTCTGTTACTCTCTGCCTTCTTGTCTGCGTTTCACCTCCCCATTCTCCCTCTCCTCTCTTCTCTCTTCTCCTCTCTGCTCTGCTGTGCTGTCTTTACGCCCTGGAGAGGGGGGCATGTCCACCAATGCCCATTAAACCTTTCCTCCGCATCCGTGTGCGCTAAAATTACAGACGGCGGCCTGCCAGCTGCTTATGGGTGCCAATATTAGATCTCTACTACTGCAGGGGGTGCCTTTTGTTGTTTCCACTCCCCTCACAAGGGGGGACCGAACACACAATTTGCCTCACTACAAGATCTTACGTGCATTAGCACATAGTTTTACATTTTATTGTGCTGGCTTTGAGGCTATTTTGATTGCAATGTTGTTTTTCTTAGCCAGTCCCTGAGCGATTGTAGTATCCATTTACTCCCCCGGACCACATTGGTTTTATTGCCTGGACTGTCCTGCAAAATAAATTGTCTGATTTTCCACTGGTGCTCTTTAGCGGAATGTATAAGCAGTAAATAATTCTGGGACGACATTCTGAGTCCTAATATGAAATCACTCGGTGTTTGCTGTAGTTTGGTATGTGTGGAAAGAAGCAATGTACTGGAAGAAGACGAAATGGATATTTGAATATAATGAACTGCAGTCAATATAAATATAGATTTATTTATAATGACTTTTTTTTTTACATCAAAATAATGCAAGTATATAATACATAGATTTTTTTGCATTTGTATTAATGGACATTTTTTAAATTATTTTTTTTATGTTATTACTAATATATAGGCACCGTTATTCATTATTAGTACAGTTGTTCTGTTCAAGGCAGAAAGTTTGACAGGAAAAATACGACAAATGGTTTAGTCACGTACTCAATGTAAGCGTTGTGACAAAGCTGCCCTAAATTACACATTTTTTAAATTACTGCAATGCGTTATGCACCAGTAAGTAGAACCAAAAGCTTTCTTTTCATTAATTAATTAATTCTCTAAACCGCTTATCCTCACTATGGTCTTAATAGAAAAACCTTCAGTCAGTCATTAAGAAACAGAAAAAAAAAATAACTTTCCTTCTACAGGTGGGAACGGGTCAGCCAAGGGAACTCCTGGAAAACAGAAAGGAAAAAAAAACAAAACATAATTTTGTTCCTACATCAGAGACAAAAATTCAAAATATTTCTTGTTGGCTGGGATTTTGACTATCAGACTGACAGCAAGGCATCCATCGTCGACCAAAAAGGAGGTCACAACCATGGAGCTTAGTGCCTCAATGGAACCTTCCATCACCTGAATGTATCCATGCCACCATGCACGGAGGGGTTGCGTGGATACATTCAACATAAACACAGAGGGCCCCGCTTTCTAATTATAAGGGACCAGAAATAGAGGGGTCAAGTTGATGTGAGGATGGGGAGGGATTGTGAGTGGAAAGGAGCAGCTCCACAGTGCACCTGTGGAATGGGAGGATTAGCGCTCAGGGACACATTGCAGTCAAATAAACACGGAGCCGCTTATTGGTCTTTAATAATCACCGAATGGAATGCTGCTGCTTTTAATTCCAACTAACTTCAGAGTTGCCGCCCCTGTCCGTGTTATTTCCTCTTAATGAACCATTTGTTTAACCTGTTCTCATCTTCAGGTGCCACCCAATCGGGTCCTTGTGTTCCGTTGTCCCCCACCTCGTCATTATTAACTTCATTAAAGAGGTAACACTTTAGGTTTTACTTTATGTGTTTTGTTCTGGTCTGATTTATTAAACCAACGGTCACACTAGTTATTTTGAATAGCAACAGGCAGTTGATACACAGATTCCTTGTACTTTCCACCATTAAGTGGAGGGTTGATGCTTCTGTCACTATACATTTCTGGCATAAACAGATGAACACTGAAACATGATTTGAAGTAAATAAATAATAGTTAGTGGGCCAATCCATTAGAATTACATTCCTTTGTTTGGTTGGAAATTTTTGGTTTGCTGCTCTCAAAACATAGTGGCCCAATAAAACTTAATTCGATGTATGGTTCTATTAAATTGTCAAATTAGAAAGACGAAATATCAAAAATGTCAACAAGAGACTACAACAAACTAGCAATGCGAAGTTGTGTGAGTATTGATTGGGATGGATAATGGGCCTAAGTAAGCGCAATGGCTCCCTCTAGCGGACACATGTGGAATGTCAGTTGAGAACTTGGTTTAGATGATTACATCGCTGTCAGAAAATAGCAAATCTTCATAAAATGATAGCATAATATTGATAGCTGTCCACCTATTACCAGAGCGTGCGTACCTGTTGCTTTCTGTCAGAGGAAGGGTCGATGAGCACATTGAGAAGACTTGGTCGTTCCCAGTCACTCAAGCTGAGCCGCAAAGCCTTACACAGTTCCTCCGCCGTCTTCACCAAGAAACCACGCCCGCCAAATGCTGTCATCACCTGGTCGTAGCGGGCCTCGGGAAGGAGGGTCACGGGGGGCGCTCTGATTTGAGGACACAGATGAGGGTGAGTATTTAAAAAAAAAGAGAGCATTTGGTTTGACACAATTTAGACAATAATTATTGTCTCACATGGTGGTCAGATCCCCCATTTTTGCCATTTCTTTCCACGTCTCAGGGTCAACTCCGCTGTATATGCCGTTGTTATTCACCACAATCACAACTATAGGTAGGTTATACCTATTTAAAAAAAAAAAAGAGGGGTTATATGTGATTTGGAAAGAAAATCTATAGCATTGGAAAGAGTAAAGTTACAGACCTGCACATGGTTTCAACCTCCATACCGGAAAAGCCAAAGGCACTGTCGCCTTCCACGCAGACAATCCTTCGGCCCTTATTCTCGGTCCTCTCGACGACAGCTGCAGCTATTGCGAAACCGGGGCCCACTCCCATTGTTCCGAATGTTCCCGCATCCAACCTAAAGGTCAAGCGATTCATGAAGTATCCACCCTATGTAACATCCCGGAGCTGCTCTGTAGATGATGACCTCTAACCTGTGTCGAGGTAAGTAATTATTCAACATAGTGCGTCCAATGTCCATGGTGTTGGCGCCTTCGCTGACAATGATGCAGTCGCGTGGCAGCAGTTGTGAGATGTGGTGAAACACCGTGTAGTAGTTCATGGGTATCGTTGAGTGGAGAGCCAGCGCCTGTAAAGAATGAGATGAAGGTCCAGGTTTGTTTATGAGGTGAACAGCAAGATATTTTTTTTTTTTTTTTTTAAAAAGCCAAAACTCACATTTGATATCTTGGCATTACTGGTCATTTTCTCTTTAAGGTTACTCCACCATTTTGTATCAGAAGGATACTTCCAGCCATCTTTAATAAGACACTCCCGTAGCTGAAGGAGAAAGGATAATAATATTTGACTAAAGCACTTTTGGCATTTAAGATCAGTGAATCACTTAGGTGAGCGTTTGAGCGTTTTGCACCTGAGTGACGACCGCATTGATGTCCCCCAGAAGAGCAACAGCAGGCTTCACATTGTTTCCCATCTCCTCAGGGCAAAGGTCAACCTACACATAGAACATAGAGTCAAATCATGCACTAAAATGCAGACAAAATTCTATTTGTGACAATAAACATGCAGCACTATAATACACCATGAAATTAAATGTGGATTATATATATATGACAATTTGAAAAAACTACCAACCTGAATGATTTTGACATTTGGGTCAAATCTCGGTGGCAGACCAAAATGGAGGATCCAGTTAAGTCGGGCTCCAAGAAGAAGCACGACATCTGTCTGGAGAAGAGCTCTTCATTGCAAAGGGAGTTGAAAAGGGAAGATGATAACAAATATTTACGATATTCACATTTAATATATCATATCTGTATATTTTATTATCTATAGTCTATATTATAATTCACTACCGACACCCAATTTAGCTAATCACCACAGCGACTGCTCCAAAAGGAATTTTTTAGGTCTACCTCGAGCGTGCAGCCGCCACACATTTGGGGTGATCATCAGGCAGCACTCCTTTCCCCATGGGGGTCGGAAGGAACGGCAGTTGGCTCAATTCCACAAAGTCTCTCAAAGCGGCTTCTGCTCGACCGTAGGCTGCACCTGCGGGCCACAATTGAAACATTTCAAATCTCCTTTTTTTAAAAAAAAACAAAAAAAAACAAAGGAAGTTTTACCTTTGCCAATGATGACCAATGGTCTTTTAGCTGATTTCAAGACAGTGATGGCCTCCAACACTGCATTGTGGTCGGCAAGACAAATGGGAGGAGGTGGACAACAGTGGACAAACCTGCGGGTGGAACAAATTTAGTTGAATGCGGAAATGCTGTCGAGTACCAGAAAACAGCAATATGACAAACCTGACTCTGCTTCGGTCCACTTTAGCATTCACCATATCTCCTGCAATGTCCACATAACAAGCGCCTGGACGACCATACATACTTGTGCGAACAGCCTGTGTGTGTAAAGCCCCAAAATAGTAATGTGTTCAAAATACAGTGTCCTCTGTGTCATCACTTATTTCCCATCAAATAATAAGTGAATATTGTGTGAGCAAACTAATGCAAATTCCACTCAACTCTGTTCAAAATTAACTTAAGAAACTCAAATAAATTGATGTTACCTTCTCAATCACAGAAGGGATGGCTTCAAGATTACTTGGCCTTGCTGAGAATTTACTATACAGGCGACACGCTTCCACCTAAAACGATAAATAATTAAAGCAGAGGGAAACACTTAAATGTGTAAATGCTCAACAATATTTTGATGACCTGGGGAAATTCTTGAAAGGCTCCTGCTGTCTCTTGGCTTCTATCTGAAGATCCCCCGATAACGACCACTGGCCTGCGTGTTGCGACGCACAAATCCAGTTTACAGCAGAGTTTGACTCCCATTTGCGGGGGATTACTAATTCTTACCAGCAGTTCATGTTGGAGTTGGCCATTCCACCCAGTGCATGAATGAGTCCTGGTCCTGACACCACCAGGCAAGCACCTGGTCTGGGTAGGGAGATGTATCTACAATTAACCTAAACCACCAGTTGTTGTTGTTTTTTATTTGAAGGGCAATGTCCTACCTCCCAGTCAGGTATCCAATGGCGGAGGCAGCATAACAGGCCTAATGTATGGAACATTGATAGAAGATTAGATCAAACACAAGAATCCATATGACTGAGCCGAGTAGGTGCATCTTACCGCTTGTTCATTGCGCATGCCAACGTATTTGATCCCTGCAGCCTGAGCAGCCATTGCTACTTCAATGACAGGAACACCAACGATCCCAAACATGTATTCCACTTTCTATAGGGAAATTTATACGCATATCAAGAAAAAGTATTTTCAGAAAACTAAAGATTAATTCGGGGTCGTATCCAGTGAAACAATTTTAATAGGGGCAAGTTTATTGGTTTTTTTCCCCCCCCTTTGGACATCTATTTTCTTGTATTGTGTTGACTCACAACTTGACAGTGAACTTTGACACGCATACCATAAAAAAATAAAGAACAAAAGCAGCGTGCTGAAAATAAACACCGATCGAATTACAAATGAACAAACTGCCTATTACATTTTTCAAAGTATGAGAAAGTGCGGTTAGGTCATAGTTGCTTAACTATATGACCCAAATTTGTTGTTTACAACTGACCTGATTCATAAGAGACTCAGCAATAAGCTGAGCTCCTGTTACTTCGTCCATGGTTGTCCAGAAACTAAAAACCTCTTCCAAAAGTTCAAAGTGTTATCTTTATCTATGTCGCAAGTAATGGTAGTCGAAAAGAAGGTTAGTTGTACGGTTTGCCCCCGTTTGAAAAACTTCCGGGTTTTGGGCCAATCAGACACGACTAGTAATATACGTCATTAGCCAAGCGGAAACGTGCTTTTGACAACACAAAAACAACTCCACGTGGCTAATTTCTCTGAGACGCACAATTTATAAATATTACTTATTCGTTTAAATCCTTTACTATTATTATTTTAAAAAAATACTACATAATATATACCCACCAAAAACATTTCACGATTTGTTGATTACAAGTGCATATATTTTGAAAAACAAACTACAAAATTACGTTTGATGGTTAAGAAAAAATCACTTTGGATTAAAAATTACATTTTAATATTTTGATGGAAACGTTTCACATCTGTTAGAATTTATACACATGTACTGAGTGAGTAGTGTAAAGTTCACGCAACTTCATTCTTCCAGGGGTATGAGTAAAATAAAACAAACTTTCAAAGATTATTTAGCTAGATGATTTATTTGTGTTTTTCCTTCCTCGCAGAAGAAGAGTAACGTTGGTCGTGAACCCACATGACCCAAGCGTTTGCTGGTCATCCTGATAGTGACACTGAGGGTATGCACTGATAATGTCATAGCCAGCCAGGTTATGTCCCCTGTAAAAAAAAATCAATCGTTGCAAACATGAGCTGGCATGATGTTTCCAAAGTAAATAAAGATGTTAGCTGACCTATATGTGTCCAGGTGCTGCCTGAGGTGACCCACGGTCTCAGAGAGTCGCATCTTCAGCACATAAGTGCGATTGCCATCCTCTGACTTGACCTTAAGTGTGATGATGTTGCGAGGAGACGATGTCCTTTCCGAGGTGACCGTGTGCTTGCTTGAAAAAGTGAAAATGTGACATTCTATCTATCTTTGTAAGGACTTTATTTTTTTTTTTACCGAGCCTTTTTACTGATCACATTAGATTGCAGGTTTGTTTAAAGGGCTACTCATAATTTCTGGTCCATAAATGATCAACTTTTGAGTACCTGTCCTTCATTGCTTGCAGTGCTGGCGTATCAACGATGATCGCTGAGGAGCTGTTGTGTGTGTCAGAAGAGCCCTAGGGAAAAGATGAGCCGGAATATGATCAGACGAGTCCGAGAAACGATCATCTGTGCCTCTTCAAACCTGCAAGGCTTTTTGCGCAGAGTCCCTGACGTCAATCACTCGACCCGCCTTCACCACAAATTTTGGCAGATTGTTCTGGCATTGATTTTTGCTTAACTTCTTAGCTGTGAACCAAACAAACACATGATGGCTTTATTCAATGATTTCAAATCATGCGACGTGAGTGCGGGAACCAACCGGGAAACTGCGAGTTGAGTCTATTTGGCGAGTTGACTCGATTTGGCGATTCCTCTTTTTTCTCTCGCATAGCCTGTCCTCTACCAGGAAATTTATCACATGGTACTCTGAGGACAAACTCTTCCTCCCGTCTATCGAGGACCTTGAGAAGCAAAAGACAAATTTGCATTTATGTGTTAATGTGGAGTGATGCTGAGTACACACCTCAAAAGGCACACCATCCGGAAATCTGGATTGAAGCTCGGATGGGAAATAGCCCTCCATTAGATCCTGCATGCATTGCTGCGAGGAGAACCAAATGTGCAAAAGTGATTAGCACTTGACAAGTCTCAAGTATTTGAGAACTATTTTGTTTTACGAGGCCAACCTGTGTACTGGTCTCCTGATAAGAGCGGAAAGGTCCGTTGAACATGACAATTCCATTACTGTAGAGTTTCAGTTGCACCGGATCGTTTCGTGCCAACTGCGCCCCTTTGGGTGTGGTTCG
Organism: Syngnathus leptorhynchus; assembly: GCF_054491065.1. Taxonomy (NCBI): domain Eukaryota; kingdom Metazoa; phylum Chordata; class Actinopteri; order Syngnathiformes; family Syngnathidae; genus Syngnathus; species Syngnathus leptorhynchus. Next base: position 4,032,290 of record NC_141202.1, read on the forward strand.
TACGAACGCTTCCCCTGCGAGAACGTTCAACTCCTTAATCGTCTGTATCACGAGGTCAAAGTCCATATGGAAATTCTGGACCACTGGGTTGTCTGTCAGGAGGAAGTATGTTAGCAGCTATTTTTTGTTCAAAAGTAAGATGGCTTGTACCTGTGTCTGAAACATTTGTTTGCTTCGCTGCATTTCTGGGGTTTCCGTCATCTCCCACCCAGATCAAACCGTAGTCATTCAGGAAGCTCTGCAAACAGTAACAGAGAAATTAGTGAATGAATCACTTGGAAAGGTTTTCATCAAACGCACCTCCATGTCATCCACTTGGTGCTGTAGCTGTTTGCACCTTCTTTCAAGATGACTGCAACTCTCAAGATGGCCCTGCACTATAATCACTTATCAGCCACAAATTCAGCGAGTGTTTGAGAATTTGGAGTTATTACCTGAATCTTGTTGAGCTTTCAGTTTCTCCCTCAAATTCAAAATGACATTGTCCTTCCAAAGAAAACAGTGTTGTGTGAGTGAGGGTTTCTGTCCATCATATCAAATGAGTGTTTACCTTGCGTGTCATTTCTTCTTTTTGGCTTGTGACCTTCCTCTCAAGCACGGTCAGTTGCTGCATCATGGAAGACATCAGCTCAAAGTCGCTTGGCGCAGCACCTGGGTTGGAAGCTTTTTCATATCAGGAAGTCACTTACACGCTTTTAAAAAAATACATTTAATGCCTACATAAGATCAGTTTTGAAGGGCAATTTCAGAACATTTTGGAATGTTTCTTAACAGTTTGCAATTACATAGAATTCTCAACATCAAGAGTGTTCATTTGTCTTTACCTTTATCAGATGCTTTAAACTTAACAAAGTCAGCATCACAGTGTCGACTGGGACTGGCCACACGAGAACTTGGGTCATCCAAGACTTGAGATTCAAATTTAAAGGGGTTGTAATAAAATATTTGTTATATTTTGTATTAGTGTTTTGGGTTATCTGCAGCTTACCTGTTGATAGATTCTCCTTTTTGCCCCTGTAGGACAGAAACACTTTCAATTTCTATAAATGTAGCCAGCATTTTTAGCGTAATATTTGACCTAAAGTTACTGTGAACATGTTCATTAAATACAAAAAAACAACTTATGAGAATAACGTTAAATGTTCAGTTTAAAAAAAAGGGCTTTAAGGTCACGTGACATCGCACCCCCGGAAGTCTCGAACGTAATGCAGTATAAATAATTTAGTTAAATTGTGTCGTCTTACCGTCTAGTATTTTCCTCACACTGAAGCGGGACTCTCCTCGTTTTCTTTAACAATGACAATGGTGAACTCATGACAGGATTGGAGTGTGAAGCTGTAGCTTGTTTTTAATGTCGGTCGTATGTTGCTATTAGCAACACACGATCCGGTGCGAGTGCGCGCTTTGGACGGAAATGGTATTGTGCACGCGCATGGATTTCTCTGGTTATTTTTTTTAAACGCAACTTAGAATTTACGTCACATATCAAGTTCTGTACATGACTTACAAGTTCTATACATGACTTAAATTTTGAAAGACAATCACGCAAACTACATTCAATATGTCAAATATTTATACAGAGACGAGTCGATAGCGCCTGAGTTCAGATTTAATTGAAAGTTACTAGGCGCTCCGTTTTTTTACAGACTACTAAAAAAATCCAAGTTTAAAAAAAAAAAAAATCAATGGCCAAAATTGAACATCTTTATTTCTAAAATAGGGCAATACAAAGGACAAACTGTATGACCATATAAACAATTTCCCTTTTGAAAAAACTTTCGAGATGTTAAGGCATGCAAAGCCTGACTTTCAATTCTTGTGCAATTTAGGCTTACCAGGTCCCATGAAATGGCTTGTGTCCTGGATAATTATTGCATTGCAAATATTGTATGAAAATCTCCTTTACATTCCCTTTAAAGTCTTCTTAAAATGGCTTGCTCCATGTCAAGGGGGGGGGAAAAAAAAGTGTAAAAATATTCACTTTGGGGGAGATCCAGTCAGCCCTATTTCTCATCACATAGAATGAAAACAATCGTGAACTAACATCCAAACGAACTGGTCACATGTTAGGTCATAATGTGGAAACACAACACACACTTCATGGAACCTTTGCACATTGTTAATATCAAGCGAATCATTACAGCAACATATAAGGAGGGCCCACATGTTCACACTGTCCAATAAATTAATACTGAAGATCAATACTGTTTCTCACTCAAATCTATCTAATGAGTCAGCCATAATCAACCTTTAAATGTACATGGCAACAGCTATACAAGGACAAATATAGAACTAGCACACGCCTAGCAGAGCGAGCTAACATCCTACATCATCTCCTACATTCAGAGTCAGGGAATGTATGGACTATCATCCTAGTGGCTGATGCTCGGGGAGAAATGTCATACTGGAAAGAGTGAGCTGTGAGCAGCCTCGGATTGGTCTAAAAAGAATGAAAAGCAGAACCGCAAATGCGTAAGAAAGGCACCTGTTGGTGTTCAGTGAGAACCAGGTCTACAGCAGAGGTTGGACAAGGGATTGGGCAAAGGGGGGGGGCGGAAAACATTCCAACTTTGCACGACTGCCTGCCTCGACCAGCTTTCTTTGGTACTTTGAACAGACGAAGAAGGCTCGATGGTGTAGATCGCTGGTTTGGTACAAAGTCTTCTACCTCGCAACACGGCAAGATGTTTCACTTGTAACCATTTCAAATAATGGCATGGTGGCAACATCTCCATGAAAGAACAATATTTCCAGTTGATTGTCAACCGCTTCTTGGATCTTTTCCCCTTCTCCAAAGAGGGGAAACTGAGAGTTCAATAAATTATATTTCTGGGACTTCAACACAAACACACACACACACACAACTCTATCCGCTTGAGTGAAAAAAGGTTTAAGACTGTTTGGTAAGTGATAGTATATCTATATCACGTTTAAAAAAATAAAACAATATTCCACGATCAAGTATTAGAGGTAAATTATTTTCTGTTAGCCCTTGGACAGAAATAGTTGAACTCAACAGTAGGATGGGAAGACTGTGCGACAGGCAGGCTCTAATTGTGACGTAGTCAGTCAAAAGAAGCCAAATCATTTTTGGCTTTCCGCTGTCCTAGAAATATAAAACCCGCTCCACATCCTGACATTCAGTAACTAGGCTCGAAAGTCAAGCCCGAAAAAAAAAAATCGATGCTCCTGAGGTGAAACGGGGCAAAGCTATTGCGTGATGCAGTTTTCGCCCATGTCCTGTGCGTAGCGGTCCAGTATTAGGTTACGCAGCTCCTCCACATCACGACGGAGCTGCTGCGCTTCCACCAGCTTCTTGTGTAGCGCCTCTGGACTGATCCAGTCCTCGTCGTGCTCTGCCATCGGTATGGGTGCTGTCGAAACAAATATCGCATATTAAAAATGCTGAATTGGCAAAAAGGGATTTCATTTGAACGTACATGTGATACCCAGCAGCAGGGAGAGGTTGGGGTTTTGTCCCTGAGCCCTCTGGGTCAAAATGCTGCACACGGAGCGCAAGTCGCTAAGGCATGAAGAGAGCTCCTTGTGAAGATTCTGAGTCAGGTGAGCCCCGGACGGCTCCAGAGTCGAGGAGGCCTGGTTGGCGCTCTTCTCTAACTCGCTCATCTGCTCTTGCAGTGTTAGGTTCCGCTCCATCAGTTCCTGATTTTGGGAAGCGAGCTGGAAGAAATCGGCTAAAATCAGTTTTGGCCTAGCAAATGCATTTTCTGCAATCCGAGCATCATCTCGTAGATTATTCGGAAAGCGACCGTCTAACCTTTTTCATGGCTTCGTGGAGCTCGGACATGTTTTCCTCTTTGGCCAACACATCGTCTCGTAGAGCTTGAGACGAGTTCTCTTCCTGGGATATCTGCACCTCTAAAGCCTGCAGAGGACAACAAAAATAAAAGATGAAACATGATGACAAAAGATGACAGAAACTTGATAGAACACAAGTGGTCACTTACCTTAATCTGGGAACCGAGATGTTCCATCATCCTATGTTGTTTCTCAATAACCTGCCAAAAAAACCCACCTGAGCTATTGAGGACGGCCATACATCTTATTGGGTAACTATGTTAAGAGTTCTTAAAGTTCTTATAATCACAACTAGAAGTAAAAAGACAGCAGACCTTCTTGAGTTTTTGATGCTCCTCCCGTAAAGTATTATTCTCTCCTCTGAGCTTCTCGATGTCCAGCGAGGGCAGTCGGGCTCCATCTTCAAGGCCCTGCTGCACCCGCTGCTGCATACTGAGGAAGATGCAAAGAGCAGCATACAAAACGCCAAGATTATTATAGTTATGAAAACTAATGAAATGGAAAAAAAACAATAACTGCAACTACATTTTATGCTGATAAAACCAAAACTATAATTAGATATACACATTACCATTTTTTCACAGCTCCCACGAGTACTCACCCATCCCGACATAAAAGTAAAAAACTAAAACCCAAGCATTTTCAAAGTAATTATCGTAATGAAAAACAAATCTACATTGAAAACAAATTAAAACTGAATAAAAAAAAAACTGAAATAAAAATGAGGTGTAATGAAAAAAACTTATGATCCTGATCCATACAATTTTGTGTGTATGTGCTTGCTTACTCTGTAATGGTGGTCAGCAGATCTCTCTCCTTTCGTTTCTGCTCCTCCGACTGTGCGTTCTTTTCATGAAGTTGTGTGCGCGTTGCCTCTAAAGAGGCCTCCAGCTCTTTGACTTTCTCTTGTAGCCGAGCTGCCTGCTGCTCGGCCTCCTGAAGCTAAGGCACAAACCAGATTTCGTAACCACCCAAGATCAGAATAAATGCGTGTGGCTTTCAACGGGGTTCACCTCTTTGTTCTGGCTCTGGTAGTCCTCTAAAGTTGGAAGGTCGGCCAGATAACGTTCCAGAGTCTCAATGCGCTGTTGATTCTCTCGTTTCTGCTCCGACTCTTTCTGACATTTCTTCTTCAGGTTGTTGATATGCTTGTCTCGAGATTTAATCTTCAACAACAACAAAAAAAGTCATAAGTAATAATAAAAGCATGTGACTTCACAAAATATGAGATTTCTACGCACTTAAAACAAACTGCAGCGTGTTTTCAATTGATTTATTTTCTTGTCATACTAACTGATGGATGCTTCTTTTGTTTTCGTAACCTTTTGTGGTTTACTAGCTTGCGAAACCCACGTTACGGAAGCGACAACGAGTCGACGCCCACCCTGTCTTCCTGTTTCTTCATCTCCTCCGCGTGCTTCTCGCACGTCTCCTTCAGGCTGTCAGTCAGTCGGCGCGTCTCGGCTTCCACCGCGCCCAGCCTGCGCTCGGCTTCCGCCTTCTCCATGGCGGCGCAGTCGGTGCGCTCGGCAAATTGTGCCCTCAGGAACGCGTTCTCCCTCTGAGCTTCCTGCGATATTGTCATCTGAGTCAGCACGAGGTCCGCGCGGGAAGCGGATGGCGGTTTTTGCACGAGTCAGTCACCTGAAGGCGCAGTAAACATATATCCCCGAAGGGAGCGCCGCGGCCCAAGAAGGCCCCGTGGACCTGCAGCTCACTTTCCCTCAGACGCTGCTCCAACTGAGAAACGTGATGCCTTTGTCTGCACAAAGATCAAATTAAAAAATTAGTGCTTGAAAAAAATACAGAACTAGAAATGGCTACAATCCAGGATTGTTGAGGATAGTTAGGATAAGGTTAACCAAACACAAGCAGTAAAATGAGTAGAAACACTTGCCGCTCTATTATAAGCTCCTTCTCCTTTAGCAGACCTTCACTGGCTTTCACCAGAGCGTCCCACTTGCCAGACTCCGAGTGCATGGCTGAGGGGTACAAAGACGTGTACTGGCTCACCCCGGTGTTTAACTGGGACAGAAATGGGACAATGAGATGAACACAATGTCTTGTACTATCCCGTCTCCAGTTTGATCAATACAGAACATTGTTGCATTCAACATTTAAATACATTTTGTGGAAAAGGGATTCCTTCCCAAGTTAAATATTTGTACAAATCAATTGATACACTAATTCTAGTTTTACTTCCTGCTTTTAAATGGGCCAACATGTCTGTATGCCCTCGGGCTTTGCGTAGTCTAGCTCAACATTATTTTTCCAATGATGAGCTCGGTGCCCTGTCCCCATTTCATGCTCCAAAAACATGGGTGTTCCACTGAACAGCTGTGATGACCCTTTTTATCGGTCAGTCATTGCATGGAAAGCACAATAACGTTTGTTTAGACAGGTATAATGAAGGTTTGCATTTGTAATCTGGAATAAAAACATACCTGAATTTGTTCCATTTGCATGCGTATGCTGTCCATCTGTTGTTGTTGTTGTTGCTGCTGCTGCTGCCAGCCTAATATTTTACCACAGCGGTCCTGGTGTATTGGATCGTACGCTTTGGCGCCCGTGTGGTCTCTTAAAAAGTTAAGCGGGCTGGCATAAACAGCACCAGCATGGCCGGATTTGGGATTGGACAGGTCGTTGGGGACGGTAACTCCGGGGAGGGAAACTGCAGGCCTGCTCACCGGGAGTGCTTTATAGTTGTGATCCGTGGCTCCTCGATAAACCTCAGACGCAATGTCTAAGTTCTCTCTAATCCCTGTAGTCTGTAATCGGAGTCTGACATCAGGGCATAGACCCCCCAACAAGGCTGACTGGTTCAGGGTAGGTTCCACCGCAGGGGTGTCAAACCTCTGGCCGTCGTCCATCCGTGTGTGATCCGTGGGGAAAAGCGAGTGGTCCAGCCCGTTGACTAGGCTTCGGTAGCGGCTCAGGCAGTCCGGCTTAGACCCGGCGGTCTCGCTTCCCGTAGCGGTCTGGGCGTCCAGGTTGGGCGACGATGCGGATTTAGAGAGACAGGACGATTTGGAGGCGGAGCCGCTTGATGTTCTGGAGGTGGACGAAGATCTGGACTCTTCCTGAACGCTTGCCTGGGGCTTGGAAGCCAAGGCTCCGGCTGTGGATGGCATGACATGTGCCGTCGGTATAGGGATCTGACTGCGAATGGGCTGGAAAGAGGGGCTGCTCCTGGAGCTGCAGAAATCTGCAACCCAATTAAAAAAATGGGTAAAATTAGCCACACGTTATCTCACTGTTCCATATACAGATGTACGGAAAAGGATCAGCGCAGAATACTGAGCCCACTGCAGGCTATTTGCACTATTTTTGTAGACGCAGCAGTGTCTGTGGGTGGCCTACTTTGTTGTTGAGTAATCAAGCTTCTCTGACGAAAATACAACATGAAGCAAAGACGCCGCATTGGATTATCATATATGCATACAATGTTGAATTCAGTCGTCACGTGTATCACGAGTTGGCAAGAATGAAGGAGGGCCCTCGGATTACTCATCGAAACACCTAATTCACACCGTGAAGCATTTCCCCCATAAACATGAAGCAAATAAAACTCCACAATAGCTCTATACAAACCTCTGAGACCCGTTCGAGTCTCGAAAACAGAGAGTCACAAGGAGACGACAACCACATTAGTCGCATTGTATCGCTGAGCCGAGCTGAGCGGCGGGACCCTTTAAATCCACAAAGACGTCCGAGGCTTGCATTTCTCAGCGACAGTGAATCACGCGAGCTGACGGCGACGCAGCGGGCTCGGTCTTGCGCCTAAAGAAGTATTGTCCTCAAAATCAGCCTGTGCCCAAACACTGAGCAAACGCATCGAACTAAGCAAACACAGGAAAGGTTAGGGGTATTTATAGCCCACCTCTCAAGTTACAGAGTGATCTGTGGGTGACGCTTATTTAAGCACCTTTCCTCCTCCCACTCACTCATCACATGCGCACAGTCGCATCTAAAGACTAAATGTCTTAAACCGCGTTGTCCTCAAAAATAAATAAAAGATAGAACGCCAATTGAGTGCTCACTTAACTTCCAGAATCCATGACAAAAAAGAACAAGTCTAAACTACTCTGAGATGTTTGCTCAACACACATTCCTTGCCTGCAAATTATGTAATATAATTACCTGTCACTGTAAAAACAGACCCTTTGGCTAAAATTAGGGCGGCTACAATATAAACTATAATTTAAAAGCCGTCACAGAAACATTTGACAGCTTGTTTTAATTTCCATTCTAATCACGATACACTATTTTTTTTGTAACTGGTCTTTACTGATGCTAAATTTGGACTTAACTGTCACGTTGCTCGCCTTTGCTGTCAGTTCTGGCGTTGTGTTCAACTATTGTGACTAACCAACGAAACGACGTCCTGACAGCTCACAACATGTCCAGATACACGCTGAAGTTCAGGCAAACATGTGCAGACAATGCTTCAAGTACTTGGAAGAGTTTTTAATGAGGTGCTGCATCACCATTTCTTTCAAACACACTTCACTCATGCTAGGAATGTTGATGTTTTATAAGGCTGGAGCCAAAGGGGTGTGTCCAAAGTAAATATTGGACTCCGGGGACCAGGGGAACATGTGGTGCTTTAAATCTGGCAAAAATGACTGATTCAAACAATTTAGAAGAGACCACAAATGTTTCTCCGGATGAGCCTAAAATGAACCAAAACCTTTACTGCTGAACTTAAGTTGACCTTCTGAATAAAATGTGCAATTTGTCAACGTTTTTTTTTCTGAGCAAAAAGGAAAATTCACAATAGGTGCTTAAGGAATGAATCGACTAATGGTTCGATTACAAACGCTGTTAAAATAAACAATCCTCCACATTACGCTGTTCACACGCTAAAATCACGAGCGCCATTTTCTCAGAGGGAAGTGAGGTTCGGGACCAGACTGTCATCAGCAGGTTGCAACACACAGAGAGAAATGCTAGAGGAGTTTTTATTAAAAAATAGAAAAAGATTTATATCTACAGGTGTTTTAAGGCACCTCAAAACCGTGTTAACATTTACTAAACATCTGAAACACAAGCAGAAAATTTAACTGGAGGAAGTGGTCAAACCGAAAAGATCCACGTTTGCAAAACACATCCGCACAGGAAACAAAACGCAAGAGTCACCTTCTGTGCTGTCAGACGCTGACGTGCCAATACCTGTGTCCCCACTGTCCGATGTTCCGGGCCGGCGGCCCAGGCGACTCTGGAACTTCTCTGACAAGTCTGGCGTGTGCCACTCCATGTCAGCAAACCTCGCTGTGTGCATATTTAGGAAACAGGCCAAAGCCATTAGAGAAGTAGTTCTCAAACTGTGGTGCAAGTACCTTCTAGTAATACATAAAAAAAAAAAAAAACTCACAGAATTAACTGTACACAGAACTTTGTTACTGTGGTTTAAACTTTTTTTTTTTAAATCCAGTACAGTATATTTGGCAAATAGATTTTTTGTAATATTTAACTTCATTTGCATTGAGTCTTTAAGAAGTATTTTTTAAACACATTTATTTAGGTTAAAAAAAATTGAGAACCATTATTACCTTAATTATATACAAACGAGATAAAGGTTTAGTGGCAGACCTACCAGCTGGTTTGGATCCAGTGTATCTCTGTGAGGTTGTCATTCGGGGGTCACCTAAAATAATTATGGTTTTTTTAAACGGGATAAATAAAAAAATTAACTAATAGAGCATCAACAAGACACGTTCACGTGTTATCAAGAACATATTGACAAAATCCCAGCTCAGTATTCAACACTGTTTACCATCAAGTGAATTTTACAGCTGCTTTGGCTCTCAATTTGACCCGATGACTCGACTCCAAGGGACATCAACGAAAATAACAACACGAACACGATGTACCGTTACACAATCGGTTTCCAAAACACGGACGTCCTCAGAGACTTCAAGGAGAACACATATAATAATATTGTCACGCGTCCCTAATGAACAGACGCTGTCGGCAATCTCATTCCATTACTCTAATCCGCTTTACTCAAGTCTTGCTAGTTAATTCATAACTAACTCAAACAAAAAGCCAAGCTAACCACAAGCCCACTCTTACCTGATTAGTACCCATTTCCATCATTCCTAAAACGAAGACGTCTTCTTGAGGATAATTTCTACAATGTTGGCAAATGGATGTTACTTGAATACGATAATATAAAAATTGTATCCCAATCACTCACGGTCGACTATGATGCGCTTCGACGCAACACATTTAATCTTGTTAATCCATGACAAATCTGTTTCCGTCCAGTTTGCTATGGTGGCTAACATGCTACAGCTAACATCTTAACGAGCGCTCGTCCAGCTGCTACTCCCAATTTGTTAACATCACCGCGAAAATATTTGCTTTTATCACAGATAAATTATCTCGTACTGGGATGGTCGCGTTACCTTTCGCTCCTCATCGATGTAAATGTTGGCAAATCTCCGTTTTGGGTAGATAACCGAATCACAAACATCCGCTGCGGTGGCAGTTGTTCCGCCGCCACTACCCGACTGCAGCGCGCTCATCCCACAGCACACAAAGGCGATGAGACAACTTTAAAGAGCGCTTGTTCAGTAACACAGCGTCGCCCGGTCAACATCATCTGTACGGGTTATAATTTCATCTCTTTGGTTAATCTGTTCAAATTCAACTTCAAATCATATACAAAACCAAAGATATATTTTTTAAATTCCACTATTACTTGCAGTGTGTTGCCAAATACGGTTTATAAATACGGCCAAAATTCTTAATCAAATCAACCTTTGAAAGGTAAGAAAAAAGGTCACAATTTTCAGACAACAACAATAATCGTAATAATAAATGATTCATAAAGGCATACATGAGACTACTTTCTTTATCACACGCCTTTATTGTCGATTCCAAAATAAACAGAATTAGGAACTTTGAGAAAGAGAATACTTAATCAACCATCATTAGAATAATAGGTTTGTGTGTAAAATTGTGTTGGTATTTTTCACAAATTACAAAATTGAGAATGGAAAATATCATACTGCCCATGCTATTTCAATCAAAATATATTTTAATCAAATTTTATATTGTAATAGCATGAACCGGAAGTGTGTGTCTCAAGCAGCGGAACTAACTTGTGTTTATGAAACAGTGGGAGTTTGTTGCTTTTGGGGCAAAATGGTGTAAGGCTGTGATTTATGACGTGTTTTTTACGTCGACATTTCTCGACAGTGGAATTTTTGAAAGAAGGAGACCAGCGATCTTGCATACGCAGTCGTAAGTTGTCATCAAACGATTGCAAATATCAGCGTTACTTGCCAGTGACGTTTTGTTTAGCTAACGGCTAACGAAATACGCTAAGGCTATTTGTGCAACGACACTCACCGTCAGAACCCGGCAGCTGCTAAAATGGTCTCATATTATGCAAGACGAACAGATTCTCAATATTTAGAATTGTACTGATAATGTGCGGAATGGATTTTAGAATTAGCAGAGAGCTGCGTTAGCTTGACACTGTTGACAGCTAACGCTATCGGGCAAACAAACTCGTATTGTTGACGGAAGCAAGTTTGACGTTGTTTACCGCTACTCCTTAAAGCAAAGTGTCGATCAGCTAACGCTCTGTTTATTTATAAACAACGATGTATGTTTACATCAACCCTGTCTTTGCAGTAAACATTCAAGATCCATAGACCACCTGTCATCAGGGTCAGACCAGGATCCTGCCCTACTTCAAATATTTCTTGTGTTGAAGTCATGAATAACGTCAACATCACCCGAGATATCTTGCACAGGCAGATCCAGGTGAGTACTCAAGCAATGACTACAAAATGCTGCAGACCTGTGTCATCATGGTTTATTCAGAGAATTACTGTACTATATATATATATATATATATATATATATTTGTTATATTGCAGGAAAAGAGAACATCAGCCTTTCAAAGGTCTTTTCATGTGACCGACCCCTTCATCAAGAGACTTGGCCTGGAGGCCGAGCTTCAGGTTAGTGTCAGCAGATGCATGAACATGCGTCAGACTATGGGTGTCTGTCAAACATTACGTGTCATCTTGTACTAGTTGTGAGGTTCATTTTTAACTGTCAAACCACAGAAATATCTTAGGGTTGTAACTGTTTATTTTTCTACTGTTCTGTGTGGTTGTGCAGGGCCACACGGGCTGTGTGAACTGTTTGGAATGGAATGAAAATGGAGAGTAAGCGAGAACTTATATGGGACCATACCAAAAAAAAAAAGTAAAAGTTGAGTTTTCTAAAGCAATTTTTGTTTTCCCTTTGTCAGTCTGCTGGCTTCGGGCTCAGATGATCAACATGCTATTATCTGGGATCCCTTCAAACTCAAGAAGCTTACAACTATGCACACAGGCCATTCGGCAAATATATTCTCTGTTAAGGTAAGAGCGGTGTGATGACAGGTTCAGTCTACCTTAAACAACATCCAAAGAATCCAGTCATACTTCTGAGCCAGTCAATTGACATTTGTATAAAACTTTCAAAACTAATGAATTAAAAAAAAAAAGTACAATAGTCTGGTGACCTCACTTTACTTCCTGCAATGGTCCTATTGTACAAAAGGTGGCGCTGTTGGCCATTTCTTAAGTAGAAGATAATCGCCAGCAAACATTTGCTCATGTGCTAAAGACCAAAATCCTCCTGATTGGGGAATGTGAGCGAAAGACACAAAAAGGACACTTGTTTTTTTTTTTTTTAAGAACTCATAATGTTGGTTAGTCGAATGTTTTTATGGATCACAGTTAAGAATATGAACACATTATTTGAGTATAATTGTATCAAATATGTCAAGGCTCAAAACACAATATAATAAAGACACACTTGTGTTGTTCATTTCTTTACACAGTTCCTTCCTCACTCCGGAGACAGAATTTTGGTTACTGGTGGTGCGGACTCGAAGGTCCACGTGCATGACCTGACGGTGAAGGAAACCATCCATATGTTTTCTGATCACACCAACAGGGTCAAACGCATCGCTACAGCGCCCATGTGGCCCAACACCTTCTGGAGCGCTGCAGAAGATGGCATCATCAGGTAAGAGAATATTTGAGCTCTGCTGATTCTATTTCCCAGCCCATGATGCTCACTTCTGCCTTTCAGACAATATGACTTACGGGAGAGCGGAAAACACTCTCAGGTGCTGATTGATCTAACCAAATTGTGTAGTCAGCTGGTGGAGGCCAAGTGTTTAGCTATCAATCCACGTGACAACAACTACATGGCCGTAGGGGCCAACGGTCCCTATGTACGTCTCTATGACATTCGGATGATTCACAACAGTAGGTGGGTTGGCGCTCATGTGCATCCAATGTGTGTGTTTACAATTTGGGTGTGAAACATTTTTATCTTCTCCCGAAGCAGAAAATCTGTAAACCAATGGAAGTCATCTGCTGTGCGCACATTCCTCGAAAGTCATATGCCCGTCCCGGACACGGCTGTGCAGTATTACGTCGCAGGTACCGAAGCCTCATTGATCCCATCATATGTAGAATTCAATACAGCTCGACTGACGTAGTGGCGTAAAAATTCTTTCTCGCGTCCTTCTTCAGGTCACCTGCCAGTGAAATTGATGGACTATTTTAACCGCTTGAGGGTCTTTGTGGTCACTTATGTCACTTTCAGTCCAGATGGAACTGAGTTACTTGTCAACATGGGCGGAGAACAGGTAGAGCCGCTCTTATCCTGTACGTAGTCCGCAATCTATCCTGAAAATGTGATTTTGTTTTTTGCGTGTGTGTGTGTTTACTATTTTTAGGTGTATTTGTTTGACTTAACACACAAACAAAAGCCATACACATTGCTGCTTCCACAAAAGTGCCAATCATCACCTGGTAGGTCTTATGTTATCTTAACACAAATGTTTGAGACATTTTTTTGAAAACCTGTTAAAAAATGAAATATATTGTTTATGTCATTTGGATTGTAGATGTGCAAATTGGGAAGACAACTAACGGCGTCTCCAATGGAATTTGTTTGCCTGACAGCCATATTGAGTTTACCCAAAGCAAGATGCAACTTAGGTAAATGCTAAAGCTGTCTGTTGACTTTGACATTTTGATTGTTTTTGGAGCAATGACTTTGTTTTGAACAGCAATAGTATTTTGAAATAAGCATTCTACGCGACTGCAAAGTCTTTTCTGCCTGTTGTAGCTCCTCTGATCTTCCTCCACATTTGGAAAAGATCAAGCAACAAGCAAATGACGCATTTGCACGGCAGCATTGGACGCAGGCCATCCAACTGTATAGTTTGGGAATTCATCATTCCGGCTGCAACGCCGTGCTCTATGGAAACCGGGCCGCGGCCTACATGAAGCGGAAATGGTTGGCATCATTTTATCTTAAGACATCATCATTTTCCGTTCAGAATTGTCTTTATTGGCCGAGCATGTAAAAAGACACAAAGGGGGGAAAAAAAAAAAAAATCTCCTTTCTCTGTTTGTAAATGTTGAAGGGATGGAGACCACTATGACGCACTCAAGGATTGCCTGAAGGCACTGACTCTAAATCCGGAACATCTGAAGGCTCATTTCAGGCTTGCGCGTTGTCTCTTTGAGCTCAAGTATATGTCTGAAGCGCTGCAGTGCCTTGACGATTTCAAAGGGAAGTTTCCAGACCAAGCGCACAGCAGTGCTTGCGACGCATTGGATAAAGATATCAAGGCCTTTTTCACAGAGACGGAATCAGGTGGGCGTTGTGGTTGAAGCTCTTCAATGCTGTCCTCATTTATTATCCTTTGCTTAAATGTTGTCATTCAACGTTTTGGATTAGGCATGAAAAAAATGCTGGGAAATATTTTCATTTCAAGTCATCTAAAAAAAAGCATTCTTAGTTGGGGCAATAACAAATTTCTAAAATTGCAATTTTCAGGCATTTGAAAAAATTTGGTAGAATTTTCTGACACGTGGCAAAAGTTTTTAAATTTTGTATTTATTATTTTATTTCTATTATTTATTTCATTTGTTTATTTTTTTATGAGTTTAAATGAAATGCTTCTTGCATTACCACAAGATGAATCATTTTTACTCCCTCACCAGGCGGAGCGAGCTCTTTCCGATTGCAGTCTACGAATCAAATGGAGCCCATCACTATGGATGAGTTTGTTTTTCGAAAGCAAAGCTTGGACTACAAACACAGATATTGCGGTCACTGCAACACCACCACAGATATTAAAGAAGCCAACTTCTTCGGAAGGTCAGTGGCGAGAGCTCACCCACCCGGGGCCAGTCACTCTATGATGTCATTTCAAGTTCATAGGCTCGTTCGAACTCCTAAATCTTTTCCTACGCAGCAAAGGCCAGTACATCGTCAGCGGCTCAGACGATGGCTCCTTCTTTATCTGGGAGAAGGAGACGACAAACCTGGTTCGTATCATGCAAGGGGACGAGTCCATAGTCAACTGTTTGCAGCCTCACCCCAGCTACTGCTTCCTGGCCTCGAGCGGTATTGACCCCGTGGTCCGATTATGGAACCCCAGACCAGAGGTAAGCAACGTGTTTTGATTGCATGGATGTTTGATTGGTAATTGATTGGTCTTCATTCCTGCGTTTCCTCCCAGACGGAGAGTGAAAATGGACGCGTGGTAGAAGACATGGAAGGCGCAGCTCAGGCCAACCAGCGGCGAATGAACGCCGATCCGCTGGAGGTTATGCTGCTCAATATGGGCTATCGCATCACAGGACTACGTGGCGTGGGCCCAGATGGTTCTGACGACGAGAACAGCTCAGACGGACAAGCGCAATGTAGACCGAGCTAAAAGGAGCTGATGGCTATTCTGTAGAAGGGAAAGTAGTAAAGCAAAGCCCTGTGCCCGTTTCTGTTTGAGCCCTAATTTGCTGGAGTTTCACGTCACATCTCAACACTATGCATTGCCCTCATTCTACGAGGAGGGTTGGTGGAGATCTCTGCAAGGGGGGGTGCAAGTCATATACGCGTGGAGAGGAGCTTGATCCTTTAGACAGGCAGACAGCTCGCTACATCACTTCCCCTGTTTTGTCACAGAGATGGACAAGTTCAGCACATCTGGCCCAGATGTCAAAGAGGTGCCCTTTGACCTATTTTCGGGTCAGCGTGACCTTGCGAGTGGCAGTGACCCTCTTGGGGTTCATATTAAAGTGCTTTGCTGCATCTCTAGCAGTGTGCGCTCATCTCAGCCTGTTTGGAGCCCTGACTTTATAGTCGGGATTCGTGAAGTTTGCAATTCAATGTCACACTTCATCTTATGAACGCTGCATGGTGCAAGGATATGGATGAACTTTATTTAGTTTACAAGCCTGGGAGAATTTTTCCTCTGCCAAAGTCCATCAGTCCAATGGCCAAGGATTTGTGCTTGTTTAATCCCGAAAGTGGGAGATTTTCATTCAACCAGAGACAGACTGGAAAATATCTGTTCATTTTTCATTTTTATTCTTAATTTCTAATACAACTTGGTGTGAAAATATTTTTTCTAAGTTATACTCATACTAAATTTTAAAATAAATATACACCAAGTATTTGATACCGTGTGTCGCTAGCACTCATCCTTGGCTACTCGACACTTTGATGCCATAAACTGAATATATGTTAAAGAATGCAAAAGTAGACTTCCATGTGTTTTATTTTGTTCACAGATTTCTGTTGTTTTTCTTTGACGAATCATAATGTTTGTTGACAACTGAGAAACAAACTTTAAATAATAAAATACCACGACACTTGCTTGTGTCTTTTTGTCCTTCTGTGGCAACATGTTAATTATTTTTTTTTTGTCTGTGGAAGAGTCACACAACAGATGTGGAGTACTGTTGAAAATAAATTAGGTGAGCAGAGATGAATTGAAGGTGAGTCCATGCTATCAACCTTCTGGTATTCTGTTCATACATCAGTGCCATATTCACTATCTGCTTTTGCTGACTATGTTGCAATTTGTGTGCACAGTAAATCACCATTAGGGCAACCCACATGCCACATATTGTACGATAACGAGGTGACCCAGCTCTGGTAGTGTTACAGTGATAAAGCTGACTTGGCTGTGTGAACGATGAACAGACCTAAAAAAAAATAACAAAAGCCAGTTTCCATGATTCAGACATGTCTCTGGATCTTTGGAAAGTACAAAACTTTGCAAATAAGTATTTACATAGTCACCTGGATCAGAGAATGCAATTTCATAGATTTTTTTTTTTAATAGATTCTAATTTAAATGTAGGTCACGTGCTTAGATTCAGTATTTAATTTCAACACTCATTTTACCTCTGTAAAAATATCCATATCAGTTATAATACGACAATACTCATGTCGTAATTATAATAGGCGACTAATTAAGAGCAATGCTGCGTTCACGGACCGTTGATCCGTCCACGGTGAGGCGACAACGCACTGCCCGGTGTTACTTGCTGTAACGTCACCGTCTTCGTCAACCCGTCAGAGGTGGAGCCGTGATATGGCGGATGTTGAGAACATCAACATAATGAAGAACTATCACGGAGATTTGTTGGGAAATGACAAAAAGAACAGCCGCTACCCCTACTGCATTGTCTGGACCCCCATTCCTATTTTATCGTAAGAAGCTAACGCTCGAGCTATTGCTAGTTAGCAGCGTTCGCACAGATAGTTCGGCAACGTCGAATACTGACTGTTCACCTGTGGGCATTAAGTATTTCGTAATCTTATTGTCTCTCACTTTTATTGAAAAGGATAAGCATAATTGTTTTAATGGGTGTTGACGGGGTCTGTTTTCATGCTGCAGGTGGGTGCTGCCTTTCATTGGTCATATGGGAATCTGCACCTCTTCCGGAATCATCAGAGATTTTGCAGGATCCTACTTTGTCTCGGTTGGTACCACTGATCTATCCATGCTATAAGAAGTATAAATCATTTTTGGAGAATAGTCATTTATTTTCAAAATAATCTATATATGTACACTGATTGAATGTTTTCCATTTCCCAGGAGGACAATATGGGCTTCGGAAGACCAACAAAGTAATACAACTAAAAGTAGTTAGTAATATTAATATTGACCATGAATAAATTAAATCTGTCTATATGTAGGTATTGGAAACTTGATGTGAACAAAGTGCGTGGCAATGGTGCTGCAATTTGGGACCAAGCAGTTTATGATGCATCTGAGGAATACAAAGGCAGACAGGTAAGAAAAAAAAAACTCGAAATTTTAAGAATAAATTCTGGAGTTTAAAAAAAAACATTTTATTTTTCTTAAAGCACAACCTGTGTTTTGATAACTGCCATTCCCACGTCGCCATGGCCCTCAACTTGATGCGCTATGACAACAGCGCCTCTTGGAACATGATCAAATTGTGCTTTGGCTCTCTTTTTCATGGCAAATACGTGAGGTAAGTATTCTTAAATAATCCAATTGCACCATAAATTGAGATCCACCTCTACAAGCATTGAACCATTAGAGCAGATCATCGTTACATCACGCAGCATCGACATAGTTTTAGTTTCACTTAATATTATTCATCTGTTTCAAATTTCCAATTGTTACTCAACGCATCACCTTTGTAATTGCTAAAGGCACACAGCCATATGGCTGAGAGTCACCCCCTCATTATTCTCCGTTGACCCACATAGAGAATGCTGGCGTCACAGTTTGTGCTGCCTTCGCACGTCCACTCCCACGCCACAGGAGTCTGTTTAACACGTGGGGAGTCGTGCAATTCATCACTGACAAGAAACGCTCCCCTACGTGCCACCGCTGGAGGTCACCTATCCGCTGGGGCTCCCTGCGATGTTTTTTTATGGGCAGTAGGACAATGAGCATGGGGCTGTGGGAGAAAAGACACGGAGTCACGTCCTTGTCGCTCCACGATACGGGAGGGAACGGGAGAGATTCGCTCAACATTCAAGTTGTGGTTGACAAGCCCTCTAACGTTCCTCTTTGTACCCTTCAGCTGGTCGGCGTTCCTCAAGACCTGGCTGCCCTTTATTCTTCTCTGCGTCGTAATCAGCATGGTCATCCTCACGTTCAATCTGCAGTAATTAATACACGACATCAGGAGACTCATTTTGTCATATTTATTTGTTACGTATTGTGTTTGAGACTTTGCCTATATATGAAGCAAATTTTGCCTTCAGCTTAGGTTCTTGAACTACCTTGGAATGATCCGCTGATGTGTTTCCCGACATTTCAGTGATGGGAAATAGAAATGACAATGTGAATTACTGCACAAACCCAATGCTGAAATTATTCCTCAATTATTTAAGATTAAGTGTTCTGAAAGCATTAGTGAATGTCAAAGGGACCCGTAGGAGGAAAAATGACTTGAGTAGATAAACATGTTTATTGTAATCCTCCATCTTTTTTTTTTTTTTTAATGTTAGGGTACTGTTTATGTTTTTTTATAGGTGCATTTCAATGCTTTAAAAATTGTACATCTTCATAAAGGAATGTAATTTTAGCCTCATCATGTTGGTGTCAATATCACTATAAAATCCCTTTGCTAATATCATTCTTGTTATTATCAAGAAAATATATCAGAATAATCCAAGTCTGAGATCTTATTATAAGTGGCCAAATATTGGTACCAATACAACGCATATAAATCAATTTCACCATCCACGAGGTCTTTGATACTATGACTCATTCTGATCACGGATGTTCTATTTTTATCATATTGAACATGTCCTAGATATTGCTGTGGGCTTTGGCTTAAGAAATTAACTGCCCATGACATTTAATTTAAAAAAAAGACACCTTGTAGTGATATTAACACAATGCGTGAATATTTGTACAATATATTTATTGTAATTATCAACAACGGCTCTCCTGCTTCTTTGTGCAGTGGAGGTCACAGTCTGCTTGTCCGCTGTAGCTTTAAGGGGGGGGTGAGGGGGTCTACACACTTTTTCCATCCAGCAGATTCTGCGCTACAAGAACTGCCATCAATTTACAACAGCCTTTATTCCCCCAGTACAGTAGATGAGGAAGGGACTATTGCTGAGGTGCATTACTTTGTGAGATCCGCCACCATATTAAAATATAGACGTGTCATTTTTTCTCTTCTCTGTCTTTTTTTGTGTAGTTATTTAGCGATGTGTATTTCTGCAGTTTGTGTGTTTTTTGGATTCTTTTTTTGCACCCGATCTCTCTGCTTGGAGTGTCCCGGTGGCTGTGAGTGCTTTGCTGTCACACGTGTGGTGAAATGTATCTCAAAGGATCTTCTGATGGTACCACAAATGATTCCAGGATACGCAAAGACTGTCGTCATCACGGGGAATAATATTGACAAGATTGGACCTGATTCTTTTACGGAGTTGGAGAATGTTTCCAAAGTCATTTTAAGCAATAATAGGTGAGAATTAATTTTATGTGTGCTATTAATCATTTTCAAATGCTTAACCGTGGAAGTTGTCCTCACAGGATGACAGAGATGGGATCGCACAGTTTCTCCACCCTGATCAACCTGCGATTCCTGGACCTCAGTGACAACCAGCTGTCAATCATCCATCCAGAAGCTCTGAGCATCGCCGGCAGTCCTCTACAGGAGCTCAACCTGAGCCGCTCTCTCTACAACTTCACCGCCCTGACAGACCTCACCACGGCTCTACGTTGGGGAGACCTCCGAGGGCTCCTCCGTCTTGACCTTTCGGGTAATCAACTCGCTCTTCTTCCCCTGGGGATGTTCTCCCACCTGCGTAGTCTACAGCAGCTCTTCTTAAGCAACAACTCACTGGTGGCAGTTTACAGCGGAACCTTCTCCGGCATGAACAACCTGGAGATGCTTGATTTGACCCGCAACGCCTTCAGGACATTCGGGACCGGTGATCTCAAAGAACTGGAGAAGCTCGGGAACATCCGCATCCTTCTGGGTAAAAATCCGTACTCCTGCTCTTGTGAGATCCAAAGTTTTGTGGCTTGGCTAAATGATTCACACGCTCGGGTAGATGCGGATTCTGTGAGGTGCTCCTCGCCAAAGCCGTTAGCCAACAGCCGACTCCGAGGGCTGGGGTCGAAGGTCATCGGATGCATTGTCCCGAACCAAACGGAGATGACTGACCTCAGCCTGCAGACGTCTTACGTCTTCCTCGGGCTCGTGCTCG
Organism: Syngnathus leptorhynchus; assembly: GCF_054491065.1. Taxonomy (NCBI): domain Eukaryota; kingdom Metazoa; phylum Chordata; class Actinopteri; order Syngnathiformes; family Syngnathidae; genus Syngnathus; species Syngnathus leptorhynchus. The sequence goes on from NC_141202.1 coordinate 4,053,149, forward strand.
GCTTTGTGGGCATGGTTTTTCTATTTGTGCTCTACCTGAATCGTAAAGGCATGAAGAGGTGGATCGTGGAAATGAGAGATGCGTGTCATGACGTGATGGAGGGATATCACTACCGATACGAGATTGACTCAGACCCACGCTTGGGGCACATCTCGGCTCAAAACGGTGTCAGCAGGGCACGGCAGCACGTCGGAGTTTCTCTTTCACAACTGCCACCCAATGACACTTGTATTATTACTGAAGACGCACATGTCAAACCTTTAAAATCTCCTTCTGAAGCTAGAAACGTCTTGTAGATTTATTGCCAGTAGGTTTACAATTTGTTTTATTTTTGTTCTGTACTGCAGCTATTGGTAATAAACTTGAAAGTGCCTTCGTGCTACTGGATGGCACTGATTGGATTTTTTTTTTTTAGATGCAGTAACCTGATATTTTGATAGGATCGTCAAACATGCAAAAGTTTGTTTACATGTGGGTTTTTTTTTCTGTGTTTTTCTTTTTTCTTATCCAATATAAATTAGGTGCACTTCCCAATCTAATAGAACCCAATACAGGAGCAATATCAATATTTTTGCCTTTACAAAAATATATCTTTGCATATCATAGTTCACTTTTTATTGACAGGCAAGCTATTAATTACTATTGTGGCAGTATTTTGTGTTATGACCCAGCAATAGCTAATAATGATCTTTGTAAAGGCCCAATTTATGTATTTCTTGTATGGTAGAACATTATATCGTGCAGTGTTAGTGACTGTATATTTGTATACTGTCCAAAACTGAATGGAATTTGCTCAGTGGAATAAAAAGTACCTTATAGAATACTGTAGCTATTTATAGAACATGAAATATTCTACCGTATTGTCATTGTACCTACAGCATACACGTTTTAATGAATTTGTAATTAATATTACATGGCTGTTTCTGAGCTACTGGCATTAAATGTGAATTACACATGAAATGTTTGCTGTATTTTGTCCCCCCCTCATGCTATAATTGTTTTTATTCTGTGCAGATCGTGGCTCACCTTCTAATGCATGTGGAATAGCGCTTTTGTTTTCCACTGGAAGCTGAGGGTGATTAAGTGCTTCCATAGTGGGGAAAATAGGGCAGAATGAAAGATTTTGTTTAGAAATAACTTGCTGGCTCGGCAGTGCGCCACATTTTTTGGGGATGTGTGTGTATGTGTGTGTATTCTACACGGATGAAAGTCGCCCCCGTTTATTATAGTGATGAAACTTTTGGAAATGAGTTTCTTTTTCAACTTTTGCGTCTATCCTTAGCGTCTCTAATGTTGATGTCGTCTTCCGCCCCTCTGCGCATTAATACCCGCCTCGCGTGACGTCACCATTTACCTGCGGTAACAACCAGGGATTAGCCGTAGCCGCAGGTAGTAGCCAAACACTGGACGACAACAAGTTCACCCGAAAGGATAACGCGATAACGAGTCTACTTAGAATTTTCCTGTTTTTTAGTCGAGTTTGTTGTTGGGTAAACGCAACCTGACTTTTTTTTATTTTTTGTGCGCTTCGTTGTTGGCCATTCTTTCATTTTGAGGCGCCAGTTGAGAAACTTTTTTTTCCTGTGATTTCCGCCATTGGATCGCCTCCATAAAAGTTAAAATCAACAATTACTCTTATGCGGTAAGTAAACGATTTGTTTGTTGGTATTGAAGACCGAGGCGGTTGGTTGCGTTTTGGGTGTGTAATTTTCCCAATGACCAGACATGAAGGGCGGGGACGAAAATGAGGCAGCATTATTATATTGAGTTGTAACATTCCCCATGTTGCCTTCCTGCAATTACGAATCGTGCATTTGTCATTTGAGCCTGCAGCAGGTATTTAATTCACATCCTAAAAACTTTCACATATATATGGGAAGACTATTCCACGAGTCGAAGTTTGCTGCAACGTGTTTTGCTCCACCAATCAGAAGACACAAAAAATATGACGTCAAAAGTTAGTTGGTATTGTGATTACAAATTTGATTATTGTTCTTGACTAATTGAACAGAAATCATTTCTTAAATTGACAAACACTACTGATTCCAAAATTTGATGTGGGAGCACATTGAGGCTGCAAAAAAAAAAATTAAAGATACAAGTTCGGAAGCCAGTGCCGAGAGAAAATATACAGAATGATTCGAATAGACAGTTTTGAATGTCCCACGTATTAAAATTGAGTTTGTAAACTTAGGTCATTGCCTCTGATAAGCCAACAAGTTACATTTCTGGAATGAGTACCGGTTATGCAAATAGCTTTAACTTGTTGGAGAGCATTTCGAGGAGATGCTTATTTGTGTATTGTCCCCCCCCATCCCTCCCCCCAAGCAGGTCAGGGGGGTTCTGAGCCATGCCTGGCCACAACACTGGGGCTCCACAGGCATCACGCCACCACAAACATCACAACTCCAGAGCAGACAAGTACAGTCAGGCCCCAACAATATTCGGGCAGAGCTCAACCAAACCAGACTCCTACAAGGATCCCTACGGAGAGCATCGTCACAAGAACCACTCCCGCTACTCCGAGAACAAACATGGTCGCAAAACGCACCCGCACAACGGCGCCGGGCAGGGCTCGGAGACGATTGGTTTCATTCCGGGCTCGGCAGACAACACGCCCACCAATAGACACGCTTGTGGATCTTGTGCTTCTATGGGCTGGAGCGGCTGTAAGGCCCTTATCTGCTGCGTATTAACTTGTGGATTTTACGGCAGCCGAGAGCCTTGCCTACCAGTTAACGAGAGCTCCACAGACCATCCCCCTAAAGTGAGCAATGAGTCCCACCCTCCTAATGGCGTGGCTGTGAACGCCAACTCCCCCGGTGGCGGCAAATCTTTCGAGCCCAACAAGTCCACTAAATCCGTTAGATTGTTGCCCACAAGCGATAGCTTCCGCTACCAGGACGTACGCATCGCAGGTCAGTCAGTCAAGTATCCGGTCGTGCCCTCTAAGAGGACCCGGACCTCGGGCCGGTGGGAAAACCAGCGGCCGATCAGCAACACGAGCTTGTTGTCCCGCGATGATTACGATTTGGACGACCTGAGCGACACGGGCACGGATATCGACTCGCTCATCACTAAGAAGCTGCTGGAGCTTTACGCCTTGCATCAGATCGACCAGCTGGCCAAATGCACCTCGGATTCGTCGTTCTCCCGCAAGACGAACGAGATCAGCGAGCTCATCTATAGCATCGCTCAGGATTATAACCTTGAGGAGCAGGAGGCCGAGTGCAAGCTGGTCCACGGCGTCATTCGCATCAGCACCCGCAAAGGCAAGAGAAACAAGAAGCAACATTCTACGGGACAACGTCCTAACGGGCGCAGCGACGGCACTTTGCCCGACAGCGGCAACGAGACCATGACCAACACCTTCATGAGCAGCGACTGTAAGAATCTCACATTTTCTTGCCATCTTATATTCTCACGTTGATGATGTCTAACTAAATTCAGATTTGCCTGTATAGTAGACTAACACTGATTTGGGGGGGGGGGGGATTTGAAAATGAGCAATGCAAGTTCTATATTCACATAAGTAACATTTTAACCTACAAAAAACAATTCTTGCAGAATTATTAGGCCCCGCCCTAGTTTCAACCACAGCGGAAACTCTCTTCTGTGATCGAAACTCAAATCCACCACTTCATAATTTCCCCACTCGTTTATAAACATGCTGTCTTCAAAATCAAGAAAAACTTGAAGATTATGATTGTTTATTTTTCTGACCTTCATTTGGTCTCTTTTTGTCTCCATCAATAGTTCCAGAGGTCAAAGTGTCAGAGCAGACGCCATCAGATGAGCTGGCGAGGAAGATGAGACATTACAGCGGCAAAAGTGAGTTCCCTAAAGGCCAGGGTACATAATAACAAAAATAACTTTTAAAAATCATGATATTAAAAACATGAATGCAATCTTTACAGGCAGTTTTTTTGATTGTGTGTTTTTACAATTTTACTAAATGTAACCATTAGCGGTTAAAGGCACATCTCGATGTTAAACTGCAGAACCGCCCCGACTGCCATCTCGTTTCCCAGCAACGGTGAAAGCGCCGCATTCCCGTCCTTTTTCCTCTACATTTTACAATCCCCTATTTTGTCGGTCACCCGACACCCGCCGATCAAGCCGTGTCCACCCCTCCGGCCCAGTGGTCACATGACACACACCCCCAGTCGCAACCGCAGCGGATGGAGTCTCGTAAAATATATGCCAGAGGATATTATGTCACTTTAGAGGCCTACTGGGATTCCCCCCCCCCCCCCCTTTTGTTGCTGTTCCATAAGGAGGCGGGTTAAAAGTGTGGTGTTTCATATTTGTGTTATGGTGTTATCACAAATAAAAATTCCTTTTGAATTATTTTGGTGTAGGAGCAAAAAAATTTTTGCGGCTATCTCCAACTCCCCCGAACGCTTGTATGGAAAATTCTCTAAAAGCATTTTAAACACGTCTAGTCTTGCCGCTCTCGTTCACACACAATTTTTTTTTTTGTAAATGGTGTAGAAATCCCCGCTCTTAATTTAAACTCGTTTGTTGAACTAATGACTTTTGTTCCGTTGTTTTTTTTCCCCCTGCCACATACTTTTCAGAAGAGGTGTGTCAATTTTCAATCGCAAGTGTTTGCGCGATGAGATAATAACTGCGTGTCTGCGTGTTTCAGCGTACACCTCCAGCAGCGCTATGGCCTATTCGCCGTACCTGCACGACATCGAGACGGACTCGTCGGGGGCGCCTATCCTTGCCCTCTAGTGACTCGGCCAAAGACGTGCCCGCTTTTTGTTCTACTGCTGTTACACGCTGGCTGTAAGTAAAAGGCCGCTTAGAATAAAATGGACATTTGAACAGAATATTTTGCCATGCTCTGCCTCTTAGACATATTTTTTTGTGGTAAGTCTTCATGGTTTTTTTTTTTTTTTTTTTAAACGTGAAAATGTTACATTAAATGTATGTATGTATATATACAGTACCCAGTAGCCAATGCAACATTTCCAGTCTAGTAAAATTCCCATTTTTTTCCTTGAGAGGTTCTGAAACTTTAAATCGACAGAATTTTAAGTTTTTAAGTCTCATTTCGTTAATGCTGCTATTGTTTGATGAATTTACCTCTCGTAGTCAACCGTTGTTTTCATGTACCAAATGAGAGGATTTTCTTTTTTTTTTTTTTTTTAACTGTGTCAATTTGCGACGTCATATTTGAAAAAGATGAATGTCTACACTCCGGGCAGGTTTGACAGTCTCAGCTGAGGAACGGTAGAAGAAAATGACCTGGAGGCTGATACATGTTTGTTTTGCTGACTCAGGCCTTCAAAAAAAAAAAAAGTCAGCATGCTTTGACAAAATGTTACAGCCATATTTCCTTGTAATAAGTTACTTTTTGTATTGTTAACCCCGCTTGTGGAATTTGAATGCATTCTTCGTTTTTATTGAATGGTCGGTCAGTGCTGTTTTGGACAAAGTTAAAAAAATTCCATTCCTCATGTTCAATAAAGATGTCTATTTGTATGTTGTTGTTGTTGTTGTTATGGGAATTAACATGCTCATTAGTTGTATATTGTTTTCATTCATGAAAAAATTACATTCATTCTGGCATGTAGACCAACCACATACCTGAATTCTTTAATCTGACCCACTAAGCATTTACATTATCAAGTTATTTAGTATTCCACTCTTTTTTTTCTATTTAAAAGTACACATTACTTTTTATTATTTCAAAAAATGCTTTTAATACTGATTTATGTCTAGTTTTTATTTTATTTTATTGATGCATGGCCCATTTGTTTTAAATTACAATTACAAAATGTGTTCATAAAGCACATCGGTTTGGCGTCACATTGTTTACTACGCCATCTCTGAGTTGAGCGTGATGTGCAAGTTAGGGTTTTTCCGCTCCCAGCAAATGCAGAAACTTGTTTGGCTGGTTTAAAAAAAAAAAAAAAAGGAAATCAAATCCTGGGGGTTGTCTTTGTTTCTTTACTGTAGTCGCAGTGCACAAATGAGGCCTGATTTTTTTTTTCCTGCAGCTGCTTTTGTAGTGCAATATTGGTTTTGTTTTTTTATTAATATACTCATATGTATTATGAAATGTATTATTATTATATATAGCTGTTGGGAATTGCAATTCTCTTTTGTGCTGCCCTTTTAATCATGAAATATTAAGGCTTCAATATGGTGATAAAAACACCTGCCTTCTTGAGTCAAAACAAAAGTGATAAAAACATTATTCAGGTATTCAACATCCCCCCCTAAAACTGTGCATCCAAATACAGTTGTGTACTTTTTTCCTGCTGCCAAATATTGTCATGACTTCCTTTTGTGTATTTGTGTCTGGCGCAGTGTAACCCGTTTTTTTTTTTCCTCCTCTGGCCCGACCAGCACATTCCTGTTTTACCTGTATGAGGTGTCTAGTAAGAAGGTCTGTCTCTCTTTCACAACAAACATGCCACAGACTTCCTCCAACCGCAAAGTCAGGCTCTATAATGTGGAACGCATTTCTGTGCATGTCATTTGTACAAGAGTACGGTGCGTCCTTTTTTTTTTTTTTTAAAGGCCTGTGTTTATCGTATCTACGCGTCATTTCCACTTGCATCCGCTAGAGGGAGACAAATACAGTAATACTACATGACTCGCTATTAATGGAACAAGTGTGCTACGGCTTTGTAATTTCCAAATTGGAAATGGAAACATATCTTATTTACAGTGTATGTATCACGTGATTAGATTGAGTTGAACAGAAAAATAGTGATTATGCTTGAGTTTACCAGAATATATTTTTGGATGTTCACATTTCAAAGTTGTCCGATAAAATTTGTTACTTAAATGACAAAGACAGACATCATGTACAAAAATAGATTTATTTGAATTCTTCTGTGGATGCAAAAAAAAAAAAAAGTATTTACAACTGTGCTAACATAGCGACAAATGACAAGTTTTGTAATTGTGGACAAATAAATCTGCAGAGATACAAAAACACTTTATAATATCTGCTTCTATTTAGAAAAACGTCATCACTTGAAAACTCAAAAGATTTGCTTCAGTCTGTTTGACAAATCCATCCTCTACCTGCAGAAGAGCATGTCCACTAGAAGCTCCAACAGGTCAGCTTGTCCAATTACAGGCCGGAATAAAAGTTCGATGATTAAACCGGGCGTGATGCTTTGCAGCATGGACGCCGTGAGGAGGATGCGGGCGAAACGTTCCTGCCGTCTTGGATGGAGGAGCTGAACCACTTCGCTCAGGGCATGCTGGGCTTCTTGTTGCAAGCCTTCGATGAACAGTGATGCCTTTAAATCAGGGATGTCTGTTGAATGTAAAGACATTAAGCATCTCTTTTTAAAAAAAAAAAAAAAACACAAGATCTGATTCGAACATACCTGGGTTGAATATCGTTGTCCCTTTAAGATACGCATACTCCTTTGGACTCAAATCCAAGCTCCAGAATTTTCTGAGACATGACTTGAGTTTGCTGACCCCAGCCATGGTGGGTTGCTCCTTCACAATCTCAGTTCTCCCATCTCGCCGCAGAAGGATCTTCTTCAACATACTGTCGGCCGGTACGTCCTCCACCTCAAAGTCCACCTGCTCCTGAGCCAGACCCAGGATGAAGAGCGGCACCCAACAGTTTTTGAGGAGTATAAACTGGTCATTGATTGGAAGCTGCTTGAAAGCAGGTAAATTCTTCATGAAATGGATCGTTTTCACCAGAACCGATGAGGCTTCCTTGCAAATTTTTGTCTGCTTTTTTAAGCACACCGTCCGGCGTAGCTCACAAGTGCATCGATGAGATATCGAATTATAATCACGCGGGCTGCTGTCATCGAGTTGACTGAGAATTTTGTAGAGGATAGGATTCAGAACTCTATCGCTGCAGCACTGGCATCGGTTATCCATCACGGAGAAGTTCTTTGGGAGTGAGGCGCCCTCGCCTCCGCCACGTCGGTATTTATAAGGCCGCCCGAATGGACCTTGACTTGTCAATACGCTCTCTGTGAAAAACAGCCATGTGCTCTGCCAGGTGACTGGTGGTATAACTTTGAGAAACTGATAAGCTTTTCTCAATGAAAAAGAAGCTGGTGGAGTAACGTCGGAATATCAAGAGGGCTGGGCCTTATCTCGGGGTCCGTGTCATTAACCCAGGCCGTACCAAGCTACCAAGGACTCCGAGGGTAATCAGGACCCCGGTGGACACACTTGGCCAACAGAGCAGTGGGGCACTGACCCAGAAGTTAAGTACTCAGTATGATGTCATTTGTATATTTTCAGAGATCTACAAACCAACCTTCCCTGCCAAATTTAATTTGGAATGGTCTCAAACCCGAAGCCCAGGGGCCATTTGTGGCCCACAGGATGATATTTTGAAGTCCCCTATGTGAGATAAAAATTAATGTTAGTGTTATTGTAATCACTACTCCAGGCCAGGATCTTGTTATAATTATGTTCTGAAAAAATACAAATAAGAACTTCTAGATATATAAAATAATTAAAACATTATTTAAATAAAACAAAAAATATTTCTTGATTTTAGTTGAAGTTAGAAACCCCCACTTGATATTAATTGGAATAAATCATCTGTTTTTTAAAGCAGAATCATGGTGCCTTACTGCATGAGTACATTGTGAAGAAGTGAAAAAGGGAATCCTTTTACTTAAAACATATTGAAATGTCATCATTTCTTCTTCGCACTCATTTGAAAATGGATCAATGATTAAACCTAAAACCAAGACAATCCTTATGTTAATGGAACACTTGTTCTGTCTGTTCTACAGGGTGAAACAAATCAATTCAATGTAAGGAATTTCAATTTATGCTGTCATCTGGTGTTCCAGGTTGTACTTTTTTTTTTTTTTTAAGGTAAGCCCATATTGTTATCTCCCCTGTGCCTGGCACGGAGGCTTGACGCTGATAAGAAGATTGCTTTATTATTATCACAAATAAACAACGCAATTTCAATGACTCGTTTTATGCTTCCCTCTACCTGAGCGCTCACCTTATCATGGTAAAGGGATTTGATTCTAGAAGCTACGCTATGTCGGGTCGCTTTTAGTTTTGCGCAGGAACGGATCCAATGAGGGACCAAAGCCCAAGTTGTTGTAGGAGGTTAAAAAGGTCTGACTCGATATAGATAAACGCATCTCGACAGATAGCTCAGGTTCCGGTTTGGTTTTTTTTGGCTCTCTGGAACGGCCCCAATGTGTACATATTACTACCCAAAAAAATAAAAATGATTTTATTTGTCATCCAAATAAACCAGAAGCTAATGTGAAACTGGAGAATTAACACTTTTGGAGTCAAGGTCAGTTCCTACTCTTAATAATTGTGATTAAAAGACTAAATATCATCCACCTCACTTTTATTTGACGTCATTAGCCTCATTAGTCATTCCTCCAAAGATGTCTGAATCTTGAATATCAGCCTTAGACAATTCCTTTGAAACAATATGTGTCCACTAGCAGTATACAAAAAAAACTGTCACTTGAATGGTTTAAAAAAAAAAAAAAAAAAAAAATACAAAGATGTCTTCAATGTGTATTTTGAAATGCCCTACAATACACTCTTCAGTCATCGGCAATTGTAAATGCCTGTGATAAGACTGTTGTTTATAGACGTTGGGAGCAGGCAGAGACGGACACGGAGGACAGACGCTTATCTGCTCGGTGACTGTAAAATTGAAATAAAAATGTCCTTCATTCTATAAGTGGAGCAACTGTTGAAATCAGTGTGATTAAGGGAGTGGATATATTCATCTGAGACAATTACGCAATGGCTTTAATTGACTTTTCAATAAATATAAAGTTACTCCAAACAAGAATTGAAGCACAAATAATACAATGACATTTAATTGTTCATTTAATTTTCAGTGTGAAGGTTTGCCAATTTTCTCAGGTCAATGAACTCGTGAGTGCACGATGATGTGAACGCCATGTCTGGTATTTGACACTTGACCTTGGCCTACTGTTGTAACAAAGGGTCATTTACTGGGCTCCATCCCCTCGAGGTCAGTAAGGCAAAGGGGAGTCATTTTCCCCCAGTAAAGTCATTACTCTTCTGTATTAGGGGGGGGGGGGGGGGTCAAATTACATTCTCTTGGTAATGACATTCTTACAGTAGAAAGCAAATGCTTTTTTTTTTGGTCTGCTTATAGTCCTGGAATTATAATAGGAACACCTGACTCATCATATATGTTGGGTTAGTTTTCTTCATTGAAATTGATCGACAATTTTAAATATATTGCACATAATGAATACATTTGGACTTCTGGAAGGCACGATGGTTGTGACTAATACAAGAAGAGCTTAATGCGGTGTAAATCCTCTGTAGTGATGTCAGGGTCCAGACACATGAGTACAGTTTTACTGCCTATTACTATCAAAACACACCGATAAACTCTAAGGTGAAGGCCAAGCACAGTGTTAGCCTCTGGGTTAATGAACTCTTGTAGAATATATTTCTTGGCCATCTTTTTGAAAGACAAAATGACAAGTATATAAAAATAATATGAAATTTACTTTTAACATAGTGTATTATTTTTATTGTTTTATTTGGCACTGTTTTGTTGAGGAAGGGATAACATTTTAAGCTTCTTGAACATTTTCATTGGATCTTTTACACCTAAACTCTAAATTTACACACAACTCAAAGGAGAATGCTGTGCAAGTTAAAACAGGCATTATCAATAAATAAGTTTATTTATTTAAATTATCCCTTCAAGTCTTGCAGTCTGATTGTTCCCTTCAGAGCTAAGAGCTCAAAGTGGAAATAAAAAAACACAGAAAAAAACATTTTTAGTACGTGGAGGACTGTGTTTCATGTCTACTCATCATTTTCTAAGTGTTCTGTTAGAATTAACTTTAAAATATATTTTTTCTCCGGACTGTAGTCTGTCACATGCTCATGCGTCATATCCGGTTACAGGCACCCCTACACGGAAGTGTCGTCATTTCATAGTGATATACATTCCAATTCTTTGAAGTAAACTGAATCTTTGGAATCAGTTCATTCAAAATTCATTGTTCAAACGAATCGTTCAACAGAAGCGTATCACCCGCCTTCTATTCGGCTGAATCAGACAAACACGCAACTTATGGAGTGATTCAGTAACATCAGCTGCACGGCAACAGTAACGACGAAAGAGGTACGTTACGACGATGTTCCAAAGTTATTATGTTAGCAACGTAATTTGTAGTACTGCTTGGTTGCAATACATAAGTGCAGTCCGCTAATTCTATGACATTTAGCTTGATTTTCCTCGACGAATGTTCGATTCTCAAATAATTGTGGAACAATGTAACTAGACTGTCTATTGCTAAGTTTATTTTCTTGCCAAACTATCTACACAACACAAAATACTATTGCGTCAATACGGGATAACTTACAGGACTGTCTTAGAAAACTAGAATATTGTGATAAAGTTCTTTATTTTCTGTAATGCAATTAAAAAAAACAAAACATTAAATTCATAAAAGGCTTGCAATATTTCAGCTGATTTGTAATAAATCCAGAATGTATGACTTTTTTTTTTTTAAATGCATTACAGAAAATAAAAAACAATTTCACAATATTCTAACTTTCTGAGACAGTCCTGTATATTTAATTTCTTCAACAAAAGAGCTTGTGAGGTATATTTTTGCTGTGCAGCTGTCTCTGTATGTTTCCTCACAAGGCCCCACGGGGGTCAATGCAGCAGGGTCAAGCATGCTGGATAGGAAGTTTTAGTTTCAGTCATGTTTACATACGACACCGTATGTGGAATGGCCAGTTGTTCGTGAGCAGAAAAGAACGAGAACAGCAGGGACGGACGGCAGAACGAACAAGCGGACTGAGGCTCAAACTGCAGCTGTTAGGCACTCAACCATTTTTCTTTGGGCGTGAGGCACTTCGGTGTTGTTATTGCAGTGTGAAAATGTCCGCAAGGACCACAGCCAAGTACGTGGAGGAAAAGGACCGTAGTCGTGGACGACAGGAACATCTTTGGCTGCAGCCTGAGGTTGTGTTGAGCAGAGCAGGTTAGTACACGTCCAGTTTCTATTATGAATCCTATTCCTGTTTTTAATAGAATTCCGTTTGTCTTCTTTTGCAGACATCAGTGAAGCTCTTCGTCCTCAGCAGCCGGAGCCAGAGCGCACTCGCATTAAAGAGGAAGATGTGGGCAAAGAGGTTCATCACTTCAATGAACAAATGGAGCAGAAGTTTCTTTGCACCATAAAAGAGGAGGAAGAGCCAGAGCGGCTTTGTAATAAAGAGAAAGGAGAGGATTCCTGTGACATCGAAGAGGAGGAGGATACCTGCAAGATCCCATTGACTGGTGTTCCGGTGAAGAGTTTTGATGAGGGTCAACAGGAGGTGAGCAAAGGGGCGGAGCCTCCAAGCTGCAGCTCAAGTCAGCAAATGACTAGAGAAGGTGATGGAGACCACTGTGGAGGATCACAAGCAGCTCCACCATCAGATAGTGATGATGTGACGAAAAACTATTCCTGCTCAGATTGTGGCCAAAACCTTGCTCAAAGGGGAAATTTAAAAAAGCAAACAAGAATCCACACTGGCGAGAAACCTTTTTCATGCTCAGTTTGTGGCCAAAGATTCAGTCAGAAGGAACATTTAAACAGGCACACAAGAATCCACACTGGCGAGAAACCTTTTTCATGCTCAGATTGTGGCCAAAGATTCACTCGAAGGGATAGTTTAAAATCTCACGCAAGTATCCACATTGCTGAGAAACCTTTTTCATGCTCAGTTTGTGGCCAAATGTTCTCTCACAAGGAACATTTAAAAATGCACACAAGAACCCACACTGGCGAGAAACCTTTTTCATGCTCAGTTTGTGGCCAAATGTTCTCAGTGAAGCAAGGTCTGACACTTCATACAAGAACCCACACTGGTGAGAAACCTTTTTCATGCTCAATTTGTGGCCAAAGATTCTCTCAGAAGGGACATTTAAAAACGCACACAAGAACCCACACTGGTGAGAAACCCTTTCTATGCTCAATTTGTGGCCAAAGGTTCTCAGTGAAGCAAGGTCTAACACTTCATACAAGAACCCACACTAGCGAGAAACCTTTTTCATGCTCATTTTGTGGCCAAAAATTCTCTCTGAAGGAAAACTTAAAAAGTCATACAAGAATCCACACTGGTGAGAAACCTTTTTCATGCTCAGTTTGTGGCCAAATGTTCTCTCACAAGGGATATTTAAACAGGCACACAAGAAGCCACACTGGCGAGAAACCTTTTTCATGCTCAGTTTGTGGCCAAAGGTTCTCAGCGAAGCAAGGTCTGACACGTCATACAAGAACCCACACTGGTGAGAAACCTTTTTCATGCTCAATTTGTGGCAAAAAATTCTCTCAGAGGGGACCGTTGAAAAGGCACACAAAAACCCACACTGGCGAGAAACCCTTTCCATGCTCAGTTTGTAACCAAACGTTCTCAGAGAAGAACAGTCTCATACTTCATACAAGAATCCACACTAATGAGAAACCTTTTTCATGCTCAGTTTGTGGCAAAGGATTTGTAGCGGAGCAAAGGCTAAAAAATCATATAAGAATCCACACTGGTGAGAAACCTTTTTCATGCTCAGTTTGTGGCCAAATGTTCTCTTACAAGGGACATTTAAACAGGCACACAAGAACCCACACTGGCGAGAAACCTTTTTCATGCTCAGTTTGTGGCCAAAGGTTCTCAGCGAAGCAAGGTCTGACACTTCATACAAGAACCCACACTGGTGAGAAACCCTTTCCATGCTCAGTTTGTAACCAAACCTTCTCAGAGAAGAACGGTCTAACACTTCATACAAGAATCCACACTGGTGAGAAACCTTTTTCATGCTCAGTTTGTGGCAAAAGATTTGTAGCAAAGCGAAGGTTGAAAAGTCATATAAGAATCCACACTGGTGAGAAACCCTTTTCATGCTCAGTTTGTAGCCAAAGTTTCAGTTGGAAGGAAACCTTAAAAGGTCACATGAGAACCCACACTGGCGAGAAACCTTTTTCATGCTCAGTTTGTGACCAAAGATTCAGTCAGAAGGGACATTTGAACAGGCACACAAGAATCCACACTGGCGAGAAACTTTTTTCATGCTCAGATTGTGGCCAAAAATTCTCTCAGAGGGGACAGTTGAAAAGGCACACAAGAACCCACACTGGCGAGAAACCTTTTTCATGCTCAGTTTGTGGCCAAACCTTCTCAGAGAAGAACAATCTCACACTTCATACAAGAATCCATACTGGTGAGAAACCTTTTTCATGCTCAGTTTGTGGCAAAAGATTTGTAGCGAAGCGAAACTTAAAAAATCATATAAGAATCCACACTGGCCTGCTCAGCCAAAGAGAATGTGTGGGGGGAGATGAGCAATGATCCATGAAGTTCTCACCCTCTATTTGAGCAGACTTTGAGTTTATGCATCAATGATAATTCTATTCTAGTATGTACTCATTTCCTTTGCTACAGTGAGAAGTTCATATTTTAATTTTAGTAATGAATTTGAAAGTATAGTTAACCAGCCTCGGGATGATCATTTTATTTGATGTTTATTTTGGTTTTAGTTGTAGTTTTTAACTGCAATTAGTTTTAATTCATATTCAGGACAAGTTGTTTTGTTTTTATTAGTGTCTGTTTAGGGTTTTGTTTTGTTCAGCTTTTCATGTTCATGTGGATCAATAAAATGAAAAAAAAATTGTGTTGGACATCCCCTTTTTTTTCAAGTTTATTTTTTGTTACTTTGCCTTGCTAATAACACTTTAAATTGTTCTTGAGATTGATCTTTCTAATTTAACATGAACTCGAGTTACTAATCTGACTCCAATTTGTGACCTTACCCAACTGCCACTCATCCAACAATATGCGCGCTCGTTCTGCAATAGAAAGGTATCAAGAAGGCATTCTGTCATTATTCTATTGGCTATGTGTAAACTGCAGTTAACTTTAGCTTGCTCTCATTGGTCTTTCTTCTCCTGCCGAATAACTTGCTCGCTCCTCCTGGTTGTTATCTACCAGCTGGCCCTGTGGGTCTTGTCCTCCTTGCTGCTCCTGGGTTATCTTTTGTTCTGGAACGCAGACGTCCTTGCACCAACCACATATTTTGTTTTGTTCCCACTGTCACACACTCAGCAGTTTCATACTCTCATGCACAAGATGTCTAATGAACTATTTTAAGATCAAATTCTTATGTTCCTTCAAGATGCATTCAGACATTTCATTAAAAAGTTGTTTACTTTTACTTACTTTTACTATTTAAATTATTATTCAATAATGTGCCGGAAATGTAGAATAATTGGTCACACTTTTGAAGAGTGTACTAGTGATGTGAATTCCAGTTCTTTTAAGTGAACTGAATCTTTCGAATCATCAGTTCTCTCAAAAGATTCGTTCAAACGATTCGTTCACAGAAAAGATTTGCGCTTTTGAACGACTCGTTCACTCACAAGCCAACACTAGTAAATAATGTTGACGAAGGAAAACATGGCGGACTTTCAGGGCGTCTTTTTAGTTATTAGCAACATCCCCGCCGCTTTCCACTCGGCGGACCTCCGGAATTATTTCAGTCAGTTCATAGAGAGCGGTGGCTTCATTTGTTTTCATTACCGCCATCGGCCAGAGGTGCATAGGGAGCCTCAAACGTGCGGGGGAAGCGAGGAGGACGGGGAGAAGTCGTCCGCTAGCGACCTAGCACTAGCGGCGGCTAATGACAATTGCAGTAAAAAGACGAAAGAGTCGACCAAAACCTGCTGTTGTGTCGTTATGGTCAACAACGAACACGCCGACAGATTCGTCAGGATGTACGCAGGAAACCACTGGATCGACTTCAAGGGTAATTGGCTGTCCAGAAGATGTGTCATTAAAAGAGTTAAAGTATCACAACACAATGGTAAGTTCGTCTTGTTTCCCCCAAATATTTCATTTCACAATTACAAATAATCGGTAGTATGAGGCATTGCAAGTCTAAATCTCACTAGTTTACACACTACAAACTACCAAAACAATGCACATAATTTTACAATGATGCAATTTTCCTTTGTAAGAACTATTTTGGTACTTCAAAAATCCCTCGCTACTTCGCGTTTCGTTTATCGCGGCTTCATTACATCGCGGTTTTTTTCTCCAAATCAAAAAAACATTTAAAATTAAGGACATTGTAGTATTGCTCCAAATGTTTGTTTACATTCCTTTAGAAGTCCGTTTTCGTGTGTTAGCACGATCGCGAATTAGCATCTTTCCGCTAACTCGTTAGCCTGCCCAGTACTTCTTGTTGGTGATCGTACTTCGCGCTGGTTTTATCCGCCGTTAAAAAAGGATGACTGTATAATTTAATTTAATAACATTTTCCCCCCAGATGACGATCAGTTCCCGTACAAGACGAGGTTTGAACAGCGACATCGGATATCCCAAACTGAACACTTCACCCTGTCCGACCTCAAGACTTTATCTGAGCTCAATCCACCCGCTCTGATGCAGAATGGCAATGTGGGCACGTCAGTCAAAGTCTTCCTACAGCTCATCCAGTCGTGTCGGCTGCCTCCCCGCCTTATTCGCAAATTGGGCCTCACGTTCCCCAAGACTGGCTCCAACCGTCGTTATGGCAACGTACCTTTCCAGTACCAGGAAACTTGCACACTACCTGCCACAGAAGAGACTGTTTTAACAGCCGCTGGCCATGAAATATGCGGGCCGGGCACTTTACCCGTTCAAATGTCGGCAAGCAGACAGCTGGATGACCACTGCGAGACAATTGAGAATGATGAGCCACAAGTAGAAGAGGGGGAGGAGGATGTGCAGTCAAATGCAGATGATGTAAGATCAAGACTTTTGGATTTTTTGTAGATTGAAAATCTAAAGTCAATTTAGAACAATATGGGCAAGTGACGTTCTCTTTTGGTTGCAGGACGACGACTGCTGCGAGGAGTGGGAGCGTCATGAAGCATTGCACGAGGACGTTACAAGCCAAGAGCGAAGCAAAGAAAGGCTATTTGAAGAAGAAATTGAGTTGAAGTGGGAAAAAGGTGGCTCCGGATTAGTGTTCTACACTGATGCTCAGTACTGGCAGGAAGAAGAAGGAGGTAAACACGACAGTACTGTTGTCTCAAATTATATACACACCAACCTACCTTTTTTTTTTTTTTTTTTTTCATCAATCCATTATTTTTGCTATGCTCACGATATCTTCTTTATCCTCCCCAAAAAATCATTGCAGCTTGTCAGTCTTCTGTTTCATCAAGCTCTTTCTAGTTCTTTATTATACTGCCCTCTAGTGGCCAAGACCCAAACATCAGTCACACAACACTCATTTTGAGTAATTTCTGTCATTTGTGCACCTTTTTCAGATTTTGACGAGCAAACGGCAGATGATTGGGATGTCGACATGAGCATCTACTATGATAAAGGTATTCTGTATTGCTTGACTTTTTTTTACTTGAATGATGCAAATGATCCCAAAATGTTTTTAACCTTCACTCTTGACATAATTTCTGAAACTCGTGTTATCTTTTTTTTCTTTTTTTTACAGATGGCGGTGACATGGATGCTCGGGACTACGTCCGGATGCGACTGGAGAAAAGGCTTCGGGATGGTCTTGAAGATGGAGCTGCTCATAATCAGGCCATTGGCAGTTTTGAGAAATTCACTAAGGTACAAAATTAATCTAAAATACACATTGGTTCACTGTGGAATTTTATGTTTGACTTGTTTTTACTGTTTGGTTAGGGATTTGGCCGCCGCGTCATGGAAAAGCAAGGATGGAAGGACGGTGAAGGCTTGGGAAGCAGTCAAGTTGGGATAGCCGACGCACTGGAGAATGAAGGCAAACATCCACACTGCAAACGAGGGTTTGGGTGAGTTTTCAAAATAAAAATAGGTCAATGTTTTTCTTGTTTACATATCACTGTAATCGCTGTTTATTCCACAGATATCACGGTGAAAAGTTACTCCTACATCCCGGTAAAAGGAACAGAAAAGATTTCCACATAAGTACCGTCTATGATAAACCCAAAGACGTTGATATGGGGGACTCTCTGCTTCGACGACAACAAAACAACAGCATGAAGTACAGAGGCTGGCAGCCTGGGGGCAGCGTTGGGCCACGAAGATGACAGAAAAAAATGTGATGACGTGAATGCTGGAAGAATTCAAGCGTTTCATCATTTCGTAATTGTCTCAATTTCATAACCATGACACGTTCAAATTGAGTAAACTCTTGTTTTCCTATGTTTTTGTACGTTTTGATGATGTTGTCTTTTCATTTTTTTATCAAACACATGAGATTCTACATTCAAGTAAATTAAATGGATGAAAGCCTCATATTCTATTTACACAAAACATTGATGAATAAAACCAGAACATGTATTTTATTTAAGTCAATCTTATAATAATAGATCTCATTGGAACGATTGCGTCATCAAAAGCTTTTATTTTGAAACACCTACATTTAGGTGACCCGGATGTATTAGATTTTAGCGCGGCGGCTAGTTGCTTGCAACGCCAATATCGTCAAAAGGAAGCCGCAAGTGGCTACTTTGCTTTTAAACTCTTTTTTTTTCCTTCCTTTGAATTTCGCAACTTCAATACCGGCTTGTTGTACTAATTGGTTGGCATCTGAATTATTCATCCCGGTTTACATTTGACTGGTTAGTGCTTGTTGATTTGCATTACCACCACGCGTCTAATGGTTTGTGTCTGGTTTTTACTATACATAATGTAACAATAAAATACAGGGATGACACTTTTAACCAGATCACCGGCCCTGACCTAGTTTGATGCAACAAAAAAGTTTTTTTTCCCCCCCTCGGACGGCACACGTGTTTTGCTACAGTATGTCTACGCTCAAAGGAGAAACGCTCCGATTCGGCCAGGTGGTGATCGGACCACCGGGTTCGGGTAAAACCACATACTGTCAGGCCATGCAGGAGTTCCTCACCCACCTCGGACGTAAGGTAGTTGTGGTAAATATGGACCCGGCCAATGATGTACTACCGTACACTTGTGCCGTGGACATCTCCGAACTTGTCACTTTGGATGATGTCATGGACGGCCTGAAACTGGGACCCAATGGCGGGCTGCTTTATTGCATGGAGTATGTGGAGGCCAACTTGGACTGGTTGCAGGATAAACTGAAGCAGAACCCGGACTGTTATTTCTTGTTTGATTGTCCTGGGCAGGTGGAGCTGTACACACATCAGAATTCGGTGAAAAACATATTCTCGCAATTGGGAAAGTGGAATTTTAGGGTGAGTGCAATCGATTGGATAATATTTGTATAACAATCTTGTCTGGTGATGGTATCCAAAGTCATTAAATGTAGATCTTTTTTTGTTTTCAGCTAACATGTGTGCACCTTGTGGACTCTCACTACTGTGCTGATCCAGCCAAGTTCATCTCTGTGCTATGCACCTCGCTGTCCACCATGCTGCATGTGGAGCTCCCTCATGTCAACATCCTCTCCAAGATGGACCTAATCGAACATTATGGCAAACTAGGTAGGGATATTCCAACTTAATTGTAAAATATTTTTCATTAATTGAAGACTCCACCTATTTGCGTGAGACATTGATGTCCACAAAATGGTGCACAGTTTTGCTATTAATTCCATTATATTATTACTTTCTCATTTAATGTCTTTATTTGTTGACCAGCATTCAACCTGGACTTCTACACTGAAGTCATGGACCTGACGTATCTTCTCGATCATCTGGCGGCTGATCCTTTCTTCAAAAAATTTCGCCGTTTTAACGAAAAGCTGGCAGAGGTCATTCAAGATTACAGCCTCGTCTCGTTCGTGTCTCTCAATGTTCAGGTATTTATATATTCATACCCCAAAAGGTTCTAGTAATATATTAAAAAAAAAAATGCTGTTATTGTGATTTATACAAGAGGTGCCACAATGTTTTTCTTATTTAAATTGAATAAAAGTACAAAAGTAGATCTTTAGTCTGTAGATATTTTCTTGTCATTAGCAACCAGAAGATACCAATTCAACAAATACAAAAAAAAATCCACTAATTAATGAAAAATACGCCCAACATTTCAGTATGAAAAAATAAACGCTGCTGCTGAAAATTTAGTCCACAGTGCTTGAGATACGCGTCACCGGAATTACACGCTGCTTTTCCGAGAGGGATTGTTACCACGGTAACCGCTGTTATCCAGCTCGGTAACTTTTCAGACCAAGACAAAACCTGATCTTAACTTTGGGTCTGATGTACGTCCCGTTGTACTCTGGTGTCAGTCGGTTATTTTTGGACTACTTCAAGTTGTGTGCTCTGTAAATGCAGGACAAAGAGAGCATGATGCGGGTATTGCGGGCAGTGGACAAAGCCAACGGTTGCTGCTTTGGAGACCTGGAGGAGAGGAATCTTCAGGCCATGATGTCAGCTGCCGTAGGGGCAGACTTTGAGTTTGCCTCGTATCCTTTTCTAGCAGCTCTGGTGACTCAACGCTGACTCATGTTGCTTATTGAACTACCACCATTTACGGGAGTGGTTTGAAAAGCTGACTGTACTTCCAACTTCTTGAGCGGAAATGTTTGAATAAAAGAATTTGCCTTAACAACGGACTTTCCAGAACTCTAGGAGTTCAAGAGCAATACCTTGAAACCAGCGAGAAGACCGTGGAGGAGGAATTGATGGATATTTGAAGAGAGGAATACGAAATGATGCCCGCTCATAACCTTTAATGGATGAAGTAGACGAACACAGGAATGACATTTGAAGGACACGCGTTGCCATAAAAGCTAAAAAACATGTTTTATTTAGATATTCTGTTTTATTGAAATGTTTATAGAATGCACTGGGGGGGGATGATGCTTCATGAGAAAGTGAATGTCCTTTGGGGATTGCATGTGCGCTTTCCTCCAGCGGGTGGCAGCCGACGTGCTCCCAAAACGGAGGAGTCTGCTCGCTGAAGATCCGCTCCAGATTTTCCCTCCAGCCGGAGCAGAAAAATTAAGTCAGGCGGGGAGAGGAAGCCACATTAAATCTGTGTTTCTGCACAACTGGCCCTGTGTCTGCTCTTTGGGATGGAAGACCCTCAAACTCTCTTTTTACTCTTTCCACCACTGTTGTTATAATCGTATTATAACACACCCTCCTTCCAAATCTTAAAACAGTTGATAATTTAAATAAAGTATTAAATGCATCATCAAAGTAAAGCTAAATCAAATCATAAAACATGGTGAACGTTAATTTCTTCTCGCCTCCAGTCATCCATGCATTGAGAGTGTGTGTCAGGCACAATGTTAAATTGTGTTCCCATGTTTGCACATGTGATCAACTATGCCTCCTCATTGGTACCTCCTGCCCCCCCCCCCCCCCTTCTCCCTTAAGCCCCCTACAGGAAGATGTGTGTCTATGAGATAGAGGAAGAGTTTTGAAGTAACAAATGGAATTCCAAATAAATGAAAACAACAATTTGATCACGTCCGTGTGTTTCATCCGTTTAATCAGCAGCAAACAGCCTTCTGCACACGCACACACTTCTCATCACACCCCTCCCCTGCTGCTCTCTGCGTTTCATGGATGCCACAGTCTTTGCTTTCTTCACTGAAGATAGAAAAGGAAAAAAAAAAGCACCAAGTGTCTTTGTTTTTCTGTACTTTTTTTTTCAAAGTGTCCACGCTTGCACTTTAACACCCTCCCCTCAGACAGGCTGCTAGATAAGGTCTGGGCTGACTGTTGGTTCAATGTTATTGGGGTGAGAGCTGCAGACTTGCCTGCCTCCCATCCCCCACTGCACAGCACTGAGACAGAGAGGGGAGGGAGGGAAAAGAGGGAATGTGCATTGCTAGTCTATTGCTGCAAGGCTTCCTCCTTCTGCTGTGTGGGTTGGTTGCATTAATACAGCAAAAAAAAAAAAAAAACATCAAATCCAATGGGTTCAAAAAAAGAAACCATTCATATACATGTGGTGAGTGAGGAGAAACAAAGTTATAGTCAAACATGTGAGGAAATCCCACAGATGATCATTTTCAAGAATATTGATGATCCATTTAAAGTTGCAAACAACTTGTATGAACATAAAGTGCTTTCCGGTGTAATGTAATATATTGGCGTTATAGAGAAGTAGAGAAAAGACAATAAGGACGTCGGAGATCCCGTCCATGGTTACTTGCAGGGTTTGATCCAGTCCGGGTTTTCCACCCCCTTGCTCGGCTCAGTAAAATGGCTGTATCTAACGAAGCCTCGTGTTGGTTGGGCTCGCTCCCTGCCTCTACCCGGGCTCAGTAACATAACTCCCACAACAATTTCTCTCGCTTTTTTTTTTACGCATTGTATGGAGCGCCAGTCATCTCTCTAACCCACTCACGGAACCGGAACCAAGGGGTGGCAGCCGGATTCGGTCCGGTTCGCGGGTGGGGATGAATCGGCACCGGGATAAATGGTTCTAAACAATTATTCATGTTCCATGCTAGCTTTTGATTGTGCCTGACTCGCCGAGAGAGGGAGAGAGGTGGGGGGTATATCATGGCCGCTCAGGTCGCCAGCGCCGCCACTCTGAACACAAGCCCGCCTTCCGAACTCAAAAAGCCGGATCGAGAACCCAAGGAGGACACGGTATCGGGAGAGAAGCAGTCGGAGAAAAAGCAGCCCGGCTTGGAAGGCGAATCGCCGGGCCGGGGGGATCTGCAGGACGGCGCCGACGCTGGAAATGCAGGAGGAGGAGGGGAGCCTGAGATGAAGAACGGGAATGGGAACCCGCCCAGAGCTAACAATAATAACCAGAATGACACCGTCGGACCGGAGGGAAACAATCACCCGGGTATGGTGCACCATCACAACCCAGCTTTCCCTCCACCGTCGTACGGATACAGTCAGCACTACAGTCGGGCCCCTTTTCATCAACATGGCGGACAACAAAGCCCTGGCATGGCAGCTGCTGCGGGTCCGACCGTTCAGCCCAGCAACATCGTGGACCCTTACCAACCCAATTCGCATGACTTTTCCAACCACCAGTTTAACAACTACAGTCCGTTCCCCAACAGGACTCCGTATCCAGGCCAGGCGTACGCTATGAACTCGCCTCGTAGTAGTCAGGCGCCGACAGCTGGGGGGCAGCCAGCTAAGCAGCAAGCACCAGCAGGAGGACCCACGGCCATGGCTGGATCTTACAATAACCAGAGATATAACATCGGAAACCCGCAGCCGACATCCACACCGACGCTCAATAAGCTCCTGACGTCGCCGAGCTCCACACGGGCTTATTCCAACTACCCGCCTAGCGACTACACCAGCCAGGAGGGAGCTAGCAAAGGGGCAACAGACATGGGCGCTAGCGGTCAGTATGGAGGCAGCAATCCGGCTTGGCAACAAAGAAGCCATCACCCGTCGCCTATGAGCCCGGGAAGCGCCGGGCAGCCGCTAGCTCGAAGCCAGGTAAAAAATCACACCACAACGCGAAGGCCATGGTGTTTTTTTTTTCTCCACGTCTCCTTCCCTCCTCCTAACTAGTTCACAACGTAGTAGGCCAGCCATTGTCTGCTACACTAGTTCGCTAAGACTCTAAAATGGCTGCCTCTCGTGTGTGTTTCCCTCTCTCATAGCAGCCCTTAAAACAGTCGTTTTTCCGTCGCTTCGAACGATATAAACCGACACGAGAGCGGGGCGAGATGACGAGGGAAGTCGTCGAAAGTAGACAGCGTTGAGGACTTTGGCGTAGCCACGAAGGCCCGACTTTTAGAGCAGCTCGAATCCACATCGAGGGGCAACGCTTCGTTTCAACCCCCTTCAGCATTGCCACGCACACCTTTAGCCAAATATTAAAACAAACAGTTTGTGCCATTTGATCACAAGATTCCAACAATCGTTGTTTTAGTAGTTCAAAGCTGGAATCTAGAAAAAAAAATTCCATATTAATTTGGAAGCTATGACGGAAGGAATGCTAGACATACTTCTTAATCAAACTCGCTATTAGATCAAATGGCCTCTTGCTTTTCTAGCTTTAAAGAAAACACACTTCAACGTCGTTCTAATATGTCACTAAAATGACGCAAATGTTTTTTTGCAACTTGAACCTGAGTGCGGCATAGGGATGGGATGCACATGCTTGGTTGTTGCCCGTAAACGGTCAGAAGGCTCGGGCCACATGAAGCGGAGGCAGCTTGCAAGATTGCAGCGTGCAACAGGGATTTGAATTGTGGAGGTAAAAATCGAGCTGTCAAAGCCAGGAGATAGTTGGTCTCGGGTTGACATGCTAGCGCTGATCTGATTGGCTCCTTAGCCGCAGCTCATGTGGCCATTTATAATTACATGTGATGCAAGGCAACAGTTGCTGATAAGAAGGAGTATTGAATCATCTCAGGGTCATCAGAGGTATTACTGACTGTTCTTTTCATTATCGCTTTTTCTTTCCAAATACTAAATGTTGACTCTGATTTATTCATGTGGGTTTAAATGAACTTTATACTCAAGTGGGAATTATATGCAACACCCCTGAAATATGAATATAAATGGAGAGAGGCAAAGCTAACGACAGTGTGGTTGATGCAAAGAAACGTGAAGTAAGATATTCCTTAGAAATGGCTTCGGGTGAATGTGTTGTACAAAAATACCAACTTCTGACATTAATAAATTCTTTCTAATCTAAAATAGGTATTGTGTTAAGAATTGATGTTTACTTATAGCTATTTCGCCTATGCGAAGAAAATGTGTATTTACCTAAGGAGTTGAATCAATACTTCTTTGCCAAACTTTTTTTTTTTTTAAACAGGATTGTGATTACTTTTGCCAGGCATGTTTACAATATATTAACACCCAGACATTTTCATGTTTCCCATACTGTTGTAAATTCACAGCACTTTTCAGAAATTTGGGGCTTACGTATAAATGGCAATTTTTAAAAGAAAATGCACAGTTTTATGAATATGATGCTTATATTTGCATACGTGTTTCAAAATGCATCGTTTATGCTTCAAAAGAAAAGCTGCATTTTAGCCCCGCCTGCAAAGATGTGTGCATGTAGCTCCTGCGTCTGGTTGGCATGCCACACAAGTTTGACTCCAAAGAATTTCCCCCCCAGTCCCCCCTCTTAAGCCAATCAGAAAACAGTCCACCATCTCTCACCCACCAAGGGAGTTTGTCTTATGCAGATTAGCCATGTGCTGCATTTATTTATTTCAATTCATCACACCGCAGTTGCTAAATGTCACGCAAGGCATAACATTTGCAACAACAAAAAAAAAGGTTGTTACGCTGATGAGGCATTTCCTCCAGCACATTTGGGGAATTCCCTTGCTACAATGTAATACGATGGCCGTGATGGAGGAGGTCTGTTATATTCTAAACAACCCAACAAGATGATGTTCTATGTATAAAAATATGATTGATAGCAGATCTGGAGTGAATCTGTGCTTTCTCCCTTTTCACTCCTTTCTTGTTTTGAAAGGACTTCCTTAAATTTTGGTGTCATACATCTGGGGCCAAAATGCCTTCTGCTGCTATAAAAACATACTTGGACAAGATTCAAAACAGGAACACAGCTGGGAGATGTTTGGAATGGGGCTAGCAGATAAATATATACGTATATCACTGTTTACTTGTGACGTTAGCCAAACAAACTTTATTTAGAAAGCATCTTAAACAACCACAAATACCAAAGTGCTGTACAGAAAGTAAAACAATTCTAATAATAAAAACTATTTAAAATTAAGAATATCAAAGAATGAAAATAAATCAGTGTGAGAAAATGAGATGATATGAGATCGTCATTTCAGCATTTATACTTTTTGTCACGTTATTTTGGTGGTGTGCTGTGAGATTTCCCAATTAGTTTCAGAAATGTTGGGAAAGACCAACTCGACCGTTATGACGTTCATATTTTACCCGACTTATTTTTTTATCCTTGCGTCTTCCAGCCGCCTGGTTCTATGGATCCAATGGTGAAAATGAGAGGGCAACCCTACGGTGCAAGTAGCCCCTACAGTCAGCAGTCACAGCAAGGACCTCCCACCGGGCAGCAGGGTCCCGGATATCCTGGCCAGAGTTACGGCCCCCCAGGTCCTCAACGATACCCGGTCGGCATGCAAGGGCGAACCCCTGGAGCTATGGGTGGGATGCCATATGGTCCACAGGTAAGATCCTGTTTTGATTGTATTTTTGATTAAGTTGTGCTCACAATGTTTCTTGTGTGCTTAGATGGGATCTTATGGCCAGCAGGGACCAGGAGGATACGCTTCACAGGGCCAGGGCCCGTATTACGGCCAGCCTGGTCAGGGTCCCCACCCAGGTCAGCATCAAACACCCTACTCTCAGCCCCAACCTGGACAACCAGGAGGTCAAGCACCTTACCCGGGGCAACCCCACCAGCCTCCCCCCTCGGCACCGCACGCCCAAGGAGGAACCCCTTATCAGCAGCCTCATATTCCCCCACAATCCCAAGTTGCACCTCAAGGCCCCGCGCAGCCTCAGCCGCCGTATTCCCAAGCGTCGGCACCACAGCCAGGCCAGTCTCCGTACCAGGGACAAGGCGGTCAGACTCCCCAGCAGCCGGGCTCCCAGGCTCCTCCGGGATCACAGGGACAGACCAACTATCCGCCGCCGGCGTCGTCGCAGCCGCCGCCTCTGCAGCCCCCTTCGCAGCAGCAACAGCAGTCGCAGACACCCCAGCACACACAGGGCCAGTCTGGAGCATACCCGCAGAACCCGCAGCAGCAAGCACAGCAGTCACCTTATCAACGCTTTCCTCCTGCACAACAACAGGTGGGGCCCCCGGATGAGGATCTTAAGTCTTTGTTTGGTTCCAAAACATGTGCATTAGAGAATGCTACTTTTTTTAGGAGATACCCCAAGATTCATTTCAGTCCAATGCTCCGCCATCTTCTCAACAAAAAGGAGGGCCAGAGGATAGTCAGGGCCGTCCCTCCAGCCTTCCGGTCAGTCATGTATGCATCAATGCTAGAATTTCTCTTCCCCATTTCACACCCCCCTATGAGTAATAATAATAATCTACGTCTCTGTGTGTTTCCAAATGACTATTCCCAATTCATGAGTTAATGTCATGAAGATGCAGCGACATCACACAGAGCATTTGTACCATTTTACCTCCTCCTTCTTGTAATGAAATAAAGGAGCCAAAATACCTCATTAGAATTGAGTGTAATTCAACACAATTGAAAAACTACGGCCATAATTACATATTTTGTAGAAAGATTTTTTTTTTTTTTTTTTGCTCTCATATTGGAGTTTATTAGTGCAAGGCAGGCTTACTGGGTTTATAACCAGAATGTACTTTAATAACTTCTGTTGTCCCTCATGTGTTTTCAGGACCTGTCTGGCTCCATTGATGACCTGCCTACTGGTACAGATGGTGCCCTGAGTCCCGGAGTGAGCACGCCGGGTGTTTCCAGCAGCCAAGGCGAGCAGAGCAACCCGGCTCAGTCGCCCTTTTCACCTCACACGTCCCCCCACCTGCCGGGCATCCGGGGACCATCGCCTTCCCCGGCCGGCTCCCCGGCCAGTGCCAGTACACCTCGTACTGGACCACTGTCACCTGCCAACATGCCAGGTGGGGTGCTTTTCTCCAGGTCTCAAAACGAAACCTTTCCCGAGCTGCTCTAACTTGAATCTTAATTTCCCAGGCAACCAGATGCCTCCGAGACCATCAAGCGTGCAGTCAGATGGTAGCCTTCACCCTGGCATGAGCCAGTCTCCTCTGGCTCCAGACCGAGGTACACCGAATGTCACAAAGTAATTGTGATTTACCGTAGCTTAGTCTGAACAAGCCTCGTCTCTTCTTTCACCACTTTAGGGTTTATGCAGAGAAACCCTCAGATGCCCCCTTATGGTTCCCCACAGTCAGCCTCTGCTTTGTCGCCTCGCCAGTCCTCAGGGGGACAAATGCATCCTGGGATGAGTCCATATCAACAAAATAACTCCATGGGTGGATATGGACAACAGGGGGGACAATATGGGCCCCAGGGTGTGTATCTCTTTCTCACCCTCCCCCCCTCCTTTTAAATTGATTTTTGGTTATCAATACACTTATTACTTAAGTTTGTCCTGACGTAATGAAGTAGCATTTTGAAGTTTGTGTACATTTCTCATTCGAAAAAAAAAAACATGGGCTCCATCCCTTCAGTACACAGGCACAGCATAGCAAGCTATCGCTGCTCCCTCCCTCTAACTCTGTTGCTGCTATTAATAGCCGTGAAGCAGAAAGTCAGCTGACGTAGCAGAGCCTCCTGTCAGTAGAGCTCAGACTGTGACGAAGGCTTGTTGCTCGGGGAACGTCGCTCTCACTGCTAGCGCATTGAAGAAGCAAAAGTGTGCCTCACAAAGCCCAAATATTATTTGTAGCTTAGGTTTTGAATTCCAGATTTTTTTTTTGCCCAAATGATTTCTGATCTATTTTGTCAAATGCGCTTCAGGTTATCCTCGGCAACCCAGTTATGGTAACATGCCAAATGCCAACTACCCTGGGACGGGTATGGGTCCAATGGCAGGTCAAGGTGGGGGACAACCATACGCTGGCATGCCTCCAGGACGGATGCCGCCAAATCAAATGGGAGCGCGTCCTTACGGCCCCGGCATGGGTCCTAACATGGGCCCCAACATGGGCAACATGCCATCCCAGGTTAGCTCAGCGATGTGCCCCCCTCCTGGCATGAACAGAAAGCCCCAGGATCCTGCAGCCATGCAGCACCCCGCCTCTAACTCGTTGCACAACAGGTTGGTTGATTCTCGAGCGGATTTGCTTTACTTTTGATCATTATCCCCTTACTAAAAATATTTTTCTACATCCAGGATGTCTGGTTATCCTAACATGCCACCAGGCATGATGGGCTCTGGTCCCCCGTATGGTCCTCCTATGAACAACATGCCTGGAATGATGAACACCCAAGGTGGATCCCCCTACCCCATGGGGCCAAACATGGTCAACAACTCAAGTGGTACGTTTTACAGATTGCTTGCACTCTGATCATTTTCGCCTTTGCTTATTTCAAGTCCAACCAATGAATGTTTTTTTTTTTTTAACCTAAATGTGTCTAGGAATGGCTCAGAGTCCAGAGATGAACAATAAAATGAATAACAAAGTTGATGGAAGTGGAACCCCCAAGCCAGAGCCCAAATCAAAGGTAAATTCAAAATTCTGGTTTTTTTTTTTAGGAAGGAAAAAAAATGCATTAAGCAAGGTTTTCACTTCTCTCCACTCAAACAGAAATCAAATTCCTCTACGATGACCAGTGAAGTTATAACGCGTCTATACGAGTTAGGACCGGAACCTGAAAGAAAGATGTGGGTGGATCGTTATTTGGCTTTCATCGAGGAGAAATCCATGGGCATGACCAATCTGCCTGCCGTGGGACGCAAGCCCCTTGACCTCTTCCGGCTATATGTATCGGTAAAAGATATCGGAGGCATGACGCAGGTAATGCTGAGTGTGCATATTTTCAATTTGATTGCAATTCCTAATACCCGCTTCTAATAGATTTTTGTCTGTATCTCAGGTGAATAAAAACAAGAAATGGCGAGATTTGGCCACATCCTTAAATGTGGGTACATCGAGCAGTGCTGCCAGTTCTTTAAAGAAACAGTACATCCAGTGTTTGTATGCCTTTGAGTGTAAAATCGAGCGTGGCGAAGATCCTCCTCCTGAGATTTTTACAGACAACAAGAAGAATCAAACCGCAAAGGTCCAGCCGCCCTCGCCAGGTTAGCTCTACACTCACACTTATTTATTTTTTAAACAAAAGCCTTTCATTTCTATTTCATGAAATTGATGTGTCATGTCTGTCTGCTTCCAAACTGAAGCGTCCCTCTGCTCCACAGCTGGGTCGGGCTCTCTGCAGGGCCCTCAGACTCCCCAGTCGACCAGCAGTTCCATGGCTGAGGGTGGAGACTTAAAACCTCCAACCCCAGCCTCCACTCCTCATAGCCAGATGCCCCCCATGGCACCCGGTTCCAGGTGACTTTCCTCCTAAAACCAATCACAAAGCTTTAAACGGATCGATTCTAAATGCATCTTTGCCCGCCCCCATTTTTTTAGAAGCAGTGTTAACGTTCAGGACCCCTTTTCCGAAGTAAGCGACCCCGCTTACCCACGTAAAAACATGACACCCAATTCTGCCTACCAGTCTGGCATGGGCACCCCAGACATGCAGGGGCGCATGGGCCCCTACGAACCCAACAAGGACCCCTTTAGCAACATGAGGAAAGGTAGGCACATTGAATAGGTCCTAAAAATGCTTCCCCTGCTCTGTTAATTTGCACTAAACGGGGCTTTCATTCTGATTGCAGTCGGGGAGCAGTTTCTTCCCACTAACCAGGGCCCTAACAGCGGGGCGGGCGACCAGCACCAGCAAGCGCCACAACAGCCACAGCAGCAGCCACCATTCAACCGAGGACCACCCGGGGCCATGGGCACCATGCCAATGGGGCCCAGACAACAATATCCCTATGGACCAGCCTATGACAGGAGGTAAGAAATAGTGAATGGTATTTAGAATTTTAGAGGACATTAAATCCAATGACGAGAGGCTTATTTCCTTTATGGGTCAGGGAACCATGTAATTAATGCTTCATCTTAAATTGACACAGGGATTCACTTTCTTCCCACTCATTTGTTTTGATTACACCTTGAAGCCATTATAGTGCTATGAAAAGGTTTTATGCAAAAAGTGCACATATTTTTTATTTAACTAGATGTTTTAGTTAAACGCTAAAGTATTTTGTTTTATTAGAACTTGTCTAGAGAAAAAAAATCACAATACAGTGTGGTTATTTTTTTTTTTCTAGCCACTTTCCAAGTCCAATGTCACTGGGGACAAAAAAAAAAGAGGATCTGAATAGATGTCCAATATTTCTCTATTGTATTTTTCATACATCTCTTCATATTCTTAAAAATTCTGTTTGTGATTATGTTCTTTCCAGATCTGAACCAGGAATGGGTCCAGAAGGCAACATAGGATCTAATGCTCCTCAGCCAAACTCTATGATGCCTGCCAATGCCGACACTGGGATGTATTCGCCAAATCGCTTCCCACCACAGCAACCACGGTTGGTTAACAGAATCTCTTTATCTCTAAATGTTTGAATTTTGGATAACACATTTTGGACAAGCTTGTCAAGTGAAAGTTTTTGAAACAATTTCAAAACAAATCTCAAACAAATTTTCCTATGTGGGTTCAAATATAAAATAAATTCTTCCTTTAGACAGCCGACTCATCAGCATTTAGCAATTTTTGTATTTTCATGGCCAAGCTGATGTTGCAATGTAACATTTGCAGACTTGATTCCTATGGTAATCAGTATCCTGGACAGGGAACGCCCCCTACTGGCTCCTACCCTAATCAGCAGCCTGGAATGTACCCACATCAACAGCAGGTAACACTAATTATGCTATGCTAACAGCAATGCTGAAATTATACCTAATAATGCTTATTACTTGTAACACCATTCAAAAAATTAAGCATAAGGTTGTATTTAGTACTTGATGAGGTTGATAGAACTTTATTCATCCCACAGTGGGGAAATGTACTTCCTGTTGTTGTTTCTAAATGCTCATTTTGTACAAGAATTACAAAATTCATTGAATTTGTAGGGCTACAAGCGTCCTGTGGAAGGAGGCTACCCTCCTTCGAAACGTCACGAGGCCGAGTATAGTGGACCTTTCCCAGGGGGGCAAGCGCCACCGCAGCAACAACAGCAAGGCGGCGTCCCGGCACCCTCGTCGGGACAGCAAGAGCCGTACAATCAATACAGCGGCAGCGGACCTTACCCGGGCTCTGACCGCCGTCCACCCGGGCCAGGCAATCAGTTCCCATTTCCCTTTGGACGCGAGCGGTTGCAGGGAGCCGCGGGGCCCAATTCTCAGCCCGCCTTGCCCCCTCAGATGATGCAGTCAGGCCCAGAAGGTCCTCAAGGCGGCATGTGGCAGGGGCCGCGAGATATGAACTATCAGAACTACCACAGCAGGCAGGGTGGACCCGGGGGCCCGCCTCAAGGACCGGGTTACCCTGGCATGAACCGCTCTGAAGAGATGATGTCATCAGAACAGCGCATGAATCACGACGGCCAGTGGGGCGGTCAGGTGGGGCCGCGGCAGCCTCCTTACGGTCCCGCGGGGCCAGGTCAACCGATGCCTCGTTCTGTGCAGTCCAACTACCAGCCCCCTCAAGGCGTGCAGAACCACATTCCACAAGTTTCCAGCCCAGCCTCCCTGCCCCGCCCTATGGAGAGCAGGACATCGCCAAATAAATCGCCCTACATGCACGGAGTGATGAAAATGCAAAAGGCCGGCCCTCCTGTGCCGGCGGCACACGTCGTTCCCAACGCGACCCAGTCACCTTTAATAAGACGAGACATGCCGTTCCCAATGGGCTCCGTCGAAGCGTCCCATCCTGTTCTGAAACCACGTCGCAGACTCACCATGAAAGATATCGGTAAGGCTTTCTTGGCTGTGCTTGATCGTGCAACTGTGCTAATTGTGCTTTTTTACGCTTAGGAACTCCAGAAGCCTGGCGGGTCATGATGTCATTAAAGTCCGGTCTATTAGCTGAAAGTACCTGGGCTTTAGATACAATCAACATTCTTCTCTACGATGACGGCAGTATTTCTACCTTTGATCTCAATACGGTGAGACGTTTTTTTTTTTTTGGGCTTTGTCACACTTCTGCTACATCTGATGAATATGTCTAATATCACGTTTCTCTCCCATTAGTTGCCCGGCCTACTGGAATTGGTGGTTGAGTATTTCAGACGTTGCCTCATTGAGATCTTTGGAATTCTGCGGGAATATGAGGTGGGGGACCCCGGCCAGAGGACGCTACTGGATCCCGATGTTTTGAAAGAACTCGCGGACGGCTTAGAAGAAGAGGAAGCGCATACGGAAGATATCGAACCGGAGGATGAAGACGAGGAGGAGCGAGAGGCGGAAAGTCCGCCTCATATAAAACAGGAGGACGAGCATAAGGAATGTTCGGAGTCACGAGCAGGAGACGAGAAGAGCGGCGAAGAGGACAGACGAGACAAGGGATCGTCATCCGACCACAGCGGCTCGTCGCCGTCTTCGTCGCTCCAGAACAGACCCAAACAGGGCAGCAAGTTTGATAAGTTTCCTCTGAAGGTGGTACGAAAGAGAGATCCGTTTGTTTCGGCACACACCAACAATCACGGCAAACTGCAGGAGTTTGACAGCGGATTGCGCCACTGGAGCGCCGGAGGGGGAGACTCCACGGAACACATTCAGACACACTTCGAACCCCGTAAAGACTTCTTGGAGCGCCGACAACGAATACCCGTGCCTCAAAGCGTGCTGAAAAGGCGGATCCGTGAAGATTTCCTCGACTATAGTTCGCCGACAGAAGAGGAGAAAAAGAACGAGGATGAAGAGAGGTCAAAGGCGACATCCTCCTCAGGGAAAGCCACCGGCTCGGAGGAGAGCCCCGCCCTCACGAAAGAAGAGGAGAACAAATCGGAGTCTAAAACGATGGCGCAAAATCACGGGGAGAATAACCGACCCGTCCCGTCGGTCGTTAGTGTTTTAACGCATCGGGTCAACACGATCCTGGAGGATGAACCTCACAGTAAAGATGAAGGGCCGCTCGTCTCGCTAGCCAACTGGCAGGATTCCTTAGCTCGCCGCTGCATTTGCATCTCCAATATCATTCGCAGCCTCTCTTTTGTTCCAGGAAATGACCACGAGATGTCCAAACATCCGGGGCTACTGCTGCTACTGGGCCGTCTCATACTGCTCCACCACCGGCACCCTGAACGCAAACAGGCCCCGCTCACTTACGAGAAAGATGAGGATACAGAAGAAGGCACGGGCCAAAGGGATGAATGGTGGTGGGACTGCTTGGAGCTCCTGAGAGAAAACACGCTGGTCACATTGGCAAACATCTCAGGCCAGTTAGACTTATCCGTCTACCCCGAGAGCATCTGCCTGCCTCTGTTGGATGGCCTTCTCCACTGGGCCGTCTGTCCTTCAGCGGAAGCCCAGGACCCCTTCCCCACTTTGGGTCCACACAACGCTTTGTCCCCTCAGAGACTGGTCCTGGAGACGCTGAGCAAGCTGAGCATCCAAGACAACAACGTGGACCTCATCCTGGCCACCCCGCCGTTCGCTCGAATGGAGAAGCTCTACGGGAATCTCGTGCGACTGGTCGGAGAGAGGAAGGTGGCCGTCTGCAGGGAGATGGCCGTGGTTCTGCTGGCCAACCTGGCCCAGGGTGATACCTTGGCAGCCCGGGCCATCGCCGTTCATAAAGGCAGTGTGGGCAACTTGCTGGGCTTCCTGGAGGATAGTCTGGCGGCCACCCAGTTCCAGCAAAGCCAGAGTTCTTTTGTACACCTCCAGGGGATGCACTTCGAGCCCACCAGCCCGGACATGATGAGGCGGGCCGCCCGGGCGCTGCACGCGTTAGCCAAGGTGGATGAGAACCACTCAGAGTTCACACTACACGAGTCCCGGCTCCTCGACCTTTCGGTGTCCCCCCTCATGAACTCGCTGGTCTCTCACGTTATCTGTGATGTACTCTTTTTGATCGGCCAGTCCTGACAGCTGTAGGGAGCCGTGGCTCCTCTTTTCTAGAAGGGGGCAGGGGGGAGGCGTTCTCCTCACGTCCCCCTTCTTCCCTCGGCTTTCCTGGCTTGCGTGTAACAGGGCAAGGAACATTTAAAAGTGACTCTTATTTATGAAAAACCTTCAGATTCCGTTCTCTGAGCCCTCCCCGGGCCGAGGGCATCCTCGCTCCTAGACTTGTCATCGCAGAGCCCCCTCACAACAGAGAAGGAAGCCACAGCAAGTGACACTACTAGCGAAAGAAATGCCAACCGGAGAGCAGAGAAACTGTTCTGCCACTTGGGGGAGGGGAGGGGGTACTTTTTAATAAAGAGAAATAAATGAAATAATAAATAAATAGCTGAAAAACAAAAACCGTAACCAAAGTTGCTGTCTCGTTTACAGTGAGTTTGGGAGACGCAGTGGTGTGCCCTAAGCTCTCCAGGCCCTTTGGAGGGCACAATGAGTCTGTTAAGGTCGTCCGTTCCGAGCTGAAGCAGACTCGACAAAAGTGGCCTACTGGTTCTAGTCGTTGTCGTCGGATTAGCACCCGACAAGACACCTTTCACCGGGGAGGCCTGCGCAAGTAGATTGTAGGACGTTTTCCGTACCGTACTGCTCTCGAGTGGACAGCGTTCCGTTTCGCAGAAGCGGACCACGCGGCGCGACTAGACTTCGGAGGGTCATTCTAGTTTGGTGTAAACACAACAAAAAAAAAAATGGCTTTCTTCCCCAAAGTATCAAGAAACACCCTTACCTCCTCTTATCCCTTGATTGTATGAATTACCCTTATGAAAAGAAATCACCTCTTAGGACTGGTTTTCAACTTCAAATACAGCTTTGCTGTGGTGTGTATATATATAATGTTGTACATTACACTTCTTTCTGTGTCTGTCTGTCTGTGTCACTATTCTCACGTATTATTGGTGAGGGATGGAAGCTGACGGCAGCTTCCACTTCCTGCTGATTAGACCCGCTCCTCCGGTCTCCCCCCCCCCGCCACCGCTCAGTAGTGCAACAGACACAGCTCCGACCTGTTGTTTCCCGGTACAACACAAACTAGATGAAGTACACATTTGACAAAATTTTTCTTCTGTCATGGATTCTTCATATTTGTATTTCAGACTATGTAGCTAAGACATGTAAATTCCCCCCTTCTCCCTTTTTTGGCTCAATGAATATCATTTATTCAGTATGAAATCTTTATACTATATGTTCCACGTGGTAAGAATAAATGTACATTAAATCTTCCTAAGCTGTTTCATGTTTTGTCTTCCCTTCACTTGATTCCTTCTTTATCAATAGCAACTTTTGACATCTTCATTGTGTTAATATAGACGTTTCTGGGAGATTGTCCCTCCAAATTAATATCTTGTTTTCATTCTGCACTTAAAACAATTGATTAAATTTGAATTATATAGCAGAATTATGTTACTTGACTCCAAACCACTAATAGGCAAATACTAATTAAACCTGATTTGGTTTCCTCAACATAATTCATAATAATAATTATCAATCTGATCTATCACATTGTTTTTTCATATGAAGCTGCAACATGTTATGGAATAGAACCCCTCCAAAGCATAAAACATCAGCGCTTCAGGATTTTGTGAATAAATGCCATGTCAGCCAATTCTGTGGAGTGTGTTGCAGAGATGCTATGGAAAGGCAAGTCAAATGATCCACACTTAGCTAGCCATCCAAAAACTAAAAGACTTCTTGATGGAGGTTATGTGTGCTAGCCACGAAAAGTGTGATCCAATCCATTCCACAGTGTTGCAGGGATCTATATGGAAAAGAACATTTCATGATCCAAGGCACACCGCATCCAGCTATTCATCTTTGACTAGATGTGTTTTGGATTAGTGGCGTTGTATATACACAGCGCCACCTGCTGGGGTGTACGAAGATTTGTCCATCAATTTACCGCAACAGATGGAAAAAAAGAGACGATCAATACAACATGCACAAATACGTTTTAATAATTATACTTGTTCTAGTGTTCTTCATTTTTTTACGCCGCTGCTTTTTACGATGTGGTGAGGGAAGATGCTCGAGATAAATGTCCAAATTCCTAAAACCACGGTGACAGTGTTACATTTTCTAAATAAACATTTGATTAAAGGTTTCCTATGTTATTTTGGTTACCAATATGCTCCTAAACATTTTAATATTTCTACATTGTGAATTATATTTTATTTGTAGGTTGTCAATTCAACAAGTTCTGTCAGTCCGTGTCGTTGACGTGCAATTTACGAGGCTGATCTGCCACCTCCAATACGGCGGACGCGCTGACGTTTTATACTAAAGTGCCAAATAACTGGTATATAAATGTCTGTCTATGTACATATGGTTTGATCACTTTATTTTGAATGCCATGTTTGCAATAACACCGGAAGTAGATGGGTAAAGGTCGAAGGTGGTGTTAGATATAATGGCTGTCTCGTTCGCTTTGATATCTTTGTTGACAATGAAATGCCGAAAATCCCACGATGCTTCGTTGCATTAAAACAAGATTTTGTCTTGTTTTTTACTGACTATGATGGATTACAGAGCCGTCCTGGAGTTTGCTACATTCACCAGGGCTGCCTCGTTGATTTTGCAGGTGCTGTTTATCTTTCGCAATTCATGTATGGCTGATGTCACTGAGCCATATCTAAATTTTATTTGCTATTTTTTTGCTATCTTCATAAAGTTGGAATACCTGGGTAAACACAAGTTAACCCTTAAAGGTGTCTAAATCTGGGGTCAGCCAATTGAATCAGCTAAAAGTTTTTTTTGTTTTTTTACCAGATTTTGAAATTATGTTTAAATTTATTTTTCACTACGGTTACCCTAAATATGTATGTTTTGTTTCACTGTTTCAGTTCATTTATACGACACTTTTATCAACAGGCTCTCTTGAACGCTGCCATCCCTGACCACGATGCTGATGCGTTCAAGCCCCCACGGACAGCAGAACCTCTATACCTGGATTCTGCGGTGGAGTGGTTATTTGGTGGTCTCAGCCACTGGGACGCCGAGCATTACCTCCTTATCGCAGAAAGGGGATACCTCTATGAGCACAATTTTGCTTTTTTCCCGTTTTTCCCCATCATCTTGCGGGGCCTGGCCGACACGCTGCTCCGGCCTCTGGGCGGCTGGTTGAGCGTACGAGGACGTTTGCTAGTGGCGATCGCTCTCGGGAACAGTACGCTCTTCCTGCTGAGCGTGGTGGCTTTGCACGCGCTCAGTCGGGTGGTTATGCAGGACAGACGTCTCGCCCTGCTTTCCACCTTCCTCTACTGCATCACGCCTGCCAATGTTTTCATGACGGCCGGCTACGCGGAGAGTCTTTTTGCCGCGCTCACATTTGGGGGTATGTTCCTCTTGGAAAAAGGATTCATCCTGAGAGCCTGCCTGGCATTCAGTATCGCCACAGCGGCGCGATCCAACGGGCTGGTTAACATCGGCTTTCTTCTGTATCTTCCAGCCGTGTACGCCATCTCCCAGATCCGTCTATATCGTTCCTTTGCAAAAGGCTACAGAAAGATCTTCCACTACATTTGGGTCATCATCCGCCTACTACTTACCTCTCTGCTCGGCACAACCTTCATTGCCCTTCCCTTCTGTGCTTTTCAGTATTACGGCTATCGAACTTTTTGCACACCTACAGCCTCCTTAGACCGTATCCCCCTGGCTCTTATCTCCTTAGCTGAGCAGAAGGGCTACCGTATTGCAGATGAAAATAGTCCTCCACCTCTCTGGTGCATGAGACCTCTCCCCTTAATTTATTCTCACATCCAAGACGTGTACTGGAATGTGGGCTTTTTCCGTTATTTTGAACTGAGACAAATCCCAAACTTCCTTCTCGCTTTACCTATGGCGACTTTGGGTGTAATGGCAGCTTATGCTTACTTCCAAGCAAACCCGGAACTGTGTTTCAGACTCGGACTTTGGGAGGCAGATTCCAAGAAAGGCCTGGACAAACCAATACCGGGATTTTTAAACCCAAGAGTATTTGTATATGTTGTGCATTCTACTGTTCTCCTGGTATTTGGGACCTTGTGCATGCATGTGCAGGTAAGAATAGAACTATAGTCAACAATTATTTATCGATCTAATAATTCTCACCGACATGTATTTTGTGGCCAGGTCCTCACTCGATTCATGGCCTCCTCGACTCCCGTGCCCTTCTGGATCAGCGCCCATCTGCTCCTCCTCAATGAACCACTTCTCCACCGAAGGAAAACATCAATGCCCAACGTTCAGATTAAGACTCCCGCCAAAAATGGATGCAAGCACACGCCTCAAAATCCCGTCATTGCGTTGATAGCGCATATTAAAATGTGCTCTCCCACCACACAAAGCATCCTGGGCTACTTCCTTTCGTACTGGGTGCTGGGCCTGGCAATGCATTGTAACTTTTTACCGTGGACTTGACTGAGTCTAAGGCTGATGCCTGTGTGAAATGACAATTTTTTAATAATGCACTGTATCTTACACTGTTACAAAAAAAAACAACAACATTTTGTCATGATAATAACAAAAGCCACAAAGCATGACAAATGCGCCTCATTTGAGTTCTAGAAAGAACTTTAAGTAGATTATGTAACAGTTACTCGGGATGGGCATTGAACTAAATTACTCGGAGAAAATTAACAATCAATTTAAAGATTGTTATTTTTTTAAACATATTTTTAGTAGATGGGGAGAATCTGAATGTTTTGAGTTTCTGTTTCCATGCTAGTGTTGTTTTGATGAGAATGTCTAGTCTGTTCCTTGGATGTTGTCCATTTTTCCATTCCAACTATAAATTCCACACAATCAGAATTCCCAATGATTAATTTCATGCTCATCCTAAACAGGATCATTTTTTTTTCATTTGTTCTACTTATTTATGCACCTTGAAACTTGAATGTTTACTTAATTCTTGTCTTTGTAGCACCAGTGATACTGGCGGAAATGCATTTTGACACAGATGCCACTGTAAATTTGTTTTTAACCTGACTATGTGGATGTGTTGTTAATTCACCTTTCATTTTGAATATGAATTGAAAATCGGATATTAAATTGCATGCATTCTCTGGAACAATTACATTCTATGTGAATTCCTCCATCCATTTTTTTTTTAGCACCAACCTCACAAACATATTTACAGATCATGACTGCGTGTACAGGACATGACGTCATCACAAGTTAAATTGTGGTTAAGGTTATGAATGGCACAAGCACATTGGTATTTCGAATAGCTACAGTTACAGTTCATTTTTAATTACTTGATTACATATTTTGTAGAACATAGTAAAAACTCATCTCACATTTTTGTGCTCTTTTACACCATCAAGATACCCCAATATGATGTGCAGTAGCTGTTTCTTTACAAATTTTAATTTCCTCCTTAGCGTCTGAATCGTAAAAAAAACACTGGCATACCTGGCCTTTTAACAGTTATAAACAAAAAAAAAACCATGATTATTTCAAGAAATATGTTTACAAATAAGCATTAACGGTGCTGAGTCGTGACGTCATTGTGGACGGAAAGAGAAAAGCGAACTGCACTGCAGGCTGCAGCATCAAGCTGGTCGTTAAGCTCGTCGGCGTTTCCTTTCGGACTACTATTGGCATGAAATCTTTAATAATCGTAGTATACATTTGTGGTTTCATTTACAAAGATGTTAACGGG
The DNA here is from genome assembly GCF_054491065.1 of Syngnathus leptorhynchus. Lineage (NCBI taxonomy): Eukaryota > Metazoa > Chordata > Actinopteri > Syngnathiformes > Syngnathidae > Syngnathus > Syngnathus leptorhynchus. Next base: position 4,093,272 of record NC_141202.1, read on the forward strand.
GCTTGGTTGGACTGGGAAGCGGGTTCATGTCGTAAAAGTCACTTACGATAGCCGGTCCGCTAGCTAATGTTAGCATTGAGGACGAAAAACATCATTGGGGGATGCTAACCCCAACAAGCCCCCCTTTTTATTTTTTTCCAATGACTGAGCTCATTTTCGTTTGAAAGCCCTTCTTCTTGATCAATCTCCGAACAGCGACGACGGGCAATTCTATCTACAGGATGAAAAACTGTGAGTACCAGCAAATCGATCCGCTGGCGCTATCAGTGGCACCCGCTTCAGTTCAGAATCACACCGACAAGAAAACGGATCGGCTGCGGAGAAAATGGGAAGTGTTCCCAGGGAAGAACCGATTTTTTTGTGACGGACGGGTCATCGTGGCCAGACAGAACGGCGTCCTGCCTCTGACACTGGGGCTTATTGTTGTCACATGTGGCCTTTTCTTTGCATTCGAGTAAGTGTCAAATTATTATTTCAAGATGACCACTTGTTGGTGTACACGTGTCACTGCAAAATGTTAATTTGATTTAAAACATGCATTTCTAGTTGTCCATTCCTTGTGGAGCATCTGACAGTCTTCATCCCGATGATCGGTGGGGTACTTTTTGTGTTTGTGGTCCTCTCCTTGCTGAGAACCAGCTTGACAGACCCAGGCATCCTACCCAGGGCCACTTTAGATGAAGCTGCAGACATCGAGAAGCAGATAGGTAAGATACACCCATTGCACCAACAGATGGGGTGAAAGAGCTTTGCCATATGGGGATGGATATCTGTGAGGAACTACACTCCCAAACTTAAGCAGCTTACGTTTGTGTCTTTATTGGAAAAGTACAGCAACTCCACATTTGTCTCCTGACGTTCTCTTTTAAGATACCTCAGGATCCTCATCATATCGTCCTCCGCCACGAACCAAGGAGATCCTCATTAACCAGCAGGTGGTCAAACTCAAGTACTGCTTCACGTGTAAAATGTTTCGCCCCCCTCGGACCTCACACTGCAGCCTTTGTGACAACTGTGTGGGTAAGGATATGGTGGCAAGTTGCAAATGTATTCCACCACGATTAACATAATTTCACTGCAGATGATTGATTATTTTATGAAATGTATAAAAGTACACCAGGTTGGAAAAGAAACGGGAATATGATCATTTACAAGAACTAGGGGGAAAACAGGTTAGTCTGTGACAAGCCACTTAAATAGAATTTTTAATATTAGTTTAAATATGACAACTCAAATTGGCACATACGGTATTCTGAATATTTCCATAATTTACCAGATACATTTATTTAGGGAAATTTACGCTGCAGTGCACCAAACTATTTATTTTCCACCCCTTATTCATCCGAGTCACACCTTCATGTGCAACCAACCTGTTAGTAAAGCGAAAATGTTTTCACGTCTGCTTGGTATGTTTTTCTTTCAGAGAGGTTTGATCATCACTGTCCCTGGGTGGGGAACTGTGTGGGCAAGCGCAATTACCGCTTTTTCTACAGTTTCATCATCTCCCTGTCTTTTCTGACATCTTTTATATTTGGCTGCGTCATAGCACACATTACCTTGCGTAAGTTTCTCAAGCTTAAGCTTCATTGACACATCTGAGTTGTTATAATAGTCTTCTCCCTTTTTTTTTTTTTTTAATGCAGGTTCTCAATCGGGTAAAAGCCTCATCCAAGCCATCCAGGAGAGTCCTGCCAGATATCCTTTTTAATTTGCCAACTTTTCTTTTTTTGGGTCTCCTCCAACTATTTTGGAAATGCATGCAATCTTGATCACAGGCTGTCGAGCCGTTTTCCCAGTCTAAGCCAGTGCTTAATAGGATCAGCATTAGTTAGCGCACAGTGTACCAGATGGCTTTAAAGCAAAAGGATCAGTAGTTTTGCTTTATAGTCTGCATCGTTTCAAATCCCACCCGCAATGCAATAAAAAAATTTTTTTAACAACTATAAAATAGTGAAGTTATTCCTTGACTTTGCTTTTATACCGTGGTGGAGCTGGTCATTTGTTTTTTCTCTATCTGGTCTATTTTGGGCCTCTCAGGCTTCCATACCTACCTAGTAGCCTCCAACCTTACTACAAATGAGGATGTAAGTTGGCGCTAGATGACAATTCAACTAGTTTTTTTTTTGTGTCAATACAAAAACTTTCCACCTTCACTTTATAGATTAAAGGGTCCTGGTCAAGTAAAAGGGGCGCCGAGGAATCTGGGAATCCGTACACTTACAACAGCATCCTCGCCAACTGCTGTGTGACATTATGTGGGCCCATGCCACCCAGGTGTGTAAACAAAGGACACAAATAAGGAAATGAACAATTAATGTTATGAATGAATCATAATGCTTGCTGGGGAAGTACCCAGTAAATACAGCAAAAAAAAAAAAAAGCAGCTCTGTGAGTTGCACATTGCAATCAATCAATCTACCATTGTTTTCAGGCAAACAATTTGCATAGGTGTGTTTTGACGACTGGTTGAACTTGTCGATTCCACCACGACACTGACGTCATCTTTTGTGCTCTGCAGCTTGATTGACAGGCGAGGCTTCCTGACACCGGAGGAGTCCTCCCCCGCTGCGCCTGTCTCAGAGATCGAGCTGCCTTCCTTCGCAGCCAAGAATGACACAAACATGGTAGGCTCAACCACATTGTGGTCTTCCCACACTCTTCAGAAGTTTTTTTTTTTTAATGTCCCCTGTATATAGCTTCTTTTGTTCGCGCAATACATCGTCTCCTTCAAGTCGGTGGTTGGTCGTTGCAGACAGATGGAACGTAAATATGTGAAAGCAGAATGAATGAATAATGCTGGCCTTGATGCCGCTGACCTACATAAGAAAATGAGACATGAGTTCGTCAAAATGAAAAAAAAAAAAGTAACAGTGGCTAACAGGTTGTATTTGAGTTAGTAACGAAGCAGACTTTCCATACAGCTAAAAATAATTGTTCTTGTTCGTTTCATGTTATTCATTGTTTGGTGGTTGTTGGAAAAAAGTGGGAGTGCATTTAAAGGCCAGTAGCGTGTTTTATGTGACAAAACATGTGTTCTGACATTTGACTGTAGTGGTGGTTTGACTTTTTAGGGAGTCTCCATTTTGATGAGTCGACAGCCTGCACGCATTGCACAAAATGTATCATTTTTTTTTCTTCCTGCCATTTATGTTTATTATATACTTCAACGTACGGAACATTTTAGCATAAGTTTGAAATTTTTTATTTTTTACAAACATATTTTTGTATTTGGGCCGTTGGTCTTTTTTTGAAAAAGTCTTTTTACTCCCTTAGTTTCTTCATAAGCCTGATATGACAAAGTCATCATGAATTAACCAATCAACAGGGATTTATTTATCTTGCCACGACAATCTTCTTGGCGTGTGTACATTGTGAGTTTACATAAAAGTGATTTTTCCGCAGAAGAAATGAAAACTTCACTCTTGGCTTATGTCAATCCCCTTGACACACACATACTCCAATATCTTGTCAAAAAGTGCACAAATGTATCGCCGTGAGATCCATATTTTCCACTCCGCTCCGTTTCCGATGACTTTTTGTCCGAGCCACCCAAACGATCTCCTTTTAATACTCACTTGTTATGCTGTATCCATTCCACCCGGCAGGAGGAGACCTGTCAGGATTTTTCTTTGTCCTGCACAGCCTGAAAAAACAGTGCAGCGTGTATAAGGTTGGATGGTAAGCAAGAGGAATCGATCACTTTTCTTTCCTCCATGACGTGCCGCAGAGTTTGTTTTGCTCCGATTTTTGTGACTGCTTTGGAATTTGTTCACTAACGTGAGTGCGCATGCTTCACTGCCATTCGTTCTCCTTCAACTTCCACTCACCCATGCCGGGAGCTGGATGATGGCCGCATTTGTTGCGATGACACTTCCTGTCCTCTCTTGATTCGGATGAAATCTTGTCTATGTCACATCTTACTTGCGTGTGCATGGTGCTGTCAGCAAACATGTACTTGTTCCCCCCCGCCCCCCCTCCCTTCGAGAGTTGCTTCACATCCATCCTCACCTTGTTCCGTATGGTTGCCTTCTCCGTGCTCTGTCTGCATTTAACTTTTCCTCTGTGCATCTCAGCAGACAGCTTGAAATTCATAGTGCTGGATGCCAGCCAAGCTAACCGCTAACTGAGAACGACACTTTATTTTTTTTTTTTCGGTCCGCTCCTCACTTGAGCTTTCTCTTCTTCCTCTACACATAGTGCACACAAAGCACCAAAGACGTGCTCGAGAGGATGCTCCACTCCTCCGCCTTTTACGGTCTCTGCCTTCCCGGCACTCCAAAGACCAGCCCTCTTGGCCCGGAGGTTCCAAGTGCCCCGGCAGAGACACCGCCCGCGGCGAGGTGCTCGGGCCAGCCCGAGGCCAGCACCACGTGCTCTCCCTTCTCCAGGAGCAGCACGAGCGACTCGCTCCACTCCATCAACCCGGCGTTCCGTTTGGCGTTTCCTTCGCCCTCGCTCGGTCGAGCCGCGCCGGTTCTCGTCGAGCCGCCCTACGTTAGGTTTATCCCGTAACCTTGAGGGAGCTTTTTTTTCCCCCACAAATGCTCCTGCTTCTCTTTTCGACTTCAAGCACAACAAGTGAACATTTAACACTCCTTTGCACTTTTCACAGTCAAGAAACCTCAAGCCATAGAATCAGGTCAGCCGCAGTGTTTCGTTTCCTGGTCGCATCTTCTGCAAACCGCTTTTGAAACAAATGCCGGTTTGTGAACGACGGAAGGAGAAAATAAGAAATTTAAAATCAGAAAGAGAGATGTAGGTTTTTTTTAAAAAAAAATCTGTATGATTTGTTGTTTTCTCATCTGTTCTATATTTTGTCCCTTTATGACCACAAGATAATTGTTTCTGAAGGCATAACTTATTGCATTGAATATGTATTAAATTTAAATCAAAAGCAAACCATACTGCTGGGCCTCAGAGGGAAAAAAAAAAAGCCACACTTTCCTTTGCTTCGGGGCTTTTTGACGGCATTTAAATAGACGCGGCATTTGTTTGTGGGAAAAGGTGCCGATGGTTTATAGGCCAAGTTATGTTTGGAATCTAGACAGTATCGCGTCACTTTGTCATTTCAATGTCTTTGTAGTTTCTACTTGTACCGGTTAGCACGTCCGCATCACAGTTCGGAGGTTTTTCAACCTTGATTCCGACCTTTCTGCATGATCTTTAGTTTTGCCTGATACATGTTAGCTTCATTGAAAACTTTGTTCATGGCTGTACATGTGAGTGTTATTGGTTGCGTGTTCAAATGTCACTTTGGATAGATTATTCCAGTTCACCTGCAACCCCAAATTGATAAAAAAAAAGTTTGATCTCTCACACATAACAAGCTCTCATTTTCGCCACTAGGGGGCAGGATGTGCGTAAGGATTGTGCCGTCTCCCTAGACAGCAGTTAAGTAATAATATATAGTACAAGTTGACCAAAAGGCCTTTTTGATGGGTTATTATTTTTTTTATTATTATAAATGGGCATTAAAGCTGCACATAGGTTTTTGACATAACATGTGACAGTGGAGCTGTTAAAGCTGTTAATAAAACAACCACGTTGACGAGTGTTGCTTCTCTTTGTTCTTCCTTTCCCAGAATGATTTTCCCAATTGTGGTGACTGTAAATCAGCGATAGTCGGGCTCATGGAAACAATGAGAAGGCGCATGTTGAGCGCACGTGTTCTTCAAAGTTCGTGTGAATGTGATCTCGCAATATGGACGACAGGCGCACCAAAGCTACACAGGAAGGCAGGTGAGGAATGTATGTGCGTGTGTTTGTTGCTCAGATACAATGTGTGCAACGTCCAACATCTCATGGTCATCCTCATCGCCAGAACAGATGCATTCGCTGTAGATGAGAATTTTACTTTGGGAGTTGCCATCTAAAAAGGAACACCATGTTTCAATGGCACAACTGGTTTTGCTTGGCACTGCTCATGTCCCGGTGTTTATACTGTGCCAGTTATGCTTCTAAGTAACTCGGCCTGTAATTACCCTTTTTGAGAAGCAGAGAAAAAATTGGTGCGGAGGCTGAGGCTCATGATGATTAGTCAAATTTGAACTGCAACCAACTGTCAGGTTACCAAGACAGTTACAAGATTTGTAATGTGAATAGAAGCTGGATAAACCGGTCCACAAATAAAACTCGACATTTTATAAAATCAACATCAAAACTATTTACATGCTAGCTAGACGATTCAAAGCATCCTTTGTGGGCCCAGTCCTGTTCTCTATATCTTACTGGACTTTAAGAACCTGGATTTGAAATGTGATAACATTCATGGATTCATTTGTTATACGACCGTTGCACTTCAAAAGACTCTCTGGTAAGTCTTGCCCGTTTGGCAAGCGATATATCACAGTCAAAGTTAAAACAGATGAGCAGACTTTGGCTTGGTCTCTTGCAGAGGGAAAATGCCAAAGTTTCACAGACTCAGCAGCTGCGTTGTATTTTCAAGTCGCCAGCACGAGCACAAATGATTTGCAAAGAGGATCGGCGATAACTTGATCTAATTTGACAATACAAGTAGAAGATTTGGACGCGACGGCTGCAAAGGCTCGGTGACTTGGCGTGGCCGCAGATGATTTTTTTTTTTTTTTTGCTCCGTCGATGGGATTTCGTGCTCTTTAACCTCAAGCGGAGTAGCCGAGACAAAAAAGGCCACCCAGTTAGCCGGACCAGTGGCCATCTTGCAGAATAAGAGGGTGTGCTTAAAATTAAAATAGATTTTTTTTTTTTATATATATAAAAGAAGAGCTCAGACGAGACTTGGAGGGTGGATAAGTGCTGAGCTCTGCTTCTTAAGTTCTAAAATTCTAAGGGACAGGCAATGATTGTCACTGTCGACGCAATTTTCGTCTCTTACTCTTTTTTTTTTTTTTTGGTGACTGATCTCAAAACATTGGTTACAGTTGCGCACTGTAATTAAATCCAACACCAGATCTGCCTTTGCAGACAAAATATTATAATATTCAGTTTTGATCAGCGAGCCTGCGGTTTTAGTACCCGGGGATCCACTTGGGGGATTTAGCTAACTTAATCCATTTCATAATTATAGTCATCAATCATAACAAAAAACAAAAATGCAGTACGACAAGCATGCACCATGCACAAGACCCGGAACAGTTCAGAATGAATATTTATTTCATCAAAGGTGAATAAATTAAAAAGTCATGACATGACATATACTAAATGCTGAAATCTGATTGGACAAGAGAATTCCAAACATCCTCATGTATTGAAAAGAAATATTAGAATGCAAAATTTAGCTCAGTGCTAGTTTGGCTAGCTCTGTTGAGTGAAACTATTTCATTGATTACACTTAACACTAATATAATATTCCCTGGGGATTCGAGTGTCACTATGATACTCACATGCCTTGTGATTGATTGATTGGCTGGTGAAGGGAGCTGAGCTAAATTGATTGGGATGTTAAAATCAGATATCTTCGTCAATCGCGAGACTAATTGTATGTTGGATCAAACCGACTGTACTGCATTCCACAACTGCATTTTCTTTTATTATTACTTTCACCGGATTATTGCCACCGCACAAATTTGTACACCCTCCGTAAAGATGAAAAACACACCCATGGAGTTTAGATTTTGGATATCCCAGATGCTCACTGAGTTAGTCTTGTGAATTTATGCCTAAGTGTCTTGTAAGTCACATGTCAAGTTTTTGTGAGTCCTGAGAGGCACACATTTTTTTGAAAGTGTGCTGGGATTCCAGTTTGGGCGATTTCACTGAAAACTAGGAATTGATAAAACTGTAAAATCTCTGAGCTTTATCTTCGTAGCATGAGCAGATGGTGCTAATAAATGTATGTAGGTGTTATTAGCATTATAGCAAAATGCTATTTGTTTGCGTAAACATTTTTTTTTTACTTCATGTAGGAAAAACACAACGGGTAATACAGGATTTTTAAAATTTGAGAGATCCCACACAAATCATGTGTACGTGATGTACTCGAGATAACCAACATGGCACGCCGCACTCGTGAAGATTTCGCCACCAACAATTCCTTCGTCTCCTCACCCAGACAAAGTGTTTTATTGTAGTACCAAGACTTACCTGTGAGAGGCAGCATAGATAGATAGGTAGATTAAAAAAGAAAAATCATCGAGACTGGCAGAAAATACTTAAAAATAAGATCATAGAGGAGGAGACCAGGTTTGATTTTGTTACATCTGTTAACTTTAAAGTGTTTGCAAACTCCTCCTTGTCACATTGTTGTGGTGACTAATTTATGAGACTCGTTATACAAGCAAACCACAAACACTTTGTCTCGGACAACGGTGAGCTTTCGAAAATGTCCTTATTGTCCGTTTTCACGCCACAACTAAGAATTCTGTTGCTGAACACCAAATCATAAATAGGCTAGTCAAGATATTTAGCATCTACAATTGTCGGCCATTATCGAAGGCGGGGAGCACACCAAAAGATAATCACTTAGGATGATATTTCAGACATCCAACAAGCTTTGGCAGATTTAAATTGGAAGAAAGTATGATATATGACTCAATCATTGGTTTGTCTGTACACTGTTGAAAGCATTTTCCTCTAACCCATAAAACCTAGCATCTCTTCCAAGAAACAACTCAACTCCACTTTAGCGAGTCACATTAGGCCCGTTGTCGTTTGTGCAGTCGCAAAAAAAAAAAAGTGACTCACACCTAAAGTTAGTCGACGTCACTTTGTGCTGCTTATCGAAAGTGTCAAGTATCTCTGATGCAACGCAGCAGGTCGTTAAATTTGAGTGGAAGGAATTGCTAGCTAGCAGTCAAATATGAGCCCCTACCCCTGAAAGGAGACACTGCAGAACTCCGTGGCTAACTTTCTCTTGGCGGATAACTTTTCACAATCCCGCGTTGCTGTATGACCAAAATAACATGTTGCCTCCCCGCGAGAACAAAATGTCTGTGATCAAAAATATGTTTGTTTTTTTTAGGCCTCCATTTTGTTTTGACTACAGTCAGAATAAATGTATGTTTAGTAATGCGTCCTTCCGAGATCAAGTGTGAGAACGTGTTCCTGATTTGCATGCACGATAATTTGGTATGTGTGTGGGTTTATGTCTTGTACAGCTTGGGAATGTAAATGACTCTCATGTTGGTGTACCGAATTAACTACGTGTTTGGTTTGGCTCTGGGTCAAATTGATCCAACTTCATGGGTGGGTCAAAAAATGTTCAACACAAGTTGCACAATTCAAAAATGCATCATAAAGAAGAAGATACTTTTTTTTGTGGAAAATTCACATCAACTGAGACCAGGAATAGTAAAGCTCAGACTCGCAACTAAAATCCCTGTACCCTAATTATGGCGCATTCGGAAATACACTCCAAAGGCTCTCTCGCTCTCTTCCAGTTTCATTTTCGGGAAAAGGCAACTGACAAAAGATTTACTCTGTTGTGTAACTACTTGACGGGTACAAGTACTCCAGAGACTATTGGTGTACAAACAATGAAAACGTCAATGTGATTTTTGTTTGTTCTTTTGGTTCAGAGAGGGCAGGGCTAGGTCACCAAACGCACGGGAAAAGAAAAAGCTGCATGACAAAAATGTAACTTTTCTTACGATATCTTTTAACCTCCAATTATTTTCTAAATTGATTTTTATTTTGATGTGATGGCAGTATTTCAATATATCAAGCATCATTTAATTTTGCACAATATACAATTGGTTAGCGTCTGCCTCACAGTTGAAAGCTTCTGACTTTCAATCTTGCCTTACCCACATCTGAGCGGTCTGCATGTTCGGTTCATTGAAGACTCCTATTTGTCCATAGTGTGAAAGGTTGTTTGTCTATATGTGCACTGTGGTTGCCTAGTGACCTCTCGAAAGTGTGCCCCACCTCTTGCCCAAAGTCAGGTCGGAGAGGCCCCAGCTCGCTTGCAACTGTAATGAGGCCAAGCAGTAAAAAAAAAAAAAAAAAAAAGATTAGGCGGCAAAATGTGTTGATAGTACACGTACATAAAAGACTCCCTCGAATTAATGTATTACTAATATTAGATCATTAGGGTACAAAGAACAATAATTTGACCACAATTAAATTCATTTATTAGCAGTTGTATCATAATCAAACTTTTCATGAGCTCTTGCAAAGTATCCTCCGTAGAACCCTCAAAATATTCCTAGTCAAGTTGTAGTGTGGCTTTTAATGCGCTTTTTTTTTTTTTTTCTCTCATTGAATGTTATTTACAGTGCTTGTGCTGGCTGTGACAGTGCAGGAATCCTTCGATGGTAAAACACCTGATTTGGTAAGGATTGCAGTTATGCAATGACCAATAAAGGCCGTCGGACTTCAGACACTTGGATGTGGCTCAGGTTTATGTAGCAATGACAATAAAATGAGAGCAGCAGGGGGAAAAAAGACGCGATGACCGACAGATAGCTGATGAATGCTGAGTCATTGTAAGGGCATGACCAGACATAACGCTTATTTGACCTACTGCACGCTATATTGTTTGCCAGGATAATGTTCCAAAAAAGCAAGTTTATGGCAGAAAGTTACTACATCTGTCACACACACATACACAGCATCCACTAAAGGAAGCGTACAGTAAAAAAAAAAAACTGTTTATATATATTTTTCTTCTCACTCTGAAACATGACGTCGGGCGTCTGACCTCCAGCTGCTTTTGAAAATCTCGCTGCTTGTAACTCACAGCAGCTTTTGGCCATGTGTGCTCCGTGTGTCTTTTTTCCCTGTTTCTCGTGAAAGTCAAACCTGCCCCACAACGCATGAATCTTCTTAACAAATGACAAATGACTGCCTCTCAAGTCTCACGTTCTTTTCTCATCAAATCTTAAACACAGCGGCGCTCTGAGATAAAAAAAGACCAAATCAATACGTTTTTTGCGTTAGGAGACGTTTGCTCGATTTTTCTCTCTGATTTTAAGCCAAAATTTGAGATGGCATCCTTATGTTTACTGTCAGACTAAACATAAAATAAAATTCCGGAATGTGCATTTAACACAGGCACATAACTTTGCCCGAACTTCTGCTAGCTTAATGCTCACACATAGTAGCCACAAATGAGCTAACGAATAGCAACAAGATAGTGTTTTTGAAGCTTTAACAGCAGCACAATTATTTTCAAATCTCTTGAGGCAATTATCTCCCTCTCTTTCTCTACTCCATTCTTCGTAAACACCACGTCACCAAACACTAACATGACTAATTATCACGTTTACAAGTTTGGAGACACCTGAGGACATACTATGATTGAACTTATCTAACGTGAGCAAGTTAAGTCCATGCATGGGTGGAGTTTTCATTCTTTTGTGATTTTTGTCAATACACGATGGAATGGGTGTTTGCGCTGTTGTGGGTGTGAACACAGCCAATGGAAGCATACAAACAACGCATACTGCTATATATTTTTTTTTGCACGCTGTTTAAACTCTGAGGTTGGAAAAAAATGTGCTTTTGCTCCTAAAATCATAAAGTCAACCTGGGTTGGGATGATCTTAACAGATACGGCTTCTGAGGGAATTTATCTGGAAACATCCCACTGATTCGAACAGCTCCCGTGTGTTGCTCGGGCCGGGAGTTCTGCTCGGGAGGGCAACGGGGTGCGGGCTTTCTGGGAATGAAACCGGAGCTCCCCGCTAAATAGGGGTTCCCCTCTCACATCTGGTAAATTCGACAGAGGTTGAAAGGACCCATCGCTCCACTTGTGGAAGTTTTTCATATGCGACGGGAGGTCACGTGTTGGAAAAAAAATGGCAGAAGTTGTATATTGTATTTTTACATTTTAGTGATATTCTTGGCCCGGTGTCTGTACTTTGCGGATAACTTGTCTGGCGGGGTCACAGACGGAGGCACGTAGAGTGAAAAGTAAAGCAACATGGGGTTTTTTTTTTTTTGGGTGTAGGATTTGAGAGTATAAACAGTTATACGGCTACATTAAGAGTCATTATGAGACGGTCGAATGGTATGATTTGAGCTCCCGTTAAGGAATCTGTCCAAGTAAGAAGATCCTAGCCAAAGTGAGCGAGCAAAAGGAGTTTTATGAGTGAGGCTATACATTCCTGTCTTTAACACAGCCTCCTCTTATAACTCATGCATGCATCCACATGTGTGCTTGAGCTTTTTGGCTTTCAGGGGGAAGTAAAGAGACATTTCACACGGATAAAATATGCGCCTGACGCACTGCCAACATCCCCTCACTTCTCTGATGTGCCGTATGAAAGCTGCACAGTTGATTTATTGTCAATTTTATCACAACTTCTGAAGGAATTTCTTATCTTGCTAGGCCACTGTTTGTTTTACAGGTTTTCATTTTTCTCAGTAGTTCCTGCTTATATCCAAAGGTTTTTTTTTTTTTTTCTTTCTCTTGAGTAAAATGAACCACTGTTACATAATAGTCCAATGCTATATTTGACTGTTGAGCTTTGGAGCATTTCAACTATGCAATAACGACTCTCACCCCGAGCCACCAAGTCATGACTGTGACTAAAAAAAAAAAACCTTCAAATTTTAATCTTAAAAAGTCCATGGCAAATGAAATTGAAAAATGTATTCATCAAAATTCCCCAAATTTAAATTTTGTAATTTTCAAATGATAAAGGCTGCAATGGATGCATTTGCTTGTTCCTCACTCTGACTTGACCCAAATGGAATGGCCAGGCCATCATAATGAATTAAAATTACATACACATTTGGAATTAAAGTGCACTTTTTTCACAGTGTCTATTACGCTGGCTCTCGATCAACTTTAGACTGACTTTAAATTCAGAAATTCTAATTTCGATTTCTGGTTGCCATTATGTTTGGAATTCCCTCATGCGGCACTCTTACGCTATTATTTGTGTGAGCATATTTGAAGACACGAAATTCCTTTCATTGTTGTAAATGTCATTCTTCAGCCTGGAAAAAAAGTTAAGCAACAACAAAGTTAAATATTTGGAGTGAGCATTGGCTATGTTTTTAGATTTAAATGATGATGTCATTAAAAGCAACCCTTAGTATTATAACAAAATATATCTTAAATAAATATATAAGAAATGCAATTCATTAACTTAAAAAAAAAAAAAAAAGGTCAGCAGAACCCAAGTCATTTTCTTTTTTTAAATGATTTTTTTTTCTCATCTAACTGCTGCTTTGGCAAAACCCAAAGCTATATTCACTCTCTTGTGAACACTCCACCGAGCACTTCTGTAATTAATCAAGCAGCCACTCCTGACGTCAGCAGCATGGCCTGCTTGCGCAAGCTCTCTCCGCTCTCTCATAGATTTGTCTTCTGGGGCAACCCGTAAAAGTAAACGAAGCTCTTATCACACCTTTTCTGCTGTGATAAGACAGCAGGCGTAGGTCCGGATGTCCTCGGCCGAGTGGTCGAGTCAACCTGCTTTTGGAGAACAGGTGCCATGACTGAAGCCACTACTAAACAAACTTGTATCAGTATCTTTCCAAACACAGTGGAAAGAGCGTCACAATTAGACAGCGTGAAAGCAAACATCGGATAATTAAAGCATCTGCTTTGGTTACAGGTCAAAGCAAATGCCAATTATAAGTAAGACTCGTTCTTCGTGTATAACATGCCGTGTGAGACTTAAATACTTCCGTGACTGACGTTGGTGACAATTGTTTAACAACAGGTTGTGTATGACAAAAGACGGAAAAACTCTTTCTATTTTTGAGAATTTCCCAATATTATCGCAGGCAGTTAAAAACCCAATTTGCCTAGGGTGTGTCAAAATAGGAACAACCTCACCGCGCCTACTAGACCCACAATGTCACTTGTCATGGATCAGGCAGGATCTCAAGTCAGGGAGAAACACTCGTACGATTAAATTAGTGCTGGGGATCACTGACCTTTTTGAAACTGAGGGCTACTGGTCAATTGCAAATGTTCATTTGGGATGGCTTTATGGGTCCCTAAATGTATGGACGTTGATTTGAAAAAAATGTCTTTACTTTTTTTTTTTTTATAGCACATCAGGCTTTCAAAACGTTTTCATTTTTTTAAACCTTGTGCAATACGGATTTTACCATGCGTTGTCATTTATAGCTAAGAAAATCACAAATATTATGAAATGTATGACTATATTACGAATATTATTATTGTCAAAACCAGAAAAACATAGCTTCAGAATCATCGCAAAAAAAAGCAAAGCATCTCTGATTGAATTTTATTACTCTGTTGATTTTATTGTTGCCCTTTAATTAAAGGTTGCTAATTATCTTCATTCATTGTGACACTGAGCCTCTTTATGATTCATAACAATAATGAATTATCAATAATGACTTAACAAGCTAGGAAATCAATACATATCAATATGCAACACTTTATTTCTATGAATCTCTGCACCTGTTTACATTTTCAAATAATCACTTCTACAATGTTCCTTTGAAATTGCAAAGTCCAAATCACTGGTGAGTTATTTTTTAGAACAGGCCTGTGCCACATTCATGTGGTCCAAAATTAATCTGTGACTGTTATAAATACAATCTGTTGGTAATAAAGATATGAAAACGTATTTGTTGTGCTACTATGGCGTTGTCACGTAACGCTATATTTTCTTAACCCAACAAGTTTTTCGGAAAATAATTTTTTTCCTCCTACATGCGGTAAATACAGAAACATGCAACTTATGTTTCTTATGTGTCACTTATGTTATGTATGCTCTGTTTTTGGCTAACGTCATGATTAGCGGATGTCAGCATTTACCTGAAGCTCATTAACGCGTATGAAACGGTACGGCATGAATGTGAAAGGCAGTGCAGCGTTCAAACAGCCACCCATGTTGGAGCTAAACAATAATAATCAAAAGAAAAGAAAACACAAATCATTTTCAGTGTTCCACTTGTTTCCCGGTTGCGTCTGTTGACACTCATTTCCCGCTCATGACCAAACATTGCTTCTATTGACTTCAATCTTAAGTGTAGACGTGGGCAAATGTTCAAAAGCATGGTCAATGAAAAAGCGTGTCCTGACTCATTCTGCCATGAGACAGTGAAGAAACCTGATAATGTCAAGTGGCTTAATATTTATCTACCGTCTTTGTGTTCTCACCAAGTGTTTCACATTCAGGTGAAATGTACGTTTTGTTTCCCAGGATGCGCAGCTGCCACAAGCGTGTGTTATTTATAGCGTCATGACGCAGTGGCCGTCTTGCCCCGGCACCTGCCGCGACCGTCAGAACGACAACACATCTGTCCAAATGACACAGATGGATGCTGTTGCTATGGTGACGTTGCGATGTTGTCAGGATTAGGAGCAAAATCTTCCACGGGGACTAAAAAGGCCCGTCCTTATGACGTACGTGTGCGCTCAAGTGCTTGAGAGCATGTTTTTCTGCATATCTGTTTTATTGCAGCGTCACTAAAAGCCAACGGCGCTCAATCCTAAAATGAACTTCACTCCCTCGTAAACATTTTACAGGTGCACTTATGTGCTGCGTGGACTGATATGCGCACCTTTTTTTTTTTTTAATTCAATATGCAGTGTGTGGTTACAAACAAAACAAGTAATGTTTGCCTTTGTGTTGTAATTATCATTAAGCGGGTTTCATCTTGGCTTCTTTCCGGGTACGAATCAATGCAAGTTAAAATCCAGGACAAGTATGTGAGACAGAGAGGGGATTTGGGAAGAAAAAAAAAAAAAGAGAGAAGCTTAAAGGTCAATACTGTAGAGCTTTTTAATCATAAACCCAATTATGAGTAAAGGGATGATTGTTTTTGGCAATACTATCTATGCATTAAGACCAATAAACGGGGATTATTGTCAAGCCACGTTTTATAGTTTTATTTGCAACCCATCACGGTGCAAACACTCTCAGCTTCTCGATTTCAATCAATTTTACCGTATCACCTATCTCACGTTTTATAGACACGAACGCAGACTTTTATAGGATTAACCCAAACAATGTATTCAAATATTTACTAAATCTTTTCAGCTCACAACAGCCTAAAACGACCTTCATTGATGTTTCCAAACTGCTGATGCGTTCATTTTGCCTTCCTGAAGTCTTCACTGAGAAATATCAAATTCACCTTTTTGTGCCTGTGCGTTGGAAAGAGATTAAGCAAACGCTAATGAGAGGAACTTAAAGCTGCCAACGGAAAAAGAATGAAGACATATTAGGTTAGCTTTAGGAAAAAGGTTCTTAATCATTCATTCCATTTCTTCCAAATTAAGTCAATTCCTTCTCAAGCTATTCCGATTTTTGTTTTCCTTGAAGAGTTTTTCTTGGGGGGGATTTTATGCTTGCGTAATTATGGCATAATCAAATAAGGCACTCCTTCAAACTTCAACCATACTTGGCTTCGAGTGCAAACACATTCTTAAGGCTGTGTTTTAATTCATTCAGCATTTAATATAATTACAGCAAACTCCTTTCAGTATCATTTTATCTTTGACACACAATATTCTGATTGTGTTTTTGGAAGACAAAGTAAGCGGCAAAGGGGCGGCCATTTTGCCACTTGCTGTTGAATGCAAATGATATCACAATTGTTGGATTTATTCATTTCATTGTATTTACACGGAAAGAAATGAATAAGTACGTGAATTCGCGAATCCCAAGTTTTGTTTGTTCAACTGATTAGGGAGTTGTGATTTTTACATACGTAGAGGCTGGAGAAATGAAAACGTTCGACCTGCAAAGAAACACATTAAACATTCTCATGTGGTGCCAATGAAGCATTTGGTCATGAAGCAGGGCGTTGCAGACATTAAAAAAAAACAAAAAAAAACATCCGGCATGGTCTGCAAATATCCCTTGAGTCAATAAAGGTTGAGCTTGGAGTTTGCTTAAGTTGAAAGTAGTTTTGCTTCTTTAACTTCTGAGAAGCTTTTTTTGGTCACACTGTTGAGCTGTGCAAGACTGTGAAGAGCTTAAAAAAGAAGCCAGTGGGTCATGCAGCAATATGCTATGAGACAAGGGCTGAGGCTACCTTTTCTTAAATACAAAAAAGTTATGCAGTTTAATTTGATTGAAATTTGTATATGCAGTACATCATTTGGGTTTTAACTATTTAAAGTCAGTTTAGCAACTCACAAGGCACTGTTTGTTTTGTGGTTTAGAAGTTTTTTTTTTTTTACTATTTACTAAGTGTTGTTTGGCGTTTTTTTTTTTATTAATATGATTGCGGAAAGTTGCTAAATTGACATCAACTGTTGTTTTTTTTGTTTTTTTGCATTAGGGCAAGTGGAGGAGGAGCGCTGCACAGAACTGACGTCATAGGGAGGTGTTTCCACCGAGCCATTGCTCAATGACCAAACGTGGCGGACCAATCAGAGCGCCGTATGCTAATGAAGGTGGAGCTTTGAAACACATGAGACCTTCCTTATGAATCGGCGCTTGAGCACGTAGGGCGGATTTCTCTGCTACCAGCTGACCCAACACTTCCTTCCACAAACTCCATCTGGCAGGAACGGAACGCACTAAGTGGAATATCCCACAGGAATTTATTCGACTTCATTTTTTTTGTCTCTCTCTCGGGGCTGTTTGATCGGCATGGAGTGCGGCAATGCCTCGAAGCAGAGTCAGCCTTTCTGCGTTTTGTCCTGGGATCAGGTGCAGCGTTTGGATTCCATTCTGGGTGAAGCTGTGCCCATCCACGGCCGCGGAAACTTCCCCACGCTGTCCATGAGCCCCCGAAAGATTGTTCAGGTAACTTTTGTGTGTGTGTGTGTGTGTGTGTGTGGGGGGGGGGGGCAAACTTGTTGACTTTGCATGTCATTAACTCCCAAAAGTATGCACCGAACATTCCATGAAATCTTCTTTTGCATATTTCTATGAAGGCTCACTTCTCTTTCTGTCGATCTTTTTGCAGAAGTTGTCAGTCTGCATGGACCACAGAAATTGCTTAAATCGAAATCCCCCCCCCCCCCCCCCCCATTTCCAGTGGCTGACTTACACAATTTTTTCCTCCCATTGTGGCGTCCGTCTGTCCGCACAGACAGTTGTCTATCTGCAAAGCGTCTTCTCATGAGTCAAAATTCCACTTATGGTCTATCTGAAGCCTCCCAGTCACGCTGCACTTATTTCATTCCCACGTCGATGATGAGCTAGCTCAGCGAGTGCACAAAAAAACCCTGAGCTAATGCTTGCGGTTATGGAAAGATGAATGCTCCAGTGAGTGTTGCAGGAAGCTTAAATGCTCATTGGAATCCTCTGAAGTGGTGACGCGTTTTCTCTTTTTTGGTTTTCACGCACACCCCACAGCTAAATCATTTATGTTTTGGGAATAACATAGAGTATTAACTTCTTAGAACAATGTGGGAAGAGTGGACATTTTTCATTAGGTTGTGTTGAAGGTGTAACTAAAAATATTGTTTCAATATTTATTGCGAGCCAATTTTTGTTACACAACTTGTGGCTGTCACTTTTGATCAATAGTCTCTTACTATATTAGGAAAGACACGCGTCTCGTTGTCTCTACTTGGGTTTCAACCCCCCCCCCCCCCCCCCCCCCCCCCCCATTTTGCCAGGCACACTTGCAGCTCCTGCAGAAGCACTGCCTAATGTAAATCTGAGCGTTCACATTCCTGGATCTGACAGTGCAGGCAGAGTTCATGTTCTCCTGGGCTGAGTCATAATCAGCCATTAAGAATTCTTCCAGGGGTTGCCTTGTCTTTCTCCCCCCCCTCCCCTCCTTCCTTTTCCTGTGGCCTTACACAAGATATTCAAATCTTATGCGATCATCAAAAATCTAATCTGATGGGTTAGTGCCGGGGAGGGGGGGGGAGAATTAGGATCGTGTACGTGCGATGAAGACTCATTACGAATTTTAGAGATAGGGCGTGATTTGATCATGAGCTGTTCCACCGAGATGAGACATGATGTGATTTGCTTTGGATCATGAGCTCTTCCTTGCAATAGATAGTTGAGTTTATAAATAGGCTCACATGATGTGATGAGCTTTTTTATTTCGATAGCAACCGAGCTAGCTTGATATGTTTTTTTGGCTAAGCGCTTTTGCTGAATCCGGGTCACTCGGAGAGGAAAGGAAACGCAGCTGACCCTTAATGACCCATCATCAGCTGCCCACCAAAGATATTTGCGTCACAGTCTGACCGTTTGAGGTGGCCGCTCCGTGCTCGGCATCCGCCGCAGTCAGTCGATGCAGATGAAATGGACTTGGAGTATCGATCCGGCCTTCACTTCAATGTCGTCTTTCCGTAACGCCCTGTTTGCTGCTTGTGTGTGTCCCGTTTAGGTGGTGCGGGCGCGGCTGGAGGACAAGGGTGTGCACGTCAAAGACGTGAGGCTGAACGGCTCGGCCGCCAGCCACGTGCTCCATCAGGACACCGGGCTGGGCTACAAGGACCTGGATTTGATTTTCGGCGTGTCGCTGAAGGACGACCAGGCCTTCCGACTGGTGAAGGACGTGGTGTTGGATTGCCTCTTTGATTTCCTCCCGCCCGGAGTGTCCAAGGAGCGCATCACGGCGCTGACCCTCAAGGAGGCCTACGTGCAGAAACTGGTGAAAGTGTGCAACGACGCGGACCGCTGGAGCCTCATCTCTCTGTCCAACAACACGGGCAAGAACGTGGAGCTCAAATTTGTGGACACTTTGAGGCGGCAGTTTGAGTTCAGCGTGGACTCCTTCCAAATTTGCTTGGACTCGCTGCTCTTGTTCGACCGCTGCTCGGAGACGCCCATGTCGGAGAGCTTCCATCCCACGGTGGTGGGCGAGAGCGTGTACGGCGACTTCCAGGAGGCCATGGATCATTTGTGCCAGAGGACCATAGCCACCAGAAGCCCCGAAGAGATCCGGGGGGGCGGTTTGCTGAAATACTGCCACCTCCTCATCCGGGGCTTCCGAGCGGCCTCCGAGTCGGACATGAAGCAGATGCAGCGCTACATGTGCTCGCGCTTCTTCATTGACTTCTCCGACATTGGCGAACAGCAGAGGAAACTGGAGGCTTACCTCCTCAACCACTTTGCCGGCATGGAGCACAAACGCTACGAGTGCCTGATGACGCTCTACCAGGTGGTGAACGAGAGCACCGTGTGTCTGATGGGCCACGAGCGGCGCCAGACGCTCAGCCTCATCTCCATGCTGGCGTTGAAAGCTCTGGCCGAGCAGAACGCCATCCCGACCGTGACCAACGTCACGTGTTACTACCAGCCGGCCCCCTACGTACAGGACATCAACTTCAGCAATTATTACATCGCACACGTGCAGGCGCCGCACGCCTCGCCGTGCGCCGCGTCCTATCAGACGTGGCTGCCCTGCAGCTGAGGCCCGAAAAGACGAATTGCTTTTCTTTTTTTCCTCGCTGAAAGAAGACTGAACACAGACAAAAAACAAAAAAAAATAAAAAATTGCCAAATGCGACTCGATTGAAACAAAACACACAAAACGATACTGTTCTGCTGTACGTACGATTGAGCCGACAAATGACGTCCGCGAGAGTGCTGGTCATTTATTTTTTTTTTTTTTAAAGATGTTGCGTCTTATTTAAAATTTAAAAAGGAAAAAAAAAAAAGTATTTGTGGAGCTTTTTTTCAATAGAAATACAATCTTTAGGAGACAAACGTTAAAGCGGATGTTATTTTCATACTCTGGCTTTTAATTTTTGTAAAATACTGGACCAAAGATGTATTTTTGCTCAGAAAGGGAATTTATTTTTTTCTTTGCTTTATGATTCCAAGTGCCTAAAAAAAAAAAAAAAAAAGACCTGTGAAATATTCTCGAGATGTCTGTAACGTGACAACTGTGCATTCAGGGTTTTTTTTTTTTCTGTCTTTAAGGAGCAGAAGCATTCATTTTTTGTGAGATTAAAAAAAAAAAAAAAACGCAAAAGCCATTTTTCCTCTCTTGTGGTTATTTTTGTTTTCATCTCACTGCCAACATTTTCTCTGAATTATTCACGAGTCATCACGTGAAAGAGTGTAGACTGGATTGTAATTAGCGTCTCTTTTAGATGGCCGCATACCACGAGTGCTTCCTTGTCTTCCACTTGAGCTCATCAAGTAGACTGTTTTCCAGTCATGTATACCCGTGGCTGCATTTGGCTGAGGATCCGTTACGATCCGAGGACATGAACCATAAGGAGGCTTTTCTCAAGCACAATGGCTTCTCTTTACTCTGATACTAAAGCTTTTTTTTTTTCCATTTTTTTGTTTTTTGTTTTACAATGGCCGTCCTGTTCTCCCACCCAATGATAATGATGGAAAGCCAACCCTGTTTGCTTGACTGACACCATATCCGAGTCACGGTCCAAAATTTTCACGGCGATAGCGAGGAGGGACGGAGAAGCTGCAACCCGATTGGCTTGTATTTATTTCGACATGTGACTGGCAGCTGAGAATATTTTCACAAAGTCTCATGATGACAGCTGGAATTAGCTGTTCAACTTTGTTTTGTTTTATTTCCTCATGCAGTAGTCATTACTCAACAGTAAAAAAAAAAAAAAAGACCAGGCCACTATTGTGATAAGCCATCCATTATGAGGGAGTCTTATATTTGTATACCATTGTGCAAAAATATCACATTATATAATAAAATATCTGGCTGGATATACAGCTGTGGTTATTTTTCCATTTTTGACTTGTCTTTATCTTATCTCCGGACTCTGCTACTCACAGGAAGAATTCTTGACATGGAAGCAAACCCCAAATCTCTGAGTTATGAGGCAGATGTGGAAACGACCTTAAAACAATTGACTTACTCTTGAAAGGTGCTGCTGTTTTGGTTAGCAACAGAGCCCAATATGGGCTCAGCAAATTTCCTCAAGAGAAAAAAAAATATGTTTAGCTTGCATTTACAAACCAGATATATGCCACCATCCATTCATAAAAAAAAATAAAAAAAAGAGGGATAATATATGACATAATCTTATATCACATCCCAGGCTAGGGCAAGTGTTCATTAATGTTTCCATTGTGAGCTTGCTTCTAGACATGCTGGGATTAAGTGTCCAATTGTGCACATTTTTTCTAAACCTAAAGCGACCCCCCACCTGCTCACTCTCCGTGAAGCAAGTATCACCTCCACATTCCTTTCAAGTGTGCACAACCTGAGCTTCCATGCTGTGGAATTGGCAAAATGCTACTTTTGTGGTCATTTGGTTAATAGTCTTGGAAAGCTGTCTTCGTAAAGCTCATACGATAACATTTAAAGAAGAAGAAGTTTACATTTACAGTGCTTTTGAAGCTGCATGGCCTGATTGATGACCCGTCCGTTTTTGCTGGCACAGAGAGCCATTGTGGAAGTCGCCCTCCCATTTTTTTGATTTCTTTTTTTCACAAACACAGATCAGCCAGCATGTGATGATGATTCACTGCAGACCGTCCCATTTTTAAAAAATTTTTTTTGCATTTAAGTACAATTGAAAAGCTTGAATGAGGCAGTTAAACTGCACCTTTAAAATGTTCTTGTGTGCTTTCCGGCTTTTTAGTGTGCGTGATTAAAAAGCAACATGGGATTGCCACGTGGGGGGTGGGGGCTCTCATTTCACTGCTTCCCATGGGATGGCGGTTTTGCCACCCAGTGAAGTTCATGGTATCACTGCATGGGCACTTCTGTGCTTTCTTACACAATCAAGCCCGATTTAACAACATTGCAAAAATACATGAGGTCATTTAGGACTTTTAACTTTCTTAAAAGAAGTCATTATTGTTAATGATTGTGTCTGTGCTTCTCATTTTTCATCTAATCCTCTATAAATATCGTTTGAAACCCTAACGCTAGTTTAAAACCCAACTTTGAACTTTATTTTGAAAATCCCTTGAAAGGCATATGGTTCACTTTTCCTCTTGTGTTGTCTCTCCTAATGCAAGCCAAATCGCAGCGGATCACACAGACCTGAGTCAGGATGTGGGCATGTTTGGAAGTGAAGCTATACTTGAGGAGCACATGAGTGTGACATCATCTTGTGGGTGCAAAGGGGAAACACATGTCTCATGATTAGACCAAGCTGACCACGTCGCTTCAGCTGCAGGAGGCAAGTTCTCAGTGTGTTGCTAATACAAATATTGCTTATATTCAAGCTCATCAATTTCAATTGCACAGTTCTGCTCATCTGCTCTGACAGACAATTTCCAAATATTGTTGGGGTTCCGAGACTGTGACAAGTTTAACAACCTGTTTTACACTGCGCAATGCAGCTAACACAATAGCCTTCTTTGACACTCTCATCACCATCTACAGATGAATAGTCTGCTTGCTTCATAGTTGGCATGCATGAGCAAGTGTTTTTTTTCTTCTTCTTTTAATCCAGCAATAAAAGCTATCATTAAAGAAAACAATGCAACCAGACAATACATAATTGCGTCATACAAAGACATTCTATACTCAAGAACACACCTCGCTTTTTTGTTCATGTGACAACAGCAGGTGTTCTTTTAGAGTTGTTTGTTTTTATTGGGCAGCCAATCTTGAGTTGTTCGTTTATCAAGCAATGGCAGATATTCATGACATCTTAGTTTAGAGGTCTGATTCCGAGCTGAGGATTTGATTCCTTGTGTACCTTTTCTCTTCATGTAATTCTGCCTGGAATCAAGAAAATTAAGTGGATTTGTGTCATTTAACCAAGCCATACCACATGGTCCCAAAATAAACTAGTGAGGTGAATGTGGGTGCCTGCCTCGAGATGCAAAATATAGTGTAAGGGATGCTCAAACTGACAAACAATCCCAACTTCATTCCGAACGCCAAGCCCGTTCAATGGCCGCAGTGTGTGCAGGTTAGCCACCGAGGGGAAGGGAGGGGGGGGGGGCGTCCAAACATTATGTCTGAGGTTTACCTGTCTCCTTAAGTGTGTCATTATTGTGTAACATGCCATTGACTTTTATATTTACATTCAGCTTAATTTAGATGACGTTTAGGCCACAAAAGCAAAACAAGACATTTGAAAGCACAAAATAACATTACTAGTCCGTTTTGTTCAACATAACCTTTGCCCGTGACTAGTTTCTTCTATTTTCCAAAAACATAGCTGAGAATGACAAGAAGCTCAGAGAAAGAGTGATTGAATATTGTGTTTTTTGGCAATAAGCCACACGCAAAGTTTGCTTCAATCTGTTTTGCAGAAGCCATTACAACCGACAATCTCAAAGGTGATCTGCCGATGATGATCATGCGCACATCCATTCCAGGCAACTAAAATAGATCATTGTCTGTGGCCTATTCATCCATAATGAAGGGAAAGTCCATGTTTCAGGTGCCAGTTCCAAACCTAGTGACGAAAATGAGGTACAAGCGAAACAGGCGTGCCTACCGGCCTGAGCCAACTGATCTGCCTGCCCTGATCGGATCGGGTAGGGGTGCAAATCGGGTAGTCAAGCAGATCGGGTAGGACAGATCGGGTAATTATTATTACTTTTCATCTTTGTCAAATAATTTTGTATTTGAAGAACGTTATATATGGATATTATATACGGATCTTGTAAAGAGTCACTGCTTCATGCTTTAGGTCTTTGCTGAAGGTTTGTTTACGAGTGGCCCCTTTCTTAGTCCCACTTTTTTTTTTGCCACGTCTGCTCTTTACCTCTGCGTCGGTCGGGCCACAAGTTACCTCCTGCTGCGAGGGACTGAGGTTACTGGCGAGCAACTCGCTGCGGTTATAACAAACCAGCAGTTTTGGGTCGTATCAGTCAGTGTGAGTGAAACCATTAAATGCTCCGTGTCTTCATGCTCCTCCGTTGGTCATTTGAGAACTATTAAACATGGCACTTTCCTACTCAAAACCAACATCTCTGTCAAAGTGGCTTTCTCCAAGCCTGGAACCACCATGGGATGGAAAATGAGGCCTCATCATAACACATAAATCAAGCGTCCCCTTTTTGCCGCTTTCGCTCCAAACCTCGTCCCGCTGTAGCGTGCGTCAAAGTCAACCATCAAAAAGCATCAAAGTTGCTTTAACTAAAGTGTGCCGTGACTATTTCTCTATTAAAGGTCTCAATTTTAAACCATGGTGTTTACATCTTGGTTATTCTAAAAAAAATAGTTTTGACTGCGAATGGGAATGTGATCCCATTCACTTACATCACAAATGAAACATGGTGATTCAATACTGGCATTATTTTTACAAACTGGAAAAGTGACTTATTTAATCTTTACACCTGTAAAATTGAACATGTGACAAAAGAATATAAACAACAGAAAATTAAGGAACAAGACAAAATTAGTTATGCAAACAAACCCTGGAAGACTGCATGATTTTCATATGTCCATCTGTTCTGTTTAAGTCTATTTTGTCAGTTAAATCGATGAAATTTGCCTAACAACTTGATTTTTGTTATATTTAACTAACAAAACACAAAATATTGTATGAATGCAAACTGGATTCAAAAAATCTCCTGGTTTGCTCAGTTCAAAGAAACAAAATATTTAAAAATTGACTTTGTGTCCTACCCAACTGTCAAAAACAGTCATTCACCGTCTTCTAGACAGGATGTTTTGAAAGGAAAACTATTTCTCCAACGGCATCTAACACCCAGGCGGCCTACTAATAAAACCCGATACAGTTTAGTTCCGTAGTTTGCTGTATTAGCTTTGGTGAGTTCACTGTATGTTTTGGCCAGAGGATTTTCCAGTCACTGTTATTATCCTGACCAGTTGGAAGTGTGGGAGCGTAACGCAAAAAAAGATGGAACAACCTGCCTCATCCTTCTCCTGTCAAGTCAAGCCTCGACTTTTCCATAGGACTCAAAAAACCAGGACATCTGGAAAATGTCGATGTTTGACCTACACAATGGGCCTCATCGTGTCGCTCATATTATTGCTATTCATTTTTTTTTAAATTGCTTAGCTATGAGTTGGAATAAAAAAAAAAAGGGGGAAATGTTTTGGTTAGCTCCGCATTGAGAACGACGAATAAAGTCTAAAAAGGGAAATTGACGTTACGTGCGGTGGCTATTTTGGGCGGGCTTTGAAGCTTTCTAATGGTCACTGTGGAAATGCTTCTTTTTGGCCAGGAAAGTATAAGCCACACAAGAACCATGGAGACCATGAAGACTTTCAGTCACAGTCACATTCACGCACCTATGGTCTCCCAAGAATGTAAAATACATATTTAAGGGATGTATATGGAACCTGGAGAGAGTTGTGCTGACCACGGAAGTTTTTAAAAAAAAAAAAAAACTTTTTTTTTTTTACATTTGCATTCTGTCTGGTCAAAATACAATTGTAGCAAGACGATAATAGAATTTAGCATTTTTAGAACTTACCCAGAATTCAGCTGGGTAACATCTTAAAACATCTTTTTCTCTTTGCTTTGGGATCTAATTGACTTCTTAGACTGTACCTAGACAAAGACAAAATGTGTATACATGACGTCAATGAACACACACATCGTTTATTGACCTTCCCAATCGTTCTCACACACACCTGACATCACCATAAGAGACGTCAAGATCACGCATTGACAGGTTTGCTTGTGTCAACCTTGGAGTGACCTTTGAGGGATGAGACCATTTGGACAGGATTTGGGTTTCCTTTGGGCCATTCGTGCCTCATGTGGTAGTAATAAATCGGACCCAAAGTTGAACCTAGCACAGCTGAAAGGTGTTTGGACATACCCACATGCTGACTCATCACACGTGATGCTCTTTGGATCTTCATTGCGGAATGATGAAAGGTACACGTTCAACTTCAAGGACCTATGTTGCAAAGTTTCCATTTGGGGAAACCTGCGCGTCTTCTGAAAACCCAAAAAAACAAAACAACTGGCGAACACACATGTTGATCATTTGTTCTGTCAACTAGCTGCTCGCATAAGGAGATCAAAGTCTACATAAATTGGTTTGATAATGCCATCAAGATGTAATATGATAATGTGATTCAAATGGACTTTTTTTTTTTTCTTCATGTTCTGTACCTTCGAGTTCATTGCCTGGTTTCTTTACGGCCTCGTGCAACTCATCGTTTCTGGCGGATGGACGATTCTTCCATGTTTTCATTCAATCGCTTCTCCGCTCTTCACCTGAGCCACTGCTGCACGGCGGAAGCCAAAGATGTCCGGCGTTTGCAACCGCAAACTCTCTAATTGGATTAGTTGAAAAGGAAATGGGAGTAAGCGGGGATTTGCACACTAACACAATTTCACCTGTTCAGAGGAGCAACTCTGCCTTGTCAATTAGTATGAGGTAAGAGCGTGAAATGGCAATTTCTCTTTGTGTTCACAGAGGGTTGTTTATTTCCAAAAGGCCAAGCCTGCCTTCATTTATGTGCAAGCGCCATTGAAGAGAGCCTCAAGTTGAAATGGCAGCCTTGGGAAGAACCACAAAGATCTTTTTGCAGACACACTATACAAATGATTCAGTGGCTGTCCTCTGTGTCTGTGTGTAATTGATGGTTACGGATAAGTTATAGTACATATTTCATGGATCCCTTTCCAACCTTTTGTACCCTTTAAAGGCGTCGATGGAGTAGTCACAGTTCAGCTATAGGCTGAATCATTCCCACCACGGTTCTGGTGACATATAATAATGCTAAGCTAGTGAGACCAGGGTGGGGTGGGGGGGGGGCTTGCTTACTGCATCATTTTGATTTACTTTTGGGTTATCATTTAGTTATTTTGGTTGAGTTGGGACAAACAGTATTACAGTGATTTGGAAAATACATGCGCACAAAAAAATGGCCGAATCCAAATTTGATCTCTCAGCAGACGAATTGATGCGCCCGGGCCATTTTAGGAAAGTAGCATCATCTTTTCTGGGGGAGACTTTCGACAAATTTCAGCAGAACTAATCAGTGATGGCTGTTTAGTTTATTTAGTTGAATTATGAATGACTGAATTTATTTGTTTCAAACATGGAAACTATACTTCATCAATCAAATGAAGACAAATAAAATAAAATTTATTATTATTAATTTATAAAATTTCAATGATCATTTTGTATAAATACTAGATGCAAACATAATACAATCTACTGCACAGAAAAATTAGCCTGAGGTTCAAGTTTTTGGAACAGCAAGCTCATCAAAGCAATAAGAGACAAAACTGGATCTAGGTTAGACATTTTGGGAGTATGAAACTGAATTCATGCCCAAACCAACCGTCTGTGGATTCGCTACTTCATTAATTAATGGGCACATCCCAATAATAAAAAAATTTGGACGGCCATGCTCGGTGTGTGTTCGAGTCCGAGGTTTTTCAAGTCCGGGTGGTCCTATGGGGTTTTCATTTTCCCTACACTGCGGTTATTATCAGCATCGAACGCGACCTCACCCGCAAGAGATTCACCTTCCATCCGAGTGCAGATGTGACCGACCGACCTAACAATTCTCCCTCTCTCTTTAGACGGCCTCTATTACAGGTTGTGCGTCCCACACCAGAACCAGACAAAAAATGCACAGCAAAATGAAATCATTCATTTTCTGGTCTGATGTCATCCAAAAATTGCCATAATTGCGCAGGCCTGGCGACTCTGGTCTGTGAGCGAGTTGAGTGCCCAGTAGCAAATTTTTAGCATCTAAATATGCAAAGGGGTCCACGGAGAAGGCTACCGGACCTCTTTCTTCGTCCTCTTGGAATCACCACAAAGTTTTCAACCGCAGTCCAAGTGAAGACAGGATTGAACTTGATGTGGTGGGACTCACCAAGGTAATGACAGACTGTCAGAAGTTCAGGGTGCTTTGCAGAGAAAGAGAGAAAAGAAGCCTTGTAGACTCGTGCTGGAATTCTTATATCAACATAAACATTTATGTTTGCCATATGCTCTTTGTGTGAACGTTGAATCTATTTGATGTAATGTCACCTTTGTTTCTTTTGTTTACTTTTAATGGCACTGAAGATGACACAATAATTATCTGTCTGTGCCACATACAATTAATATTCACAAAAGAAATGATGACGCCAATTAACTGGCAGCATTTTTTCTTTCCCCAAGACATAATGTAGAAAGACAAAGCAACCAAAGACACTTTGTTGGCCCGACTGCCAGCCTGGGAAGATGCTGGTTTCGATGCAACCCGTGGTATTTTTACTCTATCCCAGCAGGACGCCGGTTTCAACATGTCTGTCATTACATTTTTGGATGGGGTATATATTCTAAATTACACTGTTGTATGGATTTGTGAAGGAACAAAGAATAAGCTGAGCTTTGAAAGGAGATCAGACAGAAAAGAGGTCAAAGGTCACCGTTTGCTCGGTTGTTCCCCTCTGGTCTCGCGCCAAAGGTTTTAGTACACAAAGCTAAAGGATGTTGGGGATTGATCTCAGTCAGCCGCTCTTCCTCTCGGCCTCCTTCCTATCCCACGTCACGGCCAAGTGTCCCACTTCTCCACAACGCTGCTACCTGCCAGACGGGCGGCTCAAGGACGGGTCGGCTCGTACGCTCGGCCTGTTGCATAAGAGCGATGCAAAGAGATAAGACTCTTTATTCAAGAGGGGTTCTTAGCGTGCACTTTCACCTGCGGGTGCTATTAACAGTTAGCATTCTTTCAATTTTGGTGCTATATCAGAGGTGTCACACTCATTTTTGTATAGTGTCTTTGCAGGCCACATAAAATGATATGGTGGGCCGTATCTGCCCCCCCAGGCCTTGAGTTTGACACCCGTGTTCTATATCACTACACTATGGTATTATTCCACAAGAATTTTGTATTTTTATTATTGCAAAGAAACAGTGATGATCACAAAGGCTTGAGTTTTGAATGATCTGTGCATCTTTTATCATGTGCTTTGCAATAATAAAAAAAAAAACATCCGTGTATAATGTCAGACAGCAGAAACTTTTCCATGACATTTCACCCCTTCTTGAAATAATGTGCAGGAATTAAATAGAGACCAAAATAGTAGAGTCATGAATGGTTTTGAACAGGTTGTCTGCTACTTTTATGTTGCACAACAGCGCAGCCTAGTGGTAGTGACTCAAATGTACCAGTCCAAAAATACAGCTCAATATTTGATATTTGGGTTGAAGTTTATGCAAATATTTCTCTCTCTCTCTCTCTCTCTCTCTCTCTCTCTCTCTCTCTCTCTCTCTCTCTCTCTCTCTCTCTCTCTCTCTCTCTCTCTCTCTCTCTCTCTCTCTCTCTCTCTCTCTCTCTCTCTCTCTCTCTTCTTATTTATTGAATTTTTTGGGAGGTTGTGAATGATAAAAATGTAGTAAACAGCACCTGGTGTTTTTGGCACAGCAACTTTAGTGCTGTTGCGTAAATAGTACATGGAGTAGTGTACTGTGGCCAGCTGCCTTCAGTGTGGAAAGATTAATCATTATACACTGACCTCCTTTGTGTGGAGAAAAAACTGCAATTTTTCTATCAAACAACTATGATCCATTAGCGAGACAAACTCAACTCTTTATAAATATTTTAATTGCTATCTAGCATGGCTACTTCAGAATCAGCACACTGGCTGTGTAACAAGAAGAAAAGTTTTCACTTGTTACCACGGAGACCTAATTAAAGAGTTTATAATGGTGGAACTACCCGTCACCTCTTATGTATATGTGTCAGTACTGTTGTTAATTATTTTGGAATAAATTGGCTGCACACCAATCAGAGCGATGAGTTCAAAATTCAATGCAACCAACATTTTTTTCAATCATTTCAATGAGGAAGCCTGATTTGAGGTACAAATTAGGTCCACTTGAGTAAAGAGCGCGGTCAAGAATGATCTAAACTCGTATCTTAAGGCACAAGCTGTATTTTTTTTTTTAAAGTGAACTGACAATGGCAACGCTTACGTTCAGTCAGTCAAAAATTCAAATGTATTTTTCACATGCTATCACTACTAGATATAAATTCATTCCTACTCACTTTTTCACTCATGTTTGTGCTATTTTTAATTCTGACAAGAGTTTAAATTTGGATTTGAATGCTAAATTGCATTTATACTTAAATAGTCTGCTTATCTCACACAAAGAAAATATTGTTTTAATACTTTTTTGGTGGTGGGGTCCGATTTTCATTGTTTGAATATTATCTCGAGGGTGAATTGCTTTTTCAGATTTGCTGCCTGCTGTGATCCATCAAAGTGTCCACTACACGTCTATATTTAGCTGTCATGTGTCGTCGGGGTGGTCAACTGGAGGGAGGACGCCGCCGACACGCCCTCTCTCCGAATGGAGCGCGCCGTGCGTAAAGTCCGACTTGCAACCAAGCGAAATTCTAATTGGTTTCTCTTGCACACATTTCAACGTTTCTAACCGCACGTAGTGATTTAGATGTAGCAATGACGCGGGAGGAAGATTTAATCCGGATTGCCAAGAAACTGGAAAAAATGGTGTCCCGAAATAACACGGTGAGTGGATCTGGACGACCCACAGGTGGCGCGCTGTGGTTTGCTGTGTGCAGTTGGAGGGAAGGGCAGCGCGTCGCCTTTGCTGAAGGGAAACAGGGATTGTTGCGTTAACTTTAAATCAACTTGCACTAAAGACTTTAAGACTTCTCGAGCAAGCTCTGCACCCTTTTTGTGTGTTAAGTGCACTGCACTTGTCAAAGGAGCCTGTAATACAGAGGTCGGCAATTACTTTTGGACGCGGGACAAAGCCATTGCTTTTTGTGTGTGTGTGTGTGTGTGTGTGGGGGGGGGTGTCCCTACTATTTACATTATTAATTATTATATTATATCAAAATAAATATCATCTTACTTTTAAAATGCATTTAATTTAATTCCATTTGAACAGACCTTGTTATGTTGTTAATTTAACAAAATATGGAGTATTTTCTACCTTGCCCACTGGAGGAGGGAGACCGGACACTTTGGGGTTTTTGGGGATACTCGCGTGTCAATACCATTCCGACCTGTGCGTCATGGAGAACTGAAACAGGATGTTCCACCAACCCTAACTCTAGTTTGAAAGCCCAGTCCGAAACCCTAATCCCAGAAACCCTAAAAGTACTTTGTTGTATGGCAAACAACAACCCCATCAAATGTATGCACTTTTTTTTCTTTTAAAAACATATGGGGTTAAAAAATTATATATTTTTTTAATTTTTTTTCTTTTTTCTTAATACATCATATTGACGTCATCTCTTGGGCCAGACAGAATAGATGGCGGGCCAAAATTGGCCCGTGGGCCCCTATTTGCCGACCACTGCTGTAATAGATGATCAACAGGTGCTTGCAAAAAACGGATCTGGGAGCAGTTGTCTACAGATTCATGTGTGTCAAATGCTGCTGCTGCTACTTGGCTGCATATGTGTGTGTGTGTGCGTGTGCGTGTGCGTGTGCGTGTGCGTGTGTGTGTGTGTGTGTGTGCGTGTGCACCGGTTGTCGTTCACTCTTGCACAGTTGGACGGCCGCAAATTGCACATTGTGTTTCCAAGGCTTGACTTTTGGATAGAGAGCTTGGATAAATATGAGCAAATGTAATTATTAGTCATATTATGACTTGTATAAAACAAAATAAAAACTACACAGAACAAGATAGCGGTCAAATGTATGCATTCATTTTTTTAATATTTAATTTTTTTATGGACTATAGATGTTAAAAAGGAACGCACAAAATAAAAATATGATTATGTGTTTATTTATAAGACCTCCATTGCAATGCAATGCTGGCCAAGTTATTTCCAAAATGTACTTTTAATAAATACATACTGGTTACTGTCATATGAAAGTAATACTACAATATTTTCACTGTTTTGTTACTTCGATCAAAGCAATCTGTGAAATTGTGGCATTTAACTGTTCATTTTGAAACAAAACAATAATACAAACTGCTTCATGGAGGTTTGATAGTTTTGTACCACTAAATTAAAATGATTTAATATGATACAAAAGATTTTATTATGCTATGCAATTGTGTGCTGTTCCACTTTGACTTTCTTAATTAAGGACTACAATGGGAAATTTATTGCAGGAAGGGGCTATGGACCTGCTGAAGGAGCTCAAAAGTTTCAATATGACACTTAAACTCCTCCAGGTAACACACACACACACACACACACACACCAACATGAACACACATTTGAAGAATAGTGAGAAACAGACTATGTGGACAAAAGTATTGGGACATGTTGAAAATGCCATAGAAGACAAGATGCAGAATTACCCCAAATTAATATTTTTAAGATATCGAATTAAGACCAACCAAAACCTTCACGGGATAATTAACCTTGGTGTGTCTTCATATTTTCTTTCATCTCGCAAAAATGCAATGAAAGCTTTTTGTCTTAGGAGACAAGGATCGGCATGTCTGTGAATAGCATCAGGAAGCACTGCGCAGACGAAGATGTCATCGCTTTGGCAAAAGTACTCATTAAGGAATGGAAAAAACTTTTGGGTATGCCGTGCGGAACTGTCGTATTCCTCGAGTAGTTTAGCAGATCATGTATATTATTTCCCCTGATGACACACAGACTCCAGCCGTCCTCAAATGGAGAAAGCGGCAGAAGAGAAGAATGGTTTGGACTCCAGCAAAGCAGAAGGATCACCAAATGACTCACCCAGGTCAGTCTGTAGCTTAGCATTAGCTTCGCTGACACCACTGGCGGCGCTAGATCAGAGGGGCGGGGGCACAGGGGCACTGCCAGCCCCCCTAGGCCAAATAATTAACTTTTGATTTATTATCAGCATTTTTTGAAGAATTCTTTGGGTTTGCAAAAAACATTTTGCTTTCACCCCAAGATATTTTTGCCCCCAGGAAAAAAAATACTAAAATATTATATTCCATTAGGAGCCTCATTGCTTCTCTTAGGTTTGTAAAATGGCGCTTGTATTGTTCGTTGTTGTTGGTGGTGGTTGCAGATTGGACTTGATTGAACAGCAACTGGATTCGCTACCTGATGCAAATCAGTCAATTAAAGACAAGAAAAGAAAACATACAGATGAGCCCAAGAATAAAATGGCGCACGGCGATGAAAAGCACCATACCGAGGAACGACCAAAAGAAATAGTCAAAGAAGGTAAAAAGCAGAGAGAGAAAGAAGTCAACTATCTTGAGAAGAAACACAAGCATGAACCAGATAACTCAAAAGAGATAAGAGAACACAAGGAGCCCAAAAGATTCAACGACTTGAAACCCAAAGAGGAGAACAAACTTGAGAGGCTGATGAACACAAGCGAACCTGCGAGTGACATCTTCAGGGAGAAATCATCAGGTGTCCAAAAGCCATTATTCGAAAGGTGAGAAGAGGCCCACCAATTCCAAATCTCTGTAAAAAAGGCACTATGAGATGGCAGAATGATTTTTTTTTTTCAATTTCGGTGCCATCACCAGTGCTAGTTTATTATTATTTTTTTGTAGCAACTATTCCAACATGTCCCAAAACGAAGTCAACTATTGTGAGATATTCACCTGAACAAACGTGTGATGTCATGCTGAAATGTCACAAGGCAGTGGACCTTTCAGAAGAAGCTTCTTCATTTCAGGAGAGGAGTTCTGGACAGCAGCGTTCTCTATCCCACCCGCTTTCCCTCCCCTCCTCGGCCCGCTCGGCCCCCCCTCCCCATCAGGCGGCCCTCTGTGGATATGAAGAAAGAGAGGTCAGCGTGCATGATGGAGTCTGTGCATGCTGCATGCAGTCACGACTCACGTGGTGGCGTCTTTTGCTCCGTCGACGTTCCGGCCCACTCAGGTGTGAAATTTGTTCAGGAAGGATGGTAAAGACTCCTCGTTAGGGCCATCTCAAGCTTCAGGGCTCACCTCGCCCAAGGCTAAGCGCCCTTCAGTGGACTCTAAGAAAGAGAGGTCAGGCGGGACGTGCTCACACGCATGACTGTGTAGCCAATGAATTTCCGTTTGAGAAGCTCATGTTTTGTTCACCAGGAAAGTTCCAAAAGACCCAAGCACGCCACGGGTTCCGCTTACTTTTAAACTCCACCCCCCACCACCAAGGTCAGCGTGTTGTCACCTCTGGCCGTGACGCGAATGACCTCTTGCTCAAGATGTCTTGTCCTTGTAGAAAAGAACCGGCAGATCCAAACGCTCCTCTGCCTCCACTGCCTTTTCATCTTCACCCGCCACCTGCGCCAAAACGTCCATCGCTGGATGGAAAAAAGGAGAGGTGGGATTCGGATCATAACAGCTCCGGAGATGGAATACTTTGAAGCTTTTTGATATGTTTTTCACCACAGGATGGATTCCTCAGACTCTAAAATTGCTTCTGAGAAGACATCAGATTGTGTGAAAAGAGACAGGTCTGACAACCGGGACACAAATTTGCAGTTTCTGGAATGGATTTGTGTTGTGTGACTTCAAAAAACACAAAGGGGGAGAACTAGATTGGTTTTGGGATAGCTGTTGAAAAATCATCATTTCTTAAAACAATTTATGACATTTTATTTATTCATTTTTTAATAAATTTTATTTGACAGATTTATTTGTTATTTTATTATATTATTTATTGTTATTCATTTTTATTTTTTTCCAAACTTGGCTTAATGGGTAAAAACAGCCAAGTGTCAAGCTTTTCTGTGTTTTTTTTTTTTTTTTCTTGCAGGAAAGACAGTTTGGATAGCAAAGTGGCTAAAAAACAGTCAATGGATGTTAAGAAAGAAAGGTTGGCCATGCATGAGTGTGAACGTACTTGTTTGGCTATTAGCTAGATACGCGGCTTCAATTTACATTAATGGATAATCGAATTTGGGTTAGTGCAAAACAATCTATACTGGCCCATTGAAGGAAATTAAATTGGGAGAAAATATGGCCAGAGAGAGAGAAATATTTTTGCTGCAAACTGATTTATTTTTAAAGCAAATTTATGAAGTGGAATCCTTCCAATTCAACACAAAACTTCGAAAATGACTTGACACCCAAATTAGCAATTATTTCATTTATCTTTTGTTTCTTTCTATTTTCAGGAAGAACTCCCTTGACTCCAAATTAAGCCAGCCAGTGAAACACCAAACAACTCCCACTAAATCAGAAAGGTCTGTAATATTTTGGTACGATTATTTTATATCGGCTCACTCGAGTGTATCGTTACTCAGGCGGGAGTCTGACTCAAAGCCCAACAGCCTTTCACCCCGTGCAAAGAAGCTAACATCTGAAAGGTACACCAAACATTTCCCGCACTTCAAGTGAAATTTACAATCGATGCGTTAAAAGCAAAAAGATGATGACGCTTGACTTGATGTGACAGGCGAGAGTCTCAAAGCTCAAAGTCCTCTCAGTCTGGACCTCCGCAAAGAAAGACATCCACTGACCACAATGAAAGGTATTTCCTCCATTAATGTATGTTTAATTGAAATCGAAATAAATCTTTTTGAGAAGCAAAATGAAAAATCAGCATCTGTCTTTTATTCAGAAAGGGCAAAACCGAAGCCCCGAAAACTCCAACTATGCCCAGTAGCCCGTTATCCCCTAGCTTCGCTTCCACCGGGGGTTCATTACCGCCTCACCTAATTACCGGAGACTCCATTCGTGACAAGTGCATCGAGATGCTGACTGCTGCCCTGCGCACTGACAGTAAAGAAATTATTTTTTTTAATCATCTCTTGAGAATAAAACATTGCACATTTTATGCTTGTATTTTCCTCACAGATGACTACAAAGATTTTGGAACTAACTGTGACAACATGGCAGCAGAGATTGAAGATCATATCCTTCCATTGGGTCAAATATGCGACTAGTTTACCATTGTCGGTCATGTGCAAAGACAAAATCTTGCTTGACTTAACTGTCGCACATATCTACCAAGAGATCAAGGCCACCGACATGAAATACAAGAACAGAGTGAGAAGCCGCATCAGTAATTTAAAAGACCCAAAGAACCCCGGTCTGCGCAGGAACGTTCTCGCAGGAAGCATTGATTTAAGCCGCATTGCCATTATGAGCGCTGAGGTAATGTGGGTGGATAAGATTATCAATACAAAATGGTGTTATCTTAGAAGAAACATCTGATGTCCCTAATTACCGTAATATGAATTTGTCCTATTGTGCAGCTTGTCTTATTTTATCCTTATGGGCTAAAAATATCCAGAGTCCAGAAAAAAGATCTAAATTATTATTACAAAGGACAAGCAAAAATGTGGACAAAAAAATCCAGAAAAAAAAAAAATATATATATATATATATTATTACAGAGGACGGGCTGAAATGTGGACAAAAACATTCCAATTTAAAAAAAAAAAAGAAGAAAAAAAATCTAGCCTAGCACTAAGGTTCGAAGCATATTTCAGGGAGAGGCAGGGCCCCCGTGGCCCCCCCTCTAGCTCCGCCAGTGTTCCCACCTTTCTGTTAAATAAATACCTTTGTTAAACATTTACAATGAACTTTGTCACCATCTTCCAAATGACTGTGCTTGTTGGAGCCTGGCAGTAAAATCACACTCAAACTTTCTTGAATGAATGTTAGATTATGCAAATACTGCATGATCACCTTAATGTTAGATTATGCAAATTTCCCAAAACTCTATTGAGTGATCCTAGCCATGCTTAATTTTGTGCTCCGTCGTTACACCACCCAAAGGAAATGGCGAGTGACGAACTGAAACAACTGAGGAACGTCCTCACCCAGGAAGCCATCAGGGAGCACCAGATGGCCAAAACTGGGGGCACCACCACTGACCTGCTGCAGTGCGGCAAGTGTAAAAAGAAGAACTGCACATACAATCAAGTAAGACTCTGTTTTTTTTAATTTAAGGTTCCGCTGTACAATAATAAATTTGACATCCTTTGCACAATTTGTAGGTGCAGACACGCAGCGCTGACGAGCCCATGACCACATTTGTCCTGTGCAATGAGTGTGGAAACCGCTGGAAGGTCAGCTTCTTCTTCATCTTCAGTTGTGTACATATTTAAAGACAATTTTAAATAATTCATTTGTTTTTCCAACTTTCAGTTCTGCTGATGACTTCCTGGTGAAACCATCTTTTTTTTTTTATTAATAATGGAGAGTTTCTAATTGTTGCTGATTTTAAATATTTTTTATTCCTACAATTTCCACTTGAATGTTTTTTTTAAGCATGCTAATAATGGTTTGCTATATAAAAAAATTGAAGATTGAGCATGGAATGACTAAGTATGAGTGCAATTGTGAATAAATTGGTTCTGTAATAAAGAATTGTCCCTAAATGTCACGATGAAAATATCCCTAATTATTCAACATTATAGCTGTTGACTTTGTATATAATTCCAATAAACTGTAAACAAGATGATGCTTATTTATAATGACACATTTATTCAAGCTATTACTCAAATGACATAAATTGCTTCTATTTCATCTTCATCCTCATCATCCTCATCTAGCAAGCGCAGTAATGTATGCAATGAATCAAACCGCATGCTTACTTACAGCAGATGGCAACAAAGCATCACAATTCTTCCTTCCGTACTTTGAATTTCTCCTTTGGGTAGCAACTGCAAATTAGGTGCTGGCTTGGTAAAGCTAAGCCACAAAGCTGGCAGGGGAAAAAGATTCTGGAGATGAAATGCAAAGAGGAAAACATTTTCACTGTCACTTATACACTTGCTGATATATTTTGAGAATTATTCATGAAGAATATATTTTTTTAAGATGCCATCTGTTTGAACGTGAAGGTACATTAGGTATAGACTTCTCCATATGGGCAGGCAGACATTAAGCATCATGTTTTTTTGGGTTGTTTTTTTCATGAAAAAGCTGAGAAGTATGATTAGCATATTCAGTCTAGCGAGTTAATCGTCTTTCCTTCTGGAAAGAGGCTATTTTGTTCCTTTTCAAGATGGCAGTTTTTTTCTTTAAAGTGCAAGTACAGGGTTGATAATTGATGTTATATTCACAAGTGAAAAATTATGTCATGATACTAATTGTATGTTCCCGGTGCATTTAGAGAATCTATTTTGAGAGTCTTACATCATGTAAGCACTTTCTCTGGTTGAAGAACAGCTGCACCACTTATATGGATACATTTAGGATCCTTACATACGGTTTAAGAACCTCGTTTGCTACAGGAGATGGATTTTATGAAACATTTCTACTTTTCAGCTACCTTTCATCAAAGTCAACTTTATTGTCAATTTCATCACATGCCAAGACACACAAAGAGATCGAAATTGCGTTACCCGCTATCCTACGGTGACAAGACATATAACAAAACATCCAAAAAAAACAACCCAAAAAATTAAAAACAAGAAGGCACATACAATGAATAAACAAGAGCGACGAATAAATATAAATAAATAAACAAATAAGAGGAGCAAAAATGGAGCAACGGAGGACGTTATGCAGCCGAGGGCGGAGGGGGGGGGGGGGGTAGAGTTCAGGATTCTATGAAGCTGTTGGTGAGTCTGGTGGTGCAGGAACGCAGGCTTCTGTACCTCTTCCCAGAGGGCAGCAGATCACATTCACTCGACTGGCTAATTGGTTGACCGGCGCTCCTCCTCGTTCTTCCTAATGAAGATTGCTGGTCTGTCCGTAAAGACGGAACATTTGTAAAGACGTCGATTGCCGGCCGCATTAAGCAAGTGTGCACCTCCGAGGGGGAGCGGGATCAATTTGGGCTCGATTAGTTGTTTGATCGGTAACCATGTGAACTGGCACCCGGTCATATATGGAAGTGGGTTCTGTCGTGCGTTTGCATTGGTCTGGTTTCTCATTTTATCAGCCACTTGTGTTCTCAACACGTTTAATTGCACTGTGTGTGCATAAGTTGATGATCAGAAGCATAATTGCAAGTGGCAACTCGTTTTGAATTTCAAATTCCGCCCCAGTGCCCCTTGGCCACCCCGCCCCCATTTTTTTTTTTCACCGCCTCTGCTCTGAGCTCCTGCTGATGATGTCATTGGCTGCTTTGCACTCTGGGAGTATCAGTCATAAATGACATATTAGCTGCTCCGGTAAGAGAACCTGTTTATACGAGGTGAGATAAACTTGGCTCATGTCCATATTTGTCCATGTATGGTTTCCACGGAGTTTCGGGCAAGGGGATGAAAGTGTTCGGCGGAATCTTGAGAGCAGAGGAGAAAAGGCCAAATGATGAAGCAGGAGAAGTGCCTCAATTTCCAAAGTGCTGACAAGTCAGCTGCTTGAATAGAATAAAGTGATAGAAAACAAGACTAAAATTGTCCCTGGAGAATAAAATTGTGATGAGATTCTACAAGGACCCCACATCTTCACCATCTTGGAGCAAATTCGAAACTCAATCCTCCAAGATGACGGCAGTGACGCGCGCACAGAGTGATGTTCATCATAGACAGTTTGGGAATGGAAATAATGGAGTAGTCTGTCAACAGTGCTGACCTCGACTCATATGAACACTTGTGCGTGGTGCTGTTCATGCTCGAGTGGCCGAAATAAGCACTTGGGTTGAAGTGTCAGCATTCGTGGGCATACAAATGCATGTTATTTAACTAAGAACATTATTTTTCTCATATTTATTTCATGGTGTCCTATTAGATTGTCCGAAATATGTCTGAGCTCAATAAAAGTTTGGAAATACTATTTTACAGCTATTTACTTAAGAGAGCATGATTTTTACATGAATACAGTTGTTCAATTTTTCAGAGCTAGACAGGAGGGCCGCCGCTACATGTTTTTGTCTTGTCCCAACTTAATAAAGCCCCGGTCGATATTTAATACTATAAAGCGGCTTTACGATGTGGTGATCTGTTCTTTATCATCGTTGGCGGTATCTAAGCAGCCTCGCACTGCTGCCTTCATGATTTAATTCTACAAAAATGTAGCGCACGGTGCTCAACAAGGCAATTTATACGATCAGACTTGAGAAATGTACGACACTATATTATCACATTAGAAACATCTCACGGCACACCAGCAAATAAAAATGTCAAAAGATATTAACTGGATAGTAAAACAAAAATGATCTGGGTTTACACGTGTTCTTAGAAATGTAAACACTGGGTCGGTTTGAATGCAAAGCTGATCTACTTTCTGGGATTAAAGAAAGACGATCATTTTGGGGATAATTAAGTGAAATTAGATTTGTTTTGCTGCATACCAAATGTTCTCTCTCGGCTGCGAATCACTTTTCCATGAAGTCTACAACTTGACTTCTTTCGAACTGAACTTTTCTTTCGGCAGTGACACCAGTTTTGTATATATCCCGAAAAAAATAAAAATAAAAAATGTTAAAGTTAAAAAATGCACTCGCATCAGCGATTTCAGTCAGCGTGTTTTACTGGTTATCGTTGCCATGGCGACGAGTGCTGACCGGAGTGAAACAGTGAAGAAAAACATGTTTCTATTGATATCCAGCCACCACACAGCAGTCGGCCATCTCATGCTCTGCCATGAAAGGGCCGGTCGATGACACGCTGCACTATGAGCCAAGCGCAGTTGATTACAGCTACGGCGCTACTCCTAGAATGTCCAATTTGATCCGAGGAAAAAGGGATGTCACAATTCGCCGCCGACTTGACATCAGCCTGTTTGTGTCATGTTTGACCTTATTTAGCTAAATGACCTCTTTGAGAGAAGCCAGGTAGCTCCTAAACAGTCCATCCTTTTTTCTCCCAACTCATTACTATCATCAGCCTTGGAAAATATCCTGTCCTTTTCAAATGGCCTTTCAGTTTAAAAAAAAAAATAAAAGCAGGCTCCAGTGTGTCTGCTGGCAAATAGAAGATGACCCGGACACTAACCTTTAATCACTTTGAACAATAGTAGTTCTGGGAAATCTCTACATCTTAATACAAGGCCTGTCTACAGATGGCCTTTCCTATGCTCACAATTACAACAGCTTTTTTTTTTTTCTTGCTTTGACCAATCGAGCTATAGCAAGAATGTCAAACAAATTTTTGTCGTGGGCCATAATAACTGTCAAAGCCTTATATTGTGTATAGTATTGGCTACACAACAAACCGATGAATAATTATCTTTAAAATCAGAGAGTATTCAAATCTGTTCAAATAGTTTAAAATATGAATGGAAAAACATTCACTAGTAATAACTTTTGTCTTCACGGGCCACATAAAATGATGTGACGGGCCATATTTGGCCCCCGGGCTTCGTGTTTGACACCGATGATTTATAGTATATAAATTCACATGTAAAAACTTAGCTGATTATGCAGTACAACTCAAACAATTGTCTCGACAACGACGTGGCATCAGCAAACTCTAAAGTCCATCCAGCCATTTTTTTTATGCTTCTTTCCCTCTCTTGCAGGTTGGTGACCTGTATGAAATCAACCAAAAGATCTGCCAATGTTTACATTCGAAGATGATTTTATAGCAATGTGGCGCCCCATGAAGCTTTGATCGAGCGTCTGTTTATCTTTCTAAAAGCTCGTTGCCATAGTGCAGCCTCCATGACTCGCCCGTGTTTACTTGCTTTCATCCTCATCGCCCTCCCGTTGTTGCTTCACACTGCTCCTTTCTCTACAGACACCACTGAAGCACACAATCTGATTTATTACTGTCTGTTTGGCACCGATGACCTCCATGTGCTCGTGAACAAAAGAAAAGAGCTGGTCGGAGCAGGTGTAAATCTGCATTTCTGGATGATTATCTAGCATAAATGTCAACATCAGTTAAATGCATCATAAAATTACACCCCTGACAAAACTGCGCATGCCAAACTAAATGGGAGGTTTTGGGAATCATTTGGACTCGTTATATTCTTCAAAAAGTGCCAAAAAGCAGTCTAATTAACAAGCGCTCATGCATGTTAAATTTCATTACAGTTTTAGAAGCTTCAAGAGTTTTTGTTATATAGTAACAGGGGTGGCGCTATGAAATCAATGTTCTCATGCTGGGCTGTTTGATTTTCAAATCTTATTAAAACAAACAAAGGCATTCTTCTTATGAATATGTATGTGATCCCGAATGGTACTTAGTGCTCACTTGAAAATTGTCCTCCTCAGCCCCCTTTTATTACGTATAATGAGGCCAGTTGCCATTGTCATGTAAATGCTTATTTTTTTATTTTTGTTATGAAAGAAATGATTCAGAGAACCTTTTTACAGCCTTACGAGGCAACCTTGGTCATACTTGAAAAAGACGTGGGCACATCAATAGATGTCTAATGCATCTCCAAATAACAAGTTAGATTTGTACTTTTAGTTTTGTGTTGCTTTGTATTATTCTAGTATTGTTTAGCGAGTGAACTTATAGTAAATACGCTGTGTCGGAAATGTTTCCGTCAGCTCTTGACAAACAGTAAATGTAAGTTTTAGAAATTAATCACTAAGGTCAAGTTTGGGAGCGAACAGGACGAAGTGGTCGTTCCTCATCGTCCTCTCTGGTGCCTAACAATCAAATGAAGGTTTTAGCTTCCAGTCATTCCTTTCTGACAGTTGCAAGTCGCCACACAAGGCTTATAGATTGTCCTCAAGCACTGCAAGTTTCCTAACGGCAGAATATAAAACATGCACATTTGTGATAGCTTTCTGTTTATATTTTTCCCCCCTCATAAATGATTTATGGAAGGGCTGTTTTCACAGGCAAGGATTCACTTCGTTTGAAAATATTTGGAGGAAAAATGGCCGCACTGCAAACTCAATACCATTAGTCATATTGTCAATAATTTCCAGTCTGCCGTCACGATAAAATAAGAATGCTCAGCTACTCGTTTAACAATATATATAAGGCAATTGTATTTTCCTTTCAACCTCCACGCTTTTGTCAGCTATAGCTAACTCATATGAAGTGCTAGTCGAGAAACAAATCATTTCCAACTTTTACTCATACATATTGTAGAAGTCGCTGACGGGTGTCATTTTAGATTTATGTCACGATGGGAAAATTTAACGACGGCTTTTGTGACGTGCTTATCGCGCTCGGCTGTTTCACATTATGTCGTGAGGTTATCGCAAGTTCTTATGTTACGTATGGGCTCATCTTATGTTGTGTTATGTTTTCATCTCAGCTCCTCCAATGTTTGTCGTACGATACATGATCTCATCTGATGTTATGAAATCTAATATGATTACATTGTTTTTTTTGTTAGATTGTCATTTTGTAAGGTTTATCTTTCGCCACATCTTTTCTCATCCTATGGATCCCGTGTCACATGATCTAATTCTTCTCATGCTTATTCTTCTCTTCATCTTTCACTAATGCCCTTTTTTAGCTTTGCGTATCGTGTATGCTACAAGCGTGCTCACCTCTCCTCATATAAACACATATTTCCGAGGAAAATCAATCCAGTCTTAAACGTCAACAGCACTTTGTCGGAAAGTAACGTGACTAGAGTTGCTCTTCAGTTCATCAGAAGTCTTACAAAACTAAACATATGCAGGAATATCAGACAAGAGCTTTTACTCTTTAGTGGTTTGACATTGACCTAGCGATGTTTGTTTGAAGTCTGTTTAGTCTTAATGGGGAGACATTTATTTGTTTTTGCTCCACTTTGCAGAAATGGCCACAAAGTCAAAGAACACCTGGATGCTAATTGGAAACATACAAATGCATTATTCTTAGCAAATGGACCTTTGTCTTTCTGTCCATTTCCCCACATGCCTCATCTTCTTGACCAGTGAAGGTTTTGGTGGATAACTTCAGCTCATTAT
Source organism: Syngnathus leptorhynchus (assembly GCF_054491065.1). NCBI lineage: Eukaryota > Metazoa > Chordata > Actinopteri > Syngnathiformes > Syngnathidae > Syngnathus > Syngnathus leptorhynchus. The sequence continues at coordinate 4,137,516 of NC_141202.1, forward strand.
CTAGCTCCCAGTCAATCACAGTAGTAAGTGGTACACCCATGTACCTCTCTGTCTTCTACATTTTTTTTTTTACACATGGGAATTGGAAGGTGGAAGGTATCATGCAGAGAGAGTAGGTTCACTCAAAATCAGAAATTCTCCAGCACCTCTAATGAGGACCGGTAGTCGTTCGTCTATAATACAACACTGTCATTCCACATTATTTCTAGAGTGTATTTTAAAACTAGTCTTCCCAAGAGACAGGAAATTTATCTGCCACTTCATTGGCAGAATGGTGGAATCCTAAAACCTTTGTCCGTGTTGCACATCTATGGAAATAAAGTCCGACCTACGGTTCGACCCCTTCAAATCAATTTTATTTCCACAGCCCTTAATCGCCAACATGTGTCAAAGTGCTTCACATGGAGAGAACAAACTGAAACCAGCCAACACAGGCTTAATCAAAAGCCATAGCATAGAAATATAGCATACCCACCTCTTAAAAACATTTGAAGGTCGAAACAATATTAGCCAACACAACATAACATCATGTGCATTATCCGGAACAGTTCACAATCAATATTTACCTCATTACATGACAAAAAGAAATTAAAATAAATATATTATACTCAGGAGATTTCTCATTTGGGCTTCCTTGTTTTTTCCTGTGTGCTGTTCCAGTCACCTGCTGCATGCTCCTGGTTAGCCACGCCCACTTCTGCTTACCTGGCCACACAGGTACTTTCGATCAGCCTCTCTTGCTCACTCGCTCCAACATTCTTTCTTGCATCGATACCCTGTTTTCGATTTGAAAAGTCACAGCAATGGAGGATGACCAGCACGATTAAAGAAATGATCGTCTCCTCCCTTACTATCAGAATTCTGATATCGGCACTGTTTCCAAGACAACGGTCCATTTTAGCACCATTTGATTTGGGTGTTTCAACAAGCTCCGCTAACTCAGCTCTTCATCCTCTGTTTGAATTGTACTTTGCCTCAATTGCTTTGAAACCATCCCAAGGCACTTATCTTTTTCTCCATCTCATTGTGGCTACTTGTTCTTTTCTATTCTCTGAGGCTTTTAAAGTCCCGTTTAGTCGATATACCTTACTTCACCTTCTTGATCTATCTTACTCGATTTGGCAGAACCTACAGGGGATTGTTTAATGGATTCGCTGGAACCTACAGACCTGTTTGAATTTATCTGAAAGTTGTAAACAAGTTTCAAAAAATAAAATAAAAAGCTCCTCGGTGTTAAAGCCACTCGCACCACCAGTGGAATATTTTCCCCATCATTGCTAGCATCACAATTACATTTAGGTTTATTAAATTGCAGGCAATGATGTGAAACAGCGCGCGCATAATTGATGAGATTTTCCTGTGCGCAGCCTGATTTCATCTTATGTGAGGAACATTTGAGTTTGTTCAGGTAATAGCTCTCTTTGCTACTTCCAACTCATTTCACAGATCCCCTGACAGCGATTCCATCTTGCACTGGTCATTACGAATTATTGCACGGTGTGCGGTCACCCTGAAAAACAAGCAACAGGCCACATTAATGGCTGGCTCGATAAAAGGATCACTTACCTTTTTATCGTTTACTACAACTACACTAAGATCAGATATTAACTCTTGACTGATTTATTTGGAATTAGCAACGTATTTTGTACAACCGTTCATATATGATTATATATGCAAGTTGTTTACCTCTAGTAACTAACACTTCCATCATACTAAAAAGGCTTTATTTATGTAACTTTCCCCAAAAATATTGACTCACTTTGTTGAATGGAAAAACCTTGATGAATTTCAAAACAAAAAAATGGTGCAGTTTTAATCGGTGGCTGACTTTAATGTCGGCACATCTTTTTCGTTTTCTGTTTTAACGGCGCCTCTTGTGACATTTTTGCTGGCTTCATTCAGCCAGGCGTAAAATCACAGAAGCTAATCAAGTCCCGGGCCCAGACAAATCGTTCTTGCGTGACTAATTGTTAGTTGAGGCTGCTGAACCTGCGCCCGGTGCTGCTGAGAAAGAAACAAAAAAAAAAAAGGGGGAGTCACGAATGAAAACAACATCTTGAGAGCGACACTGCCAGTTTGCCATTTGGTTGCTACAGTAAATAAAAATCTGTCAATCATGGCATTGATGCCTGCGGGATGTCGATTGTTTAAAATGATTATTAGTTTTTTTTTTCACCTTGGCATGCATCAGTGACTCCAATCAGAGGTGCTGCCATGTTGTTTGGGTGATGAACTATACATGTGACTAATTGAATTTTTTTTCCTTCAGCCATTCAACTGTTACAAAAAATTGCTTAATTGATGTTACATATTTACATTTTTGATTTCACAAACTATTTATATTTATGTGTGTCTGTCTGTAGCGCCATCAAGTCCATTCAATTCCTATTTATGGCCAAATAAAAGAGAGATCTGCTGCAACATCGTCACACAAAATTACAAGGTTCTAATTTCCTCTGAGTGATTGCCCACTGCTGCTGAGTTGTCAGCAGGTCTGATCACTGTTGATCAATGGCTTGGAACACTCATTAAACACTCACAATGAAAATTGGGGCACTGAGAGGTGTTTATATGATTTTGGTCAGCTCATTAAACCCCATGAAACATCACTCAGTGCGAGTCAATAGCTCCACTAATATACGTATATGTTGTTCGAAGACGTGACCTGAATTTTACAGACCTCAGAAACATTGGATGGATGTAATTAAAACAAAAATAATTGTTTGGCATGTATAGTATTTGAATAAAGACTTTGGGAAGGAGAACTACAAAGTTGAGTGCGGATATGTTGACTTAGCTAACTTAGCTGGAGTGTTATGATAGCATGGAGTGGGTGTTAATTCTTAAATTGCATGCATTGTTTTAATAAATGAACTTTTACAAAGATTATTTTTTTTAAATCTCTTTTCAAACCGGTTTTTAACTCGAAAAACTAGCGCAAACAATGTGTTAGCATGTAAACGTTACCAAAGGGCGCTATCAGGAAATTAGATACGCTCCAGAAACGACAACAAAACTTGATTGTTAACTGAAATTTTGAAAATGATTCATGTTATACAGAAGCTTAAAAAAAAACACAGCACTCTAGGGTTTATGAGTTACAGTTTTGATTTGCAAACCTTGTGACATTCACAGACTGCCGTGTAGTGTCACGAAGATAGCGACGGTATCAGAAAAACATGCCTCGGATGAAACATTTTTATTGTGAATTCTCTTCTTTGATTCTTTTCCCCTTTTTTTTCTTTGGCCGCTGCTTTGTGTGCAGCACACAGCATGTTCTACTTTGTTGTGCACCACAACCACACTAAACGGCGGGAGCCTTTGACTTTTCAGTCACACTGTGTCTCTATAATATTTGGTGTATTGCAAAGGGAGGAAGGGGGGGGAGCCACTTACAAGTGTTTTTTCCTTTTCATAAAAAGGGAAAAGTGAACAACATGGCATTTGAAAGCCTATGTTAGTGTTTTATCTCGGTGAGCTCCTGACACTGCAATTGCAATTAATGCCTCTGCCTTGTTGACACTGTCCACACCCACGCATGTCCACCCGCCCACTTGCCGCTGCACACAGCTAAGCCTGTAAGTTTAACACAATCCCGTTTTCCAAAATGAATCAGCTTTCGAGCTGTAGAATTTCTCCCGGGGATTGAGAAGGAGCCGGTGGTGATCGTCTCTGTACGTGTGACGACTTTCTACTGTTTTTCTTATTCAGTCTACCAGCAGCAAATATTGATCAGGCAACACCTCTTGCATTCATGAATAAATAATATAACTAGTCGAGCCAAAAGGGGTTCGATGCGCCGCTGTCAATCGCTTCGGCTGTCTCAGCAGGGCAGTTTTGATCTCTTTTATCATCTAACATTTAGAGGTGGATTTTGTGAAGTCTAAATTAAGTGTTCAGACACTACTTGTGAGTGATTGATAATCAATATTTCATTTGGGTTAAATGTGACTGTACAATTTCCGTCATGGTCTAGTGTAATTAATATCCTGTCTATAAGGTAAAGATTAATTAAACACAACATACCTAAAGGTTGAACAGATCATTTGTCTTGCGTGACAAGCGACGAACAAAATATATGTGGAAGGGGGAAAAAAAAAAAAAAAAAACCTCCCTGTCCCAGTCTCCTATCTTGGAAACATGTAGACGAAAATGTCAAGGTGCATGTTTTTTTCTTTCTGACCTTTTTCAGACTCTGGAGCACAAGGCAGACTATTTAAAAGCTCAGGGCAGACGCCAGTTGTTGATAACAGAGTGAAAACACATCTCCTTAAAAGTAACAGCAGAAAGCATCAAATGAAATATGACAAGCATTAGAGCCCGGGGAGAGCAAGCTATTGCATTATTCAAGATCAATTAAGACTGGATGCTAATGGGAAAACGCAAGGTCTCGTCAAACATTTTGTGAGGCGGGATGGATTCCAAGTGGTTCAAATTTCCGATAATTAATTTGCTGCCATTATCCAGCCTTTCTTCATTAACAGTACGCCCAATCTTACTGTTTAATAATCTTAGCTGTAATATATCTTTAAAGCGTAGTTAACTACTCAAACTCAAGTAAAGTAGCTCCATTAATAATACAACCCCTAATACGATATCCCAATAAAATTACGTCAAGACCGTGTCGACCTGCACCTCAAACAGAAAGAGCTCTCTGTTGTAAAAAATGGAGACAATTTGGTCAGAGAAGAACATGATTCGAAAGAGGCCGTCTGTCATCTATAAGCAGAGGAGGAGGCTTATGTCACAACTCTATTGTCCACACATAATGCCATCTTTTCATCCCTTCCGAACTATTTTTGAATCTAACAAATAAACACTCATCACAGGCACTTATGGCTTTCAGATGCTTCTAGCACCAGTGTTACAACTAAAATGAATTTTCAGAAGGTGCCTCACAACTTGAAGAGTGATATCATTTGTAATTAACTCTAACTTCGGGAAGTTATTGTTGGGTAGCTAAAGCTGCTAGTTGATTTAGCCTTGGTCCATGAACTGATGAAGCCTGCTAGAATAAGAGGCCAAACATCTTCTAAGACAACCAAAATTGTTGCAAGTTGCAAAGGGTTAGAGAGTACTAGGCATTTATTTGAAATTGGGTTTAATGAAGTAAATTAATTAATTAAGCTTTCCAAAGCAATCAATGTTTGAAATACTAGCATTATGCTACATTGTGACATGTTTGCTAATGTTCGCATTTTCTTCCCAGCTATAAGACCAGGCTAATGTGTTAATTTTTTATGAATGTTTTTTTTTATTAGTTGTTTTGTTGTTCTTTTTAACCCAATTCTCATTTGCTTGGTTAGTGTAAAAGTGGAACCGTGTTTTGTTTTACGTTAACGAGCTAGCTTATCTTTTGGCTAGGTTGATTAGAAGTACCTGTGGCTAAAGCCAAACTGTGGCAAGGATTTTTCTTTCTGGACCTGGATTTGACACTTCTGTTGTTTGAATTTATAGTTAGTATTTTAACCGACATCACTAAGGTCATTGACCTTTTAATAAGGCACACGTTATCGTGATTTAACTTAAACAGTGTATTTCCGTTCTTTCAGCGAAGCGGTGCAAATGCTTCTTAAGGTTTCCTTCAGGCTGAGGAGTGATGTGTGTAATTTTACAGCCAGTAAGGACTAATCAAGAATGATTTTCCCCAAGGGGAGACTGAGCGCAGAAAGTAGTTATAATAACACAACTAACAACATCATTTTCTTCAGCTAGCCTACAGTAATCTACTTCTATTTTTCCGTATTGAAAAAGCAGACAAGTGTGTTTAAACAGAGAGGCAAGTGGCTCGCTTGAATCGCAAAGCTTTTAGCGGGGCTGCTTATCCTCTTCAGTGTTACATTTGAGGACGATGAGAAATATAACACCAGTAAGAAGCGTGCACTCCGCTCCTGTTTTCGGAAATTAAAGTTAGCTAATTTCTCATCTGCAGCCTCGATTGTTTCATGTGAGCTGTCCCATTTGGACTATTGTGGCTAAGTGTTGTGATCAGTCCTGCGCTAGCGTGCGGGTTTAACTGTTGGGCTCATAATGTGGGAGATTTTAGAGGATGAATCCAACGAGGCACGCAAACGTGAGGTATATACACTAGCCGAGGTCCTCATCAAGCATGCAATAATCTCTAATCGACCATTATTGGATTTTTTATGCGAGCGTAATCAAATGTAAGCTATTATTCTTATTAAAGAAAAGCTGTCAAGTTACTAATTAGAATTGAAAATATGGCAGGATAATCAAGGAATGACTAAAGGTGTGAGGACATGAGGGCGCCAATTATTATAGCACGACACGACATGGAGGTGACTGGATACGATTGCAAAATAAACCAAGAGATGAAACAAAATCCAAAACACTGCAGACTCATTCGACTTTTTTTGTGTGTTGATCGTTTAGAGATTGTAAATGTTGCTGTTGAATGAATTGATCAATTACAACAGGACCAGAAGTTCAATAAGGCTGAACAGCTGTAGCATTGATTAAATATTGACTAATATGAGCCATTAAGAGTCTCTGCATGCACACAAATGTATTTCATGTACCTCACAGAAAAACAACACAATCATTCAAAAGCTTCAAATCAAAGTTGGTCATCATGATGGCTGCTCTATTATTGGATTTGAAAATCTTGTTAAATATTTCATCAGCCAGGCTAGTGGCAGGTAATTTTATTTGTCCTGTGGGTTAGTCAAGTCATTTCAGCGAGGTGACTGCCGACGCCGAATGACACTGCGTGTACTGAATGGCTCCGCTAACACTTTCGCTTTTTAAAAGCCCCTTAAGGCAGAAAGTTAATTTTTATGTCTTTTCTTTTATATGTTACACAACCTTTTTCCAGTAAGTCTCTGATATTTTTCATTTTTATTTACCGCGCAAATCCTGACCAACATCATCCATTTCTCAGCTTAATTAAAGTAAGAGTCATTTGTGTTTTGATTTTAAAGTCATCATGATATTTAATATACCAGTAATGATGTTTAATATCATTCCAAAAATGCATTTGTTCAAATGAAAACATAGCTCCTGATATATATGCCGCCCACATCAGCACTTAAGTAGACAACAAATATGAACAAAAAAGCCCTGAGCTAGTATTTGGGGTAATATAAAAGTAATATATTGGATTGTGAATATTATAAGGGGGGAGCTAGAAGAGAGAGAGAGAGAGAGAGAGAGAGAGAGAGAGAGAGAGAGAGAGAGAGAGAGAGAGAGAGAGAGAGAGAGAGAGAGAGAGAGAGAGAGAGAGAGAGAGAGAGAGAGAGAGAGAGAGAGAGAGAGAGAGAGAGAGAGAGACGCGAGGTGACAATTTCACTCGCAGTCTCACTCAGTTGTTTGCTGTGCACGCACCGTGCTAGAAATAAAAATCTTTCCTTATCTTTAAAAAAAAAAAAAAAAGAAGAAGAAAGAAAAATCTAATTTCTAATGATGGAGTTCGCTACTTTCCCTCCGGATGACTTGTATGTGTCGTTAATTCCCTTCAATGCCAGCCTCCCCGACGCGCTCCTACTCGGACCGCCAAGAGGGGTCGGGACCAACTGGAGCAACGGTACCAATGGGACCAACGGTACCAGCGTGCCCGTGGGTCGCGACACGGCAAGGGTTGTCATCGCTGTGTGCATCACCGCCCTCTACTCGCTTATCTGCGTGGTGGGACTGTTGGGCAACGTTCTCGTCATGTATGGCGTGGTCAGGTATGAAGTGTTTGAGAAGAATTTCAGAAGAAATGCTATTCCACCCTCAACCAATATATATATATACATATATGCATTATATATACATATATAGTTCAGTATATATAAATATATATATTTTTTTATTAAATTTATTATATTTTATATTTATTTAATTCTTCTGTAGCACTAATAATATTGATAAAAACTTTATTCTAAAATCTATTACCAGTCCTCGTTTTTTTTTAATTATTCCTATTCTTATACAGTTTTTCTCCCAACGCTTAAAGACAATTTACAAAGGAAGTAAATAATAATAAAATGCATGTTTTCTCTTTCTTATGTTAATGATTATGTGGAATTAGTGCCTCACTAAAATACCACACACAGTTAGTACTAACTACAGGGGAGGGAGAGAGTACGATTTCCCACTGAGCCTTGCGCTAAAACCTTCTTATGGCACAAATGTTCCCCATGAGAATTGTTTTCATCAAATCAATGTATTTTTTTGGGGACGGGCAGCACACCGTGATCAATCACTTCAATGACTGTGCATAGTATTGATTTGTTTAGTCAGGCATTGCAGCTCGTAGACAAGAAGCGGTTTGACCAAATAAGTCATGAAGTAGGAGCCGATACTATTATACGGCACAAAAAAAAAAAAAAAAGCAATCCCGCTCCAAACGGCACATGAGAAGTGAAAGGTTTCTGTGCAGGAGTCATTTTTATACAAGTGCGATTTAATGGAGGTTAGAGCCATTGTGGCAGAACAGAGGCTTTTGTGCACTCGTAACACCATCACAGCTTTGTGCATCTAAAAAGCTTTTATTATCTCGGAGAAAATAGCGTGTTATTGGGTTGAGAGATGAAATGAGTCTAAAATCCATCCAGTTGTTTGGTTTCCAACCTCGTTACGTTTCAATGGCGACCGCAGCATAACCAGTGTTTTGCTCCTCGCCAGGTACACCAAGATGAAAACAGCCACCAACATCTATATCTTCAACTTAGCCCTAGCGGACGCCCTGGCTACCAGCACCTTACCCTTCCAGAGCGCCAATTACCTCATGCGCACGTGGCCGTTCGGGGAGCTCCTGTGTAAATTGGTCATCGCCATCGACTACTACAACATGTTCACCAGCATCTTCACGCTCACCATGATGAGCGTGGACCGCTACGTGGCCGTCTGTCACCCCGTCAAGGCTCTGGATTTCCGTACCCCAGCTAAGGCCAAGATCATCAACATCGCAATCTGGATTCTGTCATCGGTTATTGCAGTACCTGTAATGATCATGGCCGTTACCAAGGTGACAGACAAAGGTGAGGAGCTACGGCTTGCCTTGTTGGAGATGAAACAATGTCAGACATCCTTTAGATATTATAATACCATCGCTATTTGTGGTGGGAAAGCCCCGTGCGAATAAAGACTGCTAGTAATTAACAGCCAGGAAATTTTAATTTAATTTCAAGAGGGACAGAAGATTTTTTTTAATTGCCGCTTAATACTGCCATTTTGATGCCAAGGAACTATGTTGAAGTGAATGGTTTGACTTAAGCAACAGTAAATGGGTTTTTACTCGGATAGCACATCTCCTGAGGGTATAGCATCAGGAGGAAGTCGGGATTTAACATCCAGCTCAAGAACAATTGTCAAAGCAGGAGGTTAGGATTAAACCTACAACCTTCAAGTTGAGAGAGAAACATTTAACCACCTGAGCCCGTGTAGAAATCGCTAACCTTGACAGTTAGCTTAGTTGCGCAAAAACATCTTTTCTCAGAGCCAGGCGCTTGTGCCGAATTGAGGGAGTAATGAGGCCGTAGAAGACAACACATTTGAGCTGGGTTATTAAATCGAAATTAGCCGATCCACATGAGCCTCCGTTCAACTGCCGTGGTGTTTTTTTTTTTTCTCCCCAGGCACCGTCGATTGCAGAATCATATTTCCCAAACCCGAATGGTACTGGGACACGGTGACAAAAATCTGCGTGTTCATCTTTGCATTCCTGGTGCCCGTGTTTGTCATCACCGTCTGCTACGGTCTGATGATCCTGCGCCTCAAGAGCGTCCGTCTTCTCTCCGGATCCAAAGAGAAGGACAGGAACCTGAGGCGGATCACCCGGATGGTGCTGGTGGTGGTGGCAGCCTTCATCATCTGCTGGACTCCCATACATATCTTCATCATCGTCAAGACCATGGTGAAAATCAATCACAATAACCTCCTGGTGATGGCGAGCTGGCATCTGTGCATCGCCCTGGGCTACACCAATAGCAGCCTCAACCCTGTCCTTTACGCCTTCCTGGATGAGAACTTCAAGAGGTGCTTCAGGGATTTCTGCCTGCCCTATCGCACACGTACGGACCAGCACAGCTTCTCCCGCGGCCGCAACAGCAACAGGGAGCCCGTGTCCGTTTGCGCTCCCGCCAACAGAGACAGACAGCCGGCGTGACTAGGCGTGGACCGGGAAGGGATCCAGGAGGACCTCCAGACCGAAGTCACACAGTTCTCCACCACAGGAGTGTGAATTCATTAGTTCCACCACTGGCAGGTTTATCTGTAGCTCATGCCCAAACTTTGTGATGGATCCCTGGTGAAGACACTCAATGCTTGTCTTTCAGTTTACTGAAAAAAAAATGCCAATGTGTGCCTGGAGATTCTAAAACTGGTGGATACATATGTACGTACAGATGAGTGGAAAAATAAAAATAGAAAAAAATAATATTCCCACAGGCACTTAATACTGCCTAAAATCTCTCGAGCTAAATTTTGGGCAATTCCGTCGAAAGTGAATTGAGTCATACAGACAATAGGTAGTGTAGGCTTAATTATCGAAATGAGCAGATGGGGGCGAAAAAGCATCGGTCTGAGCTGTCACTGGTTGCTAGGCAATATCTGTTGAGTGAAACATAATCCATCCATCGATTTTCGGTCCTCATTACGATCACCGGTGAGCTGCTCAATCGCTGTCATTTGTCATTGTCGTCATTTTCCTTCCAGATCAATTTAACAAAGACTAGCCATTTTTTTTTTCCAACACTACAGCACCAGCTGCTCGATATTGTTTGGACTCATCCCAAGCTGCAAAATCCCGGCAGGTGCTCCATCCAGTCTAAACGTAGCCACCATGACACCATTAGAACATCACTTTTTCCACTTGTGAGATGAATCCTCCTCCTCCAATATTGCCGGGTTCAGACACATTAAAAATTCACCACACACTACAAGCAATTTTAAAGTCAGCAAAGGCTTTTGGATATTTGTCTCCACTTCAGCACAGTATTGGCTGCTAGCTACATTGTGGAGTGTCACTTTGAAGTGCTCGGAGACGTCCGAGCCATATTGGGAGAGAAGCGAAGCTCAATGTAAATAAACACTCTGCACCGATGAGCATGATATCTGCCAGTACACTACATCGATCCAAAAAGGTCTTGGCTTATCCAATTTCATCACAAACAACTTGATTCTATCATGGAGACAGCGTGCTCTGACAAATCATTACTGTAAATGATTGATATATTTTATGACAATGCATTTCAATCCCCTTCTGCCTACTAATGTGTAAATATCTCAGATGATGGCTCCCTTCACGGGTTGCACGCAATTGCCCCTGAGCCAAAGGAGGCACGAGAGACGTCTATATCACTGACAAAACAATGGCACTGCGACAACATGCCAAAAGGATTTCGCACGGGGGCCTTTTACTGTTGCTGTAGGCACTGATCCAGGATTTTTTTTTTTTTTTTACTCCCGTGCTAAAGGTATCTTGACTGATGCATAAGAATATTATTTATTCATATATTTCATAATATTAAATGGAGGAGCTTAACAAGAGCTATACATATTTCTGGCAGCCGTTAACTGAGGCATCACCCCTCAATTTGTCCAGGTCACCGACGTCATTAAACTTTTGTCGACTCTGCAATTTTGCCAAGGCCCAAAAAAATGGAATAATTATTCTAAAAAAATGTGATCCCCTTTCCTGTTGACTATGAATGTGAATGGTACCCTGTGATTGGCTGAAAACCAGTCCAGGGTGTCACCAAAGTTCAGCGACAAGAGCTAACCAGTGACCCATTTGGATGAGTGCTATAGAAAATGGATGGATGGAACTTTTGTTGGTATAATGTATATCGAACGGGCCATTCAGAGAGAGAGAGAGAGAGAGCGAGCGACACCACAATGACAATGAGTCTTTGCCGCTTAAAAGGGAGAAACATAAATGCGCTAATGTGCTTCGGGAAATTGCAATCAATTTGCTGTAAATGTATTCTGGGATGGTAAAAAGAGAACCCCTGCTCCCAACATATCCACTATTGTCTGTCGTTTCTACTCATGTCGTGGTAGGACTGAACGTTTTTCCTCTACATTCAGCCTACATTGAATGCTTTGAAAGGGAGAAGGCGGCGCTACAAAGTCACTCAGTGACCTCAAACGGGCTTCGAGGAAAGTCATTAGCAAGTCAAGGAGAGGCTTCCGATTTACATTACGTCTGATGGGGGGGGGGATTATCCATCAAGGATGACTCGGGCATTTAAACGAGGCGATTTGTTTTTAAGCACGTTATGTATAAATGTGGAACCGGATGGCATCTTTGTTCCAAATGTAAATACAAACACAACATTGAGCATTCCGTGATGATGCAATATTTTTTTTTTTTGGTTTGCAATGTGATGTCACGCTGTTGTACTGCTGCGCTCGAGTCTAGTCAGCATATTTACGTTAGACTAGATTTTCACGAAAAGGCTGAGTCCTGCATTTATTTTTCTCTTTATTTTTTCTTGATGTGTAAAAAAAAAAAAAACAATCTTATGTTAATATATTTTTTTTCTCCAATCATGCCTACAAAAAGAGAATTTGAATGTTTTCTTAGGTCTGCAATGCTTTTCGCTGAATGACAATGTGAATCGTAATGCCTTAATCAACAAGTTGTTTTGTGTGTCTAAGTGTTGTTTTGATTTTTTCTGAACGCAGTGGACCTCCGTTACATTAAACATCCACGTATAACTGATGGCGTGTAAATATGCACACACATATATACATATATGCGGGGGCCACTGCAAAGGATTGCGTTCTTTTGAAAATGGTGCTTTAAGAGCACTGATCTGTCATATCGAGAGCCTTTTATACTGTACAAAGTGCTTCGACGAGCTTTGGCTTAATTGTCTTGCGTAAATCATCTTATTGAACCACACAAGTCGATTTTCATTCCTTCCAGTGATAGTTATCACGGATATCGTCGACACGTATATTTAAATGCAATGTATGAGCCAATAATTAGTGAGTATGATCATGATGAGCATCTGTGACCTGTGAGGGCGTTGTTATTAACAGAACCACTAGGGGGAGCGTGAAAAGCACAATATGTCATTCGTCACGTCAAGGATAAAATTGGAAGCCGTCAGGGATAAAATTGGAAGCTACTCAAGTGCCAATCAGGGTACCATGGGTGCAGTACCGCTTTTGTTCATTTGGGGCGCTGTAGTACACTAACATTGGTCCCCCTACTTAGTGTTTGCAAAATATAATCGGTACCGATTACTTCGATTGTCGACGCCTGTAAATAATTCCTGAACTTGTTCAAATGATGCATGTTTGTTCATTTATTTACTTCAAATAATCTGTTGTTTTGCTTTATCAGGACTGAGATATTTTTTTTTTTTAATCATTTGCAGAGTGGTGTTGACTCTAAACCAACTATGGTTCCCATGGTAATAGCTAATAAAGGAACATGGAATATGTGAGTTTATATTGGGAATCTTATCTTTTTATTTCTCTCTCAGACACTCATTAAATATGGATTACAAAGGATATCTGCTGAATATTAATCATGCATTTAACACGCCAATCAATCAGCTGCACTTTTTTTTTTGGTGGCATAAATATTTGTATGCTTCAATGCACTTGAATCTTACATGCCCACGCTCTGTTAGAAGACAGCTAATGTCTCTACTGAAGGAATAATTAATAAGCAGCACAGCTCATCTGGATTGATTTCAGGCTCCCATGGATGTTTAAATGATTATTTCATGCCATGAGTTGAATAAAAGCATCTCACACAAAAGAACGGCTGCTCAGCAAATATTCGCCATAATCCAGCCGAGCTGAGCACAAGACAAAACATTATTATGAGGCTGAGGGAGAAGGAACAATTCTTTTTACCCACCACGGGGTGTGAGTAAATCATGGCTCTTATGAAATATACATAGTCCTGTCTCTACTGTATTCAGTATGCGGAAAATGACCGCATTCAATCCGTTTTTGTTTTTGTTGTAAATGGAAATAAAGTGGATGCACTGCATGCACTGTAGTAGTTGGAAAAGTTATCTATCATGATATCTATAGAGCACCACCGTGCTTAAACTGAAAACAAATTCATGAGAATAAAGTGATAAATTGGGAAATATATGTTTTAAATCATGAATAATAGGCACATTAAGAACTAATATACCTGCATGGAGATGAAGACTAGTGAGGATGATGTTAGACTTGAATAAGTATGACCAATAATGAAATGGCCAATGTTTGGTTACATCACCATGAACATGTTTAAGTGGAAGTCAAGAGGGAGAAGTTTACACCTCTTTTGTTGGTTTCATTTTATTATTATCCACAAGCCTTTGTGGGGAATATTTGCCGAGCATATGTGATTAATATAACGGCATGTCTTGAGTGATGAAGTGGCTGCTGGGCATTTGTGAGATATTTGCATTCTTGTCATTTTTAAGTCTTGAATGACTCTTGTCTTGTAAGATCGCAACACAATTATGAAAATTAAGCTGTTTTGTGGCGGGAAAAATATTAATTTTCTGACTTTGCCCACACATTTTTCAGGATTTTAAAATTTTTTATCTGGCCCAAACACTCCCTTAAATGTGTTTATTATTTAATTTGTTAATTTATTTATGTGGGTGTATTTTACATTTATAAATAAATAAATAAATTTTAAAACATTGCAACTGAAATGTTTTCATTTGCGGTGGACAACTTTAAAAACACACTATGTCAACATCAATTAGGAAACTAGTTGATTTTCAAACAATATCTCCAAGATGCATTTGGCGCACGGTGCCATTTCTGTCTGATAATTTCAAACTCCCATGTGCCCCATTGGCAACACGGCTGAGTTTTGTTCATTCTTCCTTTCTTTGTCAGGTTGAAAGCTTTCTCTCTGATTGGGTATTGAACATTGCGTAAAAAGCCAAACGTGGATTCATACCGCAATGAATGATGTGCACATAATTAAATACATTTATAGTTGCACTTGTGCCCTGGTGCTAATTAAAAAGAGGCGAGAATGTTGCTCACATAAGCTTTGCGCTCACTTGTACTGTATTCATATGTCACGAACAAAAGCTTATTCAATCCAACATATGTGTGGTGAAAAGCTGCGAGACTTTTAAATGATTTGCAGCTCATTTAGCTGCAGAGGACAAGACACGAGTGAGTCAACCACAGCACACCAGCCTCTTGAGAAGACAGATTTATACTTTAGCCCAATGAGACATCTTTTTGTGCACAATTAAATCACAGTGGAATTTGTCCATTTTGATTCAGAAGTAAGCAGTGCAAATTTCTAATTCCGAGCAAGTTGCATTAGTAATGCAGAGTTTCCCGGCAATGGATTAGGCCTGCTGTTTTGTGCATCCACCCGACACTTTACATTAAAGCAGAGAAGCAAATAGCTTGACTTTTACACCAGCGGAATCCCTGCTGGCTCAAAGCTCCCATTTGGGTGCTATTTGCCAGCTGGGAGTCACAAAATCCCAAACTCACCAATTTACTCATTTCGCAAAAACCCAGTCAGCCTTTAGCTTTCGCTGCAATGAATGTTTACAGGTTTGCTGTAGATTATCCAAAATTGAACTAATCATAGAATCAATATGACACAGAGCAGAGGAAACTGAAACAGATGTCAGTTGAGTCCTTCTCCTGCTGGTCATCCTCCGAGGGGGCTTCACAGAAAAAGTCCACTACATAAGCATCTCGATATATCGAAGCAATCTGCAGTGATTACGAATATGGTCCGTAGGCGCTCGAGCATAAGTATCTCAATAAGTGCAGGCTTCGGAGAAATTCATTTGCTAATAATGTCCTATTTGCTTTCCAGGACACACGCACAAGTCCACGCGAGCTGCGAGTACAACCGATGCTCTCGTCCACATGCCATGGCAACAGGCAAGCACTCAAAGCATTTACCACAAAGTGTGTCATCTCATACACAGACAGAATTTCTTTCTTTTTTTTTTGTAATAGTAAATCTCAAAGATATATTCACCTGCCACAACACTGGAAGGAGCAATTCAAGCCACGAACACGGGCTTCAGAAAAACAAGACATAACCAAAAAAAATAAATAAAAAATCTTTTTCCCCTTTCTACATTTGTTTTTGACATTTTACCTACTCTGGGGTCAGTATTTACGGACAGGATATTAAAAATGAATAAGATTTTCACTGCAGGCAGGTTTATAATTGACATATTAATACTGACAATAACAATAATGTATGGTAGCCCCAGAGCAGAGAAATATCTTTTGTGTCTGACAATGGCTCCCTTGGAAATTGTGGCAGGCGTGCCTGACTTCATAAATATAGCTGCATATATTTGAAGACGCAGACAGCCCATAGTTCATTTTAAAACATTATGATCTAAGTTGCATAGCAACTGGAAAGATGGAAGAAAAATGCACCAAGCAGCAGTGGCACGAGGGTTTTTCTTTCATCAACAAATTTAAACATTTAAAATTGAGTCAGTGCGTACATCTGCTTTTGTGTACTTTACACTTGACAACTTTAAATGAATCAATCAGCAATGAAATCACTTTTTCTGTTTTGTGCAACAACAAAAAAAAATATATATATATAAAATATATATCTATAATTAATAATTAAGTTTGAGGAAAAGCAAAATTTTCTTCCCACACACATTTAAAAAGCAATTTTCAACTGAAAAATAAAACAGCAGTATGTTTAATACATTCCCTGCTATGGTAGAGTGAGGAAAAAAAAGCACATTGTCAACAAACATTCAAATTATTGATGGACGGCTGATTACCAAATGACAATTTGATTAAAATGCAAGAAGAAAAAAAAAGCAGCAGGATATGGCTCACCTTGTCTTGTTGGAAACACATCCCAACTTGCAGGCTGACAAGCTCATTAAAGATGCACAGTGGAGGACAAAGACACAAATCAAAATGATGCAAGTGAATGCATGCGCTAGGCTTAGCTTCAGCTTTAAAAGACATAGCCGATTGCCATAATGACCTTTTCCTCGGCTTTATTATGCCAGGAACAATGTTCTGGTGCATTTTCACCAAGAAAGTTTTTCTCTGATTTACGGCGGCACTTACCTTTTACAACTTAGCCATTTTGTTTGTACTTAAGACACTCCTGGCTGGTATTTTACAATTTCAAAATAGATTTGGTAATTCTCTCATGTTGGAGCCATAATTTATGCCAATTTGATTCATTTGTAACTTCAACTGTTTTTTTGTGTTAGAATTTTTAAGGTGTCTTAAAGCCAAAAGGGTAGCAGTTTGAATTGAAAAAAATATGGGACATTCTTTTTTTTTTTTTCTCTCCAGAAACATTAGTGTCCCTCCTTGAGTGGTGATTCCATCAGGTTTGCCAGGGGTTATGAGTCACCGACTGGTCGTGATGAAGACTATGTCAGAGCAGAAGGTTGCACGTAATGACTCTTGGCACCACGCAGTACGTTGGCACATACATCAGTGGGCGACTTTGAGGTTACATCATGAGATCAGTAGAAGGCATCTGTCCTACACGGGCGAGTACAAGTCAGCAGACCATCTGGCAGACAGGAGGTCCAGAACCAGGAAGACAAACAGGGTCATCTGGAAACATATTTTCCGATTCCCCAATATGCTTGCACTTTGAGCCGAATCATTTGAAACTAGCTTTAGGAATGTTTCAAAGCGTTACGAGCAAGTTCAATAAGTTTCATCTGCATGTTAGAAAAAATAAACACAAAGTAGAAAAGTATAAGGATTCCCCAAAAAACGTAATATGATTGAATTTATTCTCAGACAGGAACAATAGCAAAATACAAAACAGTGACCCGATTTCATTGAAAACATTTTGAGTATTTTCTCTGGACAGCAGCTCGACAGACTTAATCGGCATAAATGTCTTGTCTAAACCAAACACCATGCAATTATTGCTCTAAACCAAAGAAATAAAAGGCATTCTTTAAAAGTCCAGTCTGGGCCTAATTAAAAAGGCTCTTATGTACACATACAGTCAAACTTAACCTATCAGCTCACAGTCATACTAATGACTTTTTTGTGTGTGTATTATTATTGAAAACGCACCAAAGGAATATGGTTTTAAAAAAATAGCTTTGTATTCATATCTATCATGACATACTGAAAGTGTCCACCACCATATTAGGCACATCACAAAAGGCGGCCACTTAGCTCTTCTACTCTGCCATGACGGAGCCACAACAAGACAATGATCTTCCTCGATTTCAGGCACAGTGAACCGGGCTGAAGCATCATTACACACCTGAGAGGCTCATCAACTTTCCTGATTGTCTTTGACCAAAAGGACTGTGTGCTGCCCTCCACTGGACACCATCAGAACTGTGCAGTTTTCCAGCTGCTTGCCGGTCATTTTCACAGGGCTCCACTCGTCGTCCTCCTGGCCTGTGCCGAGTTGTAAATTGGTGCCCATTCCCCAAGCGTACGCAGACCCTAGAGGAGGCCGACGTTAGGCATTTCTAAGCAAACGAGGACTCCAATTGAAGATCTGGAAGCATTTCTCACCATCTTTGGTGACCGCATAGCTGACGGATGCCCCGCACGTCACTCTGCTAGCTGGTTCAATCCCACTGACGGGTGTGGGTTCGCTTTTCTCTTCGGCTTGTTCGCCGAGGCCAAGGCGTCCATATTCGGCTCTACCCAGGCTGTACACCTGTCCTGTTGAAAGATCTGCCGATTTAGATTCTGCGCGAGCAATAGCTCCTGAACGAATCCTTCCTTTTACCTTCCGAGTTGAGGCAGACCGTGTGATGTTGTCCTCCGGAGAAATCAACCCAGGTGGAGGTTGAATTTTTGAAGCAGGTCAGTTTCACGGGGACAAAATACATCTTTGAGCTTTTGGTTCCTGGATGCAGGAATAATATACAAGAGACAACTTGTAGCTGCTGGAGAAGCGACGCCACATCGATTCAGATAGCAGGACACTTACCCAACTGTTGATAGTTGGAGAGGCCAAATCCATAAATGTGTCCGTCTTTGGACAAACCAAATGTGAAGTAAGCCCCGCAAAAAGCGTCCACAAAGTGGACTTTCCCTTTCACTTTGACCATCTGAGGAGTCAACAGACGATCTACAAACAGACCAACGGCGACTGGATTAGCATAGCCGACGACTATCACAAAAGTTGCCGGGTCTTGCGACTCACCGAGGCCTTTCCTGCCTCCCCGATTTGAAAACTGCTCAGGCACCCTTCCTAGCTGCCCCTGCTCAGCAGTGCCTGACGTGTAGAGATTTCCCTCTATGGTCACCAATACAAGATGGTCGTTACCTGCCAAAACACAAATGGATTTTAAAAACTCTGGCGAAAGGATGTGTTGGTCGCGCGACTCGTCGCTACCTGATACAACTTTCACGACAGCTTCTGTCAAGGGAACTTTAGTTGGAACGTCGCTTGTTTTCAAAGGATCCAGGAGACCTATAACGCCATTACTATCCTGTGGGGAAAGGAGAAATATTACACAATGCACAGGAAGATATTAAAATACCAACATGCCATTGGCTTCTCGAGTGACAATATACATCATAATACAAAAACAAATCAAGTCCCCCCCCCCAGAAAAACCAGCTACCATGGCTTGAATTTTTAAATATGTACACATTCGTATCAACCAATCGGATTAGACATACAAGTGCTGATTAAACAATTCCTATGCTGTGTACTTCAAGCACTAAGTGAGGCTTCTTCGGGGAAATCTTCTCCAGTCTTAATAAAGGGAGCTGGAATGCCAGAGGTGGGCAGGGATAATAGAGATGTAATTACCAGTGTGCCACTGAGTACTATATTAATGAAAATGCAATGACGAGAAAAACAACCCCAAAGAAAAAACAGTGACACAGGTAAGGACCGGAGAGATAAAAACAACCCAGTAAGATTCAACTAGTTAAAACTGTACTTTAACTTGATGAATTTCTGCCTCCTGATCTTCAAATGCTTTAATCGCAACGTTTTAAATAAGCCCAAGGAATTGCATCACGTTATTTGTGTGTGTCAGCTAAGGGGCTGCAAAAGGTGAAAAGCTAACAACGGCTCAGGAGACTCAAGATGTGACAGCTTGACAGCTTGAGGTGGAAGTGTTGGAGCTTTCCTTGCAAACAATATGCAGGAAGGTGACAATTGTGGATTTTTCGAAGATGGATTTAGACCCAGATGGAAATTCAACAATACTGTCAACGCCTAGTAATTAAAAACGCCTGTTAATTCTGATGCATTTCATTGGCGATGCGCTCGAGAATTAGTCAAAGAAAACCAAAAGGATGCATCCGCTCGTAAATAAATAAACAGTACATTTTTGCAATCAATAGCCCTCACGCAATATCGCTTTTGTTTTGTATTCTGAGATGTGTGACAAATGGCAAAAAAAATTCACATCTCTACACATTTAACCAATCTTCGAGGCATAGGAGGAAAAAGTAAGACAACTGACCCTGAAAGTTCCCCACACGTATACGGTTCCTTCCTCGGTTAGTGCAGCAGTGTGGCTGTCTCCTGCTGACACCTGGACCACTTTCTCCTCGAGCACAACTTTCCCGGGAGTCATTTCAGACCCCTCCTCTTTTGTGTCCCGACCAAGAGCCTTTTCATCATTGCAGCCAAAAGTGTAAACCTAAGAGGAAAAACTTAAGTGTTTCTTGAGATTCTTTTGAAATGCATCATTTTAGATGACTTGAAAGGCACTAAATAATGCGTAAGCTATGACTTACCATGCCAGTCTCACTGAGGCACACAGTGTGCATGCCCCCGGCGACCACCTGCACTATTTTCTCAGGTAGGGGCACCAGAGCGGGCTTTTTCCTTTCAATCACGTGCTCTCCTAAGCCCAGCTGTCCGACATCACCCTGACCCAAAACAAGAACGTGGCCCGCCTCCTTGCCATGACTCCTGTGGTAAACTGTAAAATCATAATCAGTTTAAACGTGTATGAAATTTCTAGTCTGTAAATACACCAACCCAGCACCCCCCCCCCCCCCCCCCCAAATTCACATGGTACTGACCTACTCATACATAACTAGTTACTTAATGATGAGTTAGTATGACTGACTTGATCAAACCATTACCTTTGACTTTCTTTGTATTGTTCTCCTCTTCAATTGCCTGTGACTTCCTCTTAGGAGACATCTTTTTAATGGTTAGGAGAGTATCACTTGAATCCTATAATGACAGATACATAAAGAGAGGCGCTTATTGTATTCATGTAAAATGTTCTTTGGCACAATCTCAACTTTTTGTCACATCCGTAACCCAAATCTGCGCTTGCTCCGTTCCTGCTCATTAGCATGTAAATGTAAAAGTCTTGTTTGAATTCAAACGCGATTTTAATAGAAGTTATTACTCCGTTAATGCATGTAGACTGGATGCCTGCGCTTACTTCTACAGACTGCAAGATTCTAACCTTGACAGAGCATTACAGTGCGTTGGCAACTTCTGCGCGCGTTCCAAAGCTAATGTAGCCTCGAGTAAGCGTCCAGTGACTAATCACATTCTAAAAGTGGGTCAAAAAACGACGAAGTTCAAATATTGTAATTTAAATAGCTGAAAACTATCAAACAAAACAAATGTTGGACGCCAAAATGTATTTTCAGCACAGCTACACATGGTACATCCAAAAACTGCTAGGTTTAGTTAGCGGCTTGAACGTGAGATTCAGGAAGGTTTGAGACTTAACTTAACCGCTTAACTAAACCACCTTCATCGTTGTACTTGTGCTAAACTCTACGCTAAACTAAATCATGTGTTAAATTTACAAACCTGGGATTAGTGCAAGTATGTTCAGGCTAGAAACTAGCATGCACATGCACAACACGCAGCTGACTACCGGTTCTAGCGGGGTGAATACTCTCGCGATAACTTCGGACGTGATTTAGACGCTCCGCCTTCTTAAAGAGACAGGGACACTTTAAATCTCCGCAGTTCCAGTCAGTCATTCCACAACGGTGGTTTTAATATTGAAGCAATTCAAGTCGCAAACTACATTTAAGGATATTAAAGAGTCATGGAAGGTTTTTCCACACAGGTTTTAAAGTGCTGCACAGCACAGTCAACCCTGTTACGATTTTTAAAAATTAATATCTAAGACTGGATTCATGAGACCTGTTAAACTGGATCTGTATGGAGTTGCATTATATGCTCGTCATATTCCATAAATGCAATAATCTGAACGCTGTTTTTCGACGTTGGTGCAAAGAACATATTAAAAAATACTTTTTACTTTACTTCCTCTTCCCCACACCAGGTGTCACCAAGTTCCTACTTTCCGCTTGACAGAGGAAGGTCACAGAGAACACTAACTGTGATTTAATTGCTGAATCATTGCACAAAAGGGTCAAGCTGTAAGATTTTTAATTAGATCCAGAGGTCACTATGTACAATCAAAACAAACACTACTATCAGTCCATACATCTTCACATTCAATTAAAAATGAACTTTAGCTTTACAGAGAGGGTACATATTCATTCCCATTCTTGTAGCATTTAATTAGAAACTAACATTCTGTGCTTTAAAAAATAGCAACCTATAATACTTTATTTAAAATTTCTTTTCAAATAAAAAGAAGACAAGATATACACAAGCATCAGTGAAACCTACAATCCACCTGTACACGGAATAGAGAACCCTGTAAGCTACTGGCCAGACGATACTAGAAAATAAAACAGTCGCAGATAAAAGGTTCCAGCCAAAATGATCCCCTGTTCACCGTTCATACATTTTCTGATATTTTTGATAAACCCCTGCTCTGTCACAGTAACTTGCATTAGGTTCTTGGTCGACAATACCGGCACGAACTTATACAAAATGGCTCCAAGAAATGCTTTGCGTGTGTGATTAAAGGGTAGTACAAAACTCATAGAAAAGTATAAATGAATTTGAGATTTTCCCGATCCACTGACACCAGGATTTTTGTTGGCTCATGCAGATTTCAGAAAGAGTTGATATGAACACCAATATCCTATTTTTTTTTTTCCTAGGCATTGGGTACATTGGCACACAAATTCACCGACAGCATCTTAACCTGCACCATCTCTTCTATTTCTAAAGAGTCACGCTTAAATGGCCACCTCACAACACAACTTTAAATACAGGCAAGCCGAAAAAAATCTCCAAAACAAAAAGCCGTCCCTACGTATGTGATCAAAATCGTGATATAAAATATCTTGTGCATAACACGTTTTGTAATTAGATCTTTCCGAGTTTCATTCTAAGATATTATAAGAGCAATCTGTACAGTTAATATAAAACACACAATATCCCAGAGATGTCCGATCCTAAAACAGAATATCCCAGTCTTCATCCTCCAGTCCACACGCACGATCGCCATGCGTCTCAATTATTATTGTGTGGCTTACGAGCAATGACCATTTTTTTGTCAGCTATTATTACTTTATGTTCTCACATTAACAAGATGAATGTGTTAGCGTTTCCACAAACGGTAAAGAAAAAGGCAACACAGAATGAGGCCGCTTTAAAGAGATAAAACTAGATCCAGGTCCCTGAGGACACCACATTATAGCAGAGGGAGGGGGTGGGGGGGGTGGTTGAAGCCCGGTCCTTTGCAAATGTCTCCGTTTGGTTGGCACGTGGTTCCCCCTGTTGTCTGGGATAAATACTGCATCTTCTCCCACCACCTGTTCACCGAAACCAATTCTGTGAGGGTGATGGAGAGGGGGTGGTGGGTGGGGGAGCGAGAAGCATTGTCTCTAGTCAGTTCCAGGCTGTCCCTGATAAAATTGTACAGTACATTCAGGAAATGAGAGAGGGCCGATTTTGTCTGCATAGTCAGCGGCTGCTTGCCGCTGAGACTTTTAAGTGCTTCTTTTACCAGCTGAAGACGGTGGACGCTAAGGCCGGTGATACCTAAAAGGAAACAGAACAGATGTAAAAAAAAAAAAAAACCATTTTGAGTTTAAAGCGACTTTAAAATAAAAATCTTACCTTGTGTAGATTTTGCTCTCTTCGTGAACCTCCATTTCGGTGCTTTTATAATCGTTAAGCTCTTTCCGGATGGCTGCCTAGAAGAAAGATCACGTAACAAAGCATTCTTAGTCACATTGAACACAAAGACGATTAAAAAAAATGATGAGTGAATACCTTATCGGCAGGTGTCAGCTTGGTCCACGGCTTGTCTGCCCTGCGGTCGTAGTCTTGGGCGTCGGTGACCTCCACGTACTCGTGGAAGCGCAAAATTTTTCTGGCCTGTAGTTCTGCAACTGTGGGTCTTTGACTCAGCTACAAGAAATATGATTCCGGTTCAATGGGCAGAAAATATAGGATTGGACACATCGGGTCAGTCAAATACATCAGGGCGCTCACCTTTCTGGTCAGTCTTCGCTTAATCTCTCGAACCTCTGCTTGTCTGTCCGCTTGATTTTTGGCTGTGACAAAGAATCAGACGACAAAAGAGGTTGTTTTTTTTAAGACGCTCTTCATGCCTGGCTTGATGTGCAGACAAAGGCAGCTCACAAAATTAGCTTGCATTCAGTTCTACTGGTTTTCAAACCTCCTCCTTCACTGATGTTGTACATAACAATGTCAGAGTGTTATGAAGCGATGTTTTAGAAGTATGCAAATGAGTTAAATAATGAAATTTCAGTGGTATATAGAAACGAAATGGGAGTGACAAAATTTCGTTGGAATATCTGTTTTGTACTGTGTAGCGTTATCTGAAGTTAGTAATACAGGAAACTACAAGTCGATACTCACGTTGAAGGATGTTTCTTTGCTCAAGCTCCTCGGCAGTGGGTCTCTGGCTAAGACGTCTGATGGGGGGGAAGAAAAAAAAAAAAAAAAAAAAAAAGGTTCTATTTTTAAACAATTTCATTGCTTTGTAACAGGACATAAATAGACCAGAAGATTTTAGAACCTTTCATTCCAAATTGTTCACTCACACAAAAAAAGCATTAAAGTGTTCCAATGTGGCTTTTTACCTTGTCAGCGCAGTGCCTATCTGCGTGCGAATGGCCTCCCATTGCTCTCTGCTCTGCCAGGTGAGGTTAGACTGTCTCAGGAGCTCGTCATCTCCGGTGCTCAGCTCCTGGACAAATCTGTCCCTGTCAGGTGCAGAGGGACGGCTGCTAAGCTTTAGAGCAAGTGTGTCTTTCCTCTTCACTTTGCTGGCCAGGGCACCTGGACAACAGATAAAGTGTGGCATTAATGATTTATTGTTTATATCATTTAAGATGGCTGACGCGTGTGTAAAAATGCTGTCTCTAATTTTTAGCGCGGTTTGAGGTTCTTGTTCCACTCCAGTCCTGAAGGTGGCAGTAATGCATGTGCTATCTTTTATAAGCATGCTTTCCATCAACTGTACATTAACGTGCCCTTGGAGATCACAAAGATAGGACGACGCTTACTCAGTGGCTCATCGTCCTCATCCGATTCTTGCTCTTTAAAAGGCACAGGACCATCTGAGTCACTATCTTCTCCGCGAGTGCCGTGCTCTTCATCCTCCTCCTCCTCATCATCGTCGTCGTCGTCATTCTCCTCTTCCTCCTCGTCGCTATTTTCCCCACCAGGGATGACGCAAACTCCAGCATCGACAACCAAGCCGCGGCGACTCCGTGGCTCCAGTTTAGGCTGAGGTATCTCGCCGTCGTACTCCTCCTCTTCCTCGTCATCGTCCTCCTCTTCGGAGTAGTCATCTTCAGATCTAGCGGGAAAGAAAAGTGTTTAACCAGCTTTCATACATACAGCATAAAGATGGATGAGCTCCTTTTTTTTTGGGCAACACCGAAGAACTTACAGTTTGAGTGGCTGGATGCTGACAGGAAGTGGGCGACCTCGTTCTGCTTGGTAGTCTGGAGGCGTTTCAAAGAGCAATGTGTGAGCACGTTGTGAGCCGTCTGGGTTGGGGTGAACAGGACCGGGACTGGACAGAGCTCGCTGGATCATGATGTGGAGTGGGACAGGCGCCGGGCGCTGGGGTGACTCATGGACGGGACTCGGGGGATCGAACAAAATCGGTATAGGCTGGGGCACTGGGTGCGGGTAAGAGTGTTGATGATGAAGTTGGTGGGGGTGCGGGTGTTGTCGGGGTGGAGAAGGCGGTATGTGCGACGGAAGCGGAGGGGATGAGGGAGGAGGAGGCAGCTGGAAGCTCACAGAGCCGTGGTCCTCCAGAGAAAGCGGCGAGGGCGTGAGGGCATGGCTTGAGGCTGACGAGTCGTCCGTGTTGCGTTTGGTGACTGGGGTGGTTCTCTTTGGAGGCATGGGCGGGGAGGGCTTCGCTGGGACAATACTGGCACCGCCGGCACCTTGGTTGAGGTCTCCTGAGAAGAAAGGCACCATTAATGTTGAATCCTAAACCCTCTTAGGCCAGGAAGTGAGCGTCCCGGCCTTTGTTTCATTCTTGTGCTAACGTGGAATGAAAGCACATGCTTCTTCAGCTGTAAACATCGGCAACATTCAATTGGACAGAATACAAATTAGCAACTGGAATTACATGTCTGACTGAACATGAATGCTTCCAGAGAAAGACATCACATAACTGTGTCAACACGGATGCACACATTGAGCTGACACGCTAGTGTGCAACATGTGAGCCCGCGTCAAGAGCGATGGAGAAGACAAAAAAAAAAACAGCCTGCATGCTCAACGCAGCCAAACCGAGTGTCGGACAAAAACCTCGTGGACAAGCAGCTCAGATGCACTCACAAGTGACATGCACATTTTTTTACAACTGTATATTCATCCTAAGTCCTCAAAGTTGTGTTTGTTTGATCAGCGCCGTGGTGAGTGTGAGCAGATTGTGAGCATGCGTCGAGCCAGATGATCTCAAGTCAACTGCAGTCCTTCTGGTCCATTCATTCATATCCATCCCATTGAAGCAGCAGAGTTGAGCGGATTACATCCTTCAAATTCCATTGATGCATTGCAGGCAGGCCACGGACCTGCTAAAGGCTCACACTCATTCACATGCCAAAGTAGAGTAACAAACTAAATACGCTCAACTTACGACAGCCTCTTATGTATACGAAGCAAATAGCGCACACAGCGTCTGCTCAAAATGGCCATGCAACTTGTGGATATCACATTGAAAGTGACGAGAAGAAAATATGTGGACGGCCAGAAAAGACGCCATACGATGAAGAATGCAGACACGGTTGGGGGGGGGGGGGGGGGGCGCTCTGCTTACAGATCCTTTTTACCTGAGCGCAGGCCTCCAGCCCGCCGGCACAGGTAGACGGGCAGGGACAGATAGACATCATACTCGCACTCTCGCTTCCAGCAGGACCAGTAGAGCGGAAGCTGTGCGTGTTCTCCACCCTGTAGGGCGGAGACTAACAAGGAGGAGATGGAGGCCTTCAGCTCGGGGTGTTTGTGTGCGGACTACCGAGGGATGTTTAGACACTATTTTAAAATGACAGCAATACTATCAGCATCTGGAATAAACATTTGTTTTCATTTCTCTCAGTATTGTTAGAAAGTAAGACAGATGGTTTTCTATTTGTCCAAGTCAACTAAAGAGCAATGTGCATCTGGTAAAGTCCTCCAAAAACAAAAAAAAACCATCTCACACCTTCATCATGCCAGAAAAGTTGCCCACGCACACGCAA
Organism: Syngnathus leptorhynchus; assembly: GCF_054491065.1. Classification (NCBI taxonomy): domain Eukaryota; kingdom Metazoa; phylum Chordata; class Actinopteri; order Syngnathiformes; family Syngnathidae; genus Syngnathus; species Syngnathus leptorhynchus. The sequence goes on from NC_141202.1 coordinate 4,165,008, forward strand.
TACCAAAACGCACCAAGTTGAATCATCATTATCAAGATTCACAACATGAATCAAAGTCGACATTCACATTCCAAAGACAATTCGCGGAAAAACAACAACCAAATGTTAAGATCCATTGAGGCAAGGAGTGAGCCACTTTCAAAATGTTTGCCATCCGAGGGATCATCAGGGACATTCCTAACTTTTGCTAAATTTGATCAAGTCATTCCATGTAAAGCTTACCCAGCATGCCGGAGTTGCCTCTGTTCACCGGCTTGGGCGGCGGCTGAGGCGGCTGCTTGATGCCCTGAGTTCCCGACGACGAGACTGCGGATGAAGACGGCGGCTGTGCGGCCGCCGACACGTTCCTTGTAGTCTTGGGTGCGCTACTCGAGGAGGCGGAGGAGGATGAGTACAGGGCCGAGGCGTGGTTGGATGAGCTGCGAGATGGCCCCTCGCTGCCTGGTTCAGGCGTGGAGCTTATCAACCATTTTGGAGGCAGGACGGATTGTTTAGGCGGCAGAGGTTCGCGGAGAGTGTCCTTCAGTGCTTCAGGGTCTGGGACAAAATGGCTGTCTGACTCTATAAAAACAAAGACATCATCAATCCTATTTGGAAACCATTTTTTTTTTAAAAATGAGCAGAAAATGTTGAGCGACACAGCAATGAGCCGTTTCACTACTCTTAGCATGATTGCACTTGATTTAGAATCGCATCATCGGCGGCGACGATAAACGGTGTAGGTGGCTGCAATTACCGCACACTAAACACAACACATTTTGTTGAACTGTATTTATTTAAAGAGGGAGCCTCTGTCTACCCTTGAAGATTTAGATCAGTGAAAATTAGGAGAAGTGACACTGGTTGCCCATTTAAGTATGTCTGTCTTAAGAGAGGATTTAACGGCTTCGCCACTCTTTGGAGCGTTCGCATTAAAGGGCAACGAAGAGTAGAGTGATTGTGCCACATTAATGAGGAAAGGAGACGAGAGGAACGCGCTATTCCCCAATGTTCCTTAATAAGAAGATGGAGCAGGACTCCAGGGAGCTTGTCTCTCGCCGAGAGGACAGCAGCATGCTAGCGTGCCGTTAAAATGTATGCATGATGTCATTGTTTAAAAACTTCTCCATTCCTTTCCAGGAAGAATGCGAGATAACATAAGTGACTCACCTCTACGGGCTCTTCCCTCTTCAGCAGACGCATGTCGGGGGAGCGTCGGCTTCCAATCGACGTCGGGCGCTCGACTCCTCCTCCCGTCCTCTGAGGGGGCTTTCTGCAGCCCGGACCTCCTCTGTCCATCTTCCGGGTGAAAGTGCCCGCTGGTTCTGCCCTCATCCATCTGATTGTGACTCTGTCCTTGCCACGCCGTGTTAGACTTCCACTCTGTCTCCCCGTGCCCACGAGGCGCTCCGACTCCGCTTCCTCTCTGCCCTTCCTCACCCCTGGAGCCCGAAACTCTCCGGCGTTCTCCATCTGGGGGAGATCGGCCTCGATGCTCGTCCGAATGGGTTAGCCAAGTAGGGTTTATCCGAAAGTCTGAATCGGAGTGTAGTCGCCCCTGGTTGCTCCTTCCGGCACCTCCGCTTACAGGCAGAGTGTGGCCATTCTTCACAAATGGCTGCTTAAGGCTTTGTGCCGCCCCGTCGGCATCTGAAGGAGGGACAAAATGGCAGTCTTTCTTTCATTTGACTTTCAGGGGAAAAAAATAGAACATGGATAGGCATAATAATGAAAGTTGACAGGCCACATTGCTGCACTGCAGGGCACCATTTGTTCCACTTTCTCAGATATTACACTACTTTTCAAAACAAGGCAGCAAAGCAAGGTGAAAAGGGCATTTGATTTTTACTAAATCGGTCTCCGGCGAGATGGGAGGACAACGTTCCCGCCATAATGCGCTCATGACTTCACTTAAGTCGAACGTGTGGGTGCGACAGCCTCGGCGTGGATGCAAAGATCAGATGAATCAGAGAATTTGTACCATTGTCTGGAACTTCTTTCAGCACTCCTTGTTCTATAAGCTCTTGCCGAGTACGTCTCGTCGACATCTTTCTCTCCAGTTCTGCGTCTCGACAAATAGAAACGGCGGGCTTCATTTCTCAGATCCGTGTTCAACAAAGCAGTTTTCAAAAGCACCAACCGTCTGAAGCTTCTTTGAATTTCTCGCTGCTTTTCTTCTTACGCCACTTCCACGGCTTGAAGATCTTGCCCAGACTAGAGAACTTGCCCTTGCGTTTTTGGGGAGGCGTGCTCCCCCCCGTGCTGTTTGTCTCCCCCGCCATCGTGCTTTGGTGCTTCTCACTTTCATCATCTGAAATAAAAGCAAGAATGTGATACAAGTTAGCAGGCAAAAGAATACAACGCAAAGAGCGCAAACAGTCAAGACCGTTATTTTCTTTAGCTCAGTGGTCTCGAGGACCGAGTGTGCTTTGGCAGGGCCGATGTCGAGAGCTCGTGAACAGGAGCGCTCCGACTCTTGACGTTCAACGAGAGTTCACAAACATTCCTTGGTGTGGCGGAGACTAGTACCTTATCAGTTTTCCAGCCCTCACTGCCTCAATCGAGAAATAAAGTACACACCTGGATTATGTCAGCGCCGATGACTGACTTATGTTGCGCACTGCATCATTTTGGAAGGAGCAGTTAAAAATTAACTTTATAATCAAAATAAGACGATTGACGACAGAAGGTTAAATGTTCACCCATACTCGACGTTTTGGCAGCACTAATACCTCACAGTCAGTTTCCAACAATGTAAATCTTCAAATGCTGATGTGGATTACAGTACTAAGTATTAAAACAGCCATTTTCCACAAAAACGCTACCGGCTAAGTTCTGCAAGATGGCCTGGGTTTTAGTTGTCCAATTCAAAACAGCGTGGCTGGATATTACACAAACCACACAAGGTATGAGTTGGAACGAGAAAGGCTAACAATGAAAATGGAGGAGGAAGAGGGGGTTCCTGTATTTTCTTCTCAACAGATGACGGCCAAAAAGAGAATGTTATATGTATTCAGTATTTGGTTCAACAAACTAGAATTACATCAAAGATGAGATGAGCCTTAGTGAGTAAAGTAGACAGTAATAAACAAGCATATGATAACTACCACAAAGATATTATAAACACCATTTAATAAATCTTTAGAGATATTTTTTTTTATCTCAAAATGGTAAGAGATACCTCTACCTGGAAAATGGCTGTTAAGTGTCCAGCTTCCATAATAGCGAGTTTTAAAACAGCATGCCATGGATCCCAAATTCAAATGAGTGGATGTCTCAAAACAGTAGAATCACCACAGAAGAAAATGTCAGAAGTTTCAAAGGGATGTGGAAGTCCAACTTATATTTGCATTGTACCGGCTGCCATAACATCTCAATAAATGGTTGCGGTTGCCCTGTGGGTCCAAACGTTTGTCACACGGCCGACCGCAGTCGTAGCGGCTCAGCTGAAGCCAGTCGAGCGGGAGGGAAAAAAGCAGGCTGTGCCAGGCCAGCGCACACCACGCCACTGCAGAGGTGACGATAGGCTCAGTCCATGGAGTAAGCATCCATTAGAGAAAGATGAAATCCTTTGAAGACAAGCACTTAAAGCTTCAAAATGCTGCTGATTAAATCATCCCACTAAAAACAAGTGCAAATGTAATTTTCCATCCGATGGAGCAGCTTTGTTTTTGTGTGAAAAGCAGGCTTGGCTTGAACGAGCGTGAGACTGGAAATGGCGGGGGGGGGCACAAAAAGTAGATGAGTGAAGGGAAACACAGCCTGGAAACACAAGGAGGAAACGGCACTCCACCCTGATTCTGTGAAAGAACAAAGACAACCTCTTCCCTTCAAAAACCATAACACAGGCAAAGTTCACGGCGCTCTGCCAGGTCCAATTCTGTGACACTCACTCACTCACTCCATCAAGCTCATTACCGCCGCCTGTTAACACATTCATAGCGTCCAGCCCGTGTATAACGCATCCGTCCAAAAAAAAACAAAAAAAAAAACAACACACAACAGTTCTGGCTGTCGTGCTGTGTAATCAGAAGCTGCGGAGAGATAAGGCGCTGGAGTCAGGAAACACGGGGGCGTGCGAGTGTGGGAAGCCACGCCCACTGGTCGCTGAAACAACCGCCGGGGAGGTTCGATTTCCCGCTGACCTCACGCTTCCATGAGTCATGACAGCTCAGTCAGGTGAGCATGTGATCACATTAGATTGCCGCTTGAGAGGGGGAGAGGGGGGGGACTCCGCTTTTAGCCGATCTGATGGCCAATCCGTCTGGATCACTTACGTAACGACCAAACAGAATTAATCGCCACTGGTAGAGATGCTTGTGACGATTAACGTCATTATTGCCAGTTCCGGAGCTTTAAGTTAATATGATATCAGAGCAGACAAATGTTACCACAATGTAGTATTTGAACTATGAAAAAAAACCTGAATGAGCCCCCATTAAAGGATATTTTTACTTCATGTCATTAGCTAAATGTCACGTTAACATTTTAAATAAAGAGTGCAACACATGCGCACAACAACAACATGAAAACACAGCTGACATTCCTCCACGTGATCCCAGTGATTTAACATTCCTTGTGGTGGTAACGTGAAGGGGAAACCGAGAGCGAGACCGAGATTGTACTTCCTTCTGAAAAACTAATCATAAGTTCTCTCTCCGCACCAACTACACAAAAAAAAAGTCACAAATTTGCGTCCGGAAATGAAGAACATACACAGAGTGCAGAAACTCACCGCCATTGTTACGTTGGAGTGATTCCTGAGCTGGGATCTCCACACGGAGACTCTGTCCCATGATCTAGCCCCCTGTGGGGCCTCCACCTGTCCCCGACTTCAAATGTGTGCAACCTGGACGAACGTGACGTCGCACCTGACTTCAACAAACGTCCTCCAGTCTCCCTAAGCTCAAGTTCTTTCTTCCTCTCTGTACTCCTGTTGTCTACCCTTCCTCAATTCCTTTCAGTACTCGCCTCACACCCCTCCCTCTTTCAATCTTCTTAAAGTCCTCCCCTCCCTGCAGGAGCTGGACTCCCTCTCCATGACTGACCCTCCCCTTATTGGCTCATAGCGCAGGTCAGTACTCAGTGAAAGATGCCAACCATTCCTGGGAAAGCTGAGTTATGTTTTTGGCGGGGTGAGTGTGTGACAGTATGTAGGGCAGTGGATGCAATAAACCACAAAAGATAGGTGTGTGTGTGTGTGTGTGTGTGTGTGTGTGTGTGTGTGTGTGTGTCTGTGATGTAGGAGTCCCACATTCCAGCCAGTTCTTTAGTCTGGCCAAATCAGTGAATCAAAACGACGCTCCTGGACAAAAATAAATAAATGAATGTTTAATTTGCTCATATTAATACATATACACAACAAACGGATGGATTACTAGTTTTGAAATCAGAAATAATGTTTTTTCAATTACTGTTCAAATTACAAACAAATCTTGAAAAATCTCAACATTATCATTTATTGCACATGCAAATTAAAAATGTTGGTACAGATTTTAGCCAGGATCATTTGCTTTCGCGGGCCGAAAAAAATGTCATGGCGGGCCGGATCTGACCCCTGCGCCTTGGGTTTGACCTACTTGGTCATTGTCAACCAACATGAATTCATAAACAACCACACCTGTCCCGCAGAAATGAGACGAAATACAATAAAAGCTAAACTTCCAAATGCTGTTTACCTTCCATCTAGCGTTCTGTCTGTCATCAAGCAGAGTGTTTACCATCCTGCTCAGCCCTCTCATTACACCCAAGGCCACTTTATCAAAAAAATCTCCAAACGTCTCATGACTACCATTAACAGAATTAGCTTAACTTACTTGCAATGTTTACTAAAGAAACTGCACAAAGACAAGACTGCTAAGGAGAAGGGGATGGGGGGGGCAGTAGTCTCCAAGAATGTGGACTAATTTCCTCCGAGCTTTGAGTGTCTTCAGAAAACCTCACAGGACTCCCTAAGCAGCGAGCTGTGTCATTATGCCTGGATGGCGTTTTGTGTTGGGCTGCATCTCAGCTGTTACTAAAAGATGGTGTGTGTGTGTGTGTGTGTGTGTGTGTGTGTGTGTGTGTGTGTGTGTGTGTGTGTGTGTGTGTGTATGTGCTCAACAGTGTTCCTTTTCTCTTTCAGTGCCCCACATACAGACTCCACGGCGGGCCAGCTTCCAGAAAGAGCTGAGCCAATCCGCATGAGCCCAGAACCTGTTGGCCTGACCTGGATAACAGACGGGGCTCGACTCTAGCCGAAGCAGGTTTATGTTGTAAACATACGCGTGCACGAACAGATATAGGTGTGCATTCTTTGAAGCTGTGAGTCATTCGCTGCAAATGTGCTTGCGCAAGACAAACTGCACAAATTTTACTGTGAAGTGGCAGCGGGAAGTTATTTATCAAAGTCACTGGTCAGGACGGAACTGAAAGAAACAGTTTTACTAAGCTGATTTTAAAAAAAAATATTTTTTTTAAATGTACTCCTTAAACATATTTTACAAACTTGATCTTAGTTTCTAGAAGCCACCCTTGAATCAATACGAATGAACTTCAAACGACACGGGCCTCCAGCGATGACACCACACTAAAGTCGAGCAAAAGAACAAATGGAGCCACACCACAGACGATGTGTCCCTGAGTGGCTCATAAACTGTCCGCAAGCTCGACAGACCTCATAAACAACGGATATATGAGTGGCTCTACAGCTTTTTTTCTTTTTTTTCTTGCAATATTAACAAGTCACTTAACAAAACCTCAACATCCATCTCGGTACTCACCGCGATTTTCCATCACAGATTTTGAGGCGCACCGATCCTAAGTTCCTGAAAAACCAACATACAGGAATTTTCAATTAGACAGGGGGCAGGATTGTTTGCAGAAATGTAATAAAAGGAAAAGCGTGAACTTACACAGCAGAAAGTCATGAGTGGGGGGGATGGCAGATTTTCTCAGCAGCAATATTGAATTTTTTTTTCCCCCCCGTCAGGTTGCCAGCAAAGAGACAATTGCGCTTCTCTCCATTTCATCTCCCTTGACAAAGAGAAGCAAATGATATCAAAAGTGTGCCAGATGATGAGAATTACAAATAAATGGGTATTTCTTTTGACATTCAAAACAATCTGTATGTTAAGAGGTGGTAAAACGGAAGCAGGGTTTGCCACTTCTTCAATATTTACTGTCTACTGACTGAAAAGAAGGCAACGTTAATTGTCAGCAAAGGGAAATAAGACTAAAATGACTCATCTATCTACAAAAACAAACTGGAGATTGCATTAGAACAAAACAATCAGGGCAGGGAAAAAAATGACACATCTTGATTTATTTATAGTGCTGACGCCGAGAAAACACAACATGAAGCTTTTCATACGTTTCGGTGGAGAAGGTCCCTTTTTGTTTTCATCTATTCGAGAGGAGTAAAGTTAAGAATCCACAAACGAGGTCACCAGGCAGATAAAAGGCAATCGGGCACGCAATAAGCATACATAACAAACGGATCCCTAAAGCGGTGACGATATAAGCAGCCATCTGTGGAGCGAACACACCCTCACCACTACCACTTGTGTTAATTCAATTACGACAAAGAGGAAATGGCAGCAGCTGGCTCGGCTATGCCATCCCTAAATAGCAGAACCGCTTTCACACTCCCGGGGCTCGGGATTTGGGCGCAAAGGCCACCGACCCAGAGAAGGAAAAATCATCATCTACACTCTCTGAGCGCTACTAAATGATATTTAACCTCTGAGTAAATACCATGAAGCGGTGAACAGCTGATTGAGAAAATAGAATAGATGGGAAGTTGCATCCAGCAGTATCTGGCCATCACCCATTAAAGAAAAGAATGGATGAGGATGTTTCCTATCAGGGTCAGGTGAGCGTCATCGCCTGGTCCCGTCCCAGAAAAGAAATATGTGCCGCAGGGACCAGCGGCCCACTTTCATCAGGAGCCCAAAAAAATACTCCTCTGTGCTTTGTTCAACATTTCTTCATCAGCGTAGCTTCACTTGCATTACAGTCTGGCCCATCGTCAAATCGCGCAATGTAGCCTCACAATTTAGCCCCAGTGACTTAAAATATCATCTGACCAACTTGTCGGCATTTTCCACATAATATAGGCTTGATTTTTTTTTTTTTTTTTAAGTACAGAGACTCGAGCCGAATTGGCACATAGGAAGTATAACAAAAGACCTGCCATCTGTCCATTTTTTGCCGAATATTATTACAAGTGTCAGTCAGTCAATGAGATAATTAGATATGTGACAATGTCAGCACCAGCACTTGGGTGGGTGTGATGGGTGTGAAGCGTTAAGTGACAGCTCTGGTAACGTTTCTCAAGGCAGAAAATTCATGAGTCAATTTTGTCCCCATCATTATTGATGCAGCTCCTACACAACTGCAATGCAGAACAAAAAGAGGCAAACAGTTCAGTGGAAGGCCTTTTTTTTTTTTGTTCATTCAAAGCTGTACTTAAAGAAAATTCACATTTCCCACATTTTCACATTCAATCACTGAAATGTGGGAGCTGTTGTTGCACCTTACATTTTCAAGGGAACATGCTTATCCAGTTTAGATGAGCTCCAAAAAACCCGACATGCTTCTCATACAATCACAAAAGCAGCATGGAGTTTCCAATGGGTCTATTCCAAATCACATACAACACACCCGCTATCAAACTCAGTGCAAGATTCTTCATTATCAATAAAAGTGCAGTATATTTCACCTATGCTGGTTATTAAACTATAATAGTTACTCTACATATTTTGAGCATGCGGAACAGATTAATTGGATTTACATTATTTCCTATGGGATATGTCACTTCTGTGTTCATACTAGGTTCAGTTGAACTTTTGGCACAGACTCATCACAAAATCTGAGGTTCCACTGCGTCTTTACATTTGACCGACTGCCTAGAGGCGAGAAGCGATTGAGCTTTTTAAATTAGAAATCTTGGCTAAATCTTATCCGTAGGAATCAATCAAGCCCTGCTGACAGCTCACCCGTCATAGCTCCCTCTTAATGGCCCATTACAGAGGAACGTCCAATTGGAAATGGATGGAAAGAGCTTCAGTTCCAATAGACATTTTCTCTGAGGGGCAAATTGACTTCGGGAACTATTAGGCCAGAGGAACATTAAACCAGGGGGGAAAATGTTGCTGGAATAGTGGATGATATAAAAACCCAAGAACAGGCGTAGCCACTAGATACAATGAAACAACACATGCACTATCAACTTATTATACCTTACGGCACGTTTACATTAAATCAACCAAATGATAAATTCAAAATGACATTCATTATGTAGCCGTGCCCTTAAAATACAATATTGGAACGAATAAACGAACAAATCAATGTATGATAGAGTGGACACTTTGAAAGACAGGCCATGACAGCTGATTAGCTTTTACTAGCGTGTTACTTTACAAACACAACGACGTGGCTGGTTTATTTCGGCGACAAGATACACAATTACCTGCTTGGATAACAAGATTTAAAAGCGAGTTGGGAATGAAACAACCCTTAACTCCGGCTGTCAAGCGAAGTTGTGCAGAAGAGCTTCCGGTATCGACCTACGTCCCCCGGCCAAAGATCCTCGCGCCAAGTGGGCTTGCAATGCTACTAAACGCGAATGACAATGACCAGTCAAGCCAAAGGAAGAGGAAAAAAACGAAAAGATCCGGCAAGCTTTTCAAAGTAAAACGCACGCAGGTAATTATTCCAAGAACGCGTTGAGGGCAGCAATGACCTGACTCAACATGTCTGTCTCTGCAGAATCATTTCAACCGACAGGTTTGACTTTCCCCACGAACAAACCAGGAGAGTGTGCGCAAACACACGGTACTTCAAATCGTGTCTTGATTCGATATTCATAATCTGAAATTTGACTCTCAACTCCTGAAATATGCAGTACATTCGGAGTTGTCTAAATAAATAAACATTTACGCTTGGCGTTGTAGCCTACTGGTGGCTAGTAAACAGGTCGCCGCGACCCGAGGCCTTGCGGCGAAATATCCAATATCGATCATTCAAATTTGCCCAAAAAAATCACACGAATCTCATTGCAACTATTGATCAGACTAATAAATCGCCCCATATATCACACACACACACATCATCGTGCACCCTTTGTTGTGTGTGGACGCTTTTGCGCATGCAATGTGTGAATTTTAATTAAAGGCGTGTGTACAAGCCGTTAACCCCTCAAAATAACTATGTTAAGTTTTACTGCGGTTTTACAGCGAAGAAAAATAAGCCACAAGTACACAAATAATGTCGCTTTTTGAATGTCTAATGGTGAGACGAGGTTGTCTCGTAACCGATCGGCCAATTTAGGTTATTACCCAGCCTCCAAAACAACCGTACACAAAGCACTCGCCGGTGACCTACCTTCTTTTTCCGCCTCCTTTTTCTTTCCCCCTAAATTACAGCCAAAGTCAAAATATCGGGCAGGACATTCCACCAAAGGACACTTTCACCCACTTCAAATACTCCCAAAAACCCCAAAGTCCAAACACTTTGCACTTACCGGAAGCCATCCCGAGCTGGGCATGTTGGTCCCGGTAGTCCACGACGGAGGCTGTGGCGCTTGCGTAGGCGCTGTAAAACGCTTCGTCTCTTTGGTGTAAACACTACACTACCCACAGTACAATGCAAGGCAGCCAGCGATCCGGGTTGGAAAGAGGGTGGGGGATTGTTAGCCAACTTCCTAGCTTGGGTAGTCACTCGAGCGTCAAGGTGTTTTTCTCGACTACACCTTTCGCAAATTACAGGAATGTTGTAGGCCCAATTCCACCCAAAATAGATCGACGCCATTCAGTTCGATTTGGTATCGTTTCAGACCAATATTGTATTCTCCGGACAGCTATTGTGCTCTTATATATATTACAAACTAATAAAGTGTTTTAAAATATACCAATATTGGCATTTGAGTGTTTTTAGATGGTTGATTGTCGAGCGTTTTAGAACTAAATGATTATATTTAATCGAGGTTAAGGGCAGTTATTCTATGGAAACGCCACATCTCTTCTGGCTCGACGTCGCCACCTAGTGGACACATGTCCTTCCTGATCTCTGCTGTTTCCCAGCCTTTATTGAGGGAGACAAGGCATGAATTTCACAAAATCACCGAATAAAAAGTATGAATAATTCAAATAATAACAATCTTGTCCCAATTTACGCACAAAGTCAATTTTAGATGTGTAATCTGCAGGATGCCTCGATTATGCCAATGGAAACAAGTAAATACACAAATTATCATCCTTTTTCAAAATAGACATTATGTTCAAATTGATGGCCGGGACAGCAGGTTAAGTCACGGAAGACATCTGTTTTGATATTTGTCTTACTAGTAATGCAACTCATAATGGAGGACAAAACATAATAAATGGTTCATTTTGAAACAAAAACATGATAAGTTTTTTGGGGAAAATCCTTCACTTCCCTAAGACGCCCACATTTTCCATTCAGTTTCATCTCAGTAAGGAAGTAAGCGCAGTGACATACTTCCTTCTTTCTGGTAACATAAACACGAACCCCTCTGAGGGATCACCGTGTCTAGGTCAGTAAATTACATAAATTAAAATTATGAACTCAAGCTTAAGTATGTTTGATAAATTTGTCACTGTCAAAATAAAAGCTCAAGGCAGGCCAGTCAAAGGCGTGGAGAAACCGTATGAGTCAATTGTGAAAATCTGTGAGAGTATTCATTGAAGTTATTTGGTCAAACAGCAAAAGCAGGTTACCGCTTGTGTTCCTTCTTCACTAAGTGGCAGATGAATAATCCGTGGCGATTGTTTTTCCGCCGCTGTGGCCCAGCTTGCACGCATGGTATGCGCAGTGCAAGCAATCAGAGAGAAACACAGGGCGACAGGCCATTACTGTACCAGCCTCCCGTTCATCCCCTTGAGCAAAACACCGCATTCTTCGCTTGTGATAACAGCAGCTGCGCCAATCTGAGTAGCAAGTCAACTTATTATTCATTTAGCGAAGAATTCCGGGATCATTCATCCATCCCGGGCCTCCTTTTGAAGTCACAGATGTGTTTGCCTGTCGCCATATGCAGACACCAAATTCTCATATGTTCTTCACACCTGGAACCCTTTGAGCCATTTTTTTCTCATTGACGCATTTTTACAAAAGCAGGAAAGGTCAAAGGTGAAAATACAAGTAACCAAACTATGTGCTTTATTTGATTTAATCAGTAAATTGTTAAAAGGTACTTCAAAATTATATCTTTGTTTTTTTCTAGACCATGAATCCCATGAAGACACCTGATAAGTCATTTTATGAAGGGTTTCTGTAAAAATGACGCATTTCCTGTCTCCATGTATGCTCGACATCTGAGGCGACACTTTGACATCCGAAGGCAAAGTGCTCTGGACCTGTCAGTTCTTATCTTTGACATCAGCTTTGCACGGTGTGTTTGCAGACCTCCGTCATTTTGCACCTTCCACATATTCTTGGAAGAACATCCCTGGGGGGGTTTTCACCTCTCCCCGTCGGCTGCATCTGTCAGCTGGTTTCTCGCATCGCCATCTGAGCAGCAGCAGCAGGATTTGTTCCGATGCTGGATGGTGGATGTGTTAGTCCCACGGGACATTTGTTTCCCTCTCACTCTGATGCACAGTCAACTTTCTTGGACCTGCTCGTCACATCTCTGTGGGGACACAAAATGAAAAATGGCATTTATTTTGTTAGTTCACATAACAAAGAAAGCAAGTTGTTTGCTCTAAAACATTTTTTTAACTTATATATTTAACAACTTGGTGGTGACCATATTTTCAAGTTGGCAATCCTAAATGGTTACTTGTCTTATCGCATTGTCTGTACAGTTAAGAAATGATTTATGATGAAAATATTTATTTCATATATATTATAATTGATTTTTATTTATTATTTATTTAATTATTATAATATATATATATGTGTATTCATTCAGCATGTATAAACACCGCACATGATCTTCTTTATTTTTTATGTACTTGTTTTACATAAACTCTGAACACCTTATCTTTACAGGCCTACTAAAATGTTTAAAATTAACCACCCAAAGCCCACCACTCAGCAGTACATGAAATAAGGCTGACTTCTTTCCCTCCATCTTCACAAAGTTGCCATGTCATCTTTTCTACATTTCTTTATTTTGACGATCGAGACCTAAAACGTGTGTTCATAAAGTGCTGTGTCATCAACGGCTATGAATAGAAATGCCAAGGATGACAAAACGCGACACCAACCCCGAGTCATCCGATCGGGAAAAGATTTACTTTGCAGAAAAAAATAAATAGAATAAGCCTATCCAAACTGAATGTGTCTTTGATCAGCACTCACCTTCGATAACAAAAACGAGTGCAGATGAGATCGGAGAGGTTAGCGCAAGTGCACCTAGCCGCAGACCTTCGTCGCCGTGCCTTAGCATCACCGAGGCCATAAAGCGTTGTCTTACTGCACAAACAAAGGCACAATGATAATGTGTCATAAGCAAAGACTTTGCTCTTTAATACTTTGCACACCCAACCTATTTGATAATTCATTGATAATGTAGATTTGGCTTCAAATCAATAGGGTCACCCTTTGTCTTCCTTCTACTTACCTGGGCGTATTGACCCATATAATGTCCAGGTGACAGAAGTAATAGCACTCAGAGTCGTGCATGCTACTACATGCGCAACGTTTGCTCCTTAGCTTTCCCGCTCTGACGTCGTCATGCTTATTTTGGTACTTCATCAGGGGGTGCCCAAAGCCTGTTAGTAACAAAAAGATGCACATTTAACACAATTGTCAAGCAAAAAATTGATCTTATTGTAGCCATGAGTGGCAAAGTGCATGTCTACACTACATATCAATATATACGCAATGACACACGCAGACCATGTGTGTATAATATGTGTGTGTGACACACTGGACATTTGGTAACTCACGATCTGACTTCCAAACAAACAAAAAACAAAAAACACAAGCTAAGTTAATTTCTGACCTTATGAGACACTTGTGAAGCTGATGCAGTGCAGTCCCTTGAGTCAAATGCAGGACACATAATATTGTAGGATATTTATTCAAAAAATAATAATAACAATTAAGAAAAGTTGATAAAAGTGTACTCACCATGCTGAAGAGACACCCAAAGTGTTATGAGAAGTAAAATGCTGACGTGAGCGTACATATTGCTCATTTCTGTGCTGTCACTACTGGGATTGCGTTTGTTTGACGTTCTTATACTTGCTCCTCTCCCTCAGTCATGACGTCATGACAATGGCTCCGCCCACAGTTGCCATGGGGAAGTCACAATGAGTGACCCTCATCCCTCATGTGTTTTCACAACACTGATTAATTCCAAATGTTTGACTTGGATATTTAGTATTGAGGTATTAATTTTACTATATGTTTATCTTGCGGTTATAGTTTTGCACTAATGTAGCACTTTTTGTGAAAACTGTATTTTTTTTCCCCATAATTTCAAGATGTGACCAAAAGGCTGCCATATTACTAACTTCTCTCTAAACCAAACATTAATGTAACTAATGTTCTTAATGGAGCATAGTGCACTGTAAATACTTTTTTTTTTGCTTTTTCTATGATGTAGTGTCATTTTTTTTCACCCATACAAAGTTAGATTGTCATCATAGATTGTCACATGACCTTACAAGTGAAGTCTGACTGTTTTTCCATATCATCACAAATAAATAAATGGTGCATGATGGGATACTGCAATAAACAATACATCTCATGAAGTATGAGACGTCTCAGTTGCATGTCATTTGTATGAACATACGCACAATTGGTCAATGTCACTAGTCAGACATATACAGTATAAAAGGATTAATGCTAAACTGTCTATAACACTGTGAATCATCTTTTTAATAGTCTAGACTTTTGTGAACATGAGTCATTCATTAACCAGCTTGATGGATGTGACAGATTTCTAGCCAATAAAGGTAAATCTTGTTTGAACAAACTACAGATCACTTCATGTTTATTTAAATTATATATTGGGGGATTTCTTTAAAATAAAGGTGATAAATGACACTTACCTATTTACTGTACATACACTCGAATTCACATTGTTCCTCATGTGTGGAATGTGTGACATGGTCCAGCATCATAACTGCAAAGGTTTGACGACACATTCTTGCGCTGGAGGACAAAAGTTCAGTTCCCTCAAGAGAGCAGATGTGCTGCTCTCCACGGGCATCCCATCATTTTAAGGCCACCCTCCGAATTAGTGATGTGCATTCCACTTCTTTTAAGTGAACTGAATCTTTAGAATCAGTTCACTCAAAAGATTTGTTCAAAAGAATCGTTCACGGAATCCTTCGCTACACTTTCATATTGATTAATTAATTATTTTATTTTTTTTCACCTCGTGTAGTGTACCTATTGAAGTGTCCATGAGGTGTATCTAATAACAGGCCACTTCATTAGGAAAAATCATGGTCAAAATTTAAATGAAAGTGAAAAGTGCCACACCCAAACAACCCCCCACTTTCTGATTGGCTGGTTGATCTGTGACGTCACACGGACACTCCATTAGGTACACCGCCATTTTCAGGTGTTCCTAATAACAGGCCACTTCATTAGGGAAAAATCATGGTCAAAGCTTAAGTGAAAGTGAAAAGTGCCACACCCAAACAACCCCCCACTCTCTGATTGGCTGTTGGATCTGTGACGTCACTCGGACACTCCATTAGGTACACCGCCATTTTCAGGTGTACCTAATAAAAGGCCACTTCATTAGGGAAAAATCATGGTCAAAATTTAAATGAAAGTGAAAAGTGCCACACCCAAACAACCCCCCACTTTCTGATTGGCTGGTTGATTTGTGACGTCACACGGACACTCCATTAGGTACACCGCCATTTTCAGGTGTTCCTAATAACAGGCCACTTCATTAGGGAAAAATCATGGTCAAAGCTTAAGTGAAAGTGAAAAGTGCCACACCCAAACAACCCCCCACTTTCTGATTGGCTGTTGGATCTGTGACGTCACTCGGACACTCCATTAGGTACACCGCCATTTTCAGGTGTACCTAATAAAAGGCCACTTCATTAGGGAAAAATCATGGTCAAAATTTAAATGAAAGTGAAAAGTGCCACACCCAAACAACCCCCCACTTTCTGATTGGCTGTTGGATCTGTGACGTCACTCGGACACTCCATTAGGTACACCGCCATTTTCAGGTGTTCCTAATAACAGGCCACTTCATTAGGGAAAAATCATGGTCAAAGCTTAAGTGAAAGTGAAAAGTGCCACACCCAAACAACCCCCCACTTTCTGATTGGCTGTTGGATCTGTGACGTCACTCAGACACTCCATTAGGTACACCGCCATTTTCAGGTGTACCTAATAAAAGGCCACTTCATTAGGGAAAAATCATGGTCAAAATTTAAATGAAAGTGAAAAGTGCCACACCCAAACAACCCCCCACTTTCTGATTGGCTGTTGGATCTGTGACGTCACTCGGACACTCCATTAGGTACACCGCCATTTTCAGGTGTTCCTAATAACAGGCCACTTCATTAGGGAAAAATCATGGTCAAAGCTTAAGTGAAAGTGAAAAGTGCCACACCCAAACAACCCCCCACTTTCTGATTGGCTGTTGGATCTGTGACGTCACTCGGACACTCCATTAGGTACACCGCCATTTTCAGGTGTACCTAATAAAAGGCCACTTCATTAGGGAAAAATCATGGTCAAAATTTAAATGAAAGTGAAAAGTGCCACACCCAAACAACCCCCCACTTTCTGATTGGCTGGTTGATTTGTGACGTCACACGGACACTCCATTAGGTACACCGCCATTTTCAGGTGTTCCTAATAACAGGCCACTTCATTAGGGAAAAATCATGGTCAAAGCTTAAGTGAAAGTGAAAAGTGCCACACCCAAACAACCCCCCACTTTCTGATTGGCTGTTGGATCTGTGACGTCACTCGGACACTCCATTAGGTACACCGCCATTTTCAGGTGTACCTAATAAAAGGCCACTTCATTAGGGAAAAATCATGGTCAAAATTTAAATGAAAGTGAAAAGTGCCACACCCAAACAACCCCCCACTTTCTGATTGGCTGTTGGATCTGTGACGTCACTCGGACACTCCATTAGGTACACCGCCATTTTCAGGTGTACCTAATAACAGGCCACTTCATTAGGGAAAAATCATGGTCAAAATTTAAATGAAAGTGAAAAGTGCCACACCCAAACAACCCCCCACTTTCTGATTGGCTGTTGGATCTGTGACGTCACTCGGACACTCCATTAGGTACACCGCCATTTTCAGGTGTACCTAATAAAAGGCCACTTCATTAGGGAAAAATCATGGTCAAAATTTAAATGAAAGTGAAAAGTGCCACACCCAAACAACCCCCCACTTTCTGATTGGCTGTTGGATCTGTGACGTCACTCAGACACTCCATTAGGTACACCGCCATTTTCAGGTGTTCCTAATAACAGGCCACTTCATTAGGGAAAAATCATGGTCAAAGCTTAAGTGAAAGTGAAAAGTGCCACACCCAAACAACCCCCCACTTTCTGATTGGCTGTTGGATCTGTGACGTCACTCGGACACTCCATTAGGTACACCGCCATTTTCAGGTGTACCTAATAAAAGGCCACTTCATTAGGGAAAAATCATGGTCAAAATTTAAATGAAAGTGAAAAGTGCCACACCCAAACAACCCCCCACTTTCTGATTGGCTGGTTGATTTGTGACGTCACACGGACACTCCATTAGGTACACCGCCATTTTCAGGTGTTCCTAATAACAGGCCACTTCATTAGGGAAAAATCATGGTCAAAGCTTAAGTGAAAGTGAAAAGTGCCACACCCAAACAACCCCCCACTTTCTGATTGGCTGTTGGATCTGTGACGTCACTCGGACACTCCATTAGGTACACCGCCATTTTCAGGTGTACCTAATAAAAGGCCACTTCATTAGGGAAAAATCATGGTCAAAATTTAAATGAAAGTGAAAAGTGCCACACCCAAACAACCCCCCACTTTCTGATTGGCTGTTGGATCTGTGACGTCACTCGGACACTCCATTAGGTACACCGCCATTTTCAGGTGTACCTAATAACAGGTCACTTCATTAGGGAAAAATCATGGTCAAAGTTTAAATGAAAGTGAAAAGTGCCACACCCAAACAACCCCCCACTTTCTGATTGGCTGGTTGATCTGTGACGTCACACGGACACAGGTGTACCTAATCACTTCATTAGGGAAAAAGTTTAAGTGAAAGTGAAAAGTGCCACACCCGCCCTCACCCCCACTTTCTGATTGGCTGTTTGATCTGTGACGTCACTCGGACACTCCATTAGGTACACCGCCATTTTCAGGTGTACCTAATAACAGGCCACTTCATTAGGGAAAAATCTTTTTCTGACTAACTTTCTGTTTCGTGTGAGAATTGCTGCAATTGGCATGAAGGTTCATGGTAGAACAACGCTCTCTAGTGGTCAAACCTATTTTGTCAGCTTTTTTCCCCCCACCATTAATGTCATCTACAACCTGTGCATCTCAAATTGTTTTTTCATTTTCATTGAAGGGAAGTAAAATAACTAAAATGCAAAGCTAAGCACATTGAATGAATGATTGAATATATCTTTTTTTTTTTTTTACATGACAATCTTGGATTTCCACTCAAAGTATATAAAAAGGCAAAACCAAAAGATTCTTTGGTGCAATATTTTTTATTTATTTTTTTGCCAATGACTGCAAATTCTGCTGTGTGAAATTTGCAGGGCACTTAATCCGCCGGTACCAATCAAACTCCACCCCTCATCTTTGTCCCCAATTGAAATTGCATTAATATCATGGAAAAAAAGTAAGAAAAAGAAACATATTCTTTTCCCGTTGAACAGAGTAAAAATAAAACAACAACAGCAACAACAACAATTCCGAAACAATGATCATTGTCATCAAATAGCAATAAATAAGGAGCGCTCTTCCCTGTAAGGAGATTTCTCATCCAAAGTCTCTTACAATAAAAAATAGAACTTCAGTGCAATTCCTTTGACAAGTTTCTGCTGCTCCTTCAACAAAATCGTCGATGTGACTCTTGGTTACCCTGGAATTAAAGCAACAGTATTAAGAACAAAAACAAAACACCAAATATAAATCTTGTCTGATGACACAAAAGTCCAATATAAAATTTCACAGCCTTCTCATTTTTCTATCTGTACTATACACCTCAAAACACAAACCTGGACAGAAAAGGCACAAGTAACTATAAGTGGAGTAATACTGAGGAGGGGGGGGGAGTAATTCCGTTTGATTTAAGATTTTGGTCATTTACACGTTTGTATCACTCTTGACATATATTCAAACAGACAGTAGCATTACCAGTATCAATCGTGTGTGTGTGTATAATCATATATAATTCTTGTATATACATTACAGAAACATTTTCCACAAAGAAAAAAAAAGTGCATTTTTTATGACAAACCTGAATATTGCCAAAGAACAAACATTTAAGTTAACAATAGTATTGAAAACTGTATAAAAAAGAAAGCGATTGAAAAAAAACAAAAAAAACAAGACGACTGTAGCGACCGAAAAAGCAAGTTGGAGATGCATCGAATTAGGTGCTCCGCTTTTCTCTAGCTGCGTCCACCGTCGCCCTGCTCTCAGTCTCTGGCTGCTGTCCAATCAGGCGCATGGATTCAGGGGCCGCTAGACTGAAGGAGCGTCCGTCTTCGCTGCGACGTTGGCTCGACTCAGTAGCGCGCCTGCACGTGTGGGCGGAGCTTTGTGAGCTGCCATATTGCTTTGAGTCCGTGGTCTCCAACTCCAGTTTGGAACACATGACACTGCACTGTCCTGACTGGCTGCTTCCTGTTGCCTGGTAGTCCACTGGCCAGTCACTCCCAGGAGTCCTACTCCCTTGAGGTCCTGGGGTCCCGCCCCAGAGTGAGTCAAGTCTGGCCGGTGATGGCCCCTCCGCGGAAGGAGACATCGGGGTCAAGGGAGTGGAAGGATTAGACCTTGGCCTGGCTTGGACCATTTGAATCCCACCGATGGGAATCATCAAATAGGGGACCTTGGCTTGTTGCGAGTGCATTGGAAGATGACTGAAGATATTGTCCGCTGCTCTGTGGCCGGGATAACCCTCGCACGTGGAAAGACGAAAAGTGGGCGGGAATAAGAAGGTGTCTGCCGATGAATGCCTGTCCGTTGCAGTGCCACTTTTGTCCTGTAGGGAGATACACAGAAACAAACATTCTGCTAATGTCATTTCAAACAAAGGTGTTTCCTGTACATATAATGTTGATAAAACACCCAGGAGCACCATAATGATTCAAATACAGTAGCATAGTAAGCCTATGTGTTCATAGTACAGCAAAGGACTTACTACTTTCATCTGAGTAGTCTTTGTGCCGTGGTGTTCCCAAGGAAGATATCCAAGGGTCCGCTGCTGCGCTTCAATCGGCAAGGGTGGGGTCCTAGCTTGTGATAACCTGTAGCAGCCCGGCAAGCTGGGACGATGCGGCGAAACGGGCCTGATGGGAGACGGTCCTCTTTCGGGGGAGGGTGAAACTTGGCGCCCGGGTGAGGGTAGTTCTGCTCTCGGGGACAGGCTGTGCATGGGTGAGGACAGCTCCAGGCGGGGGGAGAGGCTGTGACTGGGGGAACAGCTCTCGCTGCTAGGGGAGAAGGTCCTTGGTGATGCCTTCCAGTTCCGTCGGGAGAACAGAGCTCTCCTGCTGCCCGGCGAAGCGGCTCGTCTGCTGTTCAGAGCCCCTCTTTGGGAAGTCTCCAGACTCGGAGTCGGACTTACTCCGGCGGGCTCGGGTTCCGTGGTACACTGCGGGGAGCGACCGCTGCATTTGGAGAGACCCCCTGTTGACGGCAGGGTATCCGACGAACAGGAGGAAGGGGGTTCCTCGTGAGACTCTTCCCCATCGTCGTCGTCGTCATCATCGTCGTCGTCGTCATCGTCCTCGGACTCCTCCGCGTTGGAAAACTGGTGCTCTTCCTGTTCCTCGGAGTAACACGCACGTTCATCACTCCCTGCTGGAAGAAAACAAAACAGTCTTATTTACATCACTTCCATTCACATTCATCCTGTTTTATTACAAGCTATGCTAAGATGAAGCTCAGTGAGATTGTTTCTGCCTCGGGCTTATTTATTACCTCAACCAAGCGTGAAACCATGATAGCCAGAGGTGAGGAAAGCCATTTTAGCAATAAATGATAACAATAGCCAATCACGGATCACCGGTTTTCGGAAACTGAGCCGTGATTGGTTGTGACTTGAGCAACTATGATGTCATTTTCAGGTGACAACAAGTGGCAAAATGGCTGATGGATGAATTTTGCTGCTTAATTCAATAATGAACTCAATCTTTTTTTTCTTGGCCCTAATTTAAGAAGGTTGAATTTGAGTTTGGTTGATAATGCGAGGATTACAAACAATACACAATACAGACAGCAACCTTGGCAGATGAAGATTGTTATGACATTTCATGGTCTGTTGTTAGATGGTACAATTGTGCAGTTTTGAATGTCCATCTTGGCAAGACAAGAAAAAAAATAAAGTCATTTATTTTTTTCCCTTTGTGAAACACTAACCTTCAAAATTTCTCATGTAAAAAATCATTTGAGGTAAGAAAAGACTCAATGATTGTGTACGCTGGTAAAAAAAAAAAAAAATCTCCGTTTGACATGATTTCAAAATTTTGGAACAAATTTAGATGAATAATTAACCCGTGCAAAGCAACATTCAATTTAAGTGAAAGAACAAACCCCAAAGTAAGAGGCTTTTGTCTTGCTGACGTTCCATAAGCCGCCACGACCGTGTTAAAAATAGACTACGTTTGAAAAGCATCACACTTCTATTCACAAACTATGTCAGCAGGGAATGAATGAAATCAGAGCATAAACGCTTGCGTCCTTGTATGCGACGAGTGCCGACTGACAGCAAAGAAAACTTGACGGCGGGAGGGCGAGCGGGTAATGAGGTTTTGCCGGTGTATGCAAAAAAACAAAAAAACAAAAGCAGCGTGGAAAATTTTTCATTCTTCATTATTTATCTTTTTCCTTATGCAAGGGGCAAAAGGTTGGGGAATAGTAAATGACGATTGCGTAAGCCGTCAAGTGCCGAACAGCTACGAGTCTTCACCGTACCTGTTTCCTCGCTCTCCGGCTCATCGGCGGA
The DNA here is from genome assembly GCF_054491065.1 of Syngnathus leptorhynchus. Lineage (NCBI taxonomy): Eukaryota > Metazoa > Chordata > Actinopteri > Syngnathiformes > Syngnathidae > Syngnathus > Syngnathus leptorhynchus. Next base: position 4,187,118 of record NC_141202.1, read on the forward strand.
CGGATCAGACACTCCCATCGCCTGGCACTTTTTCCCATGAGCTTTTGATTTCATGTGTTTGGTAAGGTTCCCTGCGAAGGGAACATGGAAAGCGCATTAAAATTTGCACCGGATTCCAGCGGGCAAAGAAAACGAATGGGGTCATTTTTCGACAACAGATATAGACAAAAAAAAAAAATGCAAGCGGCAGACTTAAAGTTGATGGATTTTATATCACAGACAAACATAACAGAACGTAAATATCTCGTTAACCGTCCCCTAACCTTTGGTTTTGAAGGCAAAGTTGCAGTGTTTGCAAATGTACGGACGGACATCGGTGTGTGTTCGGATGTGCTTCTTCAGCATGCTGGGCTTCTTACAGCGGATGCCGCACTCCCCGCATATGTACTTTCCTCTGCCACGCCCTCGAACGTAAATATACTCTTCGTTAGACTTATACCTGACAGACAGACGGGATGGGCATGCGTTATTGATACAGAAAAAAGAACCAACATAAAGTCACAAAATCACAAATTAATGTCACTTTGATTTTTTTTTTTGTAGAAATGGCTCATCTCACTGCCTGGATGAAATAAATATATCCGGATTTGTTATTTATTTGTTATTTCAGCCACACATCAGTATTGATCCTTCATAATGGTCAGATTTGACTAATTAGACACCAAGCAGACAGAGAGCATCAATAATGTTCATCAGTGCATGAAAATAATAAGTAGAAATCATAAGTTGTATACCTGGCCAGACAACATTAGGCTCACCTGCACAATTGATTGAGATTATAATCAATATTAGACAAAGTACACACACTGTCAAATTGGCTGTATTTTTTTCAACCAATCAGATTTCAGATTCACAACTCACAAGTCTCGGAGCATTTTTTTTATCCTCTGATTGGTTGGCTAGAACTACTTCAGTGCTGTTCATAAAAAAAAAAAAAAAAGAAAAAAATACTATACATACATCCAGGTGACCGAACAGAAGAAAACAAATGTCGGACATTGTTAAAAATTCAATTTCAAGACAGACTTTACAAGTGGACTTAAAACTGGCTTGTTTTCATACTTTGTTGGGAGGTCTTTGCCAATTCAAGAGTGAGAACAATTGAGCAAGCAAGAGAGGATAGATTTTGTCCATAAAAAAAAAAAAGCATTTTTAATTAGTATAATGTACTTTCTTTAAAGTTTTTTGGGAGGGGTTTGTCATGTGACCGACAAATGAACTGCTATTTTGAAGTGTCACGATGTTGTAACAGGTTTGTAGTTCCTAATAATTTGATGACCTTATTGAACGACACGACAGGGGCATCATACTACAAACTTTACTATTTGGGATCTCACTGAATGGTGCAGGTGTACTTAAAGCTGTGGCCAGGTAGGTGTCTATTCAAAAAATACACTGTAAAGTGGGGCGGAGCAGAAACAAAACCACACACATTTAAAAAGCAATTAACAAGACCTCGGGTTGAGGGTTAAAAGAGTAAATAAGACTAGTTGGTGGAACAGCTGCAGGAACAGCTGCTGGAGTTGATCACAGTGCTGCTTGTTGCCCCCAGAAAACACTATATGCTAATGAGGGACAACAAAAACGTGCTGGTGGCTACGATGGGAGGATGAAAGCAGATGTGGCACAATGCACAAAACATTCCGACAAATGACACACACGCACACACACGGCAGAGTTGTTGGGAAACAAGCCCGTCTTTATAGAGGCGGATTGGGGATGCCCACCAAATCCCTCGCAGCGCTCAGTCTCATGCTGCACCCTTAGCACGCACACACAAACACACTTTATTAGCTATTCGTCTACTCGGGTGGCCTTCCCGACCGCTAAAGAGAGGGAAGGGAAGCCTACTTACAACCTAAAATAGACACTAAGCACAAATCAAGCAACACATTTGGGTCTAATCTATATTAAGGTATCCATCCGCAATATCCAGATGTTTACCGAAAAGGTCATTCGTGGTCATCTGACTAAATCGACCTACTTTCAAAAAAAAGTGCTGGCATTCCGAATCCATTCAAATGATGTAAATACCAAATGTGTGCTGACTGTGTTTAATTAAAGGGCATGAACCACATTTGCAAAGAAGTCAGGCTGTCAATGTCTCGGTTGTATAGCAGAAGCTGCAACAGCAAATTATGGAGTTAAAAAACAAAACAAAAAAAAACACACACAGCAGGATAGTCTCAACAGTGCCATTGTGTTTTAGTGATTCTGAGACGGGTTACTGTTCACTGGCATGTATTTTCTAACCACAAGCTAAAAATATCCACTTACATCTCCAGAAAAACAAGGCAGAAGTTGCGCGGCTATCAAGCTACTTTTATGTGGAGAGCATCACACCCAAACGTCAAAAAGGAATCCATCATTAAAATATATATTTTTTTGTAATTACAGACTCCCCCAAAGAACAGTTTAAATGATAAACCCCCATTAGCCCATTCTAGCTAAAAACAAATATGGCCATTTTATTTCAATTTCTTTAAGATGTGATTAATCAGCACAGCTTCTACTCTGGGCGTCAGGGAAAAAAAAAAAATCCACTTCTCTCATGACTTGACCCTTTCCATCTTTTCTTCCTCTTCCTTTTGAATGTTAGTATCTATTTCTAGAGCTCCTTTGTTGTAAAGAGATCTACACCTTCTGGGCAAACCTTTGAACTCAAACCACAGCAAACCCTGGGAAAGAAGACACTTCTCGAGATCACTGGGGCATTTATGGAAAGTAAACATACGCTATGAGAACACAGTACAGTGAGCTGAGCAAACATTTGCAGGTTAGAAGCAAAAAAAAACAACACACACACACACTTAACCCCATCATGACAGTGTATTATATAACTGGTGAATTCAGGTATTCATGAGCTTGTCAAAGTGAAGGCAGCATGCGCATGCACTAACATGCTGCTTCTGTGCCGTTATGCCAAATGAACCCCCTCTAAAGCTCAGAGGCTTGTGCCAGCAGAAAGCGGGAGGGGGGGAAAAAACTTGGCTGCAGCTACAATTGTATCTATTCCCAGTCCCTATCCTACTTTTTGAGTTTTATATTTGCTCTGCTGGTCACAGTCAATGCGTCAGTGCGAGCGGAGAAGCAATAGCTCTTACCCGCCTTCAAAGATGCGAACGCGAGATGTTTCACACTGTTTTGAGGTGGAAGGTCTCTCCTCTTCCCTGGTGTCTTTAGTCTCCTCCTTTTCATGCTGGTGATCTGTTACGTCGGTGGAGGAATGGGCTGTGATCGGATGTACCTGCAAAAAAGGTGGCAAAAAAAAAAGAGATGGCTATTTTTAATGTCTGTGGTGTCATACCTTGAAGGTCACCTTGGAGGTTCATTGGGTTGTATGTGCTCTCTAGTCTTAAAACTCGCCTTTAACTAAATAAGCAATGACATGTTTTCAAACTTATGTTGCTATAATTAGGAAGAACAAACTGGAAACTGTAGAGCATAGCTATCAAACTCAAAGCCCGGGGGCCAGATACGGCCCGCCACATCATTTTATGTGGCCCGCCAAGACAAATTGTGCATCGACTTTATGTGCCAATACTAAATAAAAAATGGAGTTCACTTTTAAGAAATAGAGTAATTGCTAGCAATTTTTATTTCCATTCATTTTTTAAAAATATTTTAAGCCCTTCGAAGGAAACTATGACAATGATGCGGCCCGTGACAAAAATTAGTTTGACACCCCTGCTGTGACAAAATATGAATATTTCATAGCATGCTTGTTCGTTTTACCTCTGACATTCGGGGGGTGCCGCTACTTGCGGGAGGATTTTCAGTTTTGGCTAGGTTTGGAGCCGTGGCGACGGTATACGTCTCTCTGCTAAACTTCTGTTTGGAGCACAGCAGAGACAAGGCCACCTTAGTGCTGACACCTGGCAAGTTTGGGTTGTGCCCGCTGACACTCCAGGTAGAATAGACCGAGTTGCGAGGGTCCCTCTGAACAGTTGGGTTGGGTTTAACATAGTTCAGGTAGCACCAGTTGACAGAGGTTAACGTGTCTAGGCTCGGGTATGAACGGGCGGTTGCTCTTCCGATCCCCATCTCCTTAAGCTCCTCCTCCTTTTGACTTCTCACAATGGCTTCATCCACATGTTTGTCCTCCTTGTTAAATTGCCTTGGATTGAGCTCCCCTTCTTTTTTTACAGGTGTGGAGATGCTTGTGATCTCCTTTTTCTTCTCAACCTCTTCTAGTTGTTCCCCACCAGTTTGACTTCCTCCCTCCTCGTGTATCTTACTGTCGACATCCTCCACCTCTCCTTCAGGCTTGTGTCGCTCCCCTTCCGCTTCCTCTTTTACCCTTTTCTGGTGACGTTGGGCCTCGGTACTGAGCTCAAGACTGGCTGCGGGTGAGAGCATACGTTTACTCCCCCCGGCTCCAAGTGGACCGTACTCCTCGACAAAAGGGGACTGCAGTTCCCCAGGAAGGTGGATCTTAATGTTTGGTGTGGGGACCTTCAAATAAGACCTCTGTAACTTGTCCCTGTCTATTTTGCCCATGATTGTCATGGTCGTGCAAAAAATGGGCTCCCGTGGACAAGCGGAGGTCAGGATCTGGGACAGGGTGGTGTACATGGCTCGTGTATAGGTAGGTATGTGGGTTTGGAGGCGGACCGGAACCACAAGAGACACTGATGGTGTGAGCTGTGCCACACATGTGGCAATGAGGGGGCGCGGGTAGGGGTAAGCGCTGCTTCCCTCTGCGGAATGTAATGGCGGGGCGGGGAGGCACAGGGACTGACTCACACCGAGAGGAAACTGGACAGGAACTAGAGCAGGGAGCTGGTGGAATGGTATACCCATTTGTTCAGCCATGTGAATCTGCATTGGGTGTACCTGTAGAGGTCCATCGGTTTGCGAATGTAAAAAGGTTCTAAACTGGCACATGGTGGTGACTGGGAGTAGCTGGGATCGAGGTCCCGGATGTAATGTCTGTTGGACGATTTCACGAGGAATATCTCGTGGCTGTAACGACTGCAAGACATTCCCTGTCTCTTCCGGGTTGAAGTGGGAGCTTGAATAGAAAAGAGGATGGTTGGAGTGGGACGGCCCAGGCTTTGGACTCTCCGCTCTGGCTCCCTCTTCTTGTTCTGGTTCCCCTAAGGTCGCGTGCTTCACGAGAAGACACTTGCGCCGTTCTTTCCAGGAGGATGCCGACTGCTGAGAGGATAAGGATCCCAAGTCAAAGGATTTACTTCTGTTATCGGAGACCTGCTCTGCTTTCTGAGGGGCTTGCTCTGAAGCTGAACGCCTCATTTCCTTGTGGCTTTGGTTGTGTTGTTGGGAAGTAGATGGCACTGTCAACATTTGGGTACTTTGGCTACCGGTGCCCCAGACTGTAGGCTCTGACCTCGTGGGATCCTCATAAGAAGCAGAAAGACTTGAAGTGTGGGACATGCTGCTCTCCTGACTGGGGCTGCGAGGCAAGGACACAGACTCAAAGCTAGACTCCCCGGAGGATTGCGCTGCCTCGGCTAAGCGGAGTCTTTTCTTTTTCGGGGGCAATTTCTCTGCAGGGAGCTGGGCAAGAGTCTGGCTACGTTGCGGCCACTGAAACTCCTCCACTTTATCTGCCTCCTAGGATAGATGAATCGTTGAAGCAAAAGTCAGATTATAAAAGACAAACAGTTTAAATTGCCTTAAATGTAATCGTTAGACCTTAGAGGAAGACGCGGTCACTGGCGGTGACATAGATGGCATGTCAGTATCGGGCTCCACTGTAACAAGAATCTCTGGCACTTGAATGTTGGGCTGGCGGATGAGGCGAGATGCAGAAGGTGATGGTTTGGGATGAGGTTGTTGTGCTTGGTGAACCTCTTTCACGTCTGACCCCTCACTTTCCATCGAGAGGCTCTCTTGCTTTTCAAAGGAGCTCGTGTGCTGGATTACAGACACGCCCTTCCGATCTCGATGTTGTCCCGACTCCGTCTGTACGGTACCACCTACAAGTACATGACAAATAAATGACGTGGAGATCAACGATATACGGCTTAGGATGGGACGTTTATGTATTCCGTTCTAAGTGGTGCAGTCTACATGAACATCAATGATTAGACAAGGATATCAAGAAACGAACCTGAGAGCGCTTGGCTGGGTCCTGGTGGACCTGCCACTGGAATGATGCCTGCAGAACTCCCCGACACGGTTACGGACCCAGGACTTGGAAGATCCTCTTCTATACTCTCCTCTTTCCTCCTCTTCCTCACAGCCATTGCCAGTGCTCTGAATTTATAGTGCATCATCATCTGAGGGCGATCCTCTCTGCCGGTTTTACTTGGATCCCCGCTCTCCTGTTCCAGTGTTTGCTGGACCATGCACACACCTTGGTGGGCTCTGTAGCTATCAGCATGCTGGAGGCATGTTCCACATACTTTGCATTCAAATGGATTTTGTGGTGCTTGTTGCTCTGGATGACTGGCTGTGTCAGAGACACTGGTTGAAGGAGAAGGGTTAGGGGGAATCTCCTCCAGCATAAGTTCAGATCCCAAGGGAACCTCTATGGCAGGTTGTCGCCTTAACATACGGTGGGCATGACCGATATTAATCTCTGTCGTCATGGCCTGCTGCTCATCAAAGGAATGGCAGAGACGGTAGCCTCTTTTGGACCTTGTTCCAGATGCAGAAGACTCTAATTGACTGCTTGATGATGGCATCGAGCGGCTTCGGAGAAGAGGCACCGTGGACAATGCCGGAGTGATTGGTTGGTCTGTTTCTGGATTGTGAAGGTGCCTTAACCCGCTGGGACCGGGGGTTTCTCCCTTGGGGTCGAAGATGTAGGGGTCTTTGGGGGTAGTCGATTTGGGTGACTCGAGGCTACTTTTCCTGGACAGAGAAGAGCGCCTGGGCTTCACGCTGTCAATCTCACTGGTGTCTACCACTGCTTCATTGATGGTTATAAGCTTTGTAATATGTTCTATGACTTGAGTTTTGGGGACAGCAAAGGGAATACTCTTTTCTTCTGTTCCAGACAGTGAGGAGAGCGGGGACTGAGAATGTTGTGGATGTGAAGTACGCTGCTGCCCTCCCAACCTTCCATATTTCCCAAGAATGATTTCTGCATAGGTTTTGGCACTTGCACTGGGAGGGCTAAGATGGGACAGATCCGTGCTGCCAGATCCAGAAAAGTAACCAGACTCTGTGCTGCCTTTACTGCCAGGGCCAAGAGAAGAAGATGAAGTTGAGAGGGATGAAGGAGGATCATCGGGTGAAGCTATTGGTCCACGTTTTCTTTCACTAAGCCTCAGCGCAAGCCTTTGTTTGACAGCTTGAGTATCTTCAGGCTTCTGGCTCTCCTCCGATCCACCCGGTGGCTCCTTACCACGTTTCTTCTGCCGGGCCAAAATCTCCTGAGAAGATTTTTTGTGGTGGCCTGTCTCATCTTCTGACTCAGTGCTTTCTCCTTCTGTATGTTCCTCAACGTCTTCTCCGATACCTCTGCAGTCCGGCCCGCTCAAACTGGGCTCGTCACGACTGGATGCAAGGCCTGCTTTGATGCGATGGGCGTGGGACTTTCGGTGCTTGTATAGGTTACTCTTGGTCTTGAAGGAAAAGCCACAAGGGGCGCAAGGATAAGGTCTTTCGCCTGTATGGGAGCGAATGTGTTTCTGAAGAACACTTGGCTTGGCACATGGACGACCGCAGTAAGTGCACACATATTTCCCTGGTTTTTGAGGTTTCTTCTCTCCTTTCCTAGGAGAGCTAACCCCTTCTTTTGTCTCTTGGCTTGACTGATGCGAGATCTTTTGGCCATGTTCAACCTGGGTGGAGGATGAAGAGTGATGAGATGAAGTCGACGCGGAACCTGGAGAGAAAAAGCTGCCTCCTGAAGGACCTGGGTTTTCCGTACGCTGCCATGCTACTGCTTGCTGTTGTAACCGAAGAAGATCAGCACGTTTGGGTTGGCGGTTTTGCAGTCGCCCCAAAGCTCTGTGTACCGGACGAGGATTAGTTAGCTGCTGGGGCTGCGGAGAAGACTCAAAGGAGGATTCCGTCGTCACGTGCTGCTGCTCTTGTCTTCCAGAGCGATCCCCATCACCCGGATGGCTGGGCTCAGCCTCCATAGGGTGAGGAGGAGGCCTCACAGACACACACGCGAGGGCTCTTGGAGCCTCATGGGGCTAATCACATGGCAGCGGGGAGGTCAGAGACAAGGGGTTGTGGACGGTGATTGTAAATCACACCAAAGCGCCTCTATCAGCGTGGGCCTGAAGTTATTCAAGAGGACCAAGTGAGGCATTGTTAAAATGTGCCCTGGAGCAGCACTGACGTAAGTAAACATAGTTCAGCTCTTGGTATAGAGAAACTCCTCTTCTGCCCAGCTGTAGCCATCCTAACAGCCAATTCAAAATCTTTTCCGTGTCTTCTTTGCTGGTCCGCAATAGCGTAGATGGTTGAAGAGTTCTAGAAACAAAACAGACAAGTATGAGCTTTTAAAATATATGTACTGTATGTCAAAGGCAAATAATCCCATCTAGGAACTTTGAGTCAGAACAACCCAGGTCACATCCACAGCAATGGTACCAAATGGAAGAGGCAACAGTTTTAGGGCACATAGTCAAAACAAACATTGGAATTGCAGATTACATTTATCTGATTTGGCCCGACCATTGAAGTGTAGGGGAGTGTTTTCATTTGAATCACTGAAGTGAGATTGAGTGCTTGCTATTGATAATAGCCAAAGTCTAAAATCTTTTCTATACAACACGGATACAAGACAGCTGGACAGCAAGAGCTTATGTGGAATAAAATCAGGCTTGACGTACAGATCAGGGTCCTTTTTTTTTTTTTTATACTGTATATGTATGTACCTGATACTGTATTGCCATTTACAATTCAAGGTGATCTCTGCTTCATATAGCTGTTGATGCAGAAATTTAAACAGGATAATTAGTTAAGGCTTTTGAAGGTTAGGGAGAGCGTTGCTTCCATTATTCATGGAAGTCTGGTTTGTCGGCTCTGAGCTGGGGAAACACACAGAGGGCTTTGCCAGTGAGATGAGGGGAAGGAATGCCTGAGTGGAGCCTCCGCATGATGCCAAAATATACACTTGCACGCACACACACGTACAGCTTGCCTACAGTGAACAGTAAAAGCCCCACAAGACCAAGTCCTACATCCAGTCTGCAGCTCTGCATTGACTGTGACAGCCAATCAGTTACACTGTCCTGAGGTGACCCCTCTATCTGCTGATTATGAGGATAATAAAACTCTGCGAGATCCAGATTGTACACAACATTGATTCAATTCATTCAAACTTTATTGCCTTCCCCGGATTTAAACACTTAAGAAAACACCGCCACGTGGAAAATCATATTTGCACATGCTCGGACACTGATGACATTGTCTGTAAAACCTCAGATCAGGTGGTAATTTGTCGAAATCCCATTGCTGTTTGCTCCTTGGGTGAAATATTACCCCCTTTAGGTATTAAGTCTATAGCGAGATCATTTTTCAGAGGACAAATGTTTGTCTTGATCTTCCATCCAAGCTCAGTTTAGAGTTTAAAAGTCTCACAGAACTTGTCAATCAACTTAATTGATTTGTAAGAATTTACTCGAAGCTTGCCTCACTTGTTCCTTCTGAGAAGAGGGAGAAGAATGAGTGAGCAATTTACAGTAAGTGAGATTCAGGAATTCAGGGGAAACCAAGTGCTATTGTGTGTACACCTGAACACACATGTCTCTCCAGTAGGTCAAGTCCAGACTTTCTCCTTTCCAGAGCGGTGTGTTCAATAAAATAAAACACTTAGCTCAGTGCATGTTCATTTCCTCATCAATACCCACATGTATTCACCCAGCTGGTAATGATGGATACCAATATGGGCGAAACAATAAATTGCGTTGCACCCCGAGGACAGATAAACTCTCTTAAGTGCTTTTTAAAAAGCTGTTGTCACCTCCTTCACCTCCCAAAATACACACACACACACTCATGTCTTCTTTCTCCCTATTCTCTCTTACTGGTAGTAGTCTGGTGCTGGTTCCCATGGAAACAAACCTACTCTGAGCAACGGCAGATGGAGAGGGAGCTGGAGGTCTAAATTTATCTCCCAGCATCCTCTCTGACTACAAACACACAGTCGCAGCAGGAAGCGAGGGAGGGAAGGGAAGGGGAGGGGGGGGGATGCTTGCCCTCTGCTTAGACTGACAAGCTGGCATGACCTTTGACATCTAACCCGTCTTTAAGTGACAGTCGGTTGATATCAATGCAAAAGAGTTCAAGTCGTACTGTTCGGCCTTAGGAGGTGACACGAAGCTTTCAATTAAAGCCGAGCCCACACATGCTTTCCAGTAACTCGAGAAAAGCATGCTCGGGTTGAAAAGAAAATCTAAAAGAGCCAAGCAGATGTCAGACGTGAGCGGAGAAACTCTCACTGACTCGGGGAAGCCACTTAAGTCAGCGGGTCTCGACGGACACCAGCTGAGGAAACACATCGTACCGAAGCCCTCAGTCAGTCGCAAGACGCGTTGGGATCACAGAAGCTTAAAAGAAGGATTTGCCAAGGCTTTGATAAGAGACCGAGTTCAACTTTATAACTTTGCTCACCTTATGAGAGTTTTTGTAATAATCCCGATCCAGAGAAAAAGCTACTTTGATGTCAACATATTAAATTGTGTCAATTAATTTTGAATTTAAATCATTTGAACTTTTCAAATAAATGTTATTGTTTATTTTATGAACATAAGAATACAAATTTCTGTCACAGAAGGCAAGAGAGAGGACGGAGAGTTTTTTAAAATTTATTTTGAATGAAAATGACTCAATGTTTTCCTTCACCCAATAGAAAATCATTTTCAACCTACACAACGAATCTGACTCATTCATCTGTGCATAATAGAAATTTCATAACAAGAATGGAAAAAAAAAAAAAAAAAGAAAAACAAACTTTCACCCAGGCCAGAAATATCAAATTGAGGTTCTGTAATAGTTTAGCGTAGTTTTTCCCAACATTTTTTGAGCCAAGTTGCATTTGAAAAAGAAAGCACATTGACCACATTTAAGCACATTTACAACCAAAAGATAAGGTTTAAATCAGTGATTTATAAAGCAATAGCAGAATTTTAAAATCAACTCTACAGCTACCTGGTGTAAAGCACTGGTGTCAAACCCAAGGCCCGGGGGCCAAATCTGGCCGGCTACATCATTTTATGTGGCCCGCAAAAAGAAAATAATGTGTGTCAACTCAATGTTAAGATACCAAAACTCTAAATTGTTTTTCCTTTTAATAACAGTGAGATATTGTCAAATATTTTGTTATAATCCAACTTTCAAAATGAATTAGAAAATTGGTGAACTTTTCTGCTGTGTGTATATGTGATCATATCCACCCATTCATTTCCATTTAAGTCATTAATGGCCCCACGAGGGAAACTATAACTCTGATGAAATGAAATATTCTAAACTAGAGAAAATGAATTCGTTCCCCTCCAATCCTGTTGGTGGCAGAAATGTACATTCCATATGGCTTTGTTAACTGCCAAATAAATAAAGGTCAAAAAGGATGGAATGGGAATGACCACTCTAAATGCAAAATGAAAAAAAAAAAAATGAAAAATTTAGCATGTTCATCAAAATTTTATGAGTTCTCCTTCGGTCAATATCACACTCCTCCGCTAAGTTTGATAAAATTCAGTGAAGTAGTTTTGGGGTAATCTTGTAAACAGACACACACAAATAGCAACACATGACCAAAATCATTTCCTTAAACAGAGATTTAACCCAAAAAAATAAATCATCCCTTGATATGTTTCCAGAGTCCCCAACAGTTGCAATGCATTGGTCCATTTAAGTTATCTGACAGGTAGTGACAAAACAACAACAACAAAAAAGTGACGCGATACTGAGCATTCTGAGGAAGATGGATTTAAATGAGACAGAACCAAAGAGGAGGATGTCTCTGAGAGAGACAGACAGGCAGACAGACAGACAAGAGTTGAGATTACCTGACAGAGCAGTCTGGTCTTCCCCCTCAGAGACGCTTCACAGGCTCTGGGAGACAAGCATGGAGAGCCAGCGAGTGAGAGCGGATATGACTGCTTGAGTGGGTGTGTTGCCGAGAGAGGGAGGGTGGGGGTGAGGTAAAAACAGAGTGATGGAGAGGAGGAGGAAAGGGGGTGGGGGGGGACACCAAATGAATGTTTCCACTGTACTGTATAAACGTTCAGAGAGGAGGTGGAAAGGCGCGGTAGGAAATCGAGAGCAATTGATATTCTTACGGTTCGAGTAAAAAAAATGGTGGTTATCGCTTGCAAACACATTCTTGGGGTGGCATACCAGAAAGGTGTAAGAAAAAAAAAAAAAAAGCACACACGCTGCGACAAGATCTGTCGTCTTTTTCTTTAACTTGCACAAACATTGATTGGCCGCGGCAAAAGATTACAAAAAAAAAACGCTTCGACGAAGCAATACGGGTTTCTACTGTGTTTCCCTTACGGGGACACATCTGTTATTATTTCCACTTGTAAATGGTTCCAAAATGTCCCATCTGGTTTGTTGACGTACGGACGGGCTACGCAGGTGGAGAACAGAGCCTTGACTGGATCTGTACGTTTTGGGGAAAACCCCATTTTTAAAATGCAAGTAAACACCTTTATCGGACATTCTTTTGACTTTGTAAAAGTCCGACTACCCGTTCGGAAAATTCCAATCCTATGTAAACAATTCCGATGAAGCTGACTTTCTTGGCATGGTGGAATTTTAAACATTTTAAGGTTCTAATATGTTATTGAGATCATCATAGAGGTCGGGGGGAAGTCTACTTGAGTGATGAACCCTATACCTACATGTGTCATTTACGTATATCTTCCAGTTCCTGCCGGAGCAGCGGATCTGTAAATGAATTCCAGAGTGTCATCCATTCAAGCGAGCCCCCGCATTACGCAGCAGCGAGGCCGGGCCTATCAACGAGAGCGAGCGAGGGAGCGAGGGAGCGAGCGAGAGGGAGAGACGTGGACAGAGAAAGGAGAGAATTGAGAATGAACGCGGCTCCTGCTGTTCTAAAGAGCGTTGCCTCACTGGCAGAGTACAGGAAGTGTGACTCACAGGCTCTAAAATAAACACGCTCGCAGAACGACGAGCCGCCACATCGAACCAACGGGCTTATCAGAGAGGAGGCGGGAGAGAACACAGGCCGGCAACACATGGTCGCCTCGCCTGGTGGGTTGACGGGATGAGTCACAAACAAGGAGCTGCCTAATGACCGTTCTTTTGCCCGTTTGCTTCATCCAAATACGTATGGGTGGAACAATTATTTTAGATATATGTATATGTGTATATGTGTATATATATATATATATATATATATATATATATATATATATATATATATATATATATATATATATATATATATATATATATATATATATATATATATGTCTGACTTATGATTTATTTTGTGTAAAGAATAGTTCATACAAACAAAGGTTTTGAATATGTTTGTTGAAAAATACGCGGGAAGACGACCTTGAAAATATAATTGCATTTTAAATCGCAATATTCAGGAGGAAAATTTTTTTCTAAATCGTTTAACCATAAAAAAAATACTTTCATTCACATATTTATTTATTCCTTGTGAAATTTGGAAGAGGACCTTGATAAAAATGACAACATCATGAATGGTGATGGCAAATTTCTCGACATTCTTCAGCCCTTGCTTGATGATACTTTCACTCTTAATCAGCTGCCTTTCCACTTTTGATTCCTTTGGTTCCTCACATTTGCTCCGGGTGGACTCAATGAGAGCGTTGTTTGTGCCCTCGTGCCGCCCTGATGCGATACTTTGTCGGTATTGTATCGGAGTGAATGTGCTCATTGTCATCCTTTGCGACACCGCACCTTCAATACGGAACCTCCCAGTGAGGGACCTTCACCCATCTGTCGTCGCCTTGTCCTTTTGTATTAGACCAGAGGTATCAAACTCATTTTCATCCCGGCTCACATAATAGTTGGTGTCATTTTGGATCAAATGAGCGGTTTACTCATTTCGTCAAACCCCATGTTATATTTTGAGACGTTTTAAATTGCACACGGACAACAAAATGTGCAAATACGGGGTCGACTCATACGGACGTCTCTGTTGAGTTGTGAGGTCAGATTATTTCAGATGCGCGGTAAATTCCGGTAAATTGATGTGCGTGCGGTCGTTGTGACAGAAATGCCATCTATTTAAAGAAGGAGCCCAGCGAGTGTATAAAAGCTGCCGTGCTATTACTCAAACTGCGTTTGGGAAAATAACAGGAAGAAGAAGCCATTTGTATCTCAAGCAAACAAATTTTGGATTTTAATATTTTGACTTCATTCTTGCACCACTGGGACTTTATATTTTCCATTGACTGGAGATAGATGAAATAGCCATTAGCTGCCAATGAGACATTATAAAGGATCTAAAGGTCGATCGACATCCCAAAACAAATTGTTCTGAGAATGCAAACCGTAAAACGATGAAGTGAGCTGCAACACACGATGAGGTTGGAGAGGAGGCCTTACACGTGCAACCAAGCTGCCAGCTAATGGAGTGGAGCCGGCTCCTCTTTTGTTAATGCCGATCGATTTGTGTCCTCAGCAGATGCGATATCTGATATAGCCAAACAGTGAGAGAGTGACCACCCTCTGTTTCACTTGCCATTATTTTTTTTTTTTGAACCCAACTGCCTTTTACTATTTCAGCCAACCCATTTACGGAACGTAATGATTTCAGACTGTCACATGACGTTTTTTTTTTTTTTTCACCCACACAAGTTCACTGTGGGCTGTTTTAAATTCATTCTCTCAGTCATGGAGCGCCTTGATGATGGTCTGCATTTATATTCCACAAGATCAAATCCTGACATCCATTAGGTGAAACTAGATAGAGAGAATCGTTCACACCATCGCTAAGTGCAAACTGAATTTACAATGCTTGCATGGTAGTCAATCAAGTGAACCACTATTTGGCTCAACAAAGAAAACAATTGATTTGAAATGAATGACTTTTTTCCTCAGGGCTACTTCCTCTTTTGAGCAGCTGCGCCAATGTACAAGAGGAAACACGTGCACTCGCTACGACACTTTGCGTGACCCTGCCACCTTAGCTACAAATTGTAGTCATCTCCCAACCCACCTTAACTGGGACCTGTGAAGTTGCTGGTGCTTTTCGCAGCGCCCACACAAACACGGCAAAAGAGTCAACAGGTGGAAGCTCGGCCGAGCTACGTTTAAACAGCCGACCGGGCCGCAGAATGTATCAACAGCTCCCGGAGGAGGCGGGGCTTCTGATTTCCTCAAGGCCAAGTCCGCCCGAGTCGTGGCTTACCCTCTGTGACAAACCGCTCCATTCAGCCAGTTTACAGTTTACTCTCACGTCGCCTACGTGTGCCCCCGCTGGCCTTTCTGCTCCATGCCACACTGCACCAGACACTCAAAGGACACTGCACAGTCAGCTTCTCTTCGACTTCGATACCGCACGTATATCGACACCCTGGGCCAAATCTCCCCTGCTCATAAAATGCGGAGGTGTGTGTGAATATTTGAGAGTTGGAAAGCGTTTTTTTTTTTTTTTTAAGGAACAGGATAGGTGAAAATACTGCATAGGATTAGGAAAATGGTTTTATTGAGGTTCAGCTCAAAGCGTTTCTTGGTAAATATGTTTTGTTGTTTGTGTTGATAAATGTTGAAATAAAAGAAAGCAATATATATTATGTCTTTTAAATGAAATGGGAATTTTTTTTAAATGTGGATTTTTTATCATATGTCTTGAATTAAATGGGATTTTTTTTTATAAATGTGGATTTTTTTAAATGTAGGTCTCTTAAATTAAATGGGATTTTTCAATTTTGGTTTAATAGTTTTTTTTTTTTAATAAAATATGAAAAAATCAGTTTCCTGGTTTCCTTGACAATCTGATTTTGAAATAATCATTATTGTCGCCTACATGTACTAATATGATGATGGCGATGATGCATTTATATCTTACAACGGCCCTCTAAAACTGAAACCATGCCTAGAACATGTCCGGTAACAAGAAAATGAGATTGACTCCGGATTGCATTACAAAATACCTCACCCACTCAGATCAACGATAAAACTCACTAAAGGGAGAATGCGAACCAACATGTAAAAGCATCGCGTGAAACTTGACAGTAACAAAAGAATAACAAATAAATCCCACTACAAAAACAAAGTGGATTACGATCATCTTCGGTATCTGCTGCTTGGTAACAAAGGTCAACAAAACAAACAAGTTCAGTTGTGATTATTTTTCATAACTTCAAATAGGTACTTCTGATATGACACACATTTGTGACTTTTGATTTGATTTCAAACTCGACTTACTCTACAACCAACTGGCCTACTTTGGGCTTACTTTGATGGCCACGCCCCTTAAAAAGACATTGCTGTCTTGGAAACACGCACTGCCACAATCCAATTGTGCATAAACATGAATGACACCATCATCAGACATTGTCGGAATCTCCCGAGGCAATTACCGAGCCAGAAGGTCCCGAGGGCCGCATGACCCGGTTAGGGGGAATTAGCGGTGCATTCCTGCAGCTGTCGTCACAACGTAAAACCACAGCGAGGAGAAACCCGACTCTTCTGCCGACCCGCCACCGCACCTCCCTGTGGGCGCACCTCCTCTGAACAGCATCATCACCGTCGTCGGATTGCTTCTAGGTAAAGTTCTGAAAATAGCTATGGCGTTCTAAGAAGTGGAGGACAATAGAGAATGCGAGATAATAGTGCGTTGATGTAGTCGAGGTGGCGAAGGCCATTGATTTCCTGTTACACCTCGCTCGCCTATGCGTGCCTCGTATCGGTGAACTGCATCGTCACGAGCTTTTACTGTAAGGACACGTTGCAACTGAGCAATTGGTTATTTGATATTCCAGCAGTTGCATTGTTCACTCTGGGAAGCAATTTGCTTCTACACACTTCCCAAGATGAGGTAAATTGACCTCCTTAGTGCGGAGGGAGTAAATAATCAGCAGCATACTAAAACACGGCGCTTAGTTAACACGACTTGGGTCTTTTCCAATAAGATAATCGAACTACATCTATGTTAGGTGAAGAAACAAAGTGATAATAAGCCACTATACTCACAATACCCGTCACCAGGGGCGGGGCATACTTGAGGGGGCGGGGCTTATGGGATGCTTGTGTCCCCTCACTCAGGGGATGGAGCTGTAAAAATATATATGTTTTTTAAATTTGATGCTTAGTTTATTATATCATGGTAGCTATACTTTTGTGTTTAAGAAATATTAGTGTTGATTTTTTTTTTTTTATCCAATCTACAAACGCCTATCACAAAACGTCCTAAAAATAATGTTAGGTACCCAAGTAATTGTTCAGTCATAATTTCATGAGTTCGGAGTGTAAAATGATTGCGACATATCCAAGCAGAAAGTAAATTGAGCATCTTTCGAGATTGCCTCACTTTGCCACACCCAGTATGGCTGCAATGTGATGTATGTTTGACTCAAGGTGGGGTTCATTTCTATGTACTGTAAATGTTGTTACATAATACACACACTTTGGCTTTGGTATGCACGTTGGTTCACAACATCATTATTACCAATTACTTTTGTTATTATTTACATGATTATTTACACTATTTGATGATTTTACCTATGCCAGCCACATGTAGTTGAAGACATAAATAAATGCTTTTCATTTGGATGGCAAAATACCTGCCAAGACTCACAGTGAGGACTATCTGATGTAACATCCACATACTGTAAGTCTTACACAAATATTCATATATGAACACTTACACTGATAACAAGCAGAAACACAAATAGTGCAATTTGCAGTTCAAGCAAATAAACCCACTTCTTCCTGTCAGCAGTTTTAACTTTATTCATTGTGGTCTGGCAAATGTCAACAGTTTACCATTAAATTGCATCAGGGCCTTTGCTGTTTATGGAAAGAGATGTCCGAGAATGTGTCAATAAAGCCAAAATGTAAAAAAAACAGTGCAGGCAAAAATATTTCCTGTCAGCCCATGACCAGGATGTAAATTAAAATGTGGCCGCAGAAATGGAACATCTGTGAGGGTACGTTTTGGTAAAAGCGGAAATGTCATGAACGTTTTGCATTGCTGTTTGACGTTAATTTTTTTTTCACAATTTTACGATTCAATCTTGATCTATTAATATCAGACTTGCTGAAGCAAAACATTTCCTCTAAATCACCCGCTCATATTATTATGTTCAATAGAAAATTTAACAAGAGAATCCTATGATACTAAAAATCTTATAAAAATAATATAAATAAATATAAATATATATATATATACACACAAAATATACTTTGCTGCTTTTTTTTTTTTTTGGGAAACTCGGGAAGCCTTGTGGTCCCACCAATATTGTTTTGGATTCCTCAGTCCAACAAGCCAACACAAAATGCTTAGCATACTTTTAGCAGCACTTATACTATACAATACACTATACAATACTAAGTGTGACACAACTGACTAGCCTGCACATCTCTTTCCTACTGTAAGAAAAACTGAATTATTGCTAAATATTTCCCTACAGTACGTCACCGAAAAGCGAACAAAACACACTGAAGTCATTTGGAAGCAGCCGCAGCCAAAACGGAATGACAGTCAAAATGGGAATACTTAAAAGATGACTGTTGTTGGTTGGATACATAAATAGCCGCCCTCCTACTTGCATATCGATGTCGGCTTCTGAGGAGAGGCACATTTGCGAATAGTCATAAAGGCACGTTTTGACAACCGAGTCGACTGTGGCGATGACAACGCGGAAAGCGATGCAACGCTCTGAGGATAATCTGATCACACTGCTGTTGTACAGAAAAGCAATAAAGTGTGAATTAGAAAAGTTGGCGGGAGGGAACATTAGCACAAGCTCAGCATAGAAAAGTGCAGCTTCTAAAAAAAAAAAATTAAAAAAAATGTGGCTGCACTTGTGAAACAAACAGAACAAAATGTTCAGGAAGAACCTACCCTCTCTTATAAGCACTTGTCTCATAAATTCCCACCCGGAATGGCACCAACAACCAAAGCCAAGGGAGAAAACAAAAAATGTGATGGCATCGCCTGGATCACAAAGAACCGCAAACCAACAAACTTGACATTAACAAGCCAACACAATCCCCCCCCCCGTAAAGGGAAAATTCTCCCCAGCAGTTTTCCTAGTCGCTTTCCTCCTCTGGATTAACTTTGTCTTCTTTCCAGCAGTCACATGGCGAGAGAAATAAATACAGGAGAATCTTGTCTTGTTGTATATTTCCGCACTACCTATCCCGCGGCTACGGAGGAAACGACAAAACCAGGATGAGTAGAACCGAAACAGACAAACGTTTCATTTCATCAAACTAGCGTGCCAGGAAAGCATGAAAAACACACAACAACTAGAACCATTTTCTCTGGGCAACTTTCTCACATGCTTCCAGAGAAGATCCATTTGGAAAGCGAGTAACCCGCCAACCCACCTCTTCTAACTCTCGAGATTTTTTTTACTCGTCGGGCCTATTTCTCTTCATCTCCCTCTTCTGTGTAATTTAGGCACTCCCGGCTGTAAATGGACACCTACTCAGTGGCAGTGAGTGGAAAACCAGCCCTGCTGCTTCAGCTAGTGTATTCTCCAAGAAGACCTATTAGCTACACAGATAGCACCTAGTTAGGAATCCGAGAGGTGGTGGTGGTGGTGGGGGGGGGGAGCTGAACCCTCCCACATGTCAAGCAGATCGTAATTTCCCCCCGGACGCTTTTGTCCGACTTTATTCCTCTAATGATACAACCAGAATGCCTTTATTTCTCATTTATGGCCAAGTGCCAGGGCAAACGTTTCCTTGGAGGACAAAGTGATGAATATTCAAACTCTGCGGTGACCTAGCTGGGGTTGCTCCTTCTTGTTGCTGACTGTGCAAAACTCTGGGACTACCTGGATGCAAACAACAGGATTGCTGACTGGAAGCTTACATAATAGAAAACACCTTCGATGGAAGCACGGTTTTCTTTTCTTTGTCCTTTTTTTTTCAGAAATTCAAAAGCCTGCCTGTGAAATGTAATGTTGCCTCATTTTTATTTTAATTATCATCATTCACTGCCATCGACGACGAATGAATGAATGAAACTTGATTTCTTCACACCATCTTTCTTTTATATCCATATAACATGACATTTTAATAGCAGGAGGAATCCTATTTTGATATTTTAATATAGCTTTGCTAACGATAACGTCAAAGGTTAGCAATTTGTTTTTGATGTACAGTGCCTATGAAAGGACATTTGCACCCTTTCCATTTTACATGACCAAAATATTCATCATCAAAGTTCATTTCCAATACATAACCCAAAGCCTGTCCAGAAAATGTACACAGCGTGATATGTTGGAGTTGGTACCTAATATTTTGCCCACTTTGACTCTCCAGCCACCCACTCACCTACAATCTCTCCCACCTCATCCATCTTTTCAAACGGGGATGAAAACTGACTTGGATGTCCTGCAGCCAAGGACAAACACATAGTCCTATGACAGGCACCACATGCTTTTTTTTTTTTCTTTTCCTCCCCATCATCTGTTTATTTTCTCAATTACACAATGGGTGAGTCTGTGTCAGCAACTCTGGGGTTTTGCTAAAGAGGGAGGTGGAGGATGGAGGGGGGGGGGGGCGATATTGTGTCTTCATACCACTGAGAAACACTTTTGTAATCATTGTGGTGGATGGGGCAATGTATGGCCGAGCGGCGAAAGAGATTCCTGCTCGGAAGAACCTGCACCTGATTCATCTTCAGAAGAGTGTGACCACAGTGTGACAGATTATTACTCAGTGATGTTGCAGTGATTCACTACTGCGTGCTGTTGTTGAACTCTGAGTACGAGAATAAACTTGTGACATTGACGCGGCCGTTGACGGGGCAATTTGCAGGCTTTGCGAGAAAACTTGGATGAAATCCGTCAAGCACAAAAAAATAAATATTTGAAAGCTAAACTGAAAACTGTTTCATTATGGATTTGACCTTTTTTTCCATAACTAAATGTTTCTTGTTTGAAAGTAAATTGTAGTACTGAAGTATGTCTTGATAAAAACAAAGAAGAGATATTTAGTCTTTTGAAAAGTGCAGAATAATTCTAGACTCTTTAAGTGCCCCATTTATAGATAATATTATGAGCCAAGCTAACGATTTAATGCTGAAAGTGCAAAGTAACTACAGACATGAATAATATCACAATAAAGCGGGTCAAGATAATCTATTCCATTTCGTGAGCATGCACTTACCTCAAATCATTCGCGTTTCAAAACATCTTTGCCCATTGAAACGAATGGAAATGCCAACGATCCATTCCAGGCCCCTATAAAACAGCAACCAAAAAATTTGTAACGCATTATTGATCATCAAAAATAGTCCTTTACAGTAGTGTACTATTTGAAATATTAAATTGTTTTATGTTTATTTTACCAGTGAATCTCAAGTGTGGGAATAATATCAGGTGTGATAATAAATATCTTTAAATAAACAACTGGCCTCTTTTTGTAATAATTATGCAAAAATGATTCAATTCAAAAATCAAAATTTTCTCTTTTTTGAATAATTATTCACTATCTACTGAACCTAACAACAAACTATCTCTTGTTGTCAAGTGCCATGCTGCTATCCAGTAATTAAAATGTTTGCTTCCAATTCTAAGCACAAAAATCATCCTAGCAACGCCTCATATCTCAAAGGACTCGCCTATACGTCGCCTACATCAATTTCCAAAATCGATTAGAACGATTAATGCAATTAATATAAATCTGCAGACCGATTTTTGTCAATTATTACATTATTTCCTCTATCAACCAATACGACAGGCAAACCGCAATGTCAGTCGAATTTGATCAACCGCATGCCTAGTTTCCGCAAGAAATCCGTTTCCCTTGGGTGATCTGACGAAAAAGGGAGTTTCCATATCGTTCAGAGTAACCGCTGCTTTTTCACGGTGTAAACTTGGGGAAGTCAGATCACTCTACCAAAGCCAGACCAAAAATATGACAGGCCTTCTGATTTTACTGAAGCACAGAAGGGAGCCTGTGTTCCGTCTAGACCAAAAAGCCAGGAAAGCTGTCTGAGGAAACACTCGGACAAATATTGACCTTCAATTACTTGAAACGCTCGCCCCTCGCTTTGGGGCCGCAATATGGACGCGTCAGCAAAAAAACATCATATGCATTTAATGTATATAAACATGTTGGGCCATACCTGTGCTGTGTACATAAATACACATAGTACAGTCAACACAGGGTGTGAAGTGACATCAAAACGTAAACATTACAACACTGGGTTTCTTTCATCGACTTAATGTATCGCTGTGAAAATCAGTCCGGCATCACAAGAATTACTCGACCTCTAGGAAAAGGATAAATCTAGTAGAAATCTTTTTGACCTTTAATAGGGTGAAAAGTAAACAAGCTTCCAAAGTGATGGTCAACCGCACTTGTGCATAATTAACAGCTTCTAAAGTGAGGCGTTCTTTCAATGACCTTACCTGACAAAGTAAGGCACAGCTTGGCAACACTGCGGCAAGTCACTAATACATGCATGCCAGAGTCATTTTGGGTTTCATAAAGCCTTTTTGCACATCTGGATTGTCACCATAGTCCAGCGGTGTCAGACTCAAGGCACGGGGGCCCAGATACGGCCCGCCACATCATTTTATGTGGACCGCCAAGACAAATTTTGCATCGACTTTGTGTCATAATTAAAATTACAAATAGAGATATTGCTCGCAATTTTTTTTACTACCATTCATCTTTTTAAGCTATTTGAACAGTTTTTACTAGTCTCTAATTTCAAAAGTAGTTATCCATCAGTTTCTTATGTGGGAAACTATAAACCTCACTTGCCGAAGTCATTAAGGGTTTCATAAAGTCTTTAGTATTTTTATACATCTGGATTGTCATTGGTGTCAAACTCAAGGCGCAAGGGGCAGATACGGCCCTCGACAAAAATGAATTTACCACCCTTGCCGTAGTCGAACAAAGAAATCTCTAACGACAACTGAATCCGTGAGCTTGATGTGCTCATCAGAAGCACAGCAGGCCTTGAAGGACTTTTCCACTTATTAGACTCCCGCACAGAAGAAATCCCCCCATGCAATCCTTAAGTCTTGCTCAAGTATAAGCTGAGACAAAGAAAGAGGTGAGGGCGGGTCTCGCGTCTCCCGCGCTCACTCATCATCGCAGGTTGCCAAACTACTGCCATGCATCTACTACACGTATGGAAATAGTGCACTATGGGTAACTGCAATTAGTAAAAGTGTGGCAGCAAAGCTGATATAACAAAGCAGAGCATTTGGAAGGGATCCATCAAGCTAGTAGTGAAATACAATCCCTCCGCTGCATCGCTGATCGATGAACACACAAATAAACACACACACACCGGCGAGTATCTTTATTTTTTATCACAGAGCCTCCTTGGGAGACTACCTTCAGAATGTTTCCCTCCTCTGTTCACTTCAGGAATTCATCACTGCTAGGCTACAAAACGTGGACTCGAATACTGAAGGACAATTAATCAAGGGTTGGGCTAGACGTGGTTTTTGGAAATGTGAGCCAAGCCTCCCCTGGGGGGGCGCCAGAGAACTTGTGAGAGGTGCCGCAGCTTGGGAAAAATCAAATAACCAACGTAACCTGTTTCACTTTAACTAAAGACTTAATGTGTTCATTAATTCTTAGTAATTATTATAATGAAGAAAGAAGATGAAAGCTGAAAAAATATATACAATTTTATATATTGAATATATATATATATTGCTTGAATTAATTTACAACCGTGTTTCAGACTGAAACATAAAATTGGCATATTTGATTCCATTGCCACTTTCTGGCAAAGCAGACTGTCCAATGTCCAAAATACTTTTGCCCACATTCTGTATCATGTCTTCTTACATCCTCCCCCACTTCATTTCCAACAATGACATTGTGACCACGCCCTTCTCTTACATACCTGTGGTGTACAAGCACAAAAGCTTACAATCACACTATTACATAACACTCACCACTGTGGAAAGTCAACAGGCACAAAATAAGCACAATGTTGACACACAAGGGGGGGAGATTATGACATCAAGTGTAAGGAGGAGACGCCAGACGCATTGTGTGCGGGTAAAAAATACCAGACGACTCGGAGCAAAAAAAAAACATTATACCGTCTCATCATCTTATTTGGTGCAAACCTTCAAGTTTGCGATAGCACAGGTAATGATTAACCCGAGATTAACGAGTCACCGCTGCCGGTTCTCTCGCAGTGGAACCCGCCCGCACTGTCTGTCGGCTTGTCCACACAAGATTACATAACAGAGGCTGGCACATATGAGGAAGGGCCCGGCAGACACACTAGCACACATTGTGTATATTTTTGTCCCCGTTTCAATTGTGAGGTCAGGACAAGTGCAGACTGTCCCCAATCATGCAAATGTAGGACTAATGAAGATGTGGGTCAAATTAACCAAAATGTGTTTAAAATGGAAATTGACATCAACAGAACTTTTTTTCTTAAATACACAATATGTGAATTTCTTTTTTTTTTTTTTGGTTTGGTTTTACAGTAAATTCCAACCGGATACACACAATATATCATTCAGTCATTTCGATGTATTTTTTCGATTCTTTGTTTTTCGATAAATAGCCCAATCCTGTTATATCTTTTCATTAATTTCCCCCATAGTTGAACAAGAAGTTTGACACCCATCCTTTTGTACTTTAAAAGAAAACAATGATCATCATTAGGATTTTATGACCTAACTTTTTTTTTTTTTTTATATTCGACCAGTGATATAGTTGTTTCTGGTTGTCTGAAAGAAAACAAAACCGTCTAGCATGCTCACACACATAAGCACATTCAGTGCTTTGAGTAATCAGTCAAGCAGGCCAGACCGTTACTGAACACTCATGCTCACTTTTTCTTCAGTACAGACACAACGCCATCTGTTCAACACCCTGGGAAAAAAAAAAAAAAAAAATGACATTAAAACCAAACCGTCTCTATGTCAAGAAAAAAAAACCAGCCCCTGATTTTTTTATAAGTGGCAATCACATGTGTACGAGAAGCTGAGGCGGAAGCAACTCGACACGACCTCTTTCCCGTTGGCATCGGGTGAACTTATATCAACACGTTGCCACCTGCAAAGCTGAGTCAGCGTGGTGAATTAGTGAACGGACGCCAGGTGAAAGAAGGAATTGAGTGTTGCTGTGTCAATTGGCAGAAAAGTGCCCTTTTTCGACTTAAGTGTTGCACCGGTGGGAGGCACGGGGGGGAACACACGCAGGCAGGCCGCACGCACGTTGACACGAGTCTCCTGGAATCACAGCGAGGTGCATTTCACTTTTATTATATCCGGACAAACTCATTGGGCAAGTCTACTCGATAGTTTAATGGCAATATTTGATGGCGTAAATGTGGAGCACGCACTTCCAACCGAGAATCCCATCCAGCTGCAACTAGTCATCATTCCTAAGAAGACATTTCGGCTGTAAAAATATGAAGAGTATGTCTGACCCGGAGCTTTTATTTACAAGTCTGAATGTATATGGGTATTTTAAAGAACATATATTTTGCCCACTCCAGGGTTTAAAAATAGCTATTTCCGCACCAATGGCAATTTAAAACAAATGTCTGGACCACATGTAAACACACTTATATAGTGTAGTGCTATTTTAGCGCATCTCAAGCTGTTTTTTTTTTAGAGTAGATTCACATGTATGCGTACACATGCTAAGAATTTAGTTAGCGTTTTAGCATTCGCAATTTAGTATTTGTTTCTTTACTTCTTAACATTTTCAACATGGTAGGAGAAAAGATTGAAATGTATACACTTTTGGTAGCAGTTTAGCATTAGCAATTTAGCATTTTTTGTTGCTTCTTAACATTTTTTAAAAAGGTAGGAGAGTAGATTCAAATGTGTACGTACACTTGCTAAATATTTAGTTAGCATTTTAACATTAGCAATTTAGCATTTATTGTGTTACTCACTTAACATACGGCGGGACACCGCCACATTTCTTTGACAGCATAAAAGTCGAAACAATAAAAAATATAGTTTTGACTTTAGTGCTTGAGTACTTTTCATCCATTTTACTCAGTATTTATGTTGCACACATTACACGAGTCATTTTACATGAAGGCAATTAGTGATTTCTAAACAAAAGGGCAGCACAACCTTGTCCAATTGCTAAAGCGATATGGCCGATTTTGATGCCACAAAAAAAGTGCACCTATGAAGGAGACTCACAACTGTTTGCCATCACTATGTCACCTGAGTTTACCTCAAGTGAACTCAGTGCCACAAGCATCACAGAATCACCTCTGCGCATGAGTGCTTTTACTTTGCCTCATTTGCAACACTTTTCCAAAACGATGAGCGACCTCAAAAAAGAGAAGATTATAAAAAAAACGTTGAGAAAATTCGTTAGCCAAATAGCATAATTTGCTACATCACACAGTCCAGATGGAACAAATCAACCTTTGCCTTTTACCATGACGTCGACGACTGAGAATCCTCACAAACATAACACCAAAAATTAGCTAGCGCCTCGTTATTTTTTTTATTGGTACTTTTGTTCATCAGTTAGCGCACATACTCTAAGTAGTTTTGTATTCTTCTCGCTCTCTAAAGAGTGATGACAAAATGATTTAGCCATGACTGTCACATTTGCCCTTTTTGGTTTACCAAATACTGGATGAACAACTGAAGTCAACCAATATCCTGGAAGGGACTGTGCTGTGCTTTTTAGTTCTTATGTGCTTATTTAACTACTGCAGACGCCAATCTGGGTGTTGGCAAAAGGCTTGTTGAAAAATCCAATTTTAAACATGCCCATAACAATGTTGAAACCATAAATGGCAAAAAATGGCTCCAGCACCTCCTGGATGTTTCAAAAATCGACTGCATTATGATGTCAATTTTTCTTGCCGCCACCCCCCCGAAAAAAAAAAAAAGGGACACCGAGCAACACGCTCCTTGGGCGCCTGCTGAGTTAGCGCCTTTTCTTCAGCCGGCACCACAAGTGGTCTCCATCCAGACAAGAGCGACGCACCGTGAGCCTGCCGCTTTGTGCTGATTCAATAAGAAATAATTGCATATTGGCCTTTCTCCACTCATCCCCCTCCTTCACCGCTGTGGTCTGATACCGTACTGTATTTCTGTGCAGTCGTTTACAGAACAGAGCTGAGGAGGTATGCCGCAGCAGTGCCCCGAGGACTGGCTTTTACACAAAAATGCTTGGGACTGCATGTGTGAAGAAAAAAAAAAATAATGTTGGTCGTTCCTCCATTAAAGAAATAAAAATCTGCGATGGTAACTAAAATAAACAGCAAAAATATTTGTCAGGGTTTTTTTCTGACTATAAGGCGCACTTAAGCTTTTAATTTTAAAAATAGACAGTGTGCCATATCTATGTCAAATTTGCTTTAATGTGAAATAATGCACTTGATAACCCGGTTTTCCGTATATACGGGAATTTCCCAAAACAACCTGTTAATTGAGACGGCGCCTTATAATGCGGTGCGGCTTATAGTCTAAAAAATACGGTATGTCCTCAATGTAATATTTGGTTACACAATCTTCTGGGCAATCACTGGAACCAAACAAGTTTGTGTAAGTCAATAAAACAATTTTTTTTTTAGCTGTGTGTTTTGGACTTTATTGGATGAGGAGCCAAAAATTGTTTGGTTTGGTTTTTAAAGTCCACTAAAGCGTCACTGGGCCTCTTCCATGTTTCATAGACGGTACAACGTTCTTATCTTTGCATACTTCATTTTTGTGTCTGCAAGCACAGAGCTGATGTGACATGCCAAAATGTTCCAGTCTGGACTTATCTGTCCAAGGGGACATCCTCCCTCAAGCTTTGTGGCTTGTCACTGTGCATCTAAGCAAATTCTTGTCTCATGAGTTTTTATAGATATTTTTCTCAAGAGCAAACTTTTCTTACACATGTAATTGCTTCTTGTCAAATCATCAATATATTCTCTATCTGAATATAATTTATATAAAAGCAGATGGTCTGCTCTTAATAGTGATGCTTAAAGCAAAAAGAACATACAATTATATACAAATACACAGAAGCCTATTTTACACGAGTGGGAACTCTTGAGCTAGCTAGGCTTGGTGACACTGCAAAAATGAATCCTGAAACTAATTGGATAATGCATCTATTAAGGGTAATTAAAATATATTGTCGACCTAAATTTAAATGCATTTTTGATCCCCCCCCAGAAGAAAAGTAAACTATAGTTATTGGACACCATAAATATGAAATGTTACACTTGAAAACTAATTCGAGAACCTTAATCTCTGAAATGTTAGCAACAGTTAAATAATTGACCAATTAAAAGAATTACTAGGCCAAAGAAAACAATTAAAGCAATTAAGTGCTCAAGTAAGAAAATACGTTTTTATAACTGAAGGTTGGGAACTTTTTATTCTGATCCTGGACTACACCTACAATTGTGAGAGAGACATATTATATATTTGTTAGCATAGTTTACATATAAATGCTAGCATCCATCCGTATATGGACAAATATATATATTGATCCTCAATGGCATACAAATAGAAAACTGCGTCGTTGTGATAATTAGTCCCTAAGAAAGCTGTCCAACTTCAACAAACCAGCAATAGCGATACAAAGCTAGCAATAACACAAAGCTAGCAATAATATCAAAAAAAAGACAGTTTTAGCCATGTCTGCTACAATGACAGCATGACATTTGTTCTGGCACTAAGTGATGGATATTCCAAAACTGTTTCAAGAATGCTCCTGAAAACAAAAACGACAGGCCAGCGCAAATGATTGACACCTTGGCAGTCACGCCTACTGTTTCTGATAAATTGTTCTTCCTCAGGTGCGGTGGTTTCCACGAGCTGAAAGAATTCCAGCTTGATTGTAAGATACTACAAGACAATGATTTAACTTTCCTCCAGTTGGTCTGAAAAGTATTTTCCCACAATTGAAAATGCTTTCATCTTAATAATTATACTGTGACAAGCAGAAGATATAAATACCGCTGCAAACAATAAAAATTGACCTGCCCTGAGGAGACTCCGTCAGTAATCCACCTGTTATCTGGACAGATGTTACTCCCAAATATGAGCTCATGTTTTAAGGCAAACCCCGCACATGGCACACATCTCACTCAAATCTATTAACATAATCCAGCGAGAATAAGCCTGTGGCACTGAGTAAACCCTAGCACACAATCATTTGGGAAGCTAAAGTATGATGTCATCCAGTAAAAATGTGCCATGTGTAGGTGGAGTCCACAAAAAAATAAATAAATAATAAGTTCACAGGTTTACCTTTTTAGATCCATCTTGCATCACCTTGATCCATTTAGAATGATTCAATTGTTTAGGAGGCTTCCAATATGGTGCAAACATAAGGTGGAAGCAGTTTGGATCGCCTCAACAAATTTCCTAAATCGACTGCTGTGCGGTACCCATCTTGCCTGTTCTCCTCGTAAAAAAAAAAAAAATAATAATAATATCATCATTTCGCGTTTCGCGTCCAAGACAACGGACGAGTCAACTTCACGTCACTGGCCGCATGTGGAAGCGTCA
The DNA here is from genome assembly GCF_054491065.1 of Syngnathus leptorhynchus. Classification (NCBI taxonomy): domain Eukaryota; kingdom Metazoa; phylum Chordata; class Actinopteri; order Syngnathiformes; family Syngnathidae; genus Syngnathus; species Syngnathus leptorhynchus. The sequence continues at coordinate 4,216,667 of NC_141202.1, forward strand.
ACGTCATTCTTCCACTAACTTGGCACCCAACCCGCTGCCATCTTCACAACAAAAGCCCACAAACAAGCCATGTTAGCGAGGTTTATATTTACCAGTTTGCTACTGTAAAAGCGCTGCAGCCATTTATCCGGTGGCGAACGGGCCAACGGTCCGCATTTCCTGGATTGTGATGCGTGGATGGAGCCGCTCTACGAGCCTACGGGTCCTGTGGAGGGAGGGTCAAGGGGGGTCAGGGGGCTTCCCGCCGCTGTGTCAGAGCGGACAGCGGGTCCACATTCAGCTGACGTCCACAACAAAACAACATCACGCAGAACACACTCCGGCTCCGCACCACTCCGCGCGGCAGGTCCGGTGGGCACCGCCCCCCTCTCAGTCTCCTCCAGTGGGGATGGCCCGCTCCCGCCTACCTCATGAATATTTATGAGCAGAACGGAGCAGCTACTGGCGGGAGTGCTTCCCCATTACCGTACATGAGTTCCTATCTAACGTCTCAATATTATTGTATTATTGTATATATTTGAACATTATATAATAAGAAATAATCATAATATCTTAAGTCAGCAAAACAGAATTACAATTAATGAAATTAATAAATTAAACTAAAATCTACAGAACCTTGTGCTCTTGATCAGACCAAAGTTAAGGAAATTATTGTCTTATGATAATGTCCTAAAGAATTACGATTTAAAGTGGGAATTAAAGTGTCAAGCCAAGGGATCATCAACATACCTGTGGGTAGGGCCTGGTGGCCTTCGAGAAGTTCATGAAAACATGGCTGGTCCATTCCAAGCCTAACATGCTGCATATCCGGGCCTGTCCAGTCAATTATTTAATTGCAGCAGACCAATTAAATGATTAAAAATGTGTATCAATACTTTTGTGAATCAGATGCATATTATTACATGCCTTGCAAGAGGATGCTGACACGATACAGTCTGCCAGGAGCTACAATATACTAAAACCTGAAATCAAGAATCATTACTGTACTTCCGTTGTCTCCCATTGAAAAATAGAAGGTGAGATAGAGTTGAATTGCTTTGTGTGCTTTCCAAACATCTTTTGTGTCTATGTGGTGCCCCCCTGTCAGATTTTAGAGAACTACATTTTAGTTTTAGTTTACCTCAGACGACCCTTCCGATGCTAGAAAATTCAAACCAACATAACTTGAGTAGGAGACAATATTGGTGTTTCTTTTTTTAAACAGAATGATATTCCATTTTTTTTTTAAAAATCCACGTACTCCAATAACTCATATAAATAACGTTTTATTTTCTCAACTACTTAACCAAATATAACACTGTTTCTAATAATGGCTTAATAAACCTTAAATTAGCATTAAAAAAAAGCCACATTGTCATCAAAGCCTGTGCATCTGCTCTCACTTTATGTTGAGAAGAACACTATGGCAAGAAGGAAAGGAAAAGTGTTTTTTTTGGGGGGGGGAGAAAAATAGGAGAGCAAAAAGGAAAGCTGTGTGGGAGGAAGTGAGAGACAAGAGGAGGCGATGGTAGGCGTGCAGGAAGACGCAGCGGCGTGAGCGTTCCCTACTGCATGCTACAATATGACTCTGACAGGCTTATGTAACCAGACTGGCCTGGCATTTGGCTCACAGCAGACGCCGACTCCACTGACTTATATAACTGCATCAGCTGCGCCTCTGAAGGGGGGGAGTCGGGGGGGGGGGGGGGGGGGGATTGCATGCATACGGGAGAGTCCTACTAACACTGTACTTGCACTGCAGTCAGGGATTGCCAAGCAAAATGACAATCAAAGAGGTTCTTTAGGTTATTCACTCAACGGAAAGAAAGAGGTTAGATTCAAGAATGTTGGACAAAACTTCTCAAATTTAGGGCCGGGTGCTTAGATTAATTCTTGAGATGCTTCAGCCCCCCCTCCCCAAAATGAGCTCACTCCATTAGGTTAGGGATGCCCAACGCGCTCTATGAAGTAGGACACATTTTTAAAATCACAAGAAACACTACTGCCTGACATTTTCACCGTGGTATAATGAGCAAAGATTGAGGTCAGCGTAAACGGCGGCGTAAAGTGGCTGCACGAGTAAAAATCCCAGGATACCTAACCAAGCACAGTTGCAGAGTTACACTAAGTGGTTGATAATCAGCACATTGCAGCTTCTGATCTCATATTACAGCGACAAATTGCATCAGATGATAACGGAGGAAATGAAGGTGGGATTTATGACAGCGGAGTCAACGGCCAAAGCAAATGACTTCAATCTTTCCTGGGAGAATGACTGAGCTCACATTTGTAGATGTGGCGATACTAGTGGAAATAAAAGTCGAATTTACGACGTTGAGCTAATTCGTCCTGGATGGATGCTGTTGGCCGCTCACAGGCTTTTTTTTTCCATTTCGAACAGTGCAAAGAATTATTGAATCTCTAAAAGAACACGTTGATTGCAAAAAAAATGAGAAATGAAGAAATGAGTGGAGTTTTATTAAGCCAGACAGCAGATATGTGATTGAAATGTTTTTTTTTTTTTATCTTCAGGGTTGATGATGTCACCGCTTTGTTTACTACAGTATCTTATGTGTTTCCGTGATGACTGCAGACGAGTCGACAGAGCGTCTGGGCCAGGGTTCCGGACTTGTGTACCATGCCAATGTGAATGAGGTGCACTGTTGAAAAGGGGACAAGACAGGATTTCCAGTCTGAAAAACACAGATTGTTACTGCCAGGCCATTGCGAGGTCACGGAGGGGGCTGATGAGTTCAAACTTCAGTGAGTAAATAGATTTATTTGATCATTTGAATGTAATATTTCATCTATCATAAAGCTAAACAAGGTTTCTGATATTAACAGCAATTATAAAATCAATGAAAACATCTTCAGCGTCGGTCAAAAACTGTTCCGCTTGCCATCTCTGTTGTGTTTGTCTCCAAAGAGAAGGAAATTAGTTACACAGCGTGACAGTGCCACTATATTCAGGACATATGTGGATTAGGTTGAGCGGCGCGGGGTGTGCTGCTGGGAAGTCAGCCTGCAGAACACAGTGTGTCATGTGCAACTGCAGACATTGCCAAGTGCACTGGGCCACTATTATGGCAGCCAGAACTAACAGGAACATTCCTCGCAGTCAGGCAAAAAAAGAAGGAAATAACACCATAAAGACTGTAAAGGCTTTCTTACAGTAACACACAAAAGAGCATATCATTGAGATAATGGAAAAATGTCGTCTTAAAGTGAAGTGAATACATATTTCAAGTATGCACATGAACAAGAAGAAGAACTGCAATGAACAACATTAGCACCTGCAAAATGACTTTCAGACAAAACATGCAAGTCACATGTTAAGTCCGTGGGCCCCAAAGTTTTTAAAGCGTGACTTCTATGCAAGTCTAAAAGCAAACATATGCATCACCTTGACGGCACAGATAAGGAGACATTGAGTACAATCAGTTGCAACCACGGGTGAATCACTGGACGAGCGGAACTGGATGTAAACAAAAGTGAAACCTTGACAGTGTTTTTATGAAATGACTACGCTATCACAACAGAAAGCCAGTCCGAGTGTTTAATTTTAATAATAAAATCAACATGCATCTTTTTGTGTTATCAGTATAGTACAATAAGCACGCATTAGCATTTTACAATATTTAATCAAATGAGAAGGCAATGTTGAAATCAACAAAAACAAATTGGCTTTGATAATGCACTTAAGTGATGGTGGTAAAACTTTACAACCCTTGGAAAATGCCTTTTCTAAAACAAAATACCGCAAACAAAACCTCAGCATTTGGGGGGGGGGGGAAACACACTTCCCTTATTCACAGCGAAATGTAGAAAACCACAACATAATGAAAGTAATTACTTTTAAAACCACCAGGAACACGCATCACGGCAAAGACGGGTTTTCAAACTGGTTTGATTGTTCTGCACATTGCAGCTGAATTGTTTGGAAATGATGACATATGCATGAGCACGGGGGAGCCCCGTGCGCATCATGAGAGTCTGGCGTGCTGCCAAAGATCAATACGTGCTGCTATGCAGGTACAGATGGTTGAACAAGGCCACAGTCAGACGTGGAGATGGTGTTGCATTAGAGATATATTGTATGACCTTGACCGGACTACATGTGAAATGAAACGGCAGCCTTGTTACTTCTCTGACTGCGCAATGTCAGTCTCGTAGAAAAAGGGAACCCTCGTCACCATCTGCGGGGTGTGCCGTTTTATTCTTATCTCATTTTTGCACACCTCTTCCACAGGGGGGGCTCGAAAGGAGGTTTCCCCATGTTGCCCTCAGCACTGAAATAGTCCTCAAAATAATCAAAAGAGGGGAGGGGGAGGGGGTTGGGGTGTCCCAGACATTGTTAACAGGAAGTCTGGTGTTTCTGGTCTTCGGTAAGAAAGATTTGCACTATTGCGAAAGTGTCGAGTCTCTGAGTAAGTAAAGTTCAACAGAAAGATAACAGTCACGCCATATCAGGTGACAGGTTGAATCCTATCAAGGTGAGTCATTGGAAAATAGAATCAAGTCTTGTAGCTCAAGCTCTGATTAACCTGTCCCATTAATATCTGCGGTTGATTATCACACCGAGTCAAAGGCAAAAAAACATGTTCATGCATTTCCTGTATTATTTCCACCCCGTTTATGTTTTCCTTTAAAAATCGCTAAAGCAAGCCAAACCGATCAAAATGAAAAGACCTGCTGCTCAGTTGAAATCTCTGTTGGTGAAGATGAGAGGGGCCACCAGGGTCCACAGATACAGGCCGAGACCCAGCCAGCTGGAGCACACCTTCACCCACACGGCCGGCATGCTGCTCCGCATGGCTTGCGTGGTGGTGTCGGGTCTGTGAGAAGCAAAAGAACCGTTAAGTGAAACAAGTTCAAACATTTATGCGGAAACATAGCGATTATATAAATGTCAGAGGAGGCCTTTATCTGAAATTAGAGTGCATTTGCAAACCAAGCTTCTTGTGCACCCTCTAGTGGACAGAATCGTAATGACAGTTTATTATCATGTCTAATTCTGGGCGTACATCAATTATTCGCATTTTTCTCTTGTCTTGCCAGGACTCCCGAACCCCCCCCCCCGCGAGCGGCCATCTGTTGGTGAATCATACTTACAGGTACCAGTTGGTGAGGGTCATCATGATGTACAGCGACGCCAGAGTCAGATGAAAGTGGAAGAACGAGTAGCTATAAGTCACGCCGTCCTCCTCGTTGTCCACGGCCCTGTGCACGCCGTCTTGTCCTACGTTTTCTTCAGCCTCGCCGCCGCCCTCCTCCGTTTGGAGCAACTTGTTGACCTGAGTGTTGCTGGATGAACGAATGCTGGGACACAAGGGGGGAAAAAAAAGTCGGGTGAAATATAATGTGATAAAATAGAAAATGTGTGCACACGGCCCAACTCACCTAGCGTAGATGGTGCATAAGAAAAAGATGCTCAGGCCAACAATGCTCTGAGCATCCCACCACTGCAACTGGCCTGGTGGGTGCTCGCTGGAGGGTGATGTGGTGTTGACATTCGACACTAGACTCAGTAGGCTGGGGTTACATTTGCGATCTGTGACATCACAACCATAGAAGCACTTATTGAATTTCCCTACTTAGGAATTTACAATCTCAGCCTGCTGAAGAGTTTCCTGACGTATACAAACTAATGCAACCATTAAATATAAGACACATGGGAGCTATAACCAGAAATGACCGGAACTTAGCACAATGGCGTCTGTCTTAATATTAATCACAAATGACTGAAGTGTGAATGAGACATCATGAGACTCACTTGGATTGTTGGTGAGTGCGGACCAAGTAACGTACATGGTGTAGAGAGAGATGAGAGAAGCTTGCAGCAGGCCAGAGTAAGGCTGGGCTTCCTGGAAGTAACACGGCAAACATACATTCCGCACTAAATTTTATGATGTGCAACAAGAGGACATTTAAAAAGAAAAAAAAAAAAAACAATTCAGTCGAAGAAACAGGAAAAAAAAACATTTTAGGTTGTGCTTTTCGAGATTAAAATCTAGCATGAATGTTTTAAAAAGTTAGTTACCTGAACTTTGGGGAGGATGGCCACAATCGAGACGATGACACAGAAGATAAAATTGAGGCTGATGATGACCTTGTGCTCTGCGCAATCATCTGGTTGTGTGTAATAATGATAAAACAACACGACGGCGGTAAAAGCCAGGGCGTAGAACAAGAAGGTGAAAGACAGCAGGCCTGGCAATCACACACACAAAAAAAAAAGTGGGTCAATGTTTACGGAACAATTTACAATCCATTTATGGGAGACGTCAGGAATTCAATTGCAATACCTGCATACCAGCACTTGTTGTCGTTATTTTCGGCCTTTTCTACCCACGTTTTGTTCCAGGAGTGGGCAAAGTCAATGAGGAGTATGAGTTGAATGATAATGAATAAAAACGAGCCCAGTAGTCCAAAATAGTACCACACTGTGAAGCAAAAAGAAAAAGAAACAGACACAGCTGTCAATGACACTGTTGAAAAAATAAATTGCAACGAAATTAATTAATTTTGTTCGTACCAGTATGAAACACCGGATCAGTGATGAAAAAGGCTCCCACCGTAATCCCAACTAGGATGAGAAATTTAAAGAACCAGAAACTAAAAAGCAAACAAAAAACAAGCACACAGTCAAGAAAGCAGAATAGCTAAGTCAACAATGCAAACACGTTTCCAGTCTGCTCGTCTTTTGTAAACATCTGAGTCAGAACAAAATGTTTTTTTTCTAAAAAAAAAAAAAAAACATTACCTGCACGATTATCTCATTAAAATGACAACATTCAGTGCAGCTGCCAAGGAGGACTTTTGTTCTTTGGATTTTGTTCCTAAGCACCTGATGAGCCATCAACAGGGGGCAGCAGTGCAACAACTCAATTTCAAAACCACTTATTTTGACCAAATTGTTGACTTTACTGTCATGACAAGCAGTGGCACTCAGCAGACTTTAAGTCAGACAGTAGCAAACATTTGGAAACGGAGCAGATATGTCTATAATTCACAGAGCATGTGATATGATTGCAGAAGTATGTGTGTCATAAAGGAACCCAAGTACAACGACAATCTGGAGAATATGACATGATCGTCACGTGAACGGACACTAATGGCTGTTGTGCCGCTCTGGTAAGTAGATGTCACTCATAGTGCTTGTATACCACAAAATAGATTATTATTTTGCAATCAAGTCATTCCGAAATGTTTTAGCACCTTGAAAGTAATGGTCACTGTTCTGTTGACTGAAAATGGCTGGCTTTGAACAATTTAAAGTCACGTGACGTGTGAAATATAACAGCAACATGTACCCATTTTGCAAAGATGCACGCGGGTCTTTGCTGGTCCTGACGCGAATCATGATGATGGAGAAGAGAAAGAAGAAGCAGGTCATTGCAAAACAAATACGATACACGGATTTATAGCCCACGATGACGTCACAGTCGAACTGGTTTTCAAAGCCAGGTATAGTGGTTCCACCCTGGCAAAATCCCGGGATCTGAAAGAGCAAAAAATTAAAACAGGCTTAATCACAATGCGCAAAATAACAAAACTTGGTCAGGTTTTAATTGTCAATGGCTCACTTTGCGCAGTTGAGTTTCCATTCCGGGAAAGATCATGATGGCTGAAACAAAGGTTCCGAGCAGCAAAAAGAAGCTGAAAACCAGGCGTGTGACAGTGGAGTTGTTGGAGGAGGGACAACAGCCACACAGCAGACATGGTGCAGAGCCACACAGACACGAAGCCTGCAAGATTCCAAAAGATATCAAATGGGACACTTTTAGTTTATATTTGACACTTTAGGTCAATTATTCATCAAAATACAGTCCAGCTTGCATACAAACAATTGTGTTTGTATTGAAAAACAAGGAGAGGCTGACATTTCAGTAAAAGCAAAATAATTTGATTGACAGATTGTCATGACGAGTGATTTGTCAAGGACTATAAAAATGACGTCATTTTACAACCACTGAAATCGCCACAAGTAGGTCATTGATTGGAAGGGCGAAAAATGACAAAAAATATGTCCATTTTTAAACCACAAACGAGAAAGGGTGTGGAGGGTCAGCTAAAATATTTAATGGCGTACTGGTCAAAATATTATAAGCGAGTGAAAACGAACCCCTATCTTATATTTTGAGAGTCGACGAGGGCTAGCTTGTAAAGCTAACTTCCTGAAAAATATGACGTCACATTTGCGTAGTTTTCAAATATAAATTTAACTAAGTATCCCACGTTAAGTATCAGGATAGACGACAACACATCATTCCATATTTCGTTGCATCTTTTCGTTGCTCATAAACTTGAATGTTGGTCGTTTTTCCGTGGCGTCGCCAACTGCTTGTTTGTTTTAAAGCCTCGACTAAATTTAGGCTAAACCATTCAAGAAAGAGTACAAAATTGAAGAAAAATACTTACGCAACTGGCTAAGGAACACAGTGCCATACATGCTCCCATGGTGACGTCAAAATGTTGAGATTAGATGTATATTCGCTCAGCTTCCGTGTGCAAGCTGTCTGAAGACAAACAGGAATGTGGTTTTTGTTGGCTGGCAAATAAGTGCTCTACAAAACGTCGCCCCCTAACGGCGTGAAGATTGACTGACTGAAGTTATTGTTTTTAGTCTACTTTACATCTCATTTCCCATTTATGTTTTAAAATTAACTTTTGTCACCATGTTTCTCACACTATATAACTATCCAGCCATTTTCTACAGTGCTTGTGTTCATGGTGAATGCCACAGAGCTTCCTAATATGGTAAAAATGAGTATACATTGACATAAATCGATTTACATTGTGGGTCCCTAAAATTTCAGATTAGGGTCCATTGTTCCACTAATAATAATAAAAAATAATAATAATCTGAAGCCCTGTCATCTGCCTGCATAAAACCACAATATAACAAACACCACAAACAACAAGCACCCCCTGGATGAGTTCAGTGGAAAAAAAAAAAAATAGTGATTAAAATATCCTACTCACCAGAAATGCTGATTATAAATTCATTAGGGTGTGCAGATTGCTACAGACCTGTTTTTTCTAGACGATCTTTGCTCGGAGTGACCAACCTCAGAGGATGCAAAATTGTTGATGCCCTCGAGTGCCAGAGTCTGGACCTGTAAGGATGAAATTGAAATCTGATTGGTTAAAGAAACAATCCCATGGCCCATGGGATTGTTACTATTACGTTACAAGTGGTTACAAGTTACGATTGACAAACAAGCCTCAAGCAAAAGCTAATCAAATAATGAGTTGTTATTGTTAATCAATAGCCTTAAAACATGAAGCTAAATGAATACATTATTGTGCACCCATTCAAGATCTTCACTATCACATTTTTAACAGTTTTAATATAACAGGTGATGTCAGGACTCTGAAAAATTAGTAATGTTTTGTGTTTAAGAGTTTAGAAGCGAGGGTTTTGCTGTGACGTCACCGTTACCGTTGTTGTTTAGATTAGCGTCACAGGCGGTCTCTGATTGGTGGATTTCGACCAATCAACGTTAAAAGCTGAGAAGACGCCATGGATCCGATTTTGTGCGCGAGGTTGCTCAGTTGGCGGGTGACTCCCGACATTAACTTAAGGGCAGAAGCATATTCGAGCACTTCAAACACAATTAGGTGAGAACAATGCACTGCGTGACCGTTTAAATTGTCCTTCATATCGCTCGCTGGTGTGTTGGGGGAATTTAAAGAGTATACTGGTAAAATTTGCGACTTTTAAAGCGAAGTCAACTTCAGGTAATATAATGTTATTTACACAACATGGCGACAATGGAAAGTTGCACCTGGACCAAAACGCCTTGTTAGATTTTATTTGCCCGTCTTAGTAGATACTGTTCTATTTTTAAAATAGTTTTAACACTGTCAAATGCTATTCACGCGTGTTTGTGAAAATTAATTTTGCTCAATTCTATCGCTTGCGTCTCATATGAGTTGCGTGTATGTGTATGGCTCTGCAGGCCACAACTTGACTTTTTTTTTTTTTTCTTCCCCCAAACACGAGGTCTTTGTTTGTTTTAGCGCATTTGCTGCACTCCTTCGTCTACAGAAAAAAACCCCAGATAACTACACATTAGTAGTGTTTGAATTTATGACTCGTTTTAATATCCATGTGCTGATTCTTTCCACTATTTACAGGCAGCCTAAGCTGAAATGGATCACGTTGCAGGTAGGTGCAATAAAATGGAAACTTTCTGCTGACTGTTTGAAAGATTTACACTGAACATATTTAGTTTTGGAATTCTCCAGCAACCTTGAATCATTCATTTGAATTTCCGAATAAATTACCATAAAAAAAAAAACTAAAGTTCATGCAGTCATCCACGTGACCCATGTGGTTTTACAGATATCCAAGTGAAGGAGCTGAACAAGCGTAGTTCAGGGCACGCCTTTGAGCTCATCCTGAGACCCACCTCCCCTGATGCAAAAGTACAATTTCCACTGTCCCCTGTCCAAAAGAAAGAAATTTCACTGGATGAGATTATGAAGAAGCTGGAGGCTGCTGAGGAGAGACGCAAGGTATCTTCAACACGAGTAGTTCAAAGAGCAGGATGAACATTTGCTAAATCAACTAAAGGGAAAGTTCTCACGATTAATTATCATTTGCATTGAACTTGACAGGCTCATTTGTATTTTCTCTTTTTCTAAGAACCACGAGGCAGAATTACTCAAAAATCTAGCAGAGAAACGAGAGCATGAGAAGGAAGTGATCCAGAGGGCCATTGATGAATGTGACAAATTCAGCCAGAATACACTGGAGAAGCTCACTCAAAAAATGGTGGCTGCACAAGAGAGACACGGGGTATTTTCACAACCCAAATGAATATGACAAATCAACCAAATATTGCAAAAGTGGGAAAAAAAAAAGAAATTTTGACTTTTTGCCAGATCCATGAGGCCGAAGTGCTAAAAAATCTTGCGGAGAAGAGAGAACGTGAGAAGGAAGTGCTCCAGAGGGCCTTTGATGAATGCTGCAACTTCAGCAAGACCACTCAGGAGAAGCTTACTCAGAAGATGCTTGCTGCAGAGGAGAGATACAAAGTAAGTTAAGAAACATGAATGGACTCAAAAGACAAATCTTAAACCAAGGAGAAACACTTACCTTGGTTATTTATCAGAGCCACGAGGCTGAAGTGCTGAAGCAATTGGCTGAGAAACGAGAGCGTGAGAGAGAAGTGCTCCAGAGGGCCTTGGATGATTGTAGCAATTTTAGCAAGAGAGCTCAGGAGAAGCTCAACCAGAAGATGGAAGCAAACAAAGACAACCGCCAAGCGCGATTGGCTGCTCTCGATAAGAAACTCAAAGAGAAAGTATGTGCTGGTCTTGTCAATCTTGAAAGTTGCAGTTCAACTGAGACTCCAAAAAACAATAACTTTATCCTTTTGTTTTTAAACAGGAAAAGAAAATTGAAGAATCAAAGAAGACAAGGGAGTGAAGGGGGAAAACGAATTTCTGAATGCCGACAGCCTCAAGGATAATCTTTGCATTACAATTGTTTTAATAGTTCCAGCTGAATATTAGTGCCTCTCTAGTTCCTCTCGGCAGCTGATTACACTGTATTGTTTGTGGTGCTACTTGTTTTTCTATTGCTGGGCATTCCAATTAGTATACTGGTCCATATGCAGCATTTGTTGTACGATTCATGGTTAAAGTTGCAGGTACTGTTCATTTCTTGGAAAACCTTTTTTGTAATAAAGCATGATTACTAATAAAAGCAAGGTGACTTGGCACTGTTTTGTTTTTTTGGGGGGGCGGGCCCTGAGGTAGCATCTGTGGTTTCACACTACTGACACCTAGTGGCAGAATCAGGAATGGGTGAGGGTTTAACACTTAAGGGAAAACTGTAAAATACTGAGTTCAAATAAATAGTAACATGTACATTTTATTTGAAAACTATAATATTCCGGCAGGGTTAAGTGTCAGTTAAATGATTTCCTGGAATGCACTCCAGTTGCTCAGTAAACAGTCTCGTGATAGTCTTAGCTCTGTCTAGACACGATCATGTGCGCAGCTTTACTGATGTATTTTTGGGTGGATGACAAACTTTACATATATACATACTTATGCATATTTACATTTCTAACAAAGAAGACACAAACTTAAATCTGGTGACCTTGTGGGCAATTTTCAGATCACCTTGTCTAGCATGCCCAAGCCATCTCTTTGGCAGATTCATTAAAAACGCTGTTAACGGTCCAACAGTTGACACCCAACCTGTTATTCAAAATGCTGCTGAGTGCTTAAAACCTGAAAAGTTCACAAGTGTTCACAAGTTTAAGGTGTGTCGATGTCTTACTATTTTCAGGGTAACTTTTTGTTACATCTCAGATGCATGTCTCATTATCATTATGAGGGCAGGATAGTGCACAAAGCGCCTTTGCACGAAACTATTCGATTATCATCGTTGATCACTCAACGCCCTCTTCTCCACATACCCCCACTTGTTTACCAGCCACGCTGCATGCATTATGGTTTAGTCACTGCTCAGCCTGAATGTTTCAAAATCCACAATGTCAACAGAAAAAAAAAAACGGGTTTTCTGACTTGAACGAGGACACAATGCAGATCTCTGACTGAGATAAACAAAAGAGATGTTGTTATTGAACGCCCAACACGAGAATGACAGATTGATTTCATGACAAACCGAGACCTTGTTGGCATCCAATGTCACCAAGAAACAAACATGCTTGTTTCATATCTCATTTAGTAAAGAACATTATGACCCAAGTGGTTTGTGGAATTAACCAAAATATAGGTGTAGGTAGTCTTGAGACAGTCTCAATTTGATTAAAGCAACATTGTTATTGAACCTTGACCTCTAAATATTTTCTCAATCTTTTTTTTAATAAACGCCATACTTAAATAAATGGAAAACAAAAATACTTTACAACAGGCAGGGGTCGAGTTCAACTTCATGGCCGAAGTTTCAACAAAACATAAATCCACGCAAGTATGGGAAGAAAAAGCAAACTCCACATGGGGAGACTGGAACTTAAGAACTATGAGGCGATCAGCACTAAACAATTGAAGTCAATTTTCTTCTAACATTACATTTTGGTGATATTCTACACTTGATTATTTTTCACATGATGCAAATGTGTCATCCAAGTGGCACATATTATGACCGTCCCTGTGGTGTGGGTTGATTTTCCGGATAGCAGCTGTCATTGGCTGGAATGAAGCAAGTCACAAAAAAAGAGGCCCAACTCTGTCTTCTGATTGGTTGTAAGAGCTGTCTATCAAAAGACCTTGCCATCCTCTTGGAGTCTGCGCCCTAACCGCCAAGCACCGTTCCAGCCACGGCCATCCTCCATCCGTGTAACTCGTCGCACAATGTTTTTAAAAATTTATCAAGCAGCCAGTCCTTCGTCGTCTGCAAATTCTAAGACTTTGGATTGATACCACCATTTTCAGGTATGTGACTTTTTGCGGGTTGCTATCATTACTTCAGATGATAAAAGGAAGATTTCCGCCTCGAGCACGAAAAACCCACAAGTGAATGGTTATCAGTAATTCCACGCTAAACGCCCTATCGCCTTTGTGTGATGCGCACGGGGAGTGGAATAAGACACTCTTGCTGTGATTAAATGAAGATACAAAACAAATAAATGCATTTTGAATTTACAGACGTCTACCAGGTGCACGATTTGGTGGATAGAATATACAATGAATGCAACAGGGCCGCCTCATTGTACAGTGCAACAATGGTGTTCGTATAATTCCCGATTATTTATTCATTATATTTCCTTTAGTATAAATCAAACGTACAAAATCACGTACACAACCTTTGCTGGGGGAAAAGGGTGTGGACCTCGGATGGTCATTGTTACGTAATCTCACCCCCCCCCCCCACATTCACTACTGCACGCACATGCGCGCCCGCGTGGAAAAATTCACGAGACTTGTCTAACAGGTCCTTTAGAAAAATAGTCCTTGACATTCTAATTTGCTTGTTGTATTCATGAAAATTAGGTTTCGGAGTTTTTATCAGCTTAATACAAAGACCCTGTCATTTTTTTTGTCTAGCTTCAAAATACATGATTGAAGATAAATATTGAAAAAAAAAGGAAAAGACAGAACTCTTTAGTACTCAATTGTAGGCATATAGAATCAAACTATCATTTTGAATCTGTAGTCTTTTTTGGGGGGGGTGAGAGGGGGGGGCGTAGTACAATGGCTACCCAGTGGTGTCAGCTTAACATCTGTTTGTACAGAATTGGATTCTGGCTCTGCTGGCTGGAGGAATGTGAAGGTATAAAAAGTTGCTGCATAAAGTAGCAACCATTTTTTTAGGTTTGTGGCTCGGCCTTGCAAGTTGAGTCACAGTAACACATGTCAGAAATGTGGTTTTGGCTATTAGATGATTAAATCAGCCATTATTGAATGAAATTAATGGCGATTTTCTATTAGTCTAATTTCTAGTTCCTAATCATAAAATGGCTGTCGAGAGTACCGATACCTTGAAATAAAGCTGGTACTCATCTATCCCTAATCTTCACTATACTAAGCTCTATGTTCTTCCTCCCCCTCGTCTCTCTGCTTGCAGTTTGCCATGGCGACGGTGGTGATGGAGCAGATCGGCCGCCTGTTCATCAACGCCCAGCAGCTGCGTCAGATCCCTCAGCTGCTCGAGTCGGCCTTCCCCACATTACCTTGCACGGTCAAGGTGTCCGACGTTCCCTGGGTGTTCCAAGAGCGTCACATCCTCACCGGCTACAGGCAGCCGGACCATAGCTGGCGCTACTACTTCCTCACCCTCTTCCAAAGGCACAACGAGACCATCAACGTATGGACCCACCTACTGGCCGCCCTCATCATCTTAGTGAAGTGGCAGGAGATCTCACAGACGGTTGATTTTTTGCGAGACCCTCACGCTCAACCTCTCTTCATCATCCTCCTCACCTCTTTCACCTACCTCTCCTTCAGCGCCCTCGCTCATCTCTTGTCTGCCAAATCCGAGCTCTCTCACTACACCTTCTACTTCCTCGATTACGTGGGCGTGGCCGTCTACCAGTACGGCAGCGCGTTGACGCACTACTACTACGTTATCGAAGAGGCTTGGCACGCAAGAGTGCAAGGGCTCTTTTTACCCGCCGCCGCTTTCTTAGCCTGGCTCACGTGCTTTGGCTGCTGCTACGGCAAATACGCCAGTCCGACCGTGCCCAAGCTTACCCATAAGCTTTTCCAAGTGGTGCCCTCGGCTTTGGCTTACTGTTTGGACATCAGTCCTGTGGTTCACCGCATCTACGCGAGCTACCAGGAAGGCTGTTCCGACCTGGTGGTAGTCTACCACCTCTACCAAGTGCTATTCTTCCTCATCGGCGCCTACTTTTTCTCCTGCCCCCACCCGGAGAGCTGGTTCCCGGGGAAGTGTGACTTCATCGGGCAGGGCCACCAGATCTTTCACGTGTTTGTCATGTTCAGCACCCTGGTGCAGATCGAAGCCTTGCGGATAGACTTCGGCGAACGGCGACCGCTCTACGAACGACTCCACGGCGATTTGGCTCACGACGCCGTGGCACTCTTTATCTTTACCACCTGCTGTAGTGCGCTCACTGCTTTTTACGTGCGCAAACGTGTGCATGCTTCTCTTCATGAAAAATTCGCTTAAATGCAATGTTACATCTCGCAAGGGGTGTCAAACTCATTTTTGTTGAGGGCCATATTGTAGTTCTGGTTTCCCATTATGATTCTGAACCCATATACAGTAATTGTCATTTTTATCACGTATATAACACAGAATCCAGTTAACACAAAAGTTTTTGGGGTTATTTTGAAAGGGGGTTTAAATGATTGCCTTTTCTCAATGTTATTAAAAGGGAACATAAGTTGTTGGTATATTAGCAAGAAACAAAGTCAGAGCACTGGCGGAAGTAGAGTGGGGGGCGCGGGGGCGCGGGGGCACTGTCCCCCCCAAATTTTCTTGGACACCCTAGGTCCAGGGCAAAACTATTGACTTTTGGGCATTTTTTAATTAATCCTGGACATTTTCTCAAGTATAATAAATATAAATAAATAAACTTTTTTCATTTATCCTGGACTTTTTCCTCCAAGGCTCCACCCATCCCTGTAGGGAACATATAATTAATCGTTATCTGCATTTTATTTTCAGAATAAAAAAAAAAGAAGCTCCGCTTGTGCGGCCTAGATATGGCCCCCGAACCTCGAGTTTGACACCTGCGCTCCACCGTGACCAGCAATTTTATTGTAATTTGTTCTTTTGTAACAGTGACTTCCTTGTGTAATCTGCCAAACCACAGTGAACAGTTTACAGCCCATTTAGTAGTCAGCAAGGGGATAGTTGAATCCAACAGGCGCACATTTCATTGTATTTTTTTTTTCTTCTAGTATTATGTTGACTTTTTTTGTGCTTGCAACAGTTCTTAATATGAAGTCTCAACATAACGCTCATTTGTTTTTCTCAGTGATTCAATGCTATTGTAGAGACTGATGAAAAGAACCTGATTGTTTTGCTTATAAAGTCTTATGGCCCTTATAATGTATTATAAAGAATTGGAGGCAGGATACATGTTGATTTTCTACAATTATGTTTTAAGTTGGAGTGTTTTCATTCCCATCCAAGATGCACGTTCTCCCTAGCTGTACAGAAAAAAAAGTCTGACTTATAGTTTATTGCAGACCAATAACATATTGAATCTCCTATATATATTTTTTAAATATGTTTTTTCCCTATCCAATTTTATTCTGTCTTTCTTTTTGTATTTTCTATGATAATCATGCCAAATTATACAAGATGACATCAAATTACATTTGAAGTTTTGTTGTTTAGGTTGCAAGATTACATTTCTCAAAGTGCTATAAGTTCAGCTTTTGCCTTTTCACATTCCATGGCGTTGCGGCTTGTACGTGCACTATGCTCTGCTTTTGATATGATTTTCTTTTTGTATGATGAAATTGTACAGTATGTGCCTCTAGCATGTCTATCCCTATATAATGCGGATGTTCTGGTGTGAAAGCTTTTTCTGCACTGTAAGTGTTGATTTCCTTCTGAAAAGAATACACCACATTTTGATTTTTTTGCTGCGTGCTTTCAAATGTTTCAATGTCTTCATGCTTAACAGATTATAAAGAGATCACTATAAATACAATATTTTATTCCGATTGGTGCACTTTTTGCCCTGAAGTTTGTTTTGGCTCTAGTCACAGTTATGATTCACTGGTAATGTTTTAAAATGTTAATCTCAAAAAATTAATTTCATTCATCGCAGCATTTTCTGCTCTTGGTGTTTTATGAATGTGTTTTTTTCTTTTCAACACTGATGGCACTACTGAAAGATATTTTCAGAGATGACTTAAATGATGTCTTGACAGAAACGCATGTGGTGGGTTTAACTGAGAATCCTTTGAGTCGTTACGCACTGCCTGAATCAACACTGTACTTACTGTGGCTGACCACGATGTTAACATGCATGACGCCCCCCCTCCTTAAATACTGTTATTGTGGGTATTTTATTATTTGTGTTGAAATTTAACATTGAGTAACCTGGGAGGAGTGTGTGTGTGTGTGTGTGTGTGTGTGTGTGTGTGGGGGGGGGGGGGGGGGGGGTTGATCTAAGTCATACGTGGGAATATTTTCTATGTTTGAACCAATTATTTATTTCAATTAAAAATATTTTCTCCACAAATGACAAAATTTAGGTCAATTTTGTTTTTGTACCAGTGTTTTTGAGTAATAAGCAAATTTGTGAGCAGTATTTTTCTCTGCAATTGACACCTTGTCACCTATTATCTAAATTGCATGTTGTGAAAAATAAGAAATGGAACGTGGGCAGCTATGTGTAAAAGTGAATGTGTTAACAAAGCCTCTAATGACGCCACCCAGGTTTGCCTTCATTATAGAAAGCAGGGTGAGAAAGGGCCAGAATGTTTTCTGCCTCTTGACTGTGTGACTGACTGGCTGTACTAATGTTTATAAGAATTAAAGTGTTGCATTAACTCAAATCTTCCCAGATTGTCATGTCGTCTCATTTTAGCTTTAAAAATTGAAAACATAACAAACAAAGAAAGTGAAAGTGGGTTATAAGTAATGATAAAGAGGAAGATATAGGTTGACAGGTAGGGAGCATGTGATTGAACGCGGACAGCTGATTGGCCGAAAGACGTCACGGTATAAATACAGTAAGAACCTCAGTTAAACTTTACTAAATTCATAATTATTTACCTGTAAATTCTGTATAACAATTTCAACAACACAATGCTATTTTCACAGTCCTATCAGGCTCTTTAAAGAAAGAAAAATAAGCACATTTGACAAAGGGTCCTGTTTGGTTATGCGTGTTGTTGCCATTCGCCTGACTACCACTAGAGGGCAGCCTTGTAATTTAGTATAATTTAAGACTAGGAAACGTGATAAAAAAAAACACAATTTTCAACGTGTTTCCCCCCCCTTTAAATTATTGCTTACAGGTAATTATTTGTAGTAGTCATTAGTGATTTAAAAAATATATAATTTAGTCAATGACATCAATGATCATTACTTGAAATGAAATATGCAGCATTTGGAGGTTCATCAAAATAGGAGTGGTGGTAATCCTCCTTGACAAACAATAGCAAATAAAAATCACAGGCAGTGACCTTTATTAAGTTCTCAGAAAGAATGGAAACAACACCTTGCACCTTTTTTAAAAATGCATTCTCAATCTACCTGGTTTTCATCTCTAGAGTTTACTGTCGCCTATACATATGGAGCACTGATTTATCAGCCCCGCTTTACTCCCGGGTTAAACATCTTGTTCATGTTGACACAGTCTACGTTGCATATTGACAAATAACATCACACAATGTGTTTCTAGCAGTTGCCTGCAAAGGAGACCAGTGCAGCATTCTGCTGTTTTCTTAAAGCTGAGAAATGTCTTTGTATTCTGAGGTGTATGTTTGTGTGGGCTGACAATGCTGCACTCTTAAAGTTGCACAAGCTTTTGCCTCAATATACAACATATGCATGTATTTGGAGTCGTCAAATATTTAAAGTACGGTGCCAAGCTGTTGTGGCTCACATCCATACGGCACCCTTGACCCCTCACTAAGAGCCAAATCACATGCTATGTTAATTTGAACATCTCCAAACTGCATTTTCTCACGATTAGGAGCCGCTGTAATTTAAAGTTTACGAGATGGGGCCCTTAATGTAGAATGTGATTAGTCTCCAATATTCCACACTCAGACAGTCCTAACTCTAATGGCAGAGATAGTGATAATTGCTTTACAGCCTGTTTCCTGTCCTCTTTCAATTGCTTGCACCAGACTCCATCCATTTTCTTACATCTGCTTTTGACTTAGCCGCACTCAGCCTCACTCTTCTCGCAGAGGTTCTTTCTCATTTCTACGAGCAAAGCCGTAGCTCGTCTTGTATTCTGCTGTGTTGTGTTGCACAATATCTATTTTTTTTTTTTTTTTCAAGGTTTCCATAGTACAATACCAGAGTAATTAACGGATACCTATACAGATGAGATGTTTGTGGTTCATGTTTTTGGTCTTCAGATTAATTGTTAAACAGATTAAGCCTAATTTCCTTACTAAAAGATGACCTTCTTTCTCATCTTTGCCCCCTGTGCTTCTTGCTTTACCAATCAGCCAGCCCCGCCACTCGAGTCCATTTATCATGAGCTCGTAGTGGAGATACTGAAAGAAGGTGGAGGTGAGGAGGGAGCAAGTAGACCCTATCTCAATGTGTCTCTCTTGACAAAACCTGGAGCCTCTCTCAAGGATAATGAATTCCCTCTTCCTGTCCTTTAACCTCTTCGCCGAGAACAAGCTTATAGTCTCCTAACATTTTCGGATAACCACGACGAGAGAAACTTTCAGAAGTCTGGGCTTTGTATTATTATCTGAGGAAGCTTTCAGTCAAAACATGATTCTACAGTCTACACAGTCTATTTGAATGCGGACAAAAAATATTCTTGTGATAACATTTCAAGGTCACTGATGTTTTGGTATGAAGTTTTTTTGTGTTTCTGGGGCAGTTACCACAGAATCAGAACCATGGAGGGTCCCTTTATTGATGTATTATTATTATTATTATTATTATTATATCAAAATGGCTTCAACCCTTTATTGGCGTATTATAATTATATAATAATAATAATTATTATTATTGTTATTATTATTATTAATTATGTAAAGAGGACGCAAAACTTTTGTCCAATTCCCGTTGTTCAAGCTGTCCAACACAAAACAAATTTTATGCTCCAATTGCAAAAGCCATCACCTGTGAAGAATCTTCCTTCCTCCTCCATAAGAGTTTTCTCAAAAGACACCAGATGGCTCAGTATTCTTTTTATTGAAGTCTCTGTACACATTCTTGGCTCATTTCTCTTCCCTGATACACATTTTTTTTAATCACCCTAGCGCCTGCTACATTGCTTTCAGATAAAATTGTTTTGACTTCAGATATATAATTTAAGATGTGTTTTCACAGTACTCTCGACTCACATCCTCAAGGAGTTTAAAAAAAAGGGGCGGGGCATATTTTCTCTACCCATGCCTATCACTCTGAAACAATGCAAACAATGTGACAAGACTATCTTGACGAGATCTAAATAGAAGTGTCCGAATGTGTGCGGAGGCCATTGCCATAGTTTGAAGCTCACATCTCTGTCGATTGACACCAGATGATGGATGGTGCTCAGAAGAGAAGAAGAGAGGAGCAATCAGCCTGATAAAAAACTCTGTTAACTATTCTTTCATTTTTTTCTTCTTGGCTCTCTGCTATTTGAGAATAGTATTTAAAAAAAAACAAAAAAAAACACATTGACTGTTGATATTTTAGGAAACCGAGTGGGAGAAGAGGAGGAAGTTCCTTCTCACTCCCGCTAATCTAAATTCTGCACCGGTCAAAGCATCTGTGTTTATCAGCCACTAATATGTTCACCATGTAATTTGTTGCTATAATGTTTTGCCTGTTTTGAACATCTCGGTGACAATTGAACATCTGGGATTTTTATTTTTTATTTTTTAACTTGAGCATAGCAGATGTTGCCAACTGCCAAATAAGTCATAGGATACGTTCTGACAGTTTTGGCAGTGGAAAAAAATATATTTCCTCTAATTGTGATCTCTGCTCAAATAGATTCTCAATTAATTTCTTGGTATGCAATATGTTTCTAAACTTTCAAAGGGATTGGTATAATGTAGGTCAAATGCTAAAAATATCTTTTTTTTTTTTTTACAATACCCAAGGGTATTTTAGGAAACGTTATAGTAATCAATCTCCAAGAACATCCCAACAAATTTGCAAATACATTGAAATATATGTTCCGATGTACTTTGATAAGTCAACACCAGCTGGACTCTTTCTGGTTCCAATTCGCCTTTACTGTTGCGTCATAAAACTTTACAACAGTAGACGGGAACAACAACAAAACCTCTCTTGCAAATCAATACACTTTTCCATTATATCTTCCACCATCACAAACGCTCTTGGGCTGTTTATAAGCTTAAATAAATAAATAAATAAATAAATAAATAAATAAATAAATAAATAAATAACATCAGCACAGATGGGGATTACTCATGATGCACCTTTATAAACGCAATATACGTAAGCATAACAAGCCAGGTACAGATGCTGTTTTAATTAGCTTTTTATTAATCCAATTCTCTTCTCCGTGGCAGGACACAAACTGCTCGCCTTTGGCATAAAGGTTTGCTGACAAACTATTGGTATTCTTCGGTGGGGCGCAACTCTCTGGGTTAAATATTTATACAGGAGACTGGCATTTGGTGATAAGGAATATGGCTCCATTTATGATAACACAGTAGAATTCAGACTGAATATTTAATCAAACAGTAGAGTTTCTACATCTGGAAATGAAACGTTTCGAAAAAAATATAAAGCCTTTTCATGTTGGCAGGAGAGGATGTTTACTCACCATTGGGCAGTTGGTATGATAATTACGTAAAACACGATGAATTATCCCACAATGCCCGGTTTCAAAAAGATATTGGATACAAGAAAATATATTTTATTTACTGCTGCGCAAAAAAAGTGAGCAAAACCACACGGGCGTTTTTGAAGATCGGTTCAAACATTTCACAGAAAAATCAGTTTTTATCGACTGCCGTCCAGCTTGGTTTTAAATGCTTGGAGTTGAACATATACAATGTCGATTTTTTACATTTGATCAATTGTTATTGTTCTCCAATGCAGCTATGTTGAAGTTGATGGCGCTATTTTGAGGGGGGGAGAAAAAAATAATAATTCTACTCTCGTTCATTGACAAGTTTCTGCCATTTTCGGTTTTAACCACACAAAACGGTTTTTCGTCCAAATCGGTCAAACCTGACAGATTTGGTCTTATCATTACGATAACATCCATAAACCCCATCCACTCCAGAATTGTTTGCACAGATTATAGTTTCTTAACAGCCTTTACTCTCCAATCAGAGCCACAATCCAGCCCATGAACCTCTAGTATCAGTCCTCGCGTTAGTCTCGCTAAGAGCCTGTTGAGAGTGTGAGCCTTCAAATCTTGGCACTTCGAGCCCTCTTGAGACAGATGGCTGAGGGAGTTAAGGGAACGATAGAGACTATCAGATCAGACGTGACTGTGAATTAAAAACGTTGGTGATTGACGCTTTTGGGAGGGATTCATTTCACTGTTCATAAAAGAAGTAGACGCCAGATTTGCATCCTTTCACCTTGAGAAATGGCCACCATCACAAAATGATTATCCTGGGGTGTATTAAGACTGATTATTTCCCCCCTCGCTTCCTGATTTGCATGGAAAATGGTTGAAGCTGATAATGCTAAAATTTGAACTAGTCTGGCAATTTTTCTGTTGTGGTCATCATTTTGGCTCAGCTAGCCATGGCCTCCGTGATGCTAAATGGAGTCGTAGCCAATTAGGCAGTGACCCGAAGTTTGTACTCTTTCCGGAGTGTTTTGATTTTCTTTTCAAATAATTTGTACTGCAAGTCATTCACCACAATAAAAAAAAAAAAATACAAAGAGAACTGTAATGTATAGTTATCAGTTACACGTTATACTAACAGTTAGCCTAGCTTAATCTATTTATTTTTCCATTACCGATCTTTCTACTTTTTATTTCTTCTCATCATGTGTGGTGGGGTTTGTTGCATTATCATAGATAAATTGCATTTTAAAATTGAGCAACATTTTAAACCTTGTATGTAGCATTCTAAAGAAAGTGTACTGTTAAAACCTTTGCTAGCACCGTGCAGCATCACGGAGGAGAAATTTTCAACGACAGGAAAAAACATCACTTTGACTTTGTCAAGACTTTGTGCGTCAATTACATATTTTATATCAGCGGAGACATTGATTCAAAACCATATAAAGTGTCTCTGCTGCAGCAGTTTGTTTTTCTCAGATTGACATTACACAGGAGGAAGGTCAAACTGCGGGTCACCATAACTCAAATCACCGAAGCACTGCTTATCGCACACTGTAAAGACTTGAGTGTTTGCTCAACAATACAAGAAGGCTCTTGAAAAAAAACATGAAGGATCAGAGAGTTGGTCACGCACCATGAAAGAAAACAAATAGGAAAGCGATAGCAGTGAAAAGTTGTTGACTGACACTTATGTATTCAATGCAAAAAAAAAAAAAAAAAAGCTAAAGGCTTACTTTAAACTTTTTTTGTGTGTGTGTGGGAAAGTTTACCGGACTCTCTTCTTTATAATAAAGTCATATATCTTGCTGATACCAAAGCCAAGAACTGAATCACAACAAACTCCATTGGACTTTTTCCGCTATCTGCATATTTTATAGGGGCACAAATTTGCTTCCATTCAAATGAGTATACAGAGCTTGCAAGAAATTGCCACTTACTTTCCAATTTTCAGTTATTTTCACATTTGACAGAATAGATTGAGCATTTGTGTCTATTATACAAGCCAAATTATTTCTGTCTATGAAAAAACCACACAGTAACACTTGCCATGGACAGAGAAGGGCGTGAAAAAAAAAAAGAAGCTACTTTTGGCCCCTCCACGTCAATGGCGCATATTGAAAAGACCATTTGCTAATGCTAATGTGGCTTAATACTGTTATCTTGTCCTCCAGCGGAATAACACCTGCCAAAAATAGAGCATGCACCTGAGCTGCGGGGCTTCTCATCGCCAACAGACAACAGCGAGATGAGCGGCTGATGACACTTGATTTCCAGCCATGAACAAAAGTCAAATATGTGAGGGGAGTGGGAGGGGGGGGCGAGTGTGAAACATAAGAGATGGAGAGTGTATGTTGTTTATGAAATCAGCACGACTGGGCTTGCTTGTAACTCGCTATATTGAATTCTTCAACAGCTGCTTGCAGACAAAAGGGGGCAAAACAAACGCTCAAGTGTTCTGCTTGTTCACACCGCATGCATAATTTAGATTTACTTTGTGTCGGTGTTTGTACATCATCCGCTCTGTGTGCTTATCCATGCAGACACTTGCACTGACTGTATTGTGTTTAACTGCGGCCAAATATTTCAAACAGTAGTCGAAAAATTATTTTAGATCTTCATTTATGGGCAAAAAGGTGTCAAGCATTTGCATATGGACGAGACATTCTGTCAAAGTACTGTATACGTGTGTCTGAGAGCCATGCCAATACCGAATCTATACGCCACTTTCAAACTCGGTCTAATGTGTGACGCCCCCCAAGGCAAATTTGTTAGAATTCAATCTCCGCTCCGAGAAATGTTGTATTTTTTTTTTCTCGATTCCAGCAGCACAACACTCTAAAAGGCCCATTTGGTTCAGCGAGTATTTGAGAGACGTAGATTGAAAGTGGAAGGAGAAGAAAAACGTCCACCCTCACAACGTCAACTTCTAACCTAAACTTCCATTGAGCTAATTTGATAATACATATGTTTGCACGTGTAATGGCTAATTATGTGAAATTGCCATTACAGTTTACTCATTCACCGCCAATCCAATTAAAATGAATATTTGACATCTATAGCCGTCAATGGGAGTGAATGTGTTAAAAAGGTTTTATGATGGCAAACGCTTGACTCTGGAAAGAATCAGCAAAATATCTGTGCTCAGTACACGTGCGATACTGTTGACAGAAGACTTTCTGGAGGATCTCCTATCTTCTGTTTGCATTGTTCTCACTCTTTTGTGTCAGAGTGTCCCAGCTACCGGTTGTGATCATCACGTCGTGATAGCGTCTAATAAAGCTGCACATGCCCGCACGAGCATTCATCTTGAACCTGCCACGCTTGTGGGCGACAACATTCATTTTGTCTGTGTGATGAGGCGGTGCGGGGCACAATATGACCCGACAATGACTGCGGCGAGGTGCTCAATCGCCCCAGCAAGGACAAGAGGAAATACAGCGTAAAGATCACTGCCGCTTTTAATTGTGTTATGGTAGGGACCCAAACAGAAACAAAATATCAAATGATAGCAACTACAATTCTAAAGAAATACATGTGGGGCACCACAATTCTTTTCTTACTTTGTAACGTAACATAACGTAGCGTAACGTAACGTAACATAGCATAACATAGCGTAACATAGCGTAACATAGCGTAAAATAGCATAAGATAGCATAAGATAGTATAAGATAGTATAAGATAGTATAAGATAGCATAACATAAGATAAGATAAGATAAGATAACATAACATAACATAACATAACATAACATTACTCTTTTAGCCATTTTTATGTTCATTGGTTTAGCTTCTTGGACCCTACAAAATCTACCTTAGCAACAAGTGGCAACAGTAATTCATGATGTGACAATATAGCGCATTTATTCCTCATCTTCAAAACAGTAGAAGCCTAAATAACCCAAATCCCGGATGATTTTAGAAGACCAAAGGCAATCACGCGAAAAACCGCCCCTTCACAATGACATTTCTCCCTATAAGCCCAACAAATCTGTTTCGAAATCCTTCCAAACACTGGCCTCCCAGACTTATAGGCACTGTTGCCATGGAAGCCAGGACAATATCGTCCACCCCCCACGCCCCCACCAGTCCCCCTCCCCCCCCAATTGAATTACAGGCCTAATGAACAGCACATTTCATTACGGCCTCCAAACCAGATCAAATCTGGTCAGCCTTGAAAGTACCGCAGGCCTTAAAGGTTCTCAGGTTGGCAAAGGTATTGGGACACTACTTCCGTGTAGTTCTTTTTTGGATCAGCTTTTGAAACTTCCCACCCATAAAGCCCCACAGTACAGTCAAACATTGCCAAAATGAGCTCCCACACATTCTCATTCTAATTCTCAAACTATATGCATGCATGTGTAAACACAAATGCTACACATGAGGCCAGTGGGTGGGTGAAGTACAAGCAGCTGGAGTGGGTGGCTATTATGGAATTTCAAGATTTCATACTGTTTGGAGGATGCTCAATAACCACAATGACATAGGACTTAGCAGCCACTTGCCACCAACTCAAAGCGGAGGACTTCCTGCATACCAAAACTGTAATTATCATCTTCTGTTGTCTCAGTGTGGACCTTGTGTTACTTGGCACACACAGCCCCTGCTACTTAGGGAGTCACATCCTACCCAAGATTCTGGACTGGTTCTCGTTTAATATGCCTCAGCCAGTCATCGGAGAATTACCAAATCAATACAGCCATCAGGCTTCTTATCTCTTCAAGGTCACATAGATTCAGAGCTGAACATATTATCCATTTTTAAAAATCTTCAAAAGCTTGATTAGCATAGCTAAAAATATGAAGCATTTCACTTGCTGCATACATGAACCACGGCGGCCATTTTTATTTGAATTTTATTTCAAGGATTCAGGATTTTAATGCGTATTAATACTGTCTTTGAAAAATCTGCCAAATCATTTCAGAGGACATTTGACAGCTGTCTTTCTTGACACTGCTTTTCAATAAGCATTGTCCCTCAAGCAGCAGGGGGCGCTAGTAAGCCAGAAACTATGAAAGAAAGTTGGTTGTTTCCACAGAGAGCACAAGTTGAGGTTATCATCCTCAGATGTCCTCTGTCCTTCTCTCCTCTTTTTTTTTTTTCTCTGAACGCAAACACTCACACACACACATTTGTGTGCGGGAAGTAAAAAATGTGGACGTCACCACACACACACACACAGAAGATGAGTCAACTTGAATGTATACTGAAATTCGAACTGCATGCTGTTGCTGTAACCCGAGTATTATTTTTGCTGATAGCCCACGAGTCCATTTCAGAGTGCAGTCTAAAGTGGGCCACCATTTGCTAGGATGAAAAACTCCCTCTCCCAACAAGTGCATCCCCTAAATGAACAGGCAATGCGTGTGTCCACTACTCATAATGCATTCTAAATTGTTGTTCGAACAGTATCAAACGGAAGCACATCCATTTTTTTTTTCCCCGTCTGCGTTTCACTGCTTTCTGAATTATAACACCTTGAGGCTACATAAAGCGCTATACAAGTGAAATACATTTACCATTCTGTTTACTATACTTTTTCATCTTGCCAAGACATCTCCTTGAGAAGTTCAGTGATGATGTATGATGTACTTTCAATTGCACTTTAAAGAAATCTTACATAAAGTATTACAGAATTATTATTGCCCGACAAGAGCAACATTCAAGTGAGTTACAAAGAGCCTGAATTTATTCTTAATTATTCTGTAGTGAGCCGTCACTAGATGACATAAAACATAATGTCATATTTTTTAACATCTATAAACATTTTTAAAAAATGTAGGTTGCTTTAGGGCAGACCGGAACGGATTAATGGCCTTTTAGTTCATTTCAGTGGAGAAAGATGATTTGAGATCACAAGGCAACATAATTAAGCCATTTTTTAAATAAAAAAAAAAGTTTTTTGCGGGATGCGAAAACAAGTATTCTCGCTGTGGATTGCATAGAATAAAAATGGGACTCACCGGTATATGATAAATCCTACAATAAGTGATTCCACATATTTTCATATAAAACACCTCTGACTTCATTTCCATTTTAACGAAGTAATTCATATCTTTGTATGAGCACTGTTGCATACTTGTTTACAAACATCACTATTGAATGCAATCTGGGCATGAGCTGTGGCGGGATCTCAAGCATCCCCATTCCAACACGTGCACATTTGCACCTACACACACAAACACACAAGCAGACATCTGAAACGAGCATCCAGGTAGTTTTCGTCTTTCTTGTCATGACTGTTCGAGAAAAGCGGCGGTATGCTAATGAGCTGTACGCCATTAAAAAGAGGCTAATGGCTGATCTTTAACGCCAAGCCTGGGTTGTCTCTGCAGGCATCTGCGCTCTGCCTCGATTGCTATCTCAGCTTCAACTTCACTTAACTTCACATTAAATTGTCTTCACTCGTGTCGTCGTTCAGCTGGCCAGGAAGGAGAAGACAGCTCGCATATTAACCGAGGAAAAGGGATGTGTTCTCTTTCCTTTACTGCTGTGCCTTCATATTAGCTTTTATAGGCTAGTTTGTGATTGGTTCCCATATATTTGACATTCTAAGAGCAACACAAAAGCAACAGGCACATAAAACCTAAATATGCATCTAACTCACGCTCTAACTCCGGCTCAAGACAAAGTTCCTTACCGAGAATGTGAAAATGAGCATACCGAGTAATGAGACTTCTCATTTAAAAAAAATAAATAAATGACTTCATGCATAACTTACCCTTTGAAAACGATGAGAATATTTACTCTGGGAAATTCTCCAGCAATCCACAGCTGTAATTCAACTGCAAAGAGAACAAAAGGAATTGTGAGTCATGTTTCTTATCCCCGAGAACAGGGATGCAGGCAGGATGATGGCACATAATCCTTCCATAGACGCCATTGTTTCACTCACACATTTAGCTATGCTTCCATTATGACTCAGTGTTAGTGTGAGCTTTTTGTTAGGGGTCGCAATACTGCACATATTTAACATGGATGTTTGCACACTGATTTTCTGCGGAAATATCGGGATTTTATAGGTTGACCTCTTTTGAGCCTTGGGAGGTATTTTGAACTGAGCATTAATGAGACTCTGTGCGTAACAAAAATATAGAAAAATAAACAATTAATATGTCCGAGTAAGTATAAATTAAAATGAATTATTGTCATCTTTTCTTTTTATTGGATTTTTTCTTTTAACACCACTTTGGAACTCAAGATTAGTGTGACATTTTCTCTACAAGTGTTTTGTTCTCTCCTTTAAAACGGCTCTTCTTTTTTGAGAACTTTTTTTTTTTTTAATTCAGTGGTAAGGGCAGCAAAAAATATAGAAAATGAAAGTTAATCAAGTGTCCATCCACGGGGACTAACAAATGGTTCCCCCCTCATTTTGTCATCTAACGACTCAAGTCCAAGCCACTGTGCGACTCCATGCTGTTAAAACACATTAAAATTGGACTCTGAAGCGCTTTCATGAGGCGTACAGTGATCCAGACACAAGAAAACACCCACACATAATATGAAATTGCCTATGACTTTGCGTGAAAATGCAGGGAGGCCAAGAGAGGGGGGGAAAAAAAAAAAGGATGGGAATAAAGATGCACAAGAAAAACACCCAGCAAAGAGTGATGTATGGAACGACACAGCCGGAAGGGAGCTGTTTTTATATCTGTCGAGCAGTCAAACATGTTTTCCATGCAATTATCACGCATGTCCTGCAGCAACACGCTGGCTCCGGTTAACTGGCCAAGCTAGCACTTGCAACATAATACACTGACAGGACAACGACTCAATTCCGCAATGTATCTCACTAATTTTCTTTCCGGAAAGCAAAACATGCTCTTTGCTGGAAGTTGTCTTTATGCAAGCTGCACAAAAACATTGGTAGGATCATTTCAACTGTCAGTCTTTCCATTAGTGTGACATTTTCCAACACACCTGCCTTTGCTGTGTGTCTCATATTAAAGCTATAACATCTACTCCCTGCTCTCATTAGATGATTTGTCCTGATACACTTTCCTGAACTCGCCTGACACACCTGTCAGCCAAATGAAGACAGACGTATCTGGGGAAAGCCTCAATAATTGCTTTTCTTGCCTTGTGAGTGAACACGTATTTTTTTTTTTTTTTACTTGAATAAACCATTTCAAGCCGTTGCATTGTGTCAGTAGAGTGGCACATTTTTCTTTGATAATCAGGTGCCTAAGAATCCCGGGTTGTGCTCATAATGGGCATTTTAACGGTTTAGAATGTTCACATAATTCAGAATAATTGGAAAATATGCGCCACATATGCTAATTAAGTAACAAAATAGATGGAAATACTACTGTGTTACTCCTGTAATGACCTGAAATAGTAACAAACTGAAGAGGGACATAAAAAAAGATTATATAGATATATCTATATTCATATAATTATCTAGAATTCTATTATATTATTAAAATATACTAATATTATATAATTATTATATTTATATTATACATTATATTACATTATATATTATATAAAATATAAAATATAATATAAATTAATATATATATATCATTATCTAAAATTATATTATATTATTAGAATATACCATTATCTAAAATTCTATGAAGAATTGCTTTTTCTGGGGAGTAAGCTGTGAGTAAGCTCCACCACGTCTTCCAACATTAGCATGGGTTGCAAAGGGGAACGCATGTTATAGTGGCTTCGCGTCTGGCTTGACTTTAATAATGCAGCGATTGCCATATGTAAATGATTCGAGTGAAGCCGGTCGTCACGACGGGGAGAGCAATTTGAAAGATGAAGCTGCTACAGGCGTTTTAAGATGAACAACAAATTTGGTGCAAGAACAATATGCAGGGGTGCTAAAATATTCAGCATAGCCCGCAAACACTCTTCTCCTTGGGCTACTGTGCTATAAAAAATGCATCAACTGGTGACACTGGCATATGCGAATTTCACATGTAATGTATTTGCATGAAACACTATTATTTGCTCATTTAAAAATAGACTTCCCGAGAACAAGAGCGGGAACACTCATATTTTAAAGGGCACGTGGGAAGGATTTGAAAAATCCAAACGATAGTCTTTTGTACTGGACTATAATGAAGCACAATTGCGAGTCGTGATTTGACGCAAATTGTCACCGTCAGCACTCTCAGCTCCATTTCAATGCGGTTGAAGCCACTGGAAATGAGTTCCAAGCGTACGTTCCACTAGTTCTTTAAAAATGCACAAGATTAAGGAGGAATTGTTTTGCGCTGCATCAATCAAGCTCGATCGAGTGAGTAAAAGGACAGAAGGGACAAGAAAATTGGAGCTAGACAACTTTCACAGATGGTACAGAAGTAAAAGCACTCACAGGGTTGTGGATATTATGAATAGATTTTTTTTAAAAGTGTATGCATCACAGCTTCCAGTGATGGCGCTTTAACAAAAGCTGTCATAATTGCCAGAGAAACAAGTCTGCAATGTTTACACCCACAACGGCGCAAGCCTCCCTTTTTTTTTTTTAAATTAACATGTCTGAAAAATTAAAAGCACTCTTGCATAGTTACGCCAGTCCCGGCGCTGAGATGCACCAATCTAACAAGTATACCCTTTCAATTTCATTTTCATTCACACATTTTTAAACAGCTATCTGCCACTTCTGTAGCTACAGAATGTAATTACAACATTGTGAAATATAGTTACGCTGAAAATGTCACGATGTAGATAAAATCCAATAGAACACTGAATAATGAATAATGAGTCGTGCGTTTTGGACAATGAAATAATGTAAACGCTTGAGTCATTGGAAAGATTGCAATCGAGTTCACTGGGAGCAGTCGTGCGGTTGCATTCGCACCTTCGGTATTAAAAATATCATTTATATTAATAACATACATCTCAATGCAAATCATGTTATATAATAGAAAAAAAAATCAGTTAATTTGGTTATATTATAATCTCAAATTGTTTCAGAGTGTACTTGGGCAATAAACAATGAATATTTATACTGTAATTAGATTAAAAGAGCAATTTCCAATATGTGGCAAGAACAGCAGCTCCTGCGAAGGGCGAATGAAGACTTTTCAAGTTATCAAATTAATGATATAAACAACCCACAACAGACTTTCCAAATTCATTTGTGTTCTTGTACACACTTTCAAACATTCAACAAATACAGAAGACATGGGGGAAGAGGAAAGATGATGCCCCAAGTAACCAATTTCAATTTCCTTCCAACTGTGAGTTAATGTTATGCTGATAGCATGAATTGAATTGCACGCTGTTTGACAAGATAATGCCAAGGTGAATTGAGTTGAGTCTAAATTGAAAAACAATAATGCCTTTGCTTAATTTCTGATCTCTCCGTCTCCTTTGTATCATCGTTGGAGCTTCAAATTCCATTAACATATATGTCGGAGTTGAAGCAGAAGTTTGCTGTTTTGCCTACTACTAATTTCATTATTTATTTGCATTCTTTCTGAGTATGAAAAAAACAAAAAACAGCATAAATAATTTGTGAATAGCCCATAGCAGATACACAGTAGATGAAAGCTTATCAAGACACAGAGGTTGATGTGATGAAAACCAGAGATGAGCTTTTAGGGTTGATTATAATGTGACTTCCCTTTCACAACACAAAGAAAGCCTCATTGGCTAAAACAACTCTCACATTTATAGGCTTCGGGCTTTCACATTGACTTGGCAGCCAAATAATTCAATCGTATCATTTTATAGCTGTTTCCATTTTTTTTTTTTTTGACATTGCAGCACATTTTTATGTTTTGTTCTGTGCATCAGTATTTTGCCATCATTCCATTTCTCACATTGAAGAAAATTCTGCCAGCGTTCTGCTTTGTGTGGTCATTAACAGCATCAATTTGCCTTTCTGTAGTTACCTGGTGCAAATAAATTTGTTTTATAAACCTCTTTTCTACCGGCGTCTGCATTTTGGAATCCATTTCGCTTTAAATACTTCCATGGATTTTCTTTTGGATAGCATCTCTTCGCTCTCATCTGTTTGACGTATGGCAGGAAGGCTGTAATACCTTGTGGACGAGTAAGTTTGTAACCCAGAGCAAATGTCCTGGATCCATCTCTTCATTATGGACCCACAGCTGGTTATTCCACCGAGACCATTCTAACAGGCCTGGGTAAACGTATCCTTCAAAGATGTCTCATTTAGTCCCTCTATGGAAAAAAATAACAGGTGGTGTCACTAGGTAGGGGCAATTACCTTGATAAATTACCCATACAAAATTAAATTGGACATCCAACTATTTTCAATTTATTTATTTTTATATTTCTTTAATTTTTCTTCAATTATTCACAAATTAAACTATCAATAAAGGGAAACATAATCACTTGTCGTAAAGCGTCAATTATTTACGGGATATCTTTATCAGTGTAATAATAGCCACATATACTCGGAAACACTGATTACTTAGCTCTCACTTGCTTTCCCACACATTTCAATTTGTCCTTTGGCTTCTGTGCAATTTGTGTCTAAAACCTTGCTCGCATACTTCCTTTCAAACATCTACTTACACTAAAAGTCCAGATTTGTTTATGTCGTTGGTGTAATTATACAGCATGTGACAAATTCTGCAGGGTGCGTTTATCACGAGCCGACATTCTGCTAATTGGAGTCGTGCTTTTTGTGCTCCCCGCGTGTCTCTGAGTATTTACGTATATTAAAATACTAAAAGGAATCAATGATTGACGAGTTATTGCTAAAAAAAAACCAAAAAACAGTTAACCATCTGTGGGAAAGAAAATGTGTGGTTCTGAACTGGACCTGAATTAGTTCTGGGGTGATTGTACTTTTCATTGCGTTGACAGCTGTGCAGCCCAGCACAGTGTCAGTAGAACAAGCGAAATAAATGAATAAGCATGGAAAGAACAACCTTCCTCATGCCACTTAGCGTTTACGTTGACACGCCGTATGGCACACGATGTAACGTCTGTTAGGCCTTGATGCGCTACGCTAACATTACCGCTAAGCCTTGATGCGCTACGCTAACATAACTACTCCACTTATGTCAATCTTGAGGTAGTAAAGCCATTTATGTTACAAGAGACCAAATCTATTACCTCTCCCAAGGCAATTTATACAGGTACAGTATATTGACTAGAGCTATTTGATTTTTTTATTTACTGTGCTTACATAAAAATTAAACATTACTAACTTTGTTTTTATGTAAATCTAACTGAGTTTCTACTCTCTTATGTCCCCCACACACAGTATAGGAAACATGTTTAATTTATTAATAGACCCAAAGGCCTAATTTGGTCATAACGTGCAATAGCAAAAAATATCATCAATACCGTTTTAGCGAATGCCACGAGCATCTTTAGATTCACAAGCATGTCAGGAGATTTTGCATGTGTAATCAAGGGAAAGACAGTAAAGCCCAACGGGGACCATCAGAGGCGACGAGGTTCAGTCCAGGCTTTCATTTAGATCTAAGCAGAAAAATCAAACATTGGGTCTCCCTCTCACACTATCATACAATGACATGAAGTCCCTCCCCACCCTCCTGCCGCGTTTAGATTAACTTCATATTCCCACTTCTACAGCTGAAGCAAGCCACTCTTATCCCACCCGGCATGTTGTTAACTCCATCAGCTGATAAATGTGACTCGCAGCTTCCAGTCTTCCTAATTCTACCATGCTTCAAAAGCGGCACGGCGTGAATAAATTAGAATTGGTATCGCAAAGCAGCACAGAGGAAGAGAAAGCGAAGAGTGGAGCTTTGTGAAATAAGCTTCGATCACTCGCTCGCTCGTCTTGGTTTTGCTCTGTTGTGTACTTCAAAAAAGATTTCAGCTCGTCAAAGATGTCTATTATTCGGCTTGTTTGGTTCTTTTGAATAGTTGATGTAAAAGCAGGTTTTCAAACACGCCTCATGTCTAGGGAGTCACTAAAAATCAAGAAAGGAGTAAAACTGTAGCGAGAAATCATTATATTTGAAAGAGGCAAGCTAAATATTGCCTTAAACTTGCCCAACCAGAGTTTTATATGTAAAAGCCTCTCCTCAAATATTTGGGTGTTACAAGAATAGCCACTGTCTTGAATTTGTTTATTCATTGATTTATTAGATTTTTAAAAATAATTTGACATAAATCTTTTGCAACAGGATATTTTTTTTAATGTATTATTCATTTTATTTTTTATTGTATTATCGCTAGTATAAGTATCAAACTCGACAAGGTGTCTCAAAATTGACACGTTTTTTTTGTATTGTTAGTTGAAAATTGTAAAGAAAACACAAAAGGTAAAAGTTCCATTAACTGGAAATACATGTGGTAGCATCTTCAATTTGGAATGTCAAGCCACCATTTCGCGCATGCCTGACCAACATCTGACAACATTTCAGGTGGCACTGAAGCCCTCATGCGTTTCTGATGCGTTCTTCAGAATGGGATTTGTCACCAGTCAATGGTATAAAAAAATATATATATATATTGCTGTAGGATGTTTTATGCATTTTATTCTTCGGTCCATCATGATCTGAATTGTTATTTTCTATTGTGTATAATTTTATTTAATGCTGCAGAATATTTTTATTTTATTTCCTCATCCATCAGTTCACCGAGTTGACTGGTAGTCGTGAATTAAAAAAAAAATATATATATATTTGAATTCATTGCTGTGGGATATTTAATTTTATTTCCCCTATCGATAAATTCTGGATCACAGCCAATGGCATTTTCAAAAATTAGATTCAACTAAAAATGGAATTTGACAGTTTGAACAGCATGAAAACTAAATATACTAAAACATTTCTGTTACCATTTTTTCTGTAAATTTCACAAACTAAAATACTGCCACAAAACATTAAGACTCCCTCATCTCATCTTTATCCATGCGCCTATTTATCACTTTAAAGCCAGCAATGATTTTCTCCTATTAACTCTTAACTCACAAACTATTAGAGGCTTGTGCATTAAACTGCAGCGCTTCCCGAGGTGAAGGAGCAAAGGTTCTTTATGCCCTGTCATTTGTTTAAATGGCCAAAGTCATCTGTCACTGATAATTAGACCACGGAGAGTCATAAAACTTGTGAAAGAAATCCTGGAGCAGATTATGAGGAAAGTATTTGTGACATCAGAGAAGTGTGTGTATGTGTGTGACTGACTGACCAGAGACATAAAAGAAAAATTCACTTTCCACTATGAATCTTCATTTTCCTCCTGACAGCATTCTCATCTTCCACGCTGATCAATTTCCCACTAATAAAACAATTACATGGCGGGGACAGAACTGTGGAATCAAAAACATTACTCATGTTTGCCACATTTGTCTGCACTTTTGTTGCATTGTTCTAATAGACAAATCTTTAATCGTATATTTAATGCACCAATAACAATGATTTGTTTGCATGTGTCATTTTGAAGTTACAAGTGTACATAGAGAGTTACAACGGTTTCTTGCAGCCAAGAAAATTACGCCTTGTCTCGATAGTAAATGCAAAAAAAGTAGGAAGTAAACACAATATATTTGCTTAAGTGAGGTGGGAAGGCGAAAGACTGAGGCGACAGTAAGAGTGAAGATGGAAGACCTAAAATAAACCAGGTGCAAAAAATAAATGAGTGTGGTAAGGATGTAAAGAAACTGATCAGGTCGAAACTGGTGTCAGGCGTGTTATGTGATAAAAGAGATAATGGCTTTGAGAAAATGGCACTGACGGGACAACAGGAAGTAGCGGAAGATGTGGCTGAAAAGAGCTAGAGCATAGGTGTCAAACTCAAGGCCCGGGTGCCAGATATGGACCGCCATATCATTTTATGTGGCCCGCCAAGACAAATTTTGCATCGACTTTGTGTCATTTCAAAAATTACAAACTATCTTCATTTTTTTTTAAAATAGATAATATAAGGCGTTGACAGTCATAATGGCCCTCCGAGGGAAACTATGACAACAATGCGGCCGGCGACAAAAATGAGTTTGATACTCCTGAAGACATGAGACCGGGTTATTGGGTTAAGAGGATGCAGAAAATGGAAAAGGACCCCTTACAAGCAAGCCGAAGTAAAAAGATGGCAACCCCCAAAATGCTTTGTTTGTGATTCTTGTTGGATATATTACAAAAAGAAGTCAGCTAGTTTTTGCTATATGCAAAAAAATCACTGAACATGGTCAAAAATCATTTCAAACTAAACACCAACCTGAATATCAAATCAAAGCAATTCAACTGCGTTTTCCAAGCACATAATCATTTTTGTTATTATTATAATGACTGCAAATGTATTTGTTTTGATCTTAAAAATTAATCACACTAACATATTCAATATTTGCCAAACCACCTTAACACAAAGGTCAAAGTATCCTTTGTGGAATTGTGCTTTCTAAACCTTTAATTATTTTGCCAATATGTTCTTTAAAAAAAAAAAAAACTTATTTAATTTGACCAATTAGGTTGAATTTAATCTCGGCTATCACTCTTGCAAAACTAGACTCAAGGGTCCCCCAGCCTCCAGTTTGGGTCTTTTCCACTCACAGGATGTGATCCAGGACTCGTGCTACATTTGTGGACAGCTCCTATTCGTCTCGAAAAGGCCTTCACAAATTGCCCAAGCAATAATACATCCATGCTCATTTTCCCTTCTTGATGTCCATCCTCCGAATGAAAATAACATGCGAACAATTGTTTGAGTATAACAAATCTTTGTATTGACATGGACGACAGTCCAGTGAAATTCATTCATTCATCCATCTTTGCAAGCGCTTATCTTCACGGGGGGGGGCGCTAATGGAGGGCGAGTAGTTGCAACGTGCTTGTATCGCACAACATTAGTTTTATCCGATGCCTCTAAATGGCCAAGTGAGTATAAAGTTTAAAGAGGCCAATGAGAGGAAGACCTATGCGCTGATTGTATCAGCGTGAGGCTAGCAGTCTAGCCTCACGCTGATGCAACTTTCTCACAACAGTAACAAAACGTCGGCGACGCAATGGGAGATGATGAAAATGAAATTTTCTTCTTTACGTCCCAACGCGCATCACTCTAAGTGCCCCCTGGCACATTGATTCGGAGATGAAGGAGAGCCTCGGCCTCAGCGTGATCTTAAACGCGATGACACAGGACTCTGTGTCTGATTCTTTAGACAGGTGCATGCTGGGTGATTTATGTGGCTTCCTTATGCAGGTCCCCGGGAGCAAATATTGACTGTTTATTTCTCCAAGCTCAAGGCAACGGGGGATTCTGCAATTTATTTTTTTTATTTTGGGACCTGACGTAAATTGATCCCTGCAAGATGCAAATAAGCTAACCTTCCCCACCACCTGGCCAAATAATTTTTGTGGAAAGAGAAGAAAGTGGCATGACAATGGACATTGAGCCAGCGGGAGTTTGATTTTCTCTGTCTATAATTTGCCCTTTTAGAGATGCATTAGCAGCACAAATATGTGCCTGACAAATTTTTTTGGGTGTTGGGATTTGCAAAAGCTCAATCATTGAGAGTAAACAATTTTTGGACAAAGGTCAAACTCGGGCTTTCAGCCTTGATGAATGAATGATTGCAAAAGGAATGGAATAGAATGAAAATAACGCAGGGTTAGCTTAATCCACTGTTAGTGTTTAACGGTATATTTCATTGCTGTCTTCATGAATTTTTTTTCTTGTAGTCATTTGTTTTTCTTTTCACACCTGTTTTTCCTCCAGTAAAATAAGTTGGACATGTTTAAGATTGTTCAGCCTGAACAAAAGTGTGCATCCAAGGTTAGCGTTTAGGCGCAAATTAGCAATTTAGCTAGTACTAGGCTTTTGCACATCTCACAGTGTCATATCATCTAATTGACCATTCAAAATTTAGCTTTTGAAATAGCAAAAAATTTTGAAATGGCAAAAGGTACAATTATTCTGCGTGTTTTTATTTACATAACAGCAACTGACTGTATTCGCTTTGTATTTGGTTTATTAAATTTGTGAGTAAATTGAGACATCATTATTTCAGCACAGCTTTTGTGATATTTTTGTTCTGTGGTTTGCCCTGACATTTTCCTTTTGTAAACTTTGTGCTCAATAAATGTTGGCAAATGCTGTTTTAGAGAAACATTTAAAAGCATTCCAAGCCCACATAACAAGTGTTTTGCTAAACTATCTTGTGTTGACATATGGGTGAAATAAACAAGGCAAATTACACGTGCGTACAAGCTTTTCCTTTACTAAAACACTCTTCTCTGTTTTCAGTTTGTTTATGTACATACTAAGCAGTTCAAAAGCAACACACAGAATTATGTTGGGCAAGCATTAATATTCGTGAAGCAAAACTCTGCATCCGTCTGATGTTTGTGTTATTTCATAATTAAACAGTGTTGCCTATTAGCAAGTAGACAGGAACACTCGGGAACACAACCAAACTTAATGTGAACTTTGATGTGTCAGGAACGAGCTATTTCAAATTCATCCGTTTAAATTATTATCCTTTTAATTATTATCCGTTTTTTTAAACTATTCCTCTTGAAGTGACAACTATTATTTAGATGATTCTTATCGGACATATTTTTATTTAACTCACCTCAACTAACATTTCCAGTTACTCGTTCCAAAATACATGTTAGTCTTCACATCCACGAGAAATCAAGCGTTAATACATTTTCTTATCAGGGTGTCATCCTGTATTAACTTAATCCGCTCGGGTTTTTCAATAAAACTTTTGTGTAAACAGCAGATTGCCCCATGTGGCTTGAGCAACAGAATAAGATAAGCATAACGACTCTCCCACACTTCAAAGCTGTCTCATTTAAATATTAAATCAGACCACATCATTAATTAAAAAAGGAGTAATGGCTCAGAATTATCATCCGTGCACATTTTAAGTGCCAGTAAAGGCAAGGCCAGAAACACTTTATGAGTGTGGAGGATGGAGTAAAAAAAAAAAAAACCCCACCATAAATATGATAAATACTAATTAGCCCCTCTTATTGAAGTGCATTCCTAAATGACTGACAAGCAGAGAAGCAATATTTACATTCATAAATAATCCAGCTCGTAGGAGCACTTAATTTCTTTTGACCCTGTGGAAGTTTTGACCGCAACTTTCTACGAATACTTAAGAGGATGAAATCCTATTAAGCATCCAATAAGACTCAGGTATTTTTTTTTTTCGTCCTGGTTAGGAATCCAAGCTTTAAATCTGATGGATTTGATTATTTATAATTTGAAAAATTATAAATCAGATGAGATGAGCTTCAGCGAACCCATAAAGCAAACCCATAACCCTCAACAGGAAATGGAAGGATAGGTGGAAAATTTCAAATTTTTTTTTTTTGGGTGACATGGGAAAGCTCAACGACACCAAATGGGGATATTAACTCCCATACTGCTGTATACATAATGTAACATAGGTGGAACATGAATCTTAATGTTTTGTACTCCAGGCAGGGAAGGGATCACAGACGCATTTGCAATCACAATAGATGAATAATACATTGACCATTATAAGGAGAACAGTAAACTGGATCTTATGGATTATTCATATCGGTAGAACCTACATCAACTGTTGAATAGTCATTACTGCATCCAGTACATGTTTGTTTTAAAAACAAAATACAATTTGGAGACGATCATTTAAATTATGTAATGATTGACAAGCTATTTGATCTAATTTGATAAATATTGTGTTCACATAAGATAGATGCTTACATCTTATACTGAGGTAAAAAAAAAATCCAACTGTTAAATTTATATGAAAAACCGAAGCACTGAAAAAACTTATATGTAAAAAAATAAAATAAAAAATATGTTATTAAAAAAAAAAAAACAACACACCCACACAT
The DNA here is from genome assembly GCF_054491065.1 of Syngnathus leptorhynchus. Classification (NCBI taxonomy): domain Eukaryota; kingdom Metazoa; phylum Chordata; class Actinopteri; order Syngnathiformes; family Syngnathidae; genus Syngnathus; species Syngnathus leptorhynchus. Next base: position 4,257,262 of record NC_141202.1, read on the forward strand.
GCATGCAAGTGTTGGGCTTTACCAAACTGTTCCCCTTTACAGTCAATGAGCTAGGAAATCCATTAAAGATCCTCGTCAAGTCGGTTAAACTCTCTCTCCGAAAGGCATTCCGGTGCCACATGTCGTGCAAATGATTGAACTCTTATGTACGTCAAGCGGCACGGAGTGTCAAAATGCAGTTGTACACAAAAAAAAAATGCAACTCTCAGGTTGATATATACATAACAAAACCCCCCCATAGTGATGAATAGAATTCGACTGGGATGATTCGGGTGCACCCCACATGCTTACCGACCTGAGAAAAAAAAAAAAGACTGAAAACAAACTGGTGTTGTGGAGAAAACACATTTGATATTCATAAAAGACATATGCAAATATTCTTTCGATAAAATATATTTTTTTACTTGTAAATTCATACAAAGGCCTCTGACTCTGACTCCAGCACACCAGCTCTGCCTTCAGCTCTGCCTCTGACTTCAGTTCCACCTCCAACTCCAACACCAGCTCTGCCTCTTACTTTAGCTCCCCCTATATCTTCAGCTCCACACCATCTCTGCCTCTGACTTCAGCTCCAGCTCCTTCTCCAATTCCAGCTCCACACCATCTCTGCCTCTGACTTCAACTCCACCTCTGATTCCAGCTCCACACCAACTTTACCTCTGGCTCTTACTCCGCTTCCAGCTCCACCTCCTACTCCAGCTCCTCACCAGCTCTGCCTCTGACTTCAGCTCCACCTCCAACTCCACCTCCTCACCAACTCTGCCACTGTCTTCAGCTTCACCTCCATCTCTGCCTCTTACTTCAGCTCCACCTCCACACCAGCTCTTCCTCTGACTTCAGCTTCGCCTCCAACTCCAGCTCCACACCAGCTCCACCTCCAACGCCTTTTCCATGATGACATTTTTTTTTGCTCCCACCGGGATTTGAACTCGGGTCGCTGGGGTGAGAGTCCAGAGCACTATCCACTATACCATGAAGACTTCACTAGTGTTGCAGGGAAGGAATGTACACTATATGGTTTAATGGAGCAGCACACCAGCTCTGCCTCTCACTTCAGCTCTGCCTCTGACTACGACACCAGCTCCGCCTCTGACTCCAGCTCCGCCTCTGACTCCAGCTCTGCCTTTGACTCCAACTTCAGCTCCGCCTCCAACTTCAGCTCCACACCTGCTCTGCCTCTGACTTTGACTCCAGCACACCAGCTCTGCCTTCAGCTCCTCCTCCAACTCCAATACCAGCTCTGCCTCTAACTTCAGCTCCCCCTCTGTCTTCAGCTCCACGCCAGCTCTGCCTCTGACTTCAGCTCCAGCTCCTTCTCCAATTCCAGCTCCACACCATCTCTGCCTTTGACTTCAACTCCACCTCTGACTCCAGCTCCACACCAGCTCTGCCTCTGACTCCAGCTCTGCCTCTGACTCCAGCTCCAGCTCTGCCTCCGACTTTAGCTCCCCCTCTGTCTTCAACTCCACACCAGCTCTGCCTCTGACTTCAACTCCTCCTCCAATTCCAGCTCCACACCATCTCTGCCTCTGACTTCAACTCCACCCCTGACTCCAGCTCCACACCAACTTTGCCTCTGGCTCTGGCTCTGACTCCGCCTCCAGCTCCTCACTTGTTCTGCCTCTGACTTCAGCTCCACACCAACTCTGCCTCTGACTTCAGCTCCACCTCCAGCTCTGCCTCTGACTTCAGCTCCACACAAATTCTACCTATGACTTCAGCTCTGCCTCTGACTTCAGCTCCACACCAATTCTACCTATGACTTCAGCTCCACACCAACTCTGCCTCTGACTTCAGCTCTGCCACTGACTCCATCTCCACACCAGCTCTGCCTCCAACGCCTGTTCCATGATGACATTTTTTTTTGCTCCCACCGGGATTTGAACTCGGGTTTCTGGGGTGAGAGTCCAGAGCACTATCCACTAAACCATGAAGACTTCACTAGTGTTGCAGGGAAGGAATGTACACTATATGGTTTAATGGAGCAGCACACCAGCTCTGCCTCTCACTTCAGCTCTGCCTCTGACTACGACACCAGCTCCACCTCTGACTCCAGCTACAGCTCTGCCTCCAACTTCAGCTCCACACCTGCTCTGCCTCTGACTTTGACTCCAGCACACCAGCTCTGCCTTCAGCTCCGCCTCCAACTCCAGCTCTGCCTCTGACTTCAGTTCCACCTCCAACTCCAACACCAGCTCTGCCTCTTACTTTAGCTCCCCCTATATCTTCAGCTCCACAGCAGCTCTGCCTCTGACTTCATCTCCATCTCCTTCTCCAATTCCAGCTCCACACCATCTCTGCCTCTGACTTCAACTCCACCTCTGATTCCAGCTCCACACCAGCTGTGCCTCTGACTCCAGCTCCACACCAACTTTGCCTCTGGCTCTTACTCCGCTTCCAGCTCCACCTCCTACTCCAGCTCCTCACCAGCTCTGCCTCTGACTTCAGCTCCACCTCCAACTCCACCTCCTCACCAACTCTGCCACTGTCTTCAGCTTCACCTCCATCTCTGCCTCTTACTTCAGCTCCACCTCCACACCAGCTCTTCCTCTGACTTCAGCTTCGCCTCCAACTCCAGCTCCACACCAGCTCCGCCTCCAACGCCTTTTCCATGATGACATTTTTTTTTGCTCCCACCGGGATTTGAACTCGGGTCGCTGGGGTGAGAGTCCAGAGCACTATCCACTATACCATGAAGACTTCACTAGTGTTGCAGGGAAGGAATGTACACTATATGGTTTAATGGAGCAGCACACCAGCTCTGCCTCTCACTTCAGCTCTGCCTCTGACTACGACACCAGCTCCGCCTCTGACTCCAGCTACAGCTCTGCCTTTGACTCCAACTTCAGCTCCGCCTCCAACGTCAGCTCCACACCTGCTCTGCCTCTGACTTTGACTCCAGCACACCAGCTCTGCCTTCAGCTCCGCCTCCAACTCCAGCTCTGCCTCCAACTTCAGCTCCCCCTCTGTCTTCAGCTCCACACCAGCTCTGCCTCTGACTTCAGCTCCAGCTCCTTCTCCAATTCCAGCTCCACACCATCTCTGCCTCTGACTCCAGCTCCACACCAGCTCTGCCTCTGACTCCAGCCCTGCCTCTGACTACGACACCAGCTCCGCCTCTGACTCCAGCTCCAGCTCAGCCTCTGACTTTAGCTCCCCCTCTGTCTTCAACTCCACACCAGCTCTGCCGCTGACTTCAACTCATCCTCCAATTCCAGCTCCACACCATCTCTGCCTCTGACTTCAACTCCACCTCTGACTCCAGTTCCACACCAACTTTGCCTCTGGCTCTGGCTCTGACTCCGCCTCCAGCTCCGCCTCCGACTCCAGCTGGAGTCAGAGGCGGAGCTGGTGTCGTAGTCAGAGGCAGAGCTGAAGTGAGAGGCAGAGCTGGTATGCTGCTCCATTAAACCATATAGTGTACATTCCTTCCCTGCAACACTAGTGTAATCTTCATGGTATAGTGGTTAGTGCTCTGGACTCTCACCCCAGTGACCCGAGTTCAAATCCCGGTGGGAGCAAAAAAAAATTTCATCATGGAACAGGCGTTGGAGGCGGAGCTGGTGTGGAGCTGGAGGCGGAGCTGAAGTCTGGTGTGGAGCTGAAGGCAGAGCTGGTGTGGAGCTGGAGTTGGAGGCGGAGCTGTAGGCAGAGCTGGTCGGAGGAAGAGCTGGTGTGTAACTGGAGATGGAGGCGGAGCTGAAGTCGGTGGCAGAGCTGGTGTGGAGCTAGTGTCAGAATTGGAGGCAGAGCTGGTGTGGAATTGGAGCTGGAGCTGTAGGCAGACCTGGTATGCTGGAGTCAGAGGCAGAGTTGCTGTGGAACTGGTGTTGAAGTTGGAGGCGGAGCTGGAGTTAGAGGCAGAGCTGGTATGGAACTGGAGGCGGAGCTGAAGTAGGAGACGGAGCTGGAAGTGGAGTTGAAGTCAGTGTCAGTGGCAGAGCTGAAATCATAGGTAGAATTGGTGTGGAGCTGAAGTCAGAGAAAAAGCTGGAGGTGGAGCTGAAGTCAGAGGCAGAACTGGTGAGGAGCTGGAGGCGGAGTTAGAGCCGGAGCTGGAGTCAGAGGTGGAGTTGAAGTCAGAGGTAGAGATAGTGTGGAGCTGAAATTGGAGGAGGAGTTGAAGTCAGAGGCAGAGCTGGTGTGGAGTTGAAGACAGAGGGGGAGCTAAAGTCAGAGGCAGAGCTGGAGTCAGAGGCAGAGCTGGTGTGGAGCTGGAGTCAGAGGTGGAGTTGAAGTCAGAGGCAGAGATTGTGTGGAGCTGGAATTGGAGAAGGAGCTGGAGCTGAAAGAGGGGGAGCTGGAGTTGGAGGCGGAGCTGAAGGCAGAGCTGGTGTGCTGGAGTCAAAGTCAGAGGCAGAGCAGGTGTGGAGCTGGAGGCGGAGCTGAAGTTGGAGTCAAAGGCAGAGCTGGAGTCAGAGGCGGAGCTGGTGTCGTAGTCAGAGGCAGAGCTGAAGTGAGAGGCAGAGCTGGTGTGCTGCTCCATTAAACCATATAGTGTACATTCCTTCCCTGCAACACTAGTGAAGTCTTCATGGTATAGTGGATAGTGCTCTGGACTCTCACCCCAGCGACCCGAGTTCAAATCCCGGTGGGACCAAAAAAAAAAAAGTCATCATGGAACAGGCGTTGGAGGCGGAGCTGGTGTGGAGCTGGAGGCGGAGCTGAAGTCTGAGGTGGAGCTGAAGGCAGAGCTGGTGTGGAGCTGGAGTTGGAGGCGGAGCTGTAGGCAGAGCTGATCGGAGGAAGAGCTGGTGTGGAGCTGGAGATGGAGGCGGAGCTGAAGTCAGAGGCAGAGCTGATGTGGAGTTAGTGTCGGAATTGGTGGCGGAGCTGAAGTCAGAGGCAGAACTGGTGTGGAATTGGAGGTGGAGCTGAAGGCAGAGCTGGTATGCTGGATTCAGAGGCGGAGCTGAAGTTAGAGGCAGAGTTGCTGTGGAACTGGTGTTGAAGTTGGAGGCGGAGCTGGAGTTAGAGGCAGAGCTGGTATGGAGCTGGTATGGAGCTGGAAGTGGAGCTGGAAGTGGAGCTGAAGTTGGAGGCAGAGCTGGTGTGGAGATGGAGTCAGAGGCAGAGCTGGTGTGGAACTGGAGGCGGAGCAGAAGTAGGAGACGGAGCTAGAGTTGGAGGTGGAGCTGAAGTCAGAGGCACAGTTGGTGTGGAGCTGGAGTTAGTGGCAGAACTGAAGTCAGAGACAGAGTTGGTGTGGAGCTGAAGTCAGAGGCAGAACTGGTGAGGAGCTGGAGGTGGAGTCAGAGCCAGAGCCAGAGGCAAAGTTGGTGTGGAGCTGGAGTCAGTGGTGGAGTTGAAGGCAGAGATGGTGTGGAGCTGGAATTGGAGGAGGAGTTGAAGTCAGAGGCAGAGCTGGTGTGGAGTTGAAGACAGAGGGGGAGCTAAAGACAGAGCTGGAGCTGGAGTCAGAGGCAGAGCTGGTGTGGAGCTGGAGTCAGAGGTGGAGTTGAAGTCAGAGGCAGAGATGGTGTGGAGCTGGAATTGGAGAAGGAGCTGGAGCTGAAGTCAGAGGCAGAGCTGGTGTGGAGCTGAAGACAGAGGGGGAGCTGAAGTTGGAGGCGGAGCTGAAGGCAGAGCTGATGTCCTGGAGTCAAAGGCAGAGCAGGTGTGGAGCTGAAGTTGGAGGCGGAGCTGAAGTTGGAGTCAAAGGCAGAGCTGGAGCTGGAGTCAGAGGCGGAGCTGGTGTCGTAGTCAGAGGCAGAGCTGAAGTGAGAGGCAGAGCTGGTGTGCTGCTCCATTAAACCATATAGTGTATACCAACTCCAGCTCTGCCTCCAACTTCAGCTCCCCCTCTGTCTTCAGCTCCACACCAGCTCTGCCTCTGACTTCAGCTCCAGCTCCTTCTCCAATTCCAGCTCCACACCATCTCTGCCTCTGACTCCAGCTCCACACCAGCTCTGCCTCTGACTACGACACCAGCTCCGCCTCTGACTCCAGCTCTGCCTCTAACTTTAGCTCCCCCTCTGTCTTCAACTCCACACCAGCTCTGCCGCTGACTTCAACTCATCCTCCAATTCCAGCTCCACACCATCTCTGCCTCTGACTTCAACTCCACCTCTGACTCCAGCTCCACACCAACTTTGCCTCTGGCTCTGGCTCTGACTCCGCCTCCAGCTCGTCACTTGTTCTGCCTCTGACTTCAGCTCCACACCAACTCTACCTCTGACTTCAGCTCCACCTCCAGCTCTGCCTCTGACTTCAGCTCCGCCACTGACTCCAGTTCCACACCAGTTCTGCCTCTGACTTCAGCTCTGCCACTGACTCCAGCTCCATACCAACTCTGCCTCTGACTTCAGCTCCCCCTCTGACTTCAACTCCACCTCCAGCTCCACACCAGTTCTGCCTCTCACTCCATCTCCACACCAGCTCTGCCTCCAACTTCAGCTCCACTTCCAGCTCCATACCAGCTCTGCCTCTAACTCCAGCTCCACCTCCAACTTCAACACCAGTTTCACAGCAACTCTGCCTCTAACTTCAGCTCCGCCTCTGACTCCAGCATACCAGCTCTGCCTTCAGCTCCGCCTGCAACTCCACACCATTTCTGCCTCTGACTACAGCTCCGCCCCCCATTCCGACACAAACTCCACACCAGCTATGCCTCTGACTTCAGCTCCGCCTCCATCTCCAGCTCCACACCAGCTCTTCCTCTGACATCAGCTCCGCCTCCGCCTACAGCTCCGCCTCCAGCTCCGCCTCCAATCCAGCTCCACACCAGCTCTGCCTTCAGCTCCACCTCAGACTTCAGCTCCGCCTCCAGCTGCACACCAGCTCCGCCTCTAACGCCTTTTCCATGATGACATTTTTTTTTGCTCCCACCGGGATTTGAACTCGGGTCGCTGGGGTGAGAGTCCAGAGCACTATCCACTATACCATGAAGACTTCACTAGTGTTGGAGGGAAGGAATGTACACTATATGGTTTAATGGAGCAGCACACCAGCTCTGCCTCTCACTTCAGCTCTGCCTCTGACTACGACACCAGCTCCGCCTCTGACTCCAGCTACAGCTCTGCCTTTGACTCCAACTTCAGCTCCGCCTCCAACTTCAGCTCCACACCTGCTCTGCCTCTGACTTTGACTCCAGCACACCAGCTCCGCCTCCAACTCCAGCTCTGCCTCCAACTCCAATACCAGCTCTGCCTCTAACTTCAGCTCCCCCTCTGTCTTCAGCTCCACACCAGCTCTGCATCTGACTTCAGCTCCAGCTCCTTCTCCAATTCCAGCTCCACACCATCTCTGCCTCCAGCTCCACACCAGCTCTGCCTCTGACTACGACACCAGCTCCGCCTCTGACTCCAGCTCCAGCTCTGCCTCTGACTTTAGCTCCCCCTCTGTCTTCAACTCCACACCAGCTCTGCCTCTGACTTCAACTCCTCCTCCAATTCCAGCTCCACACCATCTCTGCCTCTGACTTCAGCTCCACCTCCAGCTCTGCCTCTGACTTCAGCTCCACACCAATTCTACCTATGATTTCATCTCTGCCTCTGACTTCAGCTCCACACCAACTCTGCCTCTGACTTCAGCTCCGCCTCTGACTTCAACTCCACCTCCAGCTCCTTCTTCTACTTGAGCTCCACCTCCAGTTCCACACCAGTTCTGCCTCTGACTTCATCTCCACACCAGCTCTGCCTCCAACTTCAGCTCCATACCAGCTCTGCCTCCAACTTCAACACCAGTTCCACAGCAACTCTGCCTCTAACTTCAGCTTCTCCTCTGACTCCAGCATACCATCTCTGCCTTCAGCTCCACCTCCAACTCCACACCATTTCTGCCTCTGACTTCAGCTCCGCCCTCAATTCCGACACTAGCTTCACACCAGCTCTGCCTCTGACTTCAGCTCCGCCCCCATCTCCAGCTCCACACCAGCTCTTCCTCCGACCAGCTCTGCCTACAGCTCCACACCAGACTTCAGCTCCGCCTCCAGCTCCACACCAGCTCCGCCTCCAACGCCTGTTCCATGATGAAATTTTTTTTTGCTCCCACCGGGATTTGAACTCGGGTTTCTGGGGTGAGAGTCCAGAGCACTATCCACTATACCATGAAGACTTCACTAGTGTTGCAGGGAAGGAATGTACACTATATGGTTTAATGGAGCAGCACACCAGCTCTGCCTCTCACTTCAGCTCTGCCTCTGACTACGACACCAGCTCCGCCTCTGACTCCAGCTACAGCTCTGCCTTTGACTCCAACTTCAGCTCCGCCTCCAACGTCAGCTCCACACCTGCTCTGCCTCTGACTTTGACTCCAGCACACCAGCTCTGCCTTCAGCTCCGCCTCCAACTCCAGCTCTGCCTCCAACTTCAGCTCCCCCTCTGTCTTCAGCTCCACACCAGCTCTGCCTCTGACTTCAGCTCCAGCTCCTTCTCCAATTCCAGCTCCACACCATCTCTGCCTCTGACTCCAGCTCCACACCAGCTCTGCCTCTGACTCCAGCCCTGCCTCTGACTACGACACCAGCTCCGCCTCTGACTCCAGCTCCAGCTCAGCCTCTGACTTTAGCTCCCCCTCTGTCTTCAACTCCACACCAGCTCTGCCGCTGACTTCAACTCATCCTCCAATTCCAGCTCCACACCATCTCTGCCTCTGACTTCAACTCCACCTCTGACTCCAGCTCCACACCAACTTTGCCTCTGGCTCTGGCTCTGACTCCGCCTCCAGCTCCGCCTCCAGCTCCGCCTCCGACTCCAGCTGGAGTCAGAGGCGGAGCTGGTGTCGTAGTCAGAGGCAGAGCTGAAGTGAGAGGCAGAGCTGGTGTGCTGCTCCATTAAACCATATAGTGTACATTCCTTCCCTGCAACACTAGTGTAATCTTCATGGTATAGTGGTTAGTGCTCTGGACTCTCACCCCAGTGACCCGAGTTCAAATCCCGGTGGGAGCAAAAAAAAATTTCATCATGGAACAGGCGTTGGAGGCGGAGCTGGTGTGGAGCTGGAGGCGGAGCTGAAGTCTGGTGTGGAGCTGAAGGCAGAGCTGGTGTGGAGCTGGAGTTGGAGGCGGAGCTGTAGGCAGAGCTGGTCGGAGGAAGAGCTGGAGATGGAGGCGGAGCTGAAGTCGGTGGCAGAGCTGGTGTGGAGCTAGTGTCAGAATTGGAGGCAGAGCTGGTGTGGAATTGGAGCTGGAGCTGTAGGCAGACCTGGTATGCTGGAGTCAGAGTCAGAAGTGGAGCTGAAGTCAGAGGCAGAGTTGCTGTGGAACTGGTGTTGAAGTTGGAGGCGGAGCTGGAGTTAGAGGCAGAGCTGGTATGGAACTGGAGGCGGAGCTGAAGTAGGAGACGGAGCTGGAAGTGGAGTTGAAGTCAGAGTCAGTGACAGAGCTGAAGTCATAGGTAGAATTGGTGTGGAGCTGAAGTCAGAGGCAAAGCTGGAGGTGGAGCTGAAGTCAGAGGCAGAACTGGTGAGGAGCTGGAGGCGGAGTTAGAGCCAGAGCCAGAGGCAAAGTTGGTGTGGAGCTGGAGTCAGAGGTGGAGTTGAAGTCAGAGGCAGAGATAGTGTGGAGCTGAAATTGGAGGAGGAGTTGAAGTCAGAGGCAGAGCTGGTGTGGAGTTGAAGACAGAGGGGGAGCTAAAGTCAGAGGCAGAGCTGGAGTCAGAGGCAGAGCTGGTGTGGAGCTGGAGTCAGAGGTGGAGTTGAAGTCAGAGGCAGAGATTGTGTGGAGCTGGAATTGGAGAAGGAGCTGGAGCTGAAAGAGGGGGAGCTGGAGTTGGAGGCGGAGCTGAAGGCAGAGCTGGTGTGCTGGAGTCAAAGTCAGAGGCAGAGCAGGTGTGGAGCTGGAGGCGGAGCTGAAGTTGGAGTCAAAGGCAGAGCTGGAGTCAGAGGCGGAGCTGGTGTCGTAGTCAGAGGCAGAGCTGAAGTGAGAGGCAGAGCTGGTGTGCTGCTCCATTAAACCATATAGTGTACATTCCTTCCCTGCAACACTAGTGAAGTCTTCATGGTATAGTGGATAGTGCTCTGGACTCTCACCCCAGCGACCCGAGTTCAAATCCCGGTGGGACCAAAAAAAAAAAGTCATCATGGAACAGGTGTTGGAGGCGGAGCTGGAGGCGGAGCTGAAGTCTGAGGTGGAGCTGAAGGCAGAGCTGGTGTGGAGCTGGAGTTGGAGGCGGAGCTGTAGGCAGAGCTGATCGGAGGAAGAGCTGGTGTGGAGCTGGAGATGGAGGCGGAGCTGAAGTCAGAGGCAGAGCTGGTGTGGAGTTAGTGTCGGAATTGGAGGCGGAGCTGAAGTCAGAGGCAGAACTGGTGTGGAATTGGAGGTGGAGCTGAAGGCAGAGCTGGTATGCTGGAGTCAGAGGCGGAGCTGAAGTTAGAGGCAGAGTTACTGTGGAACTGGTGTTGAAGTTGAAGGCGGAGCTGGAGTTAGAGGCAGAGCTGGTATGGAGCTGGAAGTGGAGCTGAAGTTGGAGGCAGAGCTGGTGTGGAGATGGAGTCAGAGGCAGAGCTGGTGTGGAACTGGAGGCGGAGCAGAAGTAGGAGACGGAGCTAGAGTTGGAGGTGGAGCTGAAGTCAGAGGCACAGTTGGTGTGGAGCTAGAGTTAGTGGCAGAACTGAAGTCAGAGACAGAGTTGGTGTGGAGCTGAAGTCAGAGGCAGAACTGGTGAGGAGCTGGAGGTGGAGTCAGAGCCAGAGCCAGAGGCAAAGTTGGTATGGAGCTGGAGTCAGTGGTGGAGTTGAAGTCAGAGGCAGAGATGGTGTGGAGCTGGAATTGGAGGAGGAGTTGAAGTCAGAGGCAGAGCTGGTGTGGAGTTGAAGACAGAGGGGGAGCTAAAGACAGAGCTGGAGTCAGAGGCAGAGCTGGTGTGGAGCTGGAGTCAGAGGTGGAGTTGAAGTCAGAGGCAGAGATGGTGTGGAGCTGGAATTGGAGAAGGAGCTGGAGCTGAAGTCAGAGGCAGAGCTGGTGTGGAGCTGAAGACAGAGGGGGAGCTGAAGTTGGAGGCGGAGCTGATGTCCTGGAGTCAAAGGCAGAGCAGGTGTGGAGCTGAAGTTGGAGGCGGAGCTGAAGTTGGAGTCAAAGGCAGATCTGGAGCTGGAGTCAGAGGCGGAGCTGGTGTCGTAGTCAGAGGCAGAGCTGAAGTGAGAGGCAGAGCTGGTGTGCTGCTCCATTAAACCATATAGTGTACATTCCTTCCCTGCAACACTAGTGAAGTCTTCATGGTATAGTGGATAGTGCTCTGGACTCTCACCCCAGCGACCCGAGTTCAAATCCCGGTGGGACCAAAAAAAAAAGTCATCATGGAACAGGCGTTGGAGGCGGAGCTGGTGTGGAGCTGGAGGCGGAGCTGAAGTCTGAGGTGGAGTTGGAGGCGGAGCTGTAGGCAGAGCTGATCGGAGGAAGAGCTGGTGTGGAGCTGGAGATGAAGGCGGAGCTGAAGTCAGAGGCAGAGCTGGTGTGGAGCTAGTGTCGGAATTGGAGGCGGAGCTGAAGTCAGAGGCAGAGCTGGTGTGGAATTGGAGGTGGAGCTGAAGGCAGAGCTGGTATGCTGGAGTCAGAGGCGGAGCTGAAGTTAGAGGCAGAGTTGCTGTGGAACTGGTGTTGAAGTTCGAGGCGGAGCTGGAGTTAGAGGCAGAGCTGGTATGGAGCTGGAAGTGGAGCTGATGTTGGAGGCAGAGCTGGTGTGGAGATGGAGTCAGAGGCAGAGCTGGTGTGGAACTGAAGGGCGGAGCAGAAGTAGGAGACGGAGCTAGAGTTGGAGGTGGAGCTGAAGTCAGAGGCACAGTTGGTGTGGAGCTGGAGTTAGTGGCAGAACTGAAGTCAGAGACAGAGTTGGTGTGGAGCTGAAGTCAGAGGCAGAACTGGTGAGGAGCTGGAGGCGGAGGCAAAGTTGGTGTGGAGCTGGAGTCAGAGGTGGAGTTGAAGTCAGAGGCAGAGATGGTGTGGAGCTGGAATTGGAGGAGGAGTTGAAGTCAGAGGCAGAGCTGGTGTGGAGTTGAAGACAGAGCTGGAGTCAGAGGCAGAGCTGGAGTCAGAGGCAGAGCTGGTGTGGAGATGGAGTCAGAGGTGGAGTTGAAGTCAGAGGCAGAGATGGTGTGGAGCTGGAATTGGAGAAGGACCTGGAGCTGAAGTCAGAGGCAGAGCTGGTGTGGAGCTGAAGACAGAGGGGGAGCTGAAGTTGGAGGCGGAGCTGAAGGCAGAGCTGGTGTCCTGGAGTCAAAGGCAGAGCAGGTGTGGAGCTGAAGTTGGAGGCGGAGCTGAAGTTGGAGTCAAAGGCAGAGCTGGAGTCAGAGGCGGAGCTGGTGTCGTAGTCAGAGGCAGAGCTGAAGTGAGAGGCAGAGCTGGTGTGCTGCTCCATTAAACCATATAGTGTACATTCCTTCCCTGCAACACTAGTGAAGTCTTCATGGTATAGTGGATAGTGCTCTGGACTCTCACCCCAGCGACCCGAGTTCAAATCCCGGTGGGAGCAAAAAAAAATGTCATCATGGAACAGGCGTTGGAGGCGGAGCTGGTGTGGAGCTGGAGGCGGAGCTGAAGTCTGAGGTGGAGCTGAAGGCAGAGCTGGTGTGGAGCTGGAGTTGGAGGCGAAGCTGTAGGCAGAGTTGGTCGGAGAAAGAGCTGGTGTGGAGCTGGAGATGGAGGCGGAGCTGAAGTCAGCGGCAGAGCTGGTGTGTAGCTAGTGTCGGAATAGGGGGCGGAGCTGAAGTCAGAGGCAGAGCTGGTGTGGAATTGGAGGTGGAGCTGAAGGCAGAGCTGGTATGCTGGAGTCAGAGGCGGAGCTGAAGTTAGAGGCAGAGTTGCTGTGGAACTGGTGTTGAAGTTGGAGGCGGAGCTGGAGTTAGAGGCAGAGCTGGAACTGGAGCTGAAGTTGGAGGCAGAGCTGGTGTGGAGACGTCTGACTTCAGCTCTGCCTTTGACTCTGACTCCAACTTCAGCTCCGCCTCCAACTTCTGCTCCACACCTGCTCTGCCACTGACTCCAGCACACCAGCTCTGCCTCCAACTTCAGCTCCCCCTCTGTCTTCAGCTCCACACCAGCTCTGCCTCTGACTTCAGCTCCAGCTCCTTCTCCAATTCCAGCTCCACACCATCTCTGCCTCTGCAGATTGCAACTTATATAAAGCATATTGTGTGAATGTGACCAATTGTTCTAAGAGGACCTTTAATCCAAACCTCTTATGGGTCTTAATGGCGGTGATTGGACCAATGAGAGTGCTTAAAAATGATTACTAAAATGAAAGTATTGTGTGGTATGAAGTACAGCACACAGAGCTATAAAATTGCGTTTTTGTATGAGCAATCACTTTAAGTGCACTAAGGGAATGATTGCATAAAGTAGACTGACAATGTTGTTCTAATGAAGACTTGTTGAAATGTTAGTCATAAATGAAGGCGCTTTTGTGCAATTCTGTTTTGTATTCCGCACACGCACATTTCAGACTTCAGCATACCTTACATGATCTCACTTGTGCCACAATCAAATGATTAACAGTGTACCTGCGCTTTTCATTTGGTGCAACACCAATTCCTAGAGGAACAACCTCAACAAGGTGTTGAAGGGAAAAAAACAAAAAAGTGTGAACAGCAGATAGAAGGCTCTATTATTTTCGACTCAGCATAAAAACATCTTTATATTCATTCTGGGGAAAGGCTAGTTTACCATGTTTGGGAATTTGATCAATTTAACATCATCTCCTGCATGGAGTCCAGTGAGTCTATTCCTCCCACAACTGCGCAAACGGCCCTTTCTACAAAAATACCAGTGCTAAACTTGCGCCAGGCACATAAATAGCGGCTTTATCGTTTGTATTCTCACATACTTGCTTTCATTATACACACCGAATGTACATCTCCAATAAGAAAGTCATGTACTCTTCTGCTGAGCCCGAGCCACGGCGACGACTTTATTAAAGCACAAACTATGACTTTCACCTTGTGCCGCCACCCAGGGGGGACAGCGTTCCTCCGGCGTACGAGGTTATTGTAGCATTTCATCCAGCTAAGTGGAAGTCAATCTCCGCATCTAACTGTACTCTGCACCTCTCAGCTGCTGAGTAATTGGGAATTACGCCGGTCCGCCCCCTCCTTTGAACATAAATCAGCCTTCTAACACTTTTTGCTTTTTCTTAATTATTCCCATTAGCCGCAGAAGCATGTATCACTGTCTATGGAATCGATCGGCAAATTGACCGGAATGTGAGAAGTGACTTTGGTGAGGTGTTATCGGCCCCGGTGCGAGTGTCGCAAAACAAACTTGTCTCTCTCTATGCCAATATTAAGCACAGTGTTAATTAGTTTGCTGTAATTCTTGAAATTAAAAGGGACACAAGTGGAATCGATAAACTTGAGACATCCAAGAGCTTTTTTTCTTGTGTAGAGATGACAAATTTGAATACTTTTCAGCCGAGATCTACCCATCCATCCATTTTCTGAACCACTTACACCTAGGGGGAATTTGGAGTGCTCAATCGGCCTACCAAGCATGTTTTTGGGGATGTGGGAGGAAACCGGAGTGCCCGGAGAAACCCACGCGGTCAAGAACATGCATACTCCACACAGGGAGGGCCGGAGGTGGAATCAAACCCGCACCCTCCTAACTGTGAGGCGGACGTGCTATCCAGTGCTCCACCGAGCCGCCCCGAGATCTATTGTTTAGTTAATTGGCTGAAAAAAAAAAAAAACAAACAACTACTAAAAGCTTTATTGAAGATCTTCCTTCCAAACTGCAGAACTATTATTTAAAAGAAACAAGATGGAAGTCACTCACGAAAATGCCCCTTCTGAAATCCATGGACAGAAGATAAAAGCGGCCTACAATGAAAGCTGCACTTAGTCATCTAAAACATGACGATACGACCAGAGTAACAGATTGCTCTCCTACGAAATGCGGAATAAAAGGCACCTGGACTTGTTTTGTTTATAACAGTCAATCCAATTGACTTCTTATACAAATATAAAAAGTGAAATAAAACGACGCCCTTTCACACGACAGAAAACTTTTCCCTCTTTTTTTTTTTAAAAACCTTATCTTACACTACTCCACGGTTGGCCTCTCCGCACATGTTTCTATGTTAAGACAGACATCTCCAGAGGAGTGTTTGAATCTTTTATAGCAGCAAGGTGACTTGTGCAACGTGCTGAATGGTACCCTTACGATAAGATAAGGCGCCGGAGCCACCGTGTCCCAGATACAAGTTAAAGAGGCACAAGTTTAGCAAGCGCAGCACCTGCACCCCATCAAAAAGATGTATTAGACGCCGGCATCAATCTGTTGACACACTTGAACCTATTTTCTCGGGGTTCAACTGAGGATTGTATAACATCCAAAATATTCAGATGTTAGTCACGCATGTCAATGAGAGAGAGTTCTTTTCTGGTTTCTAGATGCTTCTTGGTCTTTTAGCATCACCTTGATTAGGATTTTTTTAGAAACATAATTATCCTGCATATCTTGGCTTTTCCAAAGTAGGTTTATTTTTGTTTTATAGACCTAGACTCAACTTTATTTATCCCTTGGGATTTCTTCTTCAGGAAATTCTGGTTCCAGTAGCTTGTAGTCCAGAAAATGATATAAAAGAGAATATTGCACATGAGTAATAACAAAGTGTTGAATAATAAATAAAGTGTTGAGTCATATATAAAGTGTTGAGTCATAAATAAAGTGTTGAGTCATAAATAAAGTGTTGAGTCATAAATAGTGTTGCGTATACATACAACACCTCTAATGTTGTTTTGAAAACATTGTTTGGTTTGTCTGTCAATCTGACAAAGTAATTTGCTTGGAGTGAACCAAATTCACAATATGGTTGGATATTTTGAAAATCTGAAGTTCTTTTAAATCAGGGGTGTCAAACTTATTTTTGTCGCGGGCCGCATTGTCGTCATAGTTTCCTTCACAGGGCCCTGATGACTGTCAACCCAAACAAATGTATGAATGTATAAATCCAGCGTAAGATACAAAACAAACTTAAATCAGACTATTAAAAACTGTTCAAATATTTAAAAAAAATGAATTTGATGCACAATTTGTCTTTGCGGGCCACATAAAATGATGTGATGGGCCGTATCTAGCCCCCGGGCCTTAGGTTTGACACCTGTATTTTAAATAAATCAGGGAAAGCACGAGTAACTGTAACAGTGTCCTCATAATGACTCCTAAAGACTCAAAACGTCGTATCCCTTCTTTGACCAACTCGACATCATTAAAAGTGGTGGTCTGATCTGCTAAATTTGAAAATGGGTGTCATCTTAGAAACACTGATTGCACCTTTTGTTCCACGTGAACACCCCGACATACCACATTGTCATTCCAGGGCGCTACACTGATAATTAGGTCACACATTCCTGGAGAAGATAGTCACATCTTTGTCATTGAACCACAGGCAACATTCTTTACGCTAAAGTTGTGCATTCTGTGGCAGGATGTAATTTTGTGCCGCACAGCGGGAGATGATTGCTACAATGTCTTCTCTTGGAAGAACATGTCAGCCTCAACCAGAGAGAAAGAAGATTGCTTGAAATTGGTGGTTATATCGTAAAGGCGAAGGTGTGCGAGACGGCAGTCAATAGGACATCTGTCAATTGAACCCAACCAGCGAGTCCTTCACTATTGAATACACAATGTGTACATTGTAGAATGTATCCATTTTTTTTTAAATGTTCCAGCCTTATTAAAAATTAAATATATTTATACCTAAATATTTTTACATATTAAAGTGCACCTTTTTTCCACTGATTAACCTTGAGAGTTCAGCTCTTGGCACAAACCAAGCATGAAGTCAAAAGTAAAAAAAAAAAAATCAAATAGAAATCACAATAATAAAAAAAAAAACTACGATTAAAATTTTCCCTAAAATTGTTCAACGCTAGTGCAAAGATATCTTTGATGAAAACCTGTTCCAAAGTTCACTCAATGATTAATTCAGGTGACAAATTTGTTCAGTTTAATCAACTCAAACAAAGTTAAGTAAAAATATCCGCTAGGTATGTACTTTGTGTTGAAATAAAATGTCATCACTGCAAGCAACAGAGCCTCACCAGATGTGTCAAACACTTAAATGACCGCAGGTGATTTTTTGTCATTACGAACTTAAAAGGTCATTCCTTCAGTCCATTAAATAATTACACACACGTCAGCTCACTGTACTTTAAGGCGAAGCCCCCCCTAAGAAGAAGTAAGACGGCGGCCATTAAATGAGTCACTCTTTGTATTTCAGAAAGCTCGTCACCTCAACTTTCTCACATGCTGGCTCTTGTTCCGTTAGATTAATCCAGATCAATATTAATTAAAGCAGATCAATATTTTTCCACCCTCAGTTGAGTGGACCTAACCAACACAATTAATGAGATGTTTAGGAAAGGCTTGAGGTGCTTCTGGCTTTATGGAATGTAGTTCCATCCATCCATCCATAAATATTTGCATCAGATGCACAGTATGGTCAATTCCGCTTTTGATTTCACCTCAGCGAGGAGCCGCATCATTCTGAACACAGTGTGCGTTGTGTCTTTAGAAGATATTGGAAAATGCCGCAGCTTAGATAAGACCACTGAAATAAGCACTCAGTAGGAGAGGAGTGAAAAGTAGATCCTTAGTCTTTTCCACCATGTAGTGTACATAACTGCAGGAAGAAAAGATTGATTGATCAAGGCAGGCAATTCAATAATCATCACATCAACCTGACCTTGAAAACAGGGCAGCATAGAATTTAGAAGTTTTCCTTAGATATGACTTGAAGATGTCAAAATCATTAGGTGGACAATAAGGTACACAGTTTCTTTTCTTTCCTTGATGGCCACATGGAATATCAAGGGGCCCTTTTTGGGGAAAAAACAAAAACACACTGAGTAATACTGATGCAACAATTTGGACTTTTTTGACTCACACCACCAACTGGAACAAAAACTAGATATTATGAAAACATCACCAAGCCAATAATATTATTATTATTACTCAAAGAGAAAGACTCCAAGCCCTCAAAACCTGCTCATTTGCAAAAAAGACCTTCCAACACTAGAAGAAACAAATGAGAAAGAAAAGAATGAAAGACGCCACAAGATTATCATTCCAAATGTATCAGGTCTATCTGAAAAAAAAAAAAACTCTCAGATGACAGAACTACCCATACCAACAAAAACTTGATTTGACTGAATGGATTCCTAATAATGGTAACTCCACTCGGATGCCAATTTATGGTTATATTATTATGTGTCATTAACAAGCCTTCAAAACTACTACTAATACTTTCTTATCTCAACTACAGCAGTTCAGTCACAATTAATTTAATGCCCTGAGAATAAAATGACCTCAATGAAATGAAAAGGAAACACAGCAGCAACTTCGAATATTTTATGGCACCGCGTAGCAAACGAGACTTTGTTGTGTAGTGATCTATTTAAAAAAAAAAACACCCAAACAGAAGTAAATGATTAAAATGCGCATCTCGGTTAAGTAACATATATTTTCCTCAAATGGAGCTTTTTTTTAATATTGTTGTCAAATGGAAGGCCAAAAGCCATCGCCGTTTAAATACGGTTTCTTTTTTTTTTTTTTCCCTGACACTTTTTGAAAGAGCTTTAGTGTCTCCACTCCACTGGTGGATTTAAACCCACTCAATTTTCATCATTAAACTCATAGCAATTTGAACTTGCTCCATTCCAAACAGACGCCGGGGAGTTTGTGATGCATCATCCGTGTAAAGGCCCGTTATAGGGGCTATTATCCATTATGTCTGTATGTTCGATTTTATTGCAAAGTGAAATTTGTTCTCGTTTGCAGTTGATCTATTATCGCGGACCAAAACATCTGTGTGGAAATGAGATACCAAACAGTCACGTTTTTTTTTTTTTTGCCCAACCATACACAAATTGTTATTCATCTTGGCCGGAAAATGGAGTGCAAAGCCTGGATGCACACAGCCTAAAGGGAAGAAAATCGAACGTGAAAATAGCTCATATATGTCGAGGACAAAAAAAAAAATTAGTGTCTTTTATGGCCTGTAGCAGCCAATTGAGCATTATACTTGGCAATATATTGTGTTCTGCTGTTCCGTCAAATTTTGTTGGCAAAACCTTCTATCGTCTCCATTGTACTATTAAACGCAATTTGTCTTTTCTACTGTACAACACTTGTTTTTCCCTCTGTCAACTTATCCAATTTACATAAAACTATAAGGATTGTGTTATAATCCTGCCAAAAAAAAGATGTAATGTGTTTTTAGGAAGCAAAATGTGTTTAAATAACATATGTATGCGTAATGACATCGTTAAATTGAATGCAACCACTAAAAAGTTTGTGCATCATAATTAATTCATAATGGCTCTCTTTGGTGTGTGACTTGTTCACAGCGGACACAAATAAAGATGAGTTTGACAACTACTGTGACTGTTTTTTTCTTTTGCAGAGGGACAAAAAGTCTATGTGTGCTATTTATTTGGTCTACATGTGCTGCTGCACCGCTGTGACAATGAAAATAAATGCAAAGATTAGTTAAAAAAAAAAAAAAAAGAAGCATTACAAAGCATTATTTATTTTACTAAGATTTTTTTCAGGTATGCTAAATAAACATTTTTTTTTTAAACTGGAATTAGAAGAACATGGTTAGGACTATGTATAAAGCGTTTAATATATTCAACAAAAGCAGCGCTACGTGATTGCTCACTGTTTAAGCCTAGAGCTCATTCTAGTTGAGATTTTATTTTTGTTTATGCAGCAACATGATTAGGGTTTCCACATTTTGCACAATAAGTGTTGCTTTCCAAAATAAGCACCTGTGGCGCTGGTGGAGCACACATCAGGAAGCCAAATCAGTTTCCTCTCTCCCACCCCCCACTGTCACGCCTGCTCGGCAGCTGCACGCTCTTTATTAAAGTCATCACGGGTCTATTCTGTTGATCTTTTCAAAGGAAGCATCTTGGGAATATAACGTCGATCAAAAACTCCCTGCGACTTGCTGTGTGTTTTTCCATATGGCGCTTGTACTTGACCTTTTGGTACTGTTGTGCCTGCAGCCAAGGTCAATATGGCACACTGATGTATAGAAGACCTCAACTCAGTCTGTTGTTTTATATTTAGTAATTTTACACGACGGTAAACAGTATTTATGGTAAAAAGAAGCGCTCAACATCAAATTCAAATCAAAATCACAATGCAGTAGAATGCAATTGTGAAGTCGCGAAGGATGCAATTTGGGAAATGTTAATAAAAAAACAACAGCATGAAATAAATAATATAAAATAAATATAAAATAAAATGATTTTCATAAATATTTCCATTGGATATGTTGGTCGGCTTTACATCTTCTTGTATCTAAAAAATTTTTTTACTGTTACATTTTAGTATTCATTAAATCGGGTTGGCAGTAATTTGTGAAATCATCAAGAACAAAAAGCACCTTCAAATCCAGGTTAAGTGAGGATAGATGATACAAAAATGGATAGATGGACGGACGGTCGCTTGGATTTGTTATCCTTTGATCAAACTGACTGTTATCCATGTTAAATGTCAATCCAACGGAAATAAAGATTGAAGAAAAATCCCTTTCAAGCATATCTAACCCCAGATGCTTTGATGTGTATCACGGCAGACATCAAGTGGCTCTTCAAAAACTTTGGCTTGATTTTAGACCCTTCAATCACAGCAGAGATTCCGTTTTCATTTGGAAATTGAAGCTCAGTGAAATATTTATTTTCATCAAAGCCTTGATACATTATTCACAAAATAATCATCGGTGAGTGATAGTGACGAATTATTTTTATGGCTTTTTATAGACGGAGATGCATGGCGAACATCAACGGGATCATTAGCAGCCAATTTATTACCATGGCCCCAAATTAAGAAAAAACAACCAGTTGTTTTGTTGCCTTGTTCCCCCCCCCCCCCGTCATCTTCCAACCATTTGTTTACATTTCTAGAAATGCTGACCTTGAAGCAGAGGTTCCAACCACACAGCACGAAAATATGAACTTATAATTTAAGCCTCCTCTTGCTCCTCATCTAATGGTTTGATCACCAGTCAGTACAATGATGTTTTAGTCTGTGCGACTATTCATATTTTGAAAATTTAGGGGGAAATTTGAATTTTACGCATGACAGTACATACATATTCTGAATAACAGCCTCTAATATGCATTCAACTACTACGCCTTAGTTTTGGAAAAGATGATTAGAAATAACAGTCTATGATATCAGTTAACCTGTTCCCCTGAATTGAAGATCTTATCTGGGGATGTGCAATAATGTGGTGTGAATGGATTAACAAATTTAATCTTCCCAAGGATTTTCATCATCATTCATTCCATGTACAGGAGCAGATGATTGACTTTCCTTAGTTCATCAATATAAATGCTGGCAGAATGGATTTTGCCACAGAATCTTTGACAGTTTCGACTTATTTATTTTACTCGTTATGATCGCTCGAGGGGAATTTCGACTCACAGTAGCATGAGCACCACATGCCGAGCTAGATTAGATACACACATAGGCGTGCAAGAAGGGAGAGAGCGTCAGAGAGACAGACAGACAGACAGACAGACAGACAGACAGACAGTCAGAGAGACAGTCAGAGAGACAGTCAGAGGGACAGTCAGAGGGACAGTCAGAGGGACAGTCAGTCAGAGAGACAGTCAGAGGGACAGTCAGAGGGACAGTCAGAGGGAGTCAGAGGGACAGTCAGTCGGAGGGACAGTCAGTCAGAGAGACAGAAAGAGACAGACAGAGACAGACAGAGACAGAGACAAACAGAGACAGACAGACAGAGAGAGACGGGGACAGACGAGACAGACGGAGACAGACGGGACAGACAGAGGGAGACAGAGAGAGAGAGAGAGAGAGAGAGAGAGAGAGAGAGAGAGAGAGAGAGAGAGACAGAGGGAGAGTGAGAGAGACAGAGAGAGCAAGTAAGAGAGAGAGAGAGAGAGTGAGAGAGAGACACACACACAGATGCAAAATATTTAATTATTTGTTGAGGCTTCAGCTCCCACTTTGTTTGCCGCCAAGTGCGGCCGGTGGGTCAGTCGAAATTTCGTGCTATTTAACGCATGCATAATTCCAGAGGCGGAACACTGAGACCAAGGACGATTCCCACCTTTGCATAATTCCGGTCTTTATCCTTCACCTGATCGCGTGTTGTAAATCTCTTCAAACAAGGTCTACATACCTTTTATGTTCCTGCCATATTTACTATTGATTCCAATTTCTCCATTTTGCTGAAGTAAACCTTTCAAAGTTTGAGTTAAGGACACCTGCTTCACGCAAAATTTGTTTTCTTTTGCAAATAGAGACTTCTCAACTGAGAAGGTAAAATTTTGTCCATCAAATTACTCATTCTTGTAGCGCCTTACGTTTACGACGACTGCAAATATTGTGGTCTTTTATTTTTAAGGTCATTAGATCCATCTTTGTTTACACAAAAGATTAGCAGTTAACTTTGATTTTGTTTGCTTCGTGTTTCCAATATAAAAACGGACTTGGCCCCTAATGAAAAAAAAGCGTGGCGCTTCTGCTCTGAATTGTCCACCGCTCCGAATACGAGAAGGTCATCTGTCCATACGTGCCATTAGCACATACAGACTCTAGTTCACCTACGACCCTAATCACAACAAGCGCAAATGGAAAATGGACGACTGGATAGTTTGCTATGATCAACAAAGCCTATCGACCATCCACAGGTGAATCAAGTTGTAATTTCAAGTTGTGCTCACATTTTTTGCAGGCAAGTCCAAGGTCTACATCTCCTTTGCCATTCTCTACCCACAGCAAAACACCCACATGCAACTCTTCATCATGACCCCCAGATGACCTCTCTGACAAACCTCGTTCACTATCGACGTATACTGACTTGTACTTGCGTATTACCACAACGTTCTTGCTTGAGTGTTTGAGAATTTGTTCAGGCTTTTCTCGTCTTTTGATGAATAGATCTGATGAACCCATTAACACTACAAAAAAAAAAAAAAAAAACACCCCGGGTCATTTTTGCTACAACGTCGGATTGTCGGGTGAACTAGCGGGAGCTGCATTAGCGCTGGTTCAGTATGATTAAAGGATAATGGTACAACAGTAATGTCTTACAAGCCAATAATGGAGGCTCTCAGTCGATAAGTATTGATCTGGGAGTCATCTCATTAATGACTGACAATAAACTTTACGTTAGTTTTGTCTAGGAGCAAAAAATCAAGTAGCTGTGTCTTTGTGTGAAATCAAACTTATTTATTGTACGTTGTATAAGATTGACGACTTGTTGGCTCACTGCTGGAGCTGTTTTAGGGACATATCAGGAAATGATTGAGTGCTCATCACGGCATCATTTAAAAGGGACAGAGGCTTTGATTAACAAAAATTATTGATTTGAATAATGATTGATTGAGAGCAGAAAAGATGACTTAGTTTGAAAATCTGTAATTTCATATCTGCCAAAAAGCATTTGGCCTAAAAATTCAATCTCCTTCATTTTAGTGGTTTGAAACTGATTCGAACCAGTAGCCTATGTGACATTTGGAAAACCGTCCAGGGTGCTTTCAAAAACATATTTTTGTATGCAGAGTCGACAGAACTTTTTGAGGATGATCAATTTTCCACAAAGAAATTAATGCGGTAAATTCTTGGACCATGATATCGAAATGAAACCACTGGACTATGGATGAAAATAATGTTTGGAAAATCACTTTCATTTGCATACAAATGCATCATGTAATTCTGACAAACGTAACCAAGAGGAACCATCATTTAATGATTGCGCTTTGACATATTGTGTGTTTTTCCCGCCACTTGCTAATCCGCTGTAAATGCTGCAGACACACAGGCTTGTCAGCGCATGGAAAGGTTATGATTAGCTTTAACTTGACACTAGTCCGCTTTGTTTACAAGATTTTTTTGCTTCCTTTCATTATTCTCCTCATTAATAACAAAAGTGGCCAGAGGCACCATCCTTTGATATTTAAGCTTCTTATTTAGTCCCAAGGACAAACTCTGTGGATACCTTTATATGATTTCCAAATATATTTACATTTTTTTCATTACGATGGTTAAAGTGAGAAAAGATGTAAACAGGATAATAGGACTATGTTGTACACAACCAAATTGCAGTGGAACCAATGACATTCCCATTACTGCTACTTTTTGTACAAGCTTTGAACCTTGCGGTGTGGCTTATCTATGGATTTTTCATGATTTTAATGTTATTGTAAGAGGATTTGTTTTGGTAATAGAGATGAGTACATTTCATTTAAAACATCTGTGGTTTATAGTTTTTATAATATTATAATATAATCATAGTTTATATAATTTTAGTTGGTGCGGTTTATAGTCCAGAAATTACGGTAAATTGAATATAAAGGCAAATGTCAATTCTTAGCCTATACATTGACTGGATTGTCTTTTTTTAGCTTTGAAATATTTTCACATACGTACTTTAAAGTTGTTTTAATATTGCCCAAAATCTAAATGCATTGCATTTAACTATTCTGTATTCATGCTGGCGGCCTACAAAGCAAGTTGTCCTTCACAAAAGCAGAGAGAGCCCTGGAAAAAAAAAATGCTGCTGCTTTTCTACAATATTTTTGCAATAGCTATATAGAAAAAATGATAGTTCATATATTATGCATGTCTGATAGCCTCTCTGTTTTTGTCTAAAGCAGTGCTTCCCGACCTTTTTTTTGTTGTTGTTTTTTTTTTAGTCAAGACACAAACTTACTTTGTTGTATGAATGGCATCAGATAGATAGGCAGATTTTTTTATTTTATCGTCTGGCATGTCGTAATATTAATAATAATAAAATTAATAATACCAACATTACAATATTAATATAATAATAATAATAATAATATCACTATTTGATACTGGCACAGATAGGAAAACTAAAATACAAAGGAAATGGGGTAATTTCCTGGTGCGCATTCTGATGATCTGCCACGATTCATTGCTCTGAGCTACTGTCAAACGCTACAGAATTGCTAGTGGTGACCTTTCACACTTACACTTGACGTACTCTTGGTTTGAACCACTGTGATTGTAGTCATTTATGATACGTCTCACAAGACTTGAAAAGGCCACTATTTGACAGCAAAATGGTGGGGAAATGCGAGCGAGAAGCACGGTCCCTCAAAATGGTGACATGTATGCATTCTGGGAGCCCAGTGAATCATTTTAGAGTGCATGCTTCATGCTATGATCCATGTCGGAAATAATCTTACTCTCATTCACCAAAGAATGCCAAAGACGTACGTATGCATGTGTGTGTGTTTTAGTCTTTTGACGCACAAATCTAATAAAATATTGGACTCAGCAATTTCCAGAAATTGGTGTCATTATCTTTAGATATTTGCTAAGGCTTAATGGCATCTTTGTTGCTCTTTCTGGGTGACTTTAGTACGAAAAGAAAACGACTGGTTGAGTGACTTGCCGACCATTTTCTACTTTCATTCAAACAGAAGAGAATTTGTCTTTCAGGGTGCGACTGAATTATGTCAATGGGAAATGCTCCTTTTAGGCTGCTTCCATCCTATTATAGCTAAGACGTGTGCAGTGCATTTGGAATAAGGTGAAGAAAATAAGTCAGGATGATTTGGGTGAAACTCCGAATCACAAATTTTCAGATGTTGTTAATTTTTCCATTTCTATTCTTCAGCTATGATTGACACACATTTGGTGGTTGAGTGATTTTGACAGCCATGTGTCTGCGTACACACGTGATAATTAAAGCAACTAGTTTGTTTAACTTGAACATGCAAGTGGTGTAATTGAGGTGAGGCAGTATAAACACATCGTAATGGTTCAGCCCCTCAGGGCGCACTCGGCGCCGAAGCAGAGATAGCCGCAGACCCTCGTAAAATAATGGTGGGAGAAAATTAGAATCGTATTATTGATGAGCCTTTCTCGAAATGTTTGCTCATTCAGTGTACAGATGGGCAGGATTTTTTTTTTTTTTTTTTTTTTTTACAGGGAATCGATAGATTTTCATCAGATATATTGTTTAGGGAGGTAGGGAACACTTGAGTGTAACAAATTTTGTTAGAACCCACATCAAAAGTGTTGTTTTAACAGTGATGGAAAAAATTTTTTTGTTTTTTAGTGCAGGAATTATTTTTAGACTCCAGATAGACTTTTGGAGCATTGATAAATGATGACCACAAACTGCCTTTCCGCAACATTCAGGTTGAGGTGGGCACCTCGAAAAAATGATATAAATAACGATTATGTCACGACATTATTAGTGCACATTATTTCTTGTCACCATTCATTGAATATTATGAAAAAAAAAAAAACAATATCTACCAAATTTTCACTATTTACGCCGTAGAGATCAGTGAATATGGACTTGTTACAAGAAGTTAACAAAATAAATACAATTATAAGTAGGAATAATTAGAGGCATCAATAGGCGCCAACTAGGCAAGGCAGCGACCGTCTCGGTGGACGACAGCTGAAAAAGTGTGATAAGAAAGTTGCCTGGCGCACAGAAAGCGAGAGCGTGGAGAATTAGAAGCAGCATAATAAAGGAGCAATCCAACTCATTCTTCTATCCAATTTTAGCACATATAAGTGCTCGCATTACTGTATTATGAAAGAATGATGAATCCTAATATTAATGCCCAAGCCCACTTAAACAACGGCATTAGCATAAATACATTTTAGTCTGTACATACATGACGTCTTCGTCAAAGATCTACTTTATTTGATCATGTTCCATTGTGCTTCATTTTAGCATAGGTGAAACGTCATGAGAGTGAATTTATTTAAGAGCACAGCTCTAATCTAACCGAGGCGTTAGTGTTTTAACAGCGATCAAATTTATCTCGCCCAATGTTCCATGCTGACCTCTTGGCTTTGGAATTCAACTCATACATGCCCTCTACTGAATCTCTAATTCTCTGAAGGAAGATATCAGTATTCATGATATTACGATACTTTACTGATGAGTTTTAGCATAATTGTACATGGTAATCACCAATCCGACCATATAAATGTGTTAATAACATTTTGTCCATTGTAATGTTAATCAATCAATTAGAAGACACTGCTTCATCATTGTTTTTAATTATTGTTCCTCGTCCAAAATGATTAAACCTATAATCTTATGAAACTGACTAGGATGGTGTCCGAATTTCAGCAAATTCCTGCGAGTGTGTGTGATTCATCTTCAATGTTTTTCCTCTCAAACATGTTTTCACAGCTGCCCTCTTACCTCCCTGCATGCTTTCCTGCTGCATTGTGGTTGACATGAAAGAATCCAAAAATTACCTTGGATCCGTTCAGTGTCGTCCGCAGAAAAAATAAATAAATAAATAAAATCAAAGCATGTGTTTGTCACTGACTACAATCCATTTCCCCCCCTTTTAAATGAAACTGTGCCCTGTAATGACAGTGCTTGTCAATGTGGAAGGGGGGGGCGGGGGGCTAGCACAGCACTATTGCTAAGAGACTTCAGTTTGTCAAGAATACAAGTGCAGTAAATGTTAGAGCCGGCGTGGGCGTCACCTGAAGCGTTTAAAGGTCACTCAACTACAGTGATTCAACTTGGACAACTTGGATACTTAATAGAGAGAACTTGGAAGAAAGCAACACTGACTGGTACATGAATGACGCGTCTTCTCCATGTCGTTGTGCCTCCCCCAATAGTGAGGGAAAAATCAAGACGCAATCAATATAATCGCGCAAAAGTGATCAATGTGTTGCCAGAAAGGGGGAAAAAAACACACACTAAACTGATTTGCTCAATGATTAATTTTGTACGACAAACAAATATGAAATAAATATTCCTTGGCATTTTTTTTTTTTAAATGAATTTCATTGAAACGAATGACGAGCGTAACAATAAGATTGCATCATGTCCCAGATAACAGCAGCTCTCTGACCCCTTGTTTGCAATTTTGATTAAATGTGGGGGAGCTGACGCACACTACCGCTGCAACAGATTGCATCCCAACTCAAACTGACTTAATGAGGCGAGTGCATTTGGCATTTTTTGCTCTCTGTACTGTGACGCTGCTTGTCAGGCTGTTATGTCCCTCTTGATATGCAATCATTTATTTGCTCACTGGCATGACCCCTATTATCTGAGTGACTTTCAAAGCAATTTTTTTTTCTTTTATGGAGAGCAACAATTACCTCTTATTTATGACTAATTATTAGTATCGGTAAGACTAATTATTAGTATCGGCATCATACACCACTATTGTTTATATCACAGTGATGGATATTGAGTCAAGTATAACTCAACACATCTTCTAAAATGGTAACCAATAGCTGTCACCTTTCTATGACATCATCACGGTGCCCGACTTTTCAGGCGTGAGTAATCGATTTGCAAATTGCTCCCAAATCCAGAAGCATGGGTTGATTACAATATGTGCAAGTTAATTTCTCAAATGATGTCCTTTGGTGCTGGCCCAAATTAGCACAATGGATTAGAGCACTCTCGTTAAAAAAAAAAAAAAAAAAATCATGATTCATAATGTGAGAAAGTGATGTTAGTGACTCAGCAGAAAGAATTCTAAAAATGCTGCTTCATTATTAGTTCCGGTTATGTTTGAATGCCACCATATGTTACCACGACTCGGGTGTTTACCTTTAGCCACCATCGGAATGAAGACAGTGTGAAAACGATGCATAATAAGGGCTAAATTATTTCTCAGTCGCAGCAAAGGAGAATTCCCATATGGAGTTGTCTGCGACTGAATTAAACACAGATGTTTTAGCATCTGGCTCGTCTTTTTTGCTTAGGCAGAATACATCGGCCAGTGACGACTGAGCATAATCTTCATTTTTGTAAATGTTGACTTTTGTGAAGATCTATAAGCAGACAGATGACAGCGAAAGACACAGAAACGAGTTTCACCCAAAATACCATTAACGTCCTGAAGAATAAACCTAGCAACATTTGACCCTGATGAAAACTTAGGTCCTGCTGGACCTCACAGGAAGATTTATTGGAAACTCGGTGAGTGGGTGTATGATTCTTTCACACCTTTCTCTTGTGACAGTGATGTATGAGACTTGAGGAAGTGTCATGAGGGCAATGCGTGTTGAATCACATCACTTCTCCTCTTGCTGTCATGGAGCACAAACATCAGAGTGAAGCTCTATGTATACAAGACTATCGAACATAAAAACGCTATTTGAATCGGAGACAGAATTATTGCTGGTTTTCCTATATGTTAAAAATCAAAAAAAGTTGAAAAAACATCTGAAAACATGTTCTTATGAGAATCAAAATGTGACTTCTACTTAGATGAAATATGCATAATAATGTTCAGCTAATCATTTCCTCCCAGTTTAAAGAGGCTGAATAATAACGGTGCGCAGGTAAGAAATGCAAAAGCGGCATCAGAAGGAGAACGCACACTGTGACTAAACTGCAAATGGCTTTATAGAGTATCAACAGTGATGCAAGAGCAGCTGTGTAATTTCCTTCTCTGCAGTTATACTAATTTGCCGCCATCTGAAAAGGAAAGAATAGAACATTCTGAGATTCAACCAATTTCTATCAGAACCTTCCAAAGGTGTTGCTGACATTTCTTTCACTTGAAAGGCATCAGGTGCATTCATGTTAAAATTGCTTCTTACTAATCTAAAAAGGTAATTTGCTTTCTTTTTATCAACCTTTCCATCAAGCACTGTGGAATAGTGGTTAGCATGTTTGCCCCGCAATCTGATAATCTGGGTTTGAACCACTGCTGGAGTTTTCCACTTGTTTTGGTTTTATTAAAATAATGCTTGTTGGTTAACTGAAGACTAAATTGTCATTTAGTGATGGATTTTTCATACGACCAATTCAGAATATGGCCGAAATAATAGGCCACAATTGCCCTTGATCCTAATTAAGACAAGTTATATACACTGTAAATTAGCAAAATGGATTATTGATCATTTCCAAATGAAAACATCCTTTCCACAAGTCCGGCTAATCATGAAAAACTATTCACTACAAATTGCACAAACAATCCAAGCCGCATTGATGAAAACATAAAAGCTGCATAACTCACTTTGAGCAAGACACACTGAAATAAAAATGTAGTGAACGTGCTTGCCTTTGTCTTCCCAGAATCGATAAAGCGCTGAATGACCAGATCGTATTTCATATACGAACTCTACAACCTAACCCCATATAGAATTTAAAATTGATCTGGCACCTTGAATAATGAAGACACAGATAGTGTCCATCAATAAAGTAAAATATAGAATAAAACAGAAGACTCTTAATAGATTATTTTTTTCCCCGCAGTATTGATCAACTATGTGAAAAATCTTTCCATTTTATACCGAATAATGAAAGAATTCTGATGTCAGACGTCCAAACGATGCACATGAATAATATGCATAAAGAGAGACATTTGTACAGAAGCAAATATGAAAATATTCTGGCCTTGTGCTCCCAGAGAGCCGCAGTTCACGTTTGTGGATAACAAAGTAGTCTATGTTGTTTGCTGCTGTGATTTACACTGCTTCTCTGAGCTTTCAATGCCGTGGCGGGATTATTATGGCTGCGTACACGCTGATAACCTTGTTTGCCACTGAATACACAAATGTACGCATTAGTCAGATGGCTGTGCTCACCTTGTGACACCTGCTGCACACTCTCACGTTGGATCTTAAAGGTCTAAATCTGCATGGGCGTCCTATTACGGCAAAAAGCTTTTTTGTGTTGCACAGTGTGATAGAATCTTTGCGCCGATTCAAAATGGCTGATTGACTCCGTGCGTCTGCGTATGTACCACAACACGCGAAATAAAGTGCCTACCACTGCGTAATCATGTATTTCTGACATTCTAATGTTCTTCCCCAGCACAACAACATAACATCAATTGTCAACGTTATTGGTTGTTATGAAGCTGAGCAACACGCGTACTGTAGCTCCTCGTGTGAAAGCCATTACGACGATTGCCCCAAATGCAAGCAGCGGGAGAGGGCCAGGACACCAGGCTCGAGATAAATCCCACTCATTTCCTGTGTTGACAGTCTGGGGCCGCTTCCTCGACTTGGTGAAATTAACGGTCCAGAACATTATTTTTCCCCACCCAACATGCCTTCATCAATCATTTTGTCGTGAGGCTTCATCACTTTCCAAAATGATGTGTCACTGTTTTCTACAAAAGGCAAAACAACCATTTTTAGGACATCGAGCAAAGGAATCAAGATAGTGAGATGCATTTCTGGGACATAGTCGGGGGGAAATTTGATTCAAAATGCCAAGCTTAAAGCTTCACTTGTGAGCCAGACTGATGCGTTAATGTGGCGACACTCAACAAAAGATAACGTGATTATCAATCTGACACTTAACTCTGATCCCACTTAGAAAAAAATAAAACAAAATAAAGTAATAAAAGCTGAACCAGCTGGATGGGTTCATAATGAGAAGCCATGGGGAGAATATTTTCTCTCATTAACATTGTTTTTGAAATACCAACAAAAAAAATATCTATTGTACAATCCAATTTTCAAGCTAGCAGCCGACCGAATTCTTTTTCACTCTGCATTTTAATTATGCGTTTGGGTCATTTTAGCATACTGAGATAAAACTTCATCCGGGGCTTCCCTAAATTCTCTTTCATGAAAATCAGTGGCTAGCTAAAGCGCAAAATGTTTCTTAAATATGACGGGCCCTCACTTGTTGCCAACCTCTATTAGAGTTAGTGAACATGCAATTTAGCTCCTGCTGTTTGGATGCTAGCAAATCACACTCAACATCTTAGCGCTCTATTGACATAAACCCACAATTTGGAATTTGCTTTTTACAATCTTAGTCCATTCAAAGAGAATGCTTTTGAATGTTTCAGCCCAGCAATGGCATCTCAAAGCAATTTCTACACCTCACATACAGGATTAGCGCTAACACAACCATTTGAAGACAAGCGTATCCGTATAAAGTTATCACAGTTAGCATGATCGAGAGGTGTAATATAACTGCGGGCTTGACTACTCTCGTGTTAAATACAGACTTCCTTTGCCGAGCGGGAAATTGCAAGTGCCGGGGAACAGAAGCGAGTGACACCATGCGGGATGCTATGGAGAGAGGGAGCATGTAAAGCACATCCTCCCCCATTTTACTTCCCTGGGATGGGAAAGTGGAAGGAAGGGGGAATGTGATTTGAGGGCATCAAACAGCGGAACTGACAGAGACGGATTCACTGCGGCCCAAGCATGGAATTGCTTTTCCTTTCCTCTGGAACTGAGTTGGAAGTGCAAAGCTGCGACTGCAAACAATCTCTAAACAGCAGTTTTTACAAAGCCTCAAAAAAAATGAAACCTCACAGCCAGATGGGGAAAATACAATTCAATTAGAGATATTGATATCCATTTTTTTAAAGATATTTTTCACTGTAGGCCTTGAAGATAAATTCTCTCTTGTAATGGCGGGTGGGGGTCGCAGATGTCAGGGATTTTTTACAGAATGATTTCCCATATGTCAGCCCTTCACGTAACTCCCATGAAACTTCATCTATCACATTCCATGCCACCCAAAGCGGTACTATAAGATCTTATGAGATTTTCCAAGAAGCAGGTGGTCATAGCTATGAATTACAACACATGGTAAGTTCCATACTGTGCAAGCAAAAAAAAAAAAAACTTAAAAAAAACTTTTCTGGACAAATAAAGAAACCTCTGACTAACATTTGCATGCAATTGTCCAGTTGGTAAGTTCCTATGCATTCTGCCCTATGTCTTCAAGCCTTCTACTTCATTTCCAACTTTTCTCATCATATTGAAAATCTTTTTTTGGCACAAGTGAGGATCTTTGTGAGACAAAAAAAGCGTGGCTGCAATATCACATCAACATCGTGATCTCTAACCTGTCCGGAATCACAGACAGACTTTCAGCCTGTCAAACAAAACTACTTTTTCCTCGAGCTCCGATGTGGACATGCATTCATGTGTGAAATAGAGGACCCCCCCCCCCACACACACACACACACACAAAGCATTATCAGCATCGTGTGTACACCTCTGTTGTCAAACAGGATTCATCGAATTTGTGTTGTCTGTGTGCATTTCATTTAATAGTGAAGAAGCCCCATTGGTCAAAGCCACTGAAGCCTGCCGAGAAGACCGAAATTGAAAGTGAAACAAACATCAATGATAAACTTGTGGCCAAGAATTCTGCAGAAACGCACAGCAGATTGGCAATGAGGCCCCTTAAGACATCAATTTATTATAAGTAGATTTATCAAGAGAAGAAATATCAGCGAGTGATATCGCAACTTCTATCCCAAGCCCCAGCTGCAATTTACTCATCCCTTACTCATTACCCAGAAAAAAAAACATGTCAAGTTCAATAAGATAAAATAAAATAAAAACACCGTTCAACATTGTTCACCATTTTGTCTCATTCCAGCAAATTAGCATCAAACATGGAGATAGATATGCCGCCGTGAAGCTGTAAAGAAAACTACCTTTGAGTATTGCTTCAGAACAGACTCACTTCATTTTCCACAAGAAATATATGTGATATAATATCCCCAAGGTGCCAGGCTAGTTAATCCTCTTGGATATATTCTGATTTCCATCCATCCACCATGTAGTAAATAATCTTTATCAGCATTTTTTGGGGGGAAGAATTTGGGGAGTTTGTGTAAAAAAAAAAAATGTTTTGCAGTTCCCCTGAGATACCCTTGCCACCCCAATTAAAAACTTCTGATAGTTCACTATTTATACATTCAACATGAGATTTAATGACCTGGACAACAACTAGAAAATTGGCATTAGAAAATATTAAAGGAAGATGAGAGTTGCAGACAACTAGCAAGTCATTAATGTAAATTAAAAACAATAAAGGGCCAAAGATTGATCCCTGTGGAACCTCAAACTGAATTTTAAATTTGTTTGTTAAAACACCATTCAAATACACAAATTGCTCCCTGGCAATTTCCTAAATTCCATATCTACTAAGTTTTGAAATAAGAATTTTATGGTTGACTTTGTTTAGTTCAAGAAAAATACCAAGGGGAATATTTTTTTATCTAATGCAGATGAGACGTGGTTGATTGGTTTTAACAAAGCATGTTCACTGAAGTGTTTCTTCCAAACTAAAACCATATAACAAAAGTTAATGTGTGCGCTCAAGTGGCCCTGAAGTCTGCCCTCACATCATGTCCAATGCCCTGGCAAGTCTTCAATGGAAAAGCCAGAGAGACAAATAAAGACAAATGGTTCTGTCTTCAGTGCAATTAGGTTCAAGTTTCTAAAAGACCAAACCATGGCACAGCTACTGCCTCTCCCAGGACAGGACTCATAAAGCTGCGGACCAATTTGAAACCAAGTTCCACTCAAATCGACCAGACAAGATGATGAAAAAAAAAAAGACATGCACAGTTTTCTGTGGAAATGTTTTGTGAAGAAAGTTGAGTTCAAAGAAGCGTGATTTATGAAGAGTGGCGAAAGTGAGAACTTTTTACATGCGTTAGGAAACCATGCCAGTGGCAAACACATTGTCGCTGTCCAATTAAAAGCCAATATTTCCACTTTATAGCGCTTATAACTAACATAATTAGGCTTGTTGTGTCTTCTCCACAGCTTGTTTAAATGATGAAGCCAAGCAACCAAGTTTTTATAATATTATCGCTATTCGATTCTCACAAATTAGAGACGAGCAAAACAACAAAATGAGCTGAACTTCAGTCACTTTGTTTTCATGAAAATGTCAACAACTTTGTGTCATGATAACACTGAAGATAGAATTGCCAGTAA
This sequence comes from Syngnathus leptorhynchus, assembly GCF_054491065.1. Classification (NCBI taxonomy): domain Eukaryota; kingdom Metazoa; phylum Chordata; class Actinopteri; order Syngnathiformes; family Syngnathidae; genus Syngnathus; species Syngnathus leptorhynchus. The sequence goes on from NC_141202.1 coordinate 4,291,877, forward strand.
AGATGTATTGAATGTTTACATAACTTCTTACAAATCCTTAAAAATCACTATATTATTATAGGACTATTCAACTTCAATTTTGGTAGGAGAGCATTTTTAGGATTTATATCTGCAAAAAAATGTTAGGAGATTTATATGGCATTATTTTTTTGTTTATTTCAAACATCCACAGAAACCATCAATACATCATGAAAGATCAATACCATTTACTTATATTAAAATGCAAATGCACTGACACCAAAGCTAAAGAATGACTTACTTTTGGAGTCTTCTCTCCATCTTTCAAGCTCATTTTCCAGAATGTTTTTCTTTTTGCAGGAGGTGAAGCTAGTTCCACTGGTGTGGCCATCTTAAAAATGGAAGTTGGCCCAGTGTTGCATTGATACATTCAATAAAATGTAAAATGTCCAAATACAAGCCAGTATTCATCTAAAAGATATATGGAGAGTTTTCAAATCCAGGTCCAGAAAGCAAAAACCATGCCACGGTTTGGCTTCATACACAGGTGCTTCTTAACAAGAAGGTAAAGAAGCAAGTTCTCAGGTGGGAGGAGCTTGTTCAGCTGCTGGCTTGGTTGACAGGAAGCAACTGACCTGGATTTGACACCTCTTAATTTCTCTAAGTATTTTTTGCACTTCAAATGACTAAAGCAGAATTAGCCCACATTGGTTCTTTGTGGCTCACACTTAAAACACACAAGAAGGAACAAAGCGTTTCTGAAGTGGTGAACAATGCCAAATGCACTGGGTAAAACTTCTAAAGGTAAAGCTAAGATGGCTTTTTCCAGTGGTGAAAATTATGTAAAAAAAAAAATAAAAATCTATGTGAGTAGATTAACAAGAATTACCTGCAAATATAATTTTCATTGTTTTTTAAAATTGTTGTTATCTATTTACTTTTATTTTATATTATGTAAATTCTGAAAATTAATAGGCCCACTACATCACTGGCACATCAGTGAACATTATAAATATTAATGGTGGTTATTGGGATTTCCTTTTTTATGTATTAATGTTTGAAAAATATATGATGCTCAAGAGTAATGAACCACTACTATAAAGCAAAAAAAACAAAAAAAAATCCATGCAATAAACACAGATCTGGGATAAAATGTTAAAGTGCTTTTCTCTTCATCCTCACTGTAATACAAATGAGTTTCATAACTAAGAAAAATGCAAAATTGGGACACATCAGAGAAAAAATGCAATGCTATGCTATTCTTATCTGGGATGTTATCTTCTCACTGCAAAGGAGCTGTTACACGTCAGGACATACTACGACGACAGGAGTGAGGTTCGGAGTAGGTCGTGTCCAAGTGGCACCCAACGATGTAGGACCCCCTTACAGACTCAGATGGTTTGATCTGTTACACAATAATCCTCCAGTAGATGCATCCATGTTCTCAAAACAGCTGGAGGACAAAAGGGAAATCACAAGTGAAGAGGAGAACAAGTGAGGACACTTAGAAAGCCACCATGAAGAAACCAGTTTACTGATTGAAGGAGATAATCCAGTTATAGTTTATCTCGGGGGTGAGGAAAGAACAGCTAGCGGGCCATGTGCATTTGATCGGATTCAGATAAGTTCCAAAAATGTCTTGCTGAAATTGTGCATACTTTTGACAAATATGTAATTCTGATGCAATATTTTATGGGCCTCGTCTTTGCTCACAAGGTGGAAAATAAATTCAAATATCCCGTGCTTGTTGATGTTTGTCAAGACTCGCTATGAAATAAGATGGATGTTAGTCATTGCCACTAGCCTTCTTTTTCTGCTCTAAATAAAGTGAAGGATAAACCAGTCCCGGCGATGGCTGACCTTTTTTTTTGATAGGACCATTCTTCACATTGATGGCAGCTGTGTGACGCTTTATGACCGCAAACCTACAAGTGGTTCATGTTGTCAAGCTCCCATCAAGAACATTTCCATAGAGGCCATTGAGGACTGGAACAGGGTGGACTTTTCACGTCATCCATGATTTTTAGCGACCAGAGCGAAGAGCTCCTCCAATGGTGGACGAGAAAAAACATGGCGGACGGTTCCATCTGGCCAGTACCCGCCACTAGCCTCGCTCTGTTGACCACACTACGGGAACCACCTGTTGTTTGACTGTCACATAGAGAGCAGCCGGACTGTTGGACAACATTTGATGTGTTTCCACGCTTCATGAACATCAACACAAACTGATTTCTTTTCAGAGAACAGCAGTCTGTTGTGTCTGAAGCGCTATTTCAGCACTAAAACATAAACAACCCAAGATGTTCACACCAAAGAGTCTGCTGCATTTCAAAACATTTCTTTCTACTGACAATCAAAACAAAAAAACTTACTGCACTGCGAGGAATTTATTCATTGACCGTTTCAAATATTTATTATGTTTCTGCACTAAATGAAATGTTTGCTGGCTCCCCCCCACCCTTAGATCTTAGTTAATGTAGGACAGGACCTTTAAATGTACTTTGCTTGCATCATTTTGTGCAGCATCACTACATCCTATAAAAAGATTATCCGTTTACTTGGCTGCTGCACTCCATTTATACGTCCCAATGCCAATACTAAATAGTTTACACTGTAAATATAATAAATATTTTTACGTATTTCAGCGCTCATGCTGAAAATGTTTTTTTATTTGTTAGTCAGCTTAAACATTTTGCCATAGTATGGCTTTTCTACACAAAGTCTCTTTAGCTATTTTTCAACAAGCCATTGTCAGTTCGCAAAGTTTGGTTCTATCTCACCAACTTCAGCAACGCCAGCTGGCGCCGCTAGCTCTCGGCCCTCTCTGCCATTTTGAAGACGTGTCTCATGAGAGTGTGCATAGCTTGAAAACTCAGCAGGGAAGCAAACAACCATCGACATCCATCTCGCCCCGGACGAGAAATTATAAGAACGTGAGCTCGGAAGAGGAATGACAAAGCTCAGCTGGATCTCAGCCCGCTGATAACTTAACTCGCTCGGGACAATTTGTTACACCGTCGAAATTAAATGATAAGATTCCAATTACTTGCTAATTTAAACCAAGGGGCAAGGATGAGCGGTTAAGGATGATGGAACACGTTGCAAAGGATTTCATGACCTAATAGTTTTCTTCAGGTGGAATGGAGAAAAATCTTACCGACATTAAATAGATAAAAGTTCTCAGCTAGGTCACATTGAATCAATCACGTAGTGTATTTGCAGGTAAAGTGTCATGTGAAGGGCACATGCATATTAAGCCACCTGACCTGCACTGTCTCCGAGCTGACACTGGGTGGTCTAGTCCTCTAATTAATCGGTCTTGTCTCCCCACTAAAGACTGGATCAGGTTGTCAGGAGTGTTGCATTATTCAACACTGCGGTGGCTGAGAGAAAGACGAAGCCTCTGGACTGGTGTCACCTTTCGCTAAAAAGATAGCGAGGGAGAGAAGAATGAATGGAATTGTAGATGAGAGGTTAAAACAGGGGACAATGCAGAATTGAGTAAACATCACAGTTATAATTGTATTTATTTGTCATTTATTCATATTGTTAGATTCCTCCCTAAATCACGTCAGTTGATTTAAGACGTGAAAAATAGACGGGCCGTAGACGGGATATAGACGAAATAGACCGTTCCATTGTGAGCACTCGATCCAATCGCTTTTCACGGCTTATCCTGTTCAGTCACGCATGAAGTAGAAATGTCACACGGCATAGAGAGACTCACATTTACAACTGCGGTTGCTAAATGGGATTGATCTGACGCTACTAAAAAATATCACTGGATTAAAATGACAGCTTCGAAAATGTTTGGGTAAATAAATTCCCATTGAGTATAATGATATGAAGACAAGAAGTGGTTGGTGTGGAGAGATGGGGGGTTCTGGTGGTTTTTCTGGGCCTGCTCACTGTTTGGCTTAGCAATGTTACTGTGCCTTTTGGTGGCATTGGACATGACGGGTTTTCTGGGATCTGGATTTTCGATGTTGGAATCCCACTAATTCCTTGGCTTCTGTGTCCTTGGGGTTTGCTTATCTTGGGGCGGGGATAGGATGGTCACCTTGCAACACTGGTAGGAGGCAGATTATATGATCCAAGTCCAATACATCAGCAACCTGATCTTTAACTTTTGGACAAACCCAGAATTGACGCTGCTGCTCGGTGTTTATTGCCACATCTGCTCCATCTATAGATCTGAGGGCTCTTATGTTTTAGAGTGGCAGCAGATGCTTTTACTGTTCTATAAATCACTCTGCTGCTCAAAGGCTTGCGTTTCCTTTTCTGTCTAGCTTTGCTTGGTATATAGCACCTGCTCAGGAATAATGAGATCAGAAAATTTAATTGAAAAGAGGGCAAGGAATGAGTCACCAACATGAGCAGAACTAAAAATTGTGAAAATGCATGTCTTCATAAAAATATAAATATAGGTACAGTTTAAATTGCAAAGAAGCAGGCAAAATCAAATTGATTCTTGCTGTGATGAAAATTGCTTGCGTTCACATTTGGCCAAAGTGAAAATTGGAAGATTAAAAAGATGGAGATCAAATAGTGGCGCTTCAAGATGGAAGTGAATCACATTCGCAGGAGAAACATGAAGGGTCGAAAACTAACAGCAAGAAGGATGTCCTGTTCTTTCTTCGATTGACAAATCAATTCGAATGTTGTTTTGGTTTTTAAATTGAATCGACAACAAGCTCTTCTTCCGTCATCTTGTTCTTTTATTGTTAAACGTCCTTCTCCATACCGCTATGTAAATACACACTTTTCTTCACAAACACAACGCTCAGAAACACAGTAGTCATGTATCATTGGTTCCTACAGAAAACAAGTGAAGTCAACGGAACCAACATGGCAGTCGGAGCGCAGTCATTATTAAAAGCTTTGGAATGACAAAAAAGTACATTTCACTCACATGGGTGGGAGTAGCTGCTGAAAAGCACAGCGGGGGATGGCGTTTGGGCGTCTATTTAGGAAAATGAGTCAAACATGCTGCACTCAAACGGACGTGGTTGTTAAAAGCGCAAATTAACGACGAAAAAATGTCATTTACAAGACATTCAACTTGATGGTTATGGAGTAGTCACAATTGGGCAGACATAGTTTACTATTCACAAAGTATTCACATGACAATGTACAGTATTTGTATCTACACATTCCGTCCATCCGTCGCCACAAAAGAAATATTCAGGCACTTGCTGCTTTAATCCAGTGAGTATGTTTTGATCACTGGCTAAACAGTAGCTACCTCATTCCCCTTCCATAATCATTCACATTATTTTTCTTAAGCACAGCTGCAAAATGTCCACCTGGCTTCCATTTGTCAGCTTTCTGTGGCTTTCAGGGGTCTATTAGGGCATGTCCAGGAAAAAGCTGCTCTTTATACTGTTTGGGGAGATATGCTAGCTAGAGCATTTTAAAGGCTGATGATGGATGATAATGGCTGCTCACAGAAAACATTTTCCTGCCTTTGGAGAAAAATACCAGGAAAATGGAAAATAATTCCCTCGTGGTGCATTTATATTTGTTAAAAATATGTTTCAGACATGTACAGTGACTTTTTCCACTAACGGCAATTGTATAAAATTACTAGGAATGCGAGAAGCCCAAATGTGCTGTTCCAATTTTTATTTTATCTGGTGACCACAAAATTGGCTGTATTTTTTTTTTGTATAAATGTTATTCTTTTGGATATTTTACATGACTTAAAAATGATCAATAACTTCAGACACCATGACCCCCTTGCTAGTACTTTAAAAAATATATATATAATTATTAAGCACTACAGCAACTTTTCAAGTTGTTGCAATATGTACGGTAACAACGCTAAGGATGCTAAATGTCGGCGTCGATCTTAGCAATTCGAGGAAACTCGAGAGTGATTTTAAGTGACAATGAATGGTAATAACTCTTAATGCCAAAGTTCAACTCAATCCAGAAGCCTCATAAATGTTAGCCTACATAATTTCATCCAACTGCTACAGTTGGCAAAAGCACTTTTTATACTCCTCTTTCTTTCCAAATGGTTGCGAGATACAATCACAGAGAGAAGTACATACTGAATGATTATCTATCAAGATAAAGCAGAAAAAGAAAATAAGAAAAATGTTCAAGTCAGTCGTAGGGTTTGGCACTGCAACTGTAAAGAGTCCAAGGAAAAGATCAACTGTGTGGCCAACACACGACGGAAAAAAATAGAAGACGTGGCTCTACTGGAAAATCTCTTGGCCGCTTTGTCGAAACTTATCGTGTGTTATTGTCAGAGAATAAGGCCGTTTATGGTATGCTAGTTAATTCATGCCAAAAGCACAATGAACTGCTCTTGGAGGGAAAAGAAAATGTCCATGTAGAGATAACGCTGTTGTAACTCAAACAATGAACCACGGCCAAGGTGACCCAACTTCACAACAACACGGGTCAATTTTGTCATTCTTTTTTTTTTTTTTTCTTCTTTTTTTTTGGGCTACCGAAACCCCTTGGCACAATAGAGCTTCAGTACAGCGGCGAAAGCACATTTAATTTTTTTTTAAAAAAGATAAAACGTCACCACAAGAAGAAAAATCACAGCTGTACATTAAAGGTTACAATTTTGAACCATATTTTTTTTTTTTGTCATTCATGTTCAGTTCTTTCAATAGCAGGTTCAAGCAGTGACGTAGAAGTGCCTCCGGGCGACCTTAAATCAAGCATGCGGGATCTTTGTTCTGCATGTAGTTGCTATCTCCCTTCAAAGCAGTCCAAGTACTCCAGAATGAGGTCATAACAGAATCGATACTGGTCCTGAGTAAAAAATAAATAAATCATTCCTCAAGTGACACAACATTGAAAGGACCTTACTGCTTTATTTACAAATGCTCACCAGCGATTCCACCATGTTGGGTTTACAGTTACGTAGTGTCTTGACGGCGTAGAAGATGTCCACCATGTTCTGGTACTGGATCATCTCCAGGAGAATGTTGCAGGCACAGAAAGACCCGCTGCGACCGCCACCATTACTGGAGAGGAGAGACCACATGGAAGTTGTTTCAAAAGTAGCTGAAACTTTTCCACTGCACAGAACCAGCTTGGTTTCTTTACAAAATCTACTTGACTTGATTTGACGTTTTTGGTTTTTCACAGTGGAAATGTATAACAGAAGAAAAACAAATATGTCACAGAATGCATCATTGTAAACGGGAGCCGGTGACTAGTAACAGCAGAACAGCCACAGTAACATACTGTTGAGTTTATTGGGGGCAAACAAACAAAAAAAAAATCTCGTCTTACACTTTATCTGGTTAAATAAACATACTACACATGTTTTGCCATTTTGTTTATTGAAATAAATTTGCATCACTTGATATATGCAGTTTTAATGTTGTGTTGTGTTCAAGGACAAAGAATATGAATATGAATAATTACGAAAAATAACTATGAATAATTAATAGACACAGTAACCAGGACTGACTAGAAATTTGAAAGCATGTCTATGAATTTACAAGCATGCCATGTCAGAATCAAGCTTTCTTAACATATTGTATTATGTTATTATTATTTTCTATTATTTTTTTATTTTATTTTTTACACCTCATTATTATTATTGTTATTTATTTATTATTTATTATACACAAATATTTCATGACACACAAATATCCCTATTTTGCTTTATTTACTGTTTGGGAGAAATCAAATACAAGTTCATGGGGGTCAAACGAGTACCCCACTTAAGTTACCAAATATGATACCATAACGAGCTAAAAGGAATAACCAAGTACAATTTATCACATGACTCTCTTTAAAAGAGTGCAGTGTCTGGATGCACTAATAGAAAATTCAGTAAAAGCTGTTCGGGGAAAATAAAGAAATAAAAGTGCATCCTGGCATTTCCTCGAACCTATTGCTCTGGTCATCACAAAGTTAAGACTATATCAATAAAGTACTAAAGGACAATCTACTCGCACTCTCCTGAGGCCAACGCAGCAGAGGTAGCAAAAGTAGCCGGCGCAACCAATAAAAGCAATTGGGAGGGTAATCAATTGTTGTCAGTGCCGTGGCAGTCCTGGATTTGCTGTAGTGAGAAGCATCCCATTTTTTATTAAGTCATAATTGATTTGATCTCCATAATCTCTTTCCCCGTTGTCGTGCGTAATTCCGTGTGACACCGTTGAGTGATGCGCTTTCGGGAGGGGGATGGATGAACGTGTGATGTGTTGGCAATGCCCTGGACGGACCATTCATATTCATTAAGCGGCGTGTTGTGTGTGTGTGTGTGTGTGTGTGGGGGGGGGGGGGGGAGCGCATACCAAACAATGCAATTCAATTCAAAATGACAACATTAGCAATGTCGATTCTCGGAGTTGCCGTCGTCGGCCGATTACTCACAGGCAGTGGACCACGGTGCGGCCTTCTCCACACTCTCTTTGCCACTTGTGCACTTGAGCCAGCAGGTTGAGGAACGCCTTCTTAGAGTCGGGAACGTCCCGATATGGCGACCAGCGAAGGAATTGGAACTGACACACCACCAGCTGGCCCTCTTGCAGCTGAAGATGATATATATAGTATATAGTTTACTTTCTTGGCATTGAGAGCAACACTCAACAAATTAAAAAAAGCTCTCTTTTTATAAGAATTAAAAAAAAAAAATCCAAAAACAAATAAAATTGAAACTAAAAACCAGGATATTTATGAATGGACAAACCTGCTCCAAAGACATGAGAAAATGCACAAAATTTAAAAAACAAAAATCAAAACAACATAAAAATGAACTGCTGTATACTTAAAAAGGCAAATTTTAATCCTGCTGTATGCTTAATATAAAAGGGGACAAATTTTACCCTCAGTCAAGGATATTATTTTCCGCTTAATTGCTCGTTTGCAATATTATTGCAAGTCACCCTGCAATCCCTTTGCCAACAAACCAAAGGATTTCTTTTTGCTCTCGTATTTACAGCCGCATCAGTATTTTTTTTTTGTCGTTTACTAGTTTTGTTTGAGCGTTCCCCAGGCTGCCTGCTGGCATTCTCAGCTGTGCTCAGTCAGCACAGTGACTGGGAGATCTATGGGTCTGCAAGTAGCAAGTGGCACAACAACTGGAAATGTGTGTGCGGGTGCGCACATGTGTGTGTGTGTGTGTGAGACAAAAGGAGGTCTCAGTGTGTTCATAACCTTGCCCTCAAGACTCTCACCTAACACTTAAGGAGCAGTTGAGAAGTGTAAGTCATGCAAATTGGCTTTGCAAAGGCATCAATGACACAGGGAGGAATTGCTTTATAGCACTCACACTGGGCTGTTTTTCTTGTTCTTTAATGCTTCTCTCAAAGCTGCACGTGCTTACGGTGCATTTCCTCCATACTGTGCTCATCATGCTTGCAAAATTATTCCAGTCCCTCCTGTCTCCACTAAATGCCCCCCTCCCCTTGAAGGCCATGTGCACTGAGTGGGACGCAAGTACCATGGCAAGAGAGGGTCAAACCAAGGGCAGATGATAGAGAAGGTGAGGGTGGCAATCAAGACAGGATGTCGTGGGCACGGCATGTAGCAACGCTTGCAAAAAAGCCAGGCGGCCGGCCGGCCGGCCGGGTGGGTGGACCACCTTGCATGCAGATTGCCTTTTGTAATTGCTTGACAGGGAGCAGAATTCATGCATGTGTTTATGCAGATTTCAGAGTCTAAAACACAACCTGCATCCACATCAGGAACAAGGGGGGGAAAATTTTGGTTTGGGGAGAGAAGAGGAAATCAAACACATTCCCTTAAAGAGCATTTTAAAATAAAAAATAAAAAATAATAATAAAAAACTAAAAGCTATAAAAAACAAAATAATAATTATATATATATATTTTGTGTGCAATTAACACACACACACACACACACACACACACACACACACACACACACACACACACACACACACAACACACACACACACACACACACACAAAAGAAAGCCGTCTGGCCTGAATTTGCATGTTGGAAAGTTGCCAAGCACTGTTATAATACAGTCTATGAATAACCTAACACAAATTTCTGGGATGCATTTTAAAATGAATCTATAGAAGTTGAGAGCTGCTGTTGAGTAAGCCCCTGAAATCAAGATAAGATGAAAAGACCAATGCTGTAAAAATCCGCCATCAAGTTTTGCATTCGCACTAACACACCCACACACATGCACACACACACACACACACACACACACACACACACACACACACACACACACACACACACACGCACACGCACACGCACACGCACGCACGCACGCACGCACGCACGCACGCACGCACACAAAGTTGTTGTATAGAAATTCAAATCATTCCCCTCAGACTGGAGCGTTTTTCTTCTTCTCAGACATGCCGACAATGCTTTGACTTTGAGATGACTCACATATGGTCCACAGCTCATGCATTTATAATAAGGTTAGAATAATAAGCTATCACATGTGAATGGAGCAACATGACAAATGCATGTTTCTTTTTTTAAACCCCGATGATGCTCACCCTTGTGACGTTCTTGACCCGAAAGAGGCGAGTAATGACATCTTCATCGGCTGACATGGAGAGAAACTCCACCTCCATGGGCCCATATTGCTGTAGACCAGGTTCGGGCCAGTACTGGACACACGGCTACAGGTGGGACAAATAATATAGAACAACGGTTGGTTTTTTCAGAAATGCAGTTTTGAAGCGTTTTAGGTTCAAAGCAGTTAGCTGGTCAACTGTTCACAAATTCAAATATATAATTAGGTTGAGGGCTGCTGTGCCTCCGCTCATTTTAAATGAAAGGAGGCACTTTGATTGTTCATGATTGTGATCACTCCCACAGCGGCGCAGCCTTCCCTTTGGCAAAATTACCAAAATGAGGTCCGAGCCGAGTTAAAATAAAGTTAGTGGAATTGATGAAGCTGATAGAAAGAGAACAGTAAGACTATTCTAAATTAAAATATATGCCTTACCAGAAAATTGGGAAACTAAAGAACTAGGGAAGTTTTTAAAAGTGTGAGCTAATAAAATGTCCAGTGTCTAATAAAAAAACAAATAAAGTGCGAATGCACGCAAGCAAACAGTCCTGACGGTGACAGTAAAGATGTTTTATACTCTCTGGAATGCTATAGCTTCAATAAGTCAAGAGACTGAAAAAGAACTCGAATTTCTTCATCAGGCAATTAAAGTTAAGACGTATAAAAGAGAAGCAAAAGAGACCATTAAAAAAACATCAGCCTTTCAATTAACGAATATCTTCTCCTCATTGGAAAAAGTGACTGAGACCGGATAGCATGTCAAAACAAACAAATCAAGCTTAGCACTGCTAGTTCCACTCAGTAGTTTGATAAATCGGAATATCTCAAATGTATATTAAAAAATGAAAACATCGAGAGTATTCTGAAGCAAAGTAGAAATGAATAATCGCAGCCGCTCACAATGGGCTTTAGAAAATAGATGTCTGGTTTTGGAAAAAAAAAAGTTTCACCATTGCGTCACTTGCGGTGGATTTGAAACTTACTGTATCTTTTGTGAAATCACTGACTTTCTGCTCTCATTATAAAATTCACACAATGTGAAAGGCCGTTTCTGACACTCGAATTTTTGGTTTACGCTGTTGAATTTAAAGGTAGCCTATCTTTCACTTGGGTTATAGGAGCCCCTGGAACAACAGGAGGTGCCCAGACACAGCAGGCTGGTGTTAATAATAGCAGAGAAGAAGAATGAGTCAGGGAGCTGTAATGTTCTTTATGAGATTGCAAGCAAGGCAGAGAACTCCAATCGCTCAAATTAACTCCCCAACTGCGCTCATAACAGAGTATCGTGATTAAAGTTGCCAAAAAAGTGGCAACGACTCGATTTTTACAGAAAGAAACAAAAAAATTTGAACAGGGAGATGATAAAAACGGAAATATTTCAACATGTTGCATTTATTGCACATTTATTTGACTGAATCCATGTTTGAAACATTTCGACTGCCTCGGTGCAATTTTGACCAAGATGAATGATTTAACGTGAGCCCGCGACACAATGAAACATGTTTTTTGGAAATTTGTACTGAGCCGAGTTTGATTATGCCAAGGTTGTAAGAGTTTCATTTGTAAATGCAATCTTACGCGAGAAGCAAAGCGGTGTCTATTTTCAAGCGCCTTGCGTTTCATTATCTGGTACATTTTCAATATTTTTCTTAACCTTTTTCATCTTGATCACGACTGAGATTTCCTTCTCTGTTGTCGGGACGACATGAAACACAATTAAAATCTAACAGGCGCTAGTGCAGAGGAGGAGGAGGAGGGAGGAGGGAGGAGGAGGGAGAAGACATGCAGCATGAGCCGAGATTGAAAAAGTGGGGCGCCAACAAAAAGAAGCCTGAGATGGGGCTGGAGGGCAGTAAAAGCCTATTCTCCGGAGATGGAACTTGAGGAGGGGGAAGAAAAAAAAAGTGGGCCGGGTGTTATCTAGTCGTTCCTTGAGATCAATGTGGTCAGGGATCAAAGCCAGACAAAATGGCATGAAGGAACTAATCCCGGGCACAGTGAGACACAGATGGAACGATGGCAGAGGACGGTGCGGGAAAATAAGTTCTGACTGATAGAAAAACTATGGCCAAAGTGTCACCTGTGAAACACATTTATCACCCGAGTTCATTAACAGAACAACGGACGACTCTTTGACCTCACCCAGGCCGAGTTGGATTGATTCAGTTGGTTGAGCATGACCACGGCCGTGCAACCGTAGTCAAAGACCAGCCTCCAGAAGTCGGCCGTGGTGCCGGGCAAAGGGTGCGGGGTCACGATAAAGGCAGCTTGCTGGTGGAAGCTGTCGGCCAGAGCGGCGTTGATGTAATTGTTGCTCTCCCCTTCCGTCGTCACCAGGAAGGCCAGGGCACGATCGGGTGGCAGAACGTCCATGCTGCGGTTCTTTTCTCGGTTTCGGGGCAACAGGGCGATGCTGCACTCTTCCACATCCAAATGTGGAGTCACAGAGTTTAGTGTCTGGAGAAAGAGACGGTTAAATGGTGAAATATTACGTTAGCTTTCTTTTAACCAAATCAGCGCTAATGCTAGCCATTCGCAACGTATCATGAACATTCTCCAAACTACCAAAAAACAAAAACAAAGTCCATCATATTTACTTGGCAAAGGCTCCGCTCCGCGTCAATCATACAACTTAGATTTGGCACAAATCCGAAAGTTTAATGCATGGAGAAATAAATAGATTAGCGCAACTGCTAGCAAATGCTAGCCATCTGCAATGTATCATGAAAATCCTCCACGCTATCAAAAAAAATACCCAACAAAGTCCATCATCTTTACTTGGCAAAGGCTCCGCATCAATCATACAACTTAGATTTGGCTCAAATCAGACAGCAAATATCTTATTGGGTGGCAGGGAAGCTTCCAAACAACAGTCGCAGTTGGATAAGACGGCAGCATCAATGCAAGGCATGTTTGTAATTACAGAGTCTCACTGGTTGCACATGTGCCTAATCCCAAACATACATGCTTTATAATTCTTCTACGTTGAACATAAGGGATAAAACCGCATGAAATTAAAGGAAGCGTACCAGCTTCCCCGGTTTTCACTTTGAAATGCTAAACCGGGATTCATTGCGGTTGGCGGGCGACGCAAGCACTGCAGGAGGATGGGGGCGGAGGATGAGGCAAGAAGAGCATGCAAGAACACAGCTGGTTCTCTTCTCTTCGTATCAACATCTGATGAAACGTGCAGCCAGCGTGTTGTTCCCGACCGACGGTTTTAATGCGGTCGCACGGTGAAGTGTCACTATCGTCATCCCACGCCGCAATACACACAAACGCATGTTTGTGTGGAAGCACATGTGGCGCAAACACAACAAAAACAAGCTCATTAAACTACTTCCTGTTTTTCTGTGCACATTTCAAAATGTCATCATAAAGCAGAGCAGCTGTATTCTGTCACTTTGTTGTTGTTTTAAGTGAAGAACTATAGGTTGCGTATATGTTTGGAGTGCAATCTGGAGCCAATTACAACCGGCAAACACAGTTCACATGCTTTTATTGCCTCCATCATTGTTTTTTTTTTTTGTGTGTGTCTATTTGTGTTCATTGGCATAATTACAGAAAAGGAAAGATGGGGATGTGCCAAAGAAGAAAGCGCCACAATAAACATTGGTTTGTTGTGTAGCATTGCAAGATAGGCGTCCATTTGGTTTGTAATGAATAATGCAGACATCCTAATAAAAAGAGAGGGCAGAGAAAGTGTAGCTACGATTCTGCACTGATATAAATTAGGCCGTTGTGTGCGCTGATTGTGTGCTTCATATATATTCTTAACTCCAATTTTTGAGAAAACATCCTTCAAATTTGCGGGAAACATCAGGCATTAATGAAAAAAGATGGAGTCAGTCAGAAGCAGCTAGAGTTGAGTTATGAAATTAATAACACAATGAATGAAGTCAACCTGCCTTGAATTTTTTTTTATAGTTCTATTCCAAACCAATTAACCCCTTTCAAAACTAATGACAGTAAAGGACGGCAAAATCAAACGTTACTTAAAATCTCGATTTAACGGTTTTCTTTTTATGGCGACAGATTTCATTCCTGTTTTCATTCTTTATTGTGAGAAAAAAAGCTATTCACAGACGGGGACTCCATCAAACAATGTGCAGTTGCTTCACCATTCCAAAAACAAACCTGACCTGAAATTCCTCCCGGAGCTGCGAGGAATTACTCTGGGAATCCACCCTCAGTAACTCTCTGTAGGCCACCGCGAACTCGTTGACCAAGATGGCCGTCTCGCCGCACAAGCAAGCCTCCAAAATGGCATCATGGATGAATATATACTGCTCCTTTAAGCAAAGAAAAAAACAACAACTTCAGAAACACAAATCATGCATTATTCATCCACACGTACAGTCAAATATAACACATTCGACATGGATTTGTATGCTTTTAGAAGGCCTTGCTCAGGGATGTGAAAGTGTGGAAATAATAGGCACGACTTACTATAAAACAGTCAACACCGCTGCAACATTAATGCACTTCGATACAAAAACTAAATTAAACACGCTGGTAGAGTAACAAAAGCTATTGTAGAACAAATACAAACATTCCCGGATTGGCTAGGATTTTAATTAAAGCAAATGGCTACAACTGTAATAAACAGCTATGCCAATATTGGTTTTGCATAATAAATGTTGAATATGCAAATGATCGTCAGGTCTAAACAATGGGACGTGCCTACGCAGCACATACCGAGACAACGTTGACCTTTGCGAACATCTCAGAGGGAATAAAACGCAAAACTTGGTGGATTTTTCTTTTTTTTTTAACAAGAAGCCAAAATGTATATTTTAGACTCCATTCGGCGCAAGATGGAAAATTCAAACACTCTCATGCTATTGGGTGGCTGAATGTTCGACCCCAATTGCTCTGACCTCTGTCTGGATCATGTTGATTCGTCGTGAGCAGAGAGTTTTGACACAGTTGTAGATGTCCACCACACCTTCACATTCAGCCATGTCCAACATGACATCCAGCACAATGTAGCAACCCGTGCGGCCTGCACCCACACTGCCACACAAAGAAAGAACATTAGGAACCTCACACGTCTTCAAGCGTAGAGTGTCTTTTTTGGAGTTGGCCTTTCAATAATGAACAGGCGCGGCTGTTGCACTCCATCGATGCTCCACGCAATTTGAAAGGCATAAGGCTGTAGGAGCTTCGAAGATCAAAGTATTCTCTGGTGGCATGAAAACTTTACTGTACTTTGTACTTGTTTCTATTATGTGAAGTGTCAGTGACTACCCGAAAAGATGTGACCATTTAAATGAAGAGATGCTTCAAAATAGTAGCTAAAAAGCACTTTAAAGTGAAGGTAAATAGAAGTATGTCTATGGGAATATGCAAATGAGGTTGCCTTGAAGGAAATGTAAATTATGGTTTTGAAATTTTAACAAAAGCTGGGTGGCATGTAATCAAGAGAAATTGAGATGGAAACCCAAGGTCACCTACTTCAATGATTTAAAGGATTAGTATTTAAAATAAATAAATAAATAATGGTATTTCATGATGTGGTAGAAGAATACAGAATTGCAAAGCTGAATGGGTTGATTATACGTGGCACTAACTTTTTTCAACTTCAAGTGTTTTAAGTGCTACGATCAGCACTGTGTGTCAATAGACATGAAACTATTTAGAGTTCATCAAATTTCCTCGATTATGCGATTAAATTAAAAAAATAATTATTTGCTATTTCTTTTCTTGTCGAATGGGATGTGAAACAAAATAAAACAGGAAGGGGTGTGTCGAAAAGTTTCTAGATAACAAACATGCAGGCAATGCATAATTAACCACATTATTAATATTTATGCATTTTGTCACTCATATATTTCCCCTAAAGTTCTTGAATTTAGTTTATTAGCAACGGCTAGGCATTGTAAGGGCCTCACATATTAGCTACACGTAAACAAACACAGTGAAGCTCAGCTTCTAGTTTAGAGACATCAGGGCAAGCGACGTGCCTTTTGCCAGAACATTGAACTCGTTCATAAGTTTGAAAGAACATCACACGGCTTTGAGAAAAAAAAAAAAAAACGGTAACTTCCAGCAGAATTTAAACAGCCTCTCTTGGACTATTTAGACTCAAAGCAATAACAAATGCAATTTGTGTTTTTATAGCATAATAATTCACAATGTACAAAACAAATGCACTTGTCTGCATGGTTCATTTCCTAAAAATAAGACAAACTATTGATGCTGCAAGTTTTCTAAAAAAGTTTTTTTTTTTTTGGGACTTGTCTGTTTGACACCAAAGAAGCTTAAAAGCAAGTTACCTGCAATGGACGACGACAGGACCGGCGTCGGGCGGCGTCGAAGCTTTCACCCTTCGTATAAAGGCGAGCAAACCAGTGGCGTGATAGGGTACCCCATGCTCGGGCCAGGATGTGAAGTGAAACTGACGGACCTCATGCTTGGTTGAGTATCCTCTCTGTCAACAAAAACGTCCATCCGTACTTAACATGAGTGTGTAAAACACAACATTTTGCATCACAGCCAGGGGGCCCTTTTTTTTTTTTTTTTAAGACGGGCTCCCATCTATTCAGTGATGTTGCCCCTCTGTGATAGATGTGACAGATTTCTTAGCTGTGGGCATTATTTATATGGGGTCTTGGGTCTTCTAGGACAGTCGGGCCTCAGGGCATCGCTGACTCGCAGCAGATGCAGTTTTACAGACGTGGAAAGGAATAACTCAGGCCCTGGGCGCTCAAGGAGGGGGGGGGGGGGGGGGGGGTGCTGGCTGCAGTCACACAACAATTTCTCCCTCTATCCTCAGACCTCAAAGTCAAAGCTGCAGAGTAAAGATTTGTCGAAGACAGAAATACACCCCCATGTTCAGAAAGCTTCGAAAAAAAACAAGCTGTCACCGGCTCCTAAATTCTTGCTGATTTGAACAAACAGCAGCGTGTGCTTACGAAAGAACGAGTGTGACAGTGTGTTGATAATGCCGTGTTTGTGTTTCTAGAGACACTTGGAGCTCTTCCAGTCAGGCTCCCCCAGGAGATTGACAGACGGCAAAGAAGGCCAACCGGGCCAAATGTTGGAAGAGCTGGAAAGACAGGAAAATGGCGTCTCTATAACGACTGTTAATTCTTCCCAGATTAACACGTGACCCTCAAACCTATCAGCAGCCAACCCTGTCGAGTATTTAATCCGCTTCCAGTACGCGGTTTCTAATTTGAAGGCTTACTTCAGCAGGTAAGAGAAAGACTTGAAACTGTCGTTGGTAATGATCCACAGAAAGCGACGGAGCAGGAATAAGCTCCGTCAAACACAACTTTGCTCGAAACACTTGAATGTAAGGTCCCATTGGGAAAGCTCGCCACGAAATACGAGGGAATTAAATTTGGTTCTTACGTTTCTGCAGGGAATTGTTGGATTCGGTACTTTTCAATTTGGTAGAAAGATTCAGATGAACATGCAGGTGAGACATCATCATATTCATTGACCATGAAGCTCACCCTCTCCAAGGCAAAAGTGCGGACTGTGTATTCGGCAAGCGTCTCCGTTTTAAGCAGAGTGATTTTGATGTCACCGTACATCTCGCTGTCATCCGGCCAGTATTTACAGCATTTCACCTGTGGATGAAAAAAATATCGTCAAAATTCTTGTTAGTCTAATGCAAGTGCTCCAAACAGTACCTGACATATTTTCAAGAAATGATAGACTAACAACATAAAGATGGAATTACTTGGCCTGACCCTGAAAAACATCTTCTGCTTATTTGTTGACTCTTCTCAGAGTAGTTTCCAAATGGAAAAACAAATAGCATGCGAGGCCAGATTTCCAAAATGGTGTAATTTTAACCATACATCCAGGTAATTACTTGGATGGGAAAATAGGGCACTTATTGTAAAATAGATTTCCTGTATGTCAAAACAAACGAACAAACCTGTGCAGCCAGTAACCAAATGTAACCTTTCTCGGAATTTGTGCCGTATTTATATTTCTGCCAATTTGTTGATGCAATTACACAATACTGGTGCTTTCTAATGTCCAAAGATAAACACTAAGACAAATGTCGACTCACCCCATTTAATCACACACCCCATTCTTTTAATTTACTCCCCTGGCTTCACAATACAATCAAAATGTTGTAAACTGCAACCTGATTGATTATCCAGAAATAAAAACAGTTCATTCATAAACAATCGCAGTCTCTCTTAATAGTGGGCGGAGCTAAGAAGGAAGAATGGGGGGGGGGTATTTCTTACCCGGCCGACTTCCACGAGTTTAGTGATCATGACGATGCTGAAACAATTTTCCTGCCACACCATCCTCCAGAAATCATAGAGTGTCTCCTGTTTGGGTCCTGGAAAGCAGAAGGAAGAAAAAAAAAACCTAGCTGTCATGTCAATAAGGGAGTTGCTGCTTTGAGAACTTCTGTATTATTGGGACCTTAGTGTCCTTTGTCTGATGGCAGGATCTCACAAGATTGTGCCACGAATAAAATATTCCCCAAAGAGGTGATGGGTGACAAAACAACAGAAGATGATGAAAGCCTTGAAGACCATCAATCATCCTTGAGACATTTCAAGGTGCACAACAAGTGACTTAAAAACAAGAAGAGAGTAAGAAAGGCAGCCATCTTTTTTTCTTCTCGTCTCCTTCCTTCCAAATTTCATCTCGAGCGCTCTTGAGCGACTTAGTGACAGCAGCTGCCGAGGAGATGACACGCCTCCGAACAATTTGGAGTCAGTGGAGCTGAAATTTCAAATGCTCGCCGTCCCTCCGAGTTCACGGGGGAAATGACGCGGATGAACCCTCGTGTTCATTTTGCCACAATAGAAAAGGCCACAATGGCGGGAAGATTCCTTCGACTAATGCGTTAATTATCTGCTTCTTCCGTGATTAATTAAGCAAGCAGGCGCAATAACACCTTTGAATCTGCCGGTGCATGAGTGGCTTCACCGACGACATAATCCTTAATTTATTACACCCTGGCTCACCATAAACACACACACACACACACACACAGACACACACACACACACACGATAGGACACTCACCCTGAGAGGCGATGAAGTGGTTGGATCGATGGTAGCCCTGAAAGAGAGATGACATGCTGAGTAAGCCATCTGTCTCACACACAGCTGTGTGTCTCACCCTTTTCCCTCTCATCATCTCACCCGCTTCCCTGACAGTATTGTGTTTTACTGCTTTCTGACCGACTGCTGACTCGTGTCTTTGCGCTGGTAGTTTCTATGAGGAGCCGCGCGCTCTTAAGATGCTTCCGCGTGCAAAAAAAAAAAATGGCAATGAATCTGTCAAAATGTGATTCTTTCGGTAAGGTTTATTCCCGCTGAGTTTAAGCGATACCTGAAACGCAAGGGAAAATAAGATGGAAAAGTAAAGGTGCAGATTGGTCCATTATTGCGAAATGACAAAAGTCTTCAGTTGGAATTTTCCATGGCAATTAATGCAAATGAGAAGAAATATGTCATGGCAGTCCAATAAAAAGCATCTCCAAATTTTAAGCTAAATCCTCTAAAAGCAAAAAAAATGTTATTTTTAGTTAACTAAAACTGGAGAATCTTTTTAATGTAAAAAGACTAATTTGAATATATTTTAATAAATTTTAGGACAGTTTCAGTGGAAACATCTTGCAGCATACTCTTGGTTGAAAAGTCTAACTAACTAACTAACTAACTAACTAACTAACTAACTAACTAACTAACTAACTAACTAACTAAAAAGCATGTGTAATAATTGTCATTATTTACAATAATGGCCCATAGAAATTCTCTTAACCATATCAATGATATTTGGAATTAAAAATATATATATTTCTGTCCATATTGTGACAAAATACAAATGATTGACATGAAAACCTGAAATTGCAAGGTTAATGAAACCTTTTTGTCCACGGTTCTTGCAGATCAAACAGTTACAAATGCGACAAAGGTTACAACAGACAATCAGCTTTCTTCCATGCATTCTTCCCCTCGTGTCAAAAAACAAAAACAAAAGCTGCCTTCAAACCGAATCTTTCATTGCTTCCCCAAATCATTACGTTCAAGTTTGTATGAAAACAAAAATCTTTAGATCCTTCATAACAGAGGCCCGCCGGCGCAGTCTTTGCTACATCGATGTAAGACGTTTTCATATGGCGGGTGGGGCGGCGGGGAATGACGTGAACATGGATTAACAATGAAGTCACCTTCACAGTCTTGAGAGGAGTAAACACGACAAAACATCACCTGGGGAAAGTTTAATGCGTGGACACAGAGAATGAGCAAGCGCTCTCCTGAAAAGAAGCGTCTGGTTATCTAACCTTTCAAGGGGAAACGTTCGGCTCTCTGGAAAAACTCACGGGCGTTTTTACATCCAGTGATAAGATAAAATTAAATGTATAAAAATGATTTGACATTTGTGACAACTGTAACCCCCCCCCCTTAGCCTAAAAACTATTTGTCTTGCCAAACTGAGTCGTAAGCAGATTCAGATAATTGGAAAAATGCCGAAAATGGAGATGGATGATCAGGCCTGCTATCCACAATTTCTCTTGGCCCTGCCAACCTAGACGCTTCCCCTTCCTCCGCTGCAACGGTCACCATGGCAACTAAACTTCCTACCCAGTTCCACTTATAAGGACTAACAATGACAGCGAAGTCCTCGCTGTTGAGAGGACACATGTACTTATGTTCATTCCAAATCATTACGGCCTTTTTTTTTTCTGTCCTTTTCATGTCTAATAAATACAATCCTGAAAAACATTGAGTATTTGTGGATAGAGGAGAGTGGTAAGAGGGGGGGGGGGGGTTCGGAGGGGGAGAAGGAGAAATCAAGCGATGGCAGGCAGAAGAACAAGCGGTGAAGTACTTACTTCCCTGTTAATCCGAATCTACAGGGGTGCAAGGTTTAGGAAATGGGGAGAGGAGTAGAAAAAGAAGACATATATGCTAGTTAATGAAAGAAGCTTTTTTTTTTTTTTTTTTTGGTAGACAGCTGGGACATGTGTTTGTGCATGTGTGATTATGAAAAAGTCATATGGGTTGAGTCGCAAGAGTTCCGGATATTTTTGCCCGGACATATGTTGACGTGTGGATAATTGTCAGAATGGCACAAATGAAATGAATAAATAAAAGCTATTTGAAGCTGTTTTACACACACACACAAAAAGAAGATATTTGTGTATGTAATGAGAACAGAATAGCAGTGAAAAGTTATGAAGATGTAAATTTAAACTTGTGGTACGGTCATATAACAATTTTTCATGTAAGAGTGCGAAAGCGCAATTAGTCTAGTGCGTTGATAACATATCAAACAACAAATCCAATTAATATTTCATAAGATGGAACTGACATAGAATAAGTACATTTTTAGAAGCTACACTTGTCACGAATGTGTCGGTGTAATAAAATGGATGCCGGACTGGTTTTGATGAGCCAAAGTGAGACTGTTTCTGTGCCGATGAAATGAAAGGTAACATATTATCAGCCTGCTCTAGCTTTCTCAAAAGGCGCGGCAGGTTGTCAAACGTATGCAAAACTCTGCACCTCTTCTTCAAGCAAAGTGCACCATAGCAAGCATTAAATGAAGGGAAGGGAGAAAGAAGCAGGGAACACTTTGCTCCATCTTACCGCTGTGTTGAAAGAATGTTTTTACAGTATATATGAAATGTGGGATGGATGGATGGGTGAGGGTGTGGATGGATGGATGGATGGATGGATGGATGGATGGATGGATGGATGGATTGGTGGATGGATGGATGGATGGATGGATTGGTGGATGGATGGATGGATGGATGGATGGATGGATGGATTGGTGGATGGATGGATGGATTGGTGTGGTGGATGGATGGATGGATGGATGGATGGATGGATGGATGGATGTGGTGGATGGATGGATGGATGGATTCGATGGATGGATGGATGGATGAATGGATGGATCGATGGATGGATGGATGGATGGGTGGGTGGGTGTGGGTGGATGGATGGATGGACGGACAGATGGACGGACGGATGCATAGATGGATGGAAATGCAGATTGTATGATATTGATTCTATTGTAGCCTCTCTAATTAGAACACAGAACAGTTACTGGCGGAAATAATATCAATAGTTGTTTGTTTATTTAAATTCCCGTAGAGGCTTCCCTCATCGAATGTACATAAGTATTAGCAACAATGTTAGACTTGCAATTAACAGTCAGCAGGCATGGCTCGATCAGAAAAGGGAAACCTGGATTAAACACAGCATCAAACTAATGGAATCCATACTGTTGTGGAGATGGAGCCGGTTTTGATCAGTAAACACTGAAGCGCTACCTGCTACGTCAGCCCGGTAGCTAAGAAAACTTTCCCACCAGGGCAGCCCCCCCCCCGGAGTGTCGGCACTATCGATAAAACTCTTGAGCTGTGCTTTGCCGTGCAGTCAAATGTTCCTCACAGCAGTTATTCATCATCATTATCCGAACTGTTGACCTGACCTGGAGATGGTGTTTGTGTGTGCTTAGCAATAAGATAGTTACTTTGTTTTGGAGGCTTCCTAGGGTACCCAAACGACACCCATTTCTTGACCTGATTTGGTCTTGGTGCTGCTTTTTTTTTTGGTCAGGATCCACTTTCTCATCTTCTCTGAAATACAAAAACTAGCTTGGCGTTGGAGGCGCTAGTAAGCAATGTCTGACATCTAGTGTTCAACATTGTGATTGCAACTTAAAACCACTCCTCTGCAGGAAAGAAAAAAAAACTGAGGTCGAGATGCTTTTAATTTTGACATGTTGTAATTTGAAATGGCACTTTTACTCGAATGACGCGAATCCTCCTTCAAGTCAAAAAGTAACCACGGTAACCCAGCAGGATTTTAATGCTGTGCCACTCTAATGAACATCATCACCAGACATCATTCCAGAAGGGCGAGAAAAAAAAAAAAATCCCTGCGGGGTTACTACGTTGCTGTTACTAAATTTGATTTGTCATAAAAGGTTAATCCAATCAAAGTGACCTCACTGCGTAATAAGTTTATCTTATAAGAAATGTGCTTTCAAATCTACCCTTCAGAAAAGCTTTGACAGAAACCACAGTCTGCTTTCAACCATCCAAGGTAGTGTCGGGAGAAAAATCATTCCGCCTCAGTTTCTCACCGTATCGAGTCCCAGTGCATGGTGTGCAAAATAAATCTAGTGAGACAAAGAATCTATATCAGATTGCCACACTTCCCTTGACATAACTCAACAAATCCACAGCAGACACAAGCATGTGCTTCTTTCTATCTTTAGCTGCTTGCGACAACTTGATATTTTAAAATGCTGAGTTTTCTTCCCTGCAAGTAGCGTTTTTTTTCTCCCCCCCCCCCAGCTGTCTATCAGCCTTTCTGAAACAAGTGAATGGGGGACAGATATGGATGAGAACGCATGGAATCAATTTACCTATTGAGAAGAGGTGAGAATCACTTGATGTGTGGAAAACACTCAAGGAGAACAATGGAAAGGATCATTACCCATCCCCGATTCTAAATCCTCAATGTCCAGCACATCCATCCCACCCACGCCCAACTAGAGATTGAATAACATCAATCAAGTCGATTTCATTTAGAGGGATTAGTAGCGTCCTACAAAAAAAAAAGGTTCATCTCCTCTCCGTGGTATTAAATGCGTTTATTCTCAGGGTTTTAATAAAAGTGATAGCTGATTTTGTCTGGGTCGTGGGGGGTGGGGGGGTGATGCAGCGGTCGGTTCGACAAGCGTGACAAAACTAAGCAGGTTTTTTTGATTGGATGAAAGTGGGCCAGCTGACTGATTGGTTTATAGGACAAGAGAGTGACGGCCTCGTCGGAGGTTGGATTATTTTATCTCCTGTCAAAGACTAAAGGGAAAAAGTCAAAGAGAATCAAACTTACATCAATGTAGTTGGCGTTGATATAGTCGGAATTGGGGTCTCCCAAGAGAGGGTTGAGTTTGACTCTGTGGCGATCATCTGACAGAGAAGTACATTGAAGTGGGAAAGGTATTTTATTCTGTGTGTGTGGTTTTTTTTTTCATTATGATAACTTACATCCCAGTAAGGTGTCATGCCTCCCTTTGGTTTTGTCTTTCTTCTTTGTGCAGTCCCAGCCATCAAAAAAGCTCTATGAAGAGAGTGAGGGAGAAAAAAAAATGAATAGAGCGCATAATTTAAAATGAAAATTAATTAAATTGAAATTAACCATCATCCATTAACTTCATAAATTGAATGTTTATCAGCGATTTCTGAAGAGTCTCTCAAGAAATGAATAAGTAAATAAAAAAAAAAAAATTAAATACATTTGCAAACCCCCCGAGATAACCATTATTGTACTGTACAAAAAATTCATTTTGTTTTCCTGATATAAGTTCTGTTTAAATAAGATACCGCAACTTTTGACGATCACAATTCATAAAATGAGCATGTGATAGTACCACCAAATTGTGATTGTCCAATCAGTAAACCATAAGGACAGTTCATCCGGGCAATAAGCATACAAGAGGTTCAAAGCTTCTCAAACATCTTTGGTGTTTGTTTGTTTAAGGCCACATGGTGTGCTTGTCTTCTCAAACCCACGGAGCAACAATTAGCATGCACGGCTTACTACCTACACACTTTGCGACACATAAACAAGGAAGGAAAAACAGGAGGATTCCAAACAAAGCCATAACCAGCGCAAAGAAAAACTCCTCTTACAAGTCACCCCGAACTTGTTTGGAAGGGCCACTGTGGGGGCCTAAAATTAGTTCTACAAATAGCCCACTCAGATGTCTGCACACAAACACCCATGCATATTTCAAGACTGGCATACCCCCCTGTGGTTTTCAGCCACTGGGGAAATTCGATGAAACTCTGCCAAAGTCTGCATGCTGAGCAGGGGGGATTACAATGCAGTTCTCCCCACAAGAGAGCCAAGAAGCAGCCAAATCCTCCATAGGATTACACCCTCCTCCTCACTTGTTCCATGCAACCCGCCTCTCTTTCAATCCCTCCTTCCCTTTACCGCCTAGCTCTTTACATTGTGTATACGTCTCTACCGCTCCTCTTAAATTTTCATGCCAGACCTCGGAGCTCTTTTGTTTCTCTGCTCTCATCACTCCTCAGACGTCAACAGAGGAGAAGGGAGAGGAAAAACAAAAGTCGTGAAGGGAGGGGTGGGGGATATTGAAGGAAGGCAAACCTGGCGGAAGATTGATTAGAAAGCCTCACTGGCAAGGATGAGTGGTGTGGGTTGGTTAAGAGGATCAATTAAAAATGAGCAAAATGAGATCAAAGCAATTTTGTAGGTTTCCAAATTTGGACTTTCTTTTTCAGGGTAGCTTTACCTGCATGAGTGCGTTCCACGATGCTATGTTTAGTTTTAAGAGTACAATGATCCTTCCTTTCAAACTTCTACCTTGTATTTTTCCAAATTAGAGTGTTGTAACCTTTTTTTTTTTCCCGCAAGTGCACTTTATTTTATTTTTATTTTTTTAACTCAGTGAGTTCATCATCTTCACTGACCTCAACACGGAGAGGCCAAGCGCTGTAATGAAAGTTTCAAGTCGCTCCAGCAAATCTCCACTGTTGCCGTGAGTCGATGTCGACGTTTGCGTGGCGGGAAAATAAGCGCGGTGACATCAAGCGGCGGGCGTAAGAACCACCTTACAACTCGCAGTAAATTATTGATCAGTGTTTTTACAGAACACAGGTATTCCTCCAGGGAAATAAAAAGCTTACACCCGCTAGGGTAGTGTAATATGATAGTCCTCATCAATTTCCCTGCTTTGAGAGACACTCCATCAAAACACATACTCTAGCAAAGAGGTGTGTATTGATTTTGTTTCGAGAAGATTGTGCTTTTCCCGTGAGGGACACTTTAATGAGTCTACAAGCTTAGTTCCGGGAGAGAGGGGGGGGCACCACCAACAACCAAAGACAAAAGGTGTTTTCTTTTCTTTCTTTTTTTTTTTTAATTAATGCAACAGGCTCTAGGTGACAGCAGTGGACTTTCCCCAAGGTGTAATCTCACCTCTCAGCCAAAAATTGATCCACAGGAGGAAAGTACACAGAGATCATGGCTCCTGCAATCTTACAACTACTGACATTTGTTCTTTCTGGCTGCTGATAAAAAGAGATGATTTGAGATGTGAAACGGATTTTACAATTTGCACATATCAAGACTTTTGATTGAATACAAAATAAGGTTACAGGGCCGGTTCTAGAAAAGTGAAGTTCTGGTGGAAAGAAAATCACATAGCAAATTGGATTTACATTCCCCAAGCCATTTTGAATGCGTGCATTGAATTGTATTATATATTTCAGGTGTGCATGTAAATCCGAGATAATTCTATCACTCATGAATAAAAATGGAGTGACATAATCACTGGCAATGTGATCCAGATTAGCTTTGCGATTCAGAGCAATGGCACGGTGATTATGGAACACTGTCACTCTTTTACCTCTCTGTCTATCCATCTTCTCTTTCTTTCTATCTCTTATGCCGTTCAGGGGTCACAGAAAAGCTGAAACCAATCCGAGCTGACTAACTGTGACAGGCAGGATTTCACCGGAACTTACTGCGAGTCAATTACAGCGTCTGACAAATATTCTCCTGATCTGTCTCTGCTGTTGACCAATCAGCTGACAGCATGATGTCAAACTCAAGCTTGTGATTTGCCAAGACAACCACACCAAGACAAAAAAAAAAATCCTGCAGAAGACAAGTCAGTTTCCTCATTTGCTTGCCTACGATCTGTTAACAAAGGAGAGGAAGCCTCCTGAGACGTTTCACCTCATCAGTCTTGTCTCGTGACACAAGTTCTTCCGTCGACACGTATGTGAATGATTTATTCATACCTTCAACCTCAGTGTGATCCAGATGCCTTTTAACACCGCTAATTAATTTCAGTGGGCTGTGCAAAGGGCTCGTGGATGATGTCAGAGGACGACTGATGACTTTCCCCACAACTCTCTGCTCACTAATAAACGTCAAATACGTTCGCCCAGTTCGTCTTTTAATTTTTTATTTTGCAGTATGAGAAAATTGGGGAGGAACACACCATAGTTCATATTCCCCCCCCTTTACGATTATATGATGCTCTCACGTTATTATTAGTTCGACCCTAACAACGCAGGCACTATCGCATCGATGACGCATTACATCCGGGATTAATTCATGCCATCCATTGTAACCACGAACAAAAAAAAAAAAAATGTTACAAGTGTCTTTTTGAGAAGGACGCTTTAGAAAACCGATTGGCAGTGACCTTGTAAGCATTTAATTTTTTTTGAATGACATGCATCTACAGAAATACATTTTGATTGTACGCATTGATGAATCACACTTATGTAAATGCTGAAATAACACAAAAACTCTGTCTCGCCATGATTTCACGGTTTCATCCGAATCAGGAAGTGATTAGGATTTCTATTGCCCTGATTGGTCAGCCAAAAAAAATTTGGTATGCTGCTGAAGTTGCCACCTCGCCCAATCAGATTAAACTATTGGACTCAATTGTCAAGACCCTTTCCTGAGCAGATCAGAGTGGAGCGGTCCCAGATTGATACTGTGAAGAACTCCGTCGAGTATCAATCTGGCTTTTGTCAGGTCAATAAATTATACCCATGCAATTCACATTTCAATATTGCACAGACTAATTTAGTCGTAAAGCCTCCTTTGTCAGACATCTTGGTATTTGACACCAGTGGAGACAACGAGCATGGGTTGTCAAATCAAATTGAGAAAACCCAAGGCCCGGGGGCCCGATTTAGCCCGCCACATCATTTCATATGGCCCTTGAAATCCGTATCCACAGACTGGCCCACGACAAAATAACTTTGATTTAGAATTAGCGTCAAGGATGAGAGCAAAGAACAATAGCTCACCTCATATTCCTGTTTAAAACCGTAGCCCTCGGCCGTCTTCATCTGGTTGATGTGCTGGAGCAGGTCGGCTACACGAACGGCAGGGTGCAGCTGCCCCGTGTGATAGGGGGAGCCTTTGCGTCCGCAAGGGTGCCTCGGGGAACCTCCCAGCAGACTACTGGCCTCGTTCACCGAACTGCGAGGATCACCTGCAACAGGCCAGGTCAGCATTGTAAAGTAGCTAAATACCATGTTTATGCTCTCCTAAAAAATCTCATTGTGATCTATTTAGCATTTGATAAAAACAATTTAAATATATTTAACAATCTATTTTCACAAGTCTGTAGATGACCTCGTTGACTAATGTGAGTCGCCCACCAAGAACTCTTACAACTGGGCAGTAAACACATCTGTCTCTTCCTTGTCATCAAATCGACAACACAAAAAGGGCAATCAATTAAAAGAGAAATGACAAGAATCCCAAATGGCTTCTTTGAACTAATTCCACTTTTACTCTGAAATTTGTCAGAGGGCCAAGACGAACCTATTTTTAGCACTTGGAGATTCTGAAAATCAATTCTGGAAAATAAGCCATCTCTTACTTCGGGTTCCACAAGTGTGTGCATCCATGAAGGAAAGAGCCATCCTCTCATCTTCTTGCAAAGTGCTCTGGTCGGTGAAACTGCGCTCCATGGAGCCCATGTGACTCTTCTCCTGTCGATATGTAATCGGCGTCTTGTTCATGTTCACAGGTTTCCTATTAACGAATACAGAAGACGTCAAATAAACCAACGAGAGATAAAGCATCATAGTAAGAGACAAAGATCAGCTTCTCAATTATTTTCCAAGGCTTCCTGCTGCGTGATAGACAGCCATAGCACAAGCATGTAACTGATGGGTCACAAAACAATGGGGCGGGGGGGAAAAGAGCTATAATCACTTACGGATAATAAGAGTAGTAGTTCCTTCTGGCAAGAGTGCAGGAGGAAGTAGAAGAGGAGGAGGAAAAAAAAATCAAGAAGAGATGTATGAACACATGAACACAATGTCAGCTGAAAGCAGAATGTATCGATTACAGTGAAAACCAGAAGCTGGAAATCAGCTGTGCAGGTGACCATGTGATGCACGGCAGAATATCGACACACCGAGCCACGGCCGAGCACAAGGCGTGTGTGTTCCATTCATTAGACTGTCTCTCGTGGTACATTTCAAGCGCCAAGCCACGTGGCTTTTCTGTCACAGCAAATTCAGTAATCAATCATCTAAAAAGGGGGGGAAACTTCATGGTCGCTCAGCGCAGGAGCCTGAGCTCATTTGGAGAATAGTGCAGACTTTTAAAATGGACATTATTCAATATCAGTCAGGAAACTGTGTCAGCCATTTAATAAGATTTTCTGCAACCATTGCTAACCTACCAATTTTGTGTGCTGTGTTCTTAAAATATTAAAACCAGTGGAACGTCCATCGTCAACTGTCCCTGAAGTGGTATCAATATAAAAAACGAATTTTCTTAGGGCTCTGTTCTAAGTACCCTTTTCTTTTGCCTGTCTACTTGCTTCCTATTGGCTTTTTAAAGTGGAAGGAAATACACTCATTTTTATTTATTTATTTTTAATTTTATTTTATTTGAACTTTCCAAATATTACCAACTTCTCAAACTTCACCTCTAGAGTGAGGGGAAGTTTTGTGAAAGCAACAGTTAGCCTTGATAACTATTGATATTAAATGTGTTTTTATTCAAATAAATGCCTGACCGTTGGTTGCACAAAGTTATTAAAGGCTTGCAAAAGAAATGGCTGAATAAAAAGACTCGAGACCTTAGGGTTCACTGGCTAATAGTCTCTAAAAGCACACCTTTTCCCTCCCAATTACCATCTCATTTATGCTTCGGTGCTGTGCTTGGTGTCTGTAATTAAGTAGCTAATTGAATTGCATTAGCCGTTAATTAAATACTTAACATAGTGAGATGGACTATGCAGATGAGAATTGTTGGTCCCTTTGATGCATTATAAGGAAGCGAAAGCCATGGAAACAATCTTTACCAAAATAATAGTAAACTTCCCGAAAATTTGCTTATGGATCCTTGGAAGAAAATTAAGGAAAACAATGAGGCATGCTTCCGATAAAGCTTTACCCTTTCTTAATGATAATGATGACAGCACCCAGCAGAAGAATGAGCACCACCAGGCCGCCGACACACACTCCCAGAATCAGCCCCATCTCCTCCGAGCTCTGGGACACCTCCAAAGCCTTGCGATGGTCTTTGCAGGCGGCTAGAAGAAGCAAAAAAAAAAAGAGAAGATGAACTTTCAAAAGCAGTGCCGTTTAAAAGTGTCAGAAGTTGTTCCAGAAATGATTCACAGAGACGTCATTTAAAGTAGATGCGGCGGCAGAGAAAATTCACATCTTTGAAAAGACAACCCCCCCCCCTCCTCTCCCCCTCCCTCAGCAGGTAGATACTTTTCATAGCACAATGCATCTATTCAACTTATCCTGACTACTGAGGACATCTGCTGAATTCTAATGGCTTTCTTAATGCCATCACTGCATTTCAATTGCAGTGATATTTCAAAAGGGCCTTTTCAAATTGCTGCCAATAATGAAAGTGTCATGCAAATCAGGTAGAGACAGATTTTGCCAGTGTAAGCCAAACTAACAAACGTATCACCCAGGTCTTATGTTTGACATACAAAGAGACCTTTAAAAAGACAAATATGATAATGATGATGGCAGTAAGACGAGATTAATTTGAGGATTTTCATCAATTGTTTACATTTCAAATTGGGATGTATAGCCATTTGAGCCTATGTACACATTGTTGCAACAACACCCTGGAGATGCTTCCCCCTGTAAACACTGAATTATTTATCATATTTCAGAGACACAAGTCCCCCAAAGAGCAGCCCCTGATGGACACTTCCGAGGCACCCCGCTCTCTGTGAACAACTGAAAAGGTGCTCTAGTCTTTCTATAGGTTCCTCATGGAGGATATTTCTTTGTCTAGTTCATGGAGCCCACTGATCTACTTTTCTTGTGTCAGTCAGCACTCAAGGCCTCGCCAGCCCTCAAACCAGTCTTTCCGAGGCCAGTGGAACATCTCGAGAGCAACAGAAAGTCAGAGAAGGCCTAAGGGTACTGCTATATCTCGCAGTTTGCTGGGGACATAAATGTTTTGGGGCAAGGAAATGAAAACAGAGTATCTGTAGCTGGCAGCCTTTTATGGATGCAGCTGTTTGTTTAAAATTCAATTCAATTATTAAATGTGACTTTAAATATCTCATCTGGTGGGAATTTCATTTTGAGATATGTGGAATCTGTAACAGTGGCAGAGCTAGATTTTTATCCTTGGCGGGGCTTTGGGGTGCCCGAAGCAAAAAAAAACCAATAAAAAAATATAAAAATTCCAAAACATTCATTTGGACGGCCAGGGAGCAGCAAAAAAACATTTTGACAAGGGTTAAGTTTGATGACAACAGTTTGACTCTGTACAAAAATATTTCAAACATTGCAAAAAGGAATTCCATGAGCAAAAATTGGAAGTTAACCAGAATCATAGAATTGTATTCAACTTTGGAGGCTCCACTTTATCGGCCCCTGGTATTTGGTTGCTCAACATTGCTAAAGCACCAAGAAATTTCAATGACACAAACCTTTCCATTTCAGGTTTCTGCACACTTTTGCCACATCCAACTCAGAATATTCATCAGACTGAACATGAGCATGAAATGGATTTCCGTGTGAATCTGCGCGTCTGCCAGTTGCCCCATGTTGGAAATTGGCGCTTAGCGCGGGAAATGAAAGTCTATTGTCACACTGAGCCTGCCAGCAGATCCTTAATTAAACTGTCACCTGGAAGTTGAAATGTAATCTCCAGTTTTTGTATCAAAGCCGGAATCATTTGCCTCCACTTGGCCCGAGACGTGCTGCTCGATAAAAAACAGCCTAGGCGACGATGACGCCGAGTTAACGGTGGAACGATCACTGACATCACATAAGAACATTTTTGACCCGTCACACTTTGATCTTTTACACATGTCAATTTTTTGTTTGCATTGTTTTGGTAGGTTAGTCATAAACTACGAAATGGATTTGGACTAAAAATGTGGAATGATAATTGAACGGCGGTATCTTTTGAAGGCCGCGAATTACAAACGCTCACTCAAAAGTACACTTCTTTTTTCAGTGTATGCGTTTTCATGATTCATCATGGCCGCCCCTCTTCATTCTCAGAGAACCAGGAAAATAAAACAAGACAAATACAGCACTCTAAAATGTTGTTCAACCTTGTGCTCAAATGACCTGTAATTTCCACAAGATGTTCTCCTTATTTCATTCTACCATTTACTTTTCTTATCTTTTTTTAAAGTTCCACTGTACTATACACTGCTCAAATGACCTGTAATTTTCACAAGCTGTTCTCTTTATTTCATTCTACCATTTACTTTTCTTATCTTTTTTAAAGTTCCACTGTACTTTACAATGTCGGCTTCTTTTCTTTAATACGACCAAAAATTGAAACATTTCCTAGTCAATTTCTGTATAAGAATCTCTTTACTGCTATTTTTACACGACTTGAATTCACTGTGATCCGACAGCAAAGGGAGGATGTGGGGAGTTGAGATTTCTTCTGCCAGGAGAATTTAATGTCAATTTCCTTGGCCTTTTCATGTCCTCTCCAATCCCAAATCTAAGATACAGTAGAGGTGGTGGGGGTTGCTGGGGCGCTTTCTCATAGCAAGGCTCAGGTTAAGGCTCCATGTGGAAGTTTTGATGTGGAGGACCTTTGGAGGCTGGCGAGGTCATAGCCCTTCAGATGTAGCCCATCTCGCGGACCGCTGATGAGAACAAAGAGGCTGCCTTTGATATACTCGTCCCAGCAGCTACTCGCAAACAAACACGATGAAAGCCTGACCTCTAATCCCTCCCAGCCTGTTGCCCTTTTCGCTGAAAACCACAGCCAAACAAGAAGGGCTGTCTGAGAACATTTGTCCACATTTCCACTTTTCTACTTGTGGAAAAAAGCAGTGCAACATAGACTCGGCGAGCTATTTACCAGCGATTTCTTGAAGCAAACAAAAGAGTGCTAAATGTTTCAAGATTGTGCTGTCATTTCTGGACTATAAGGCACACCTGAATACAAGCCTCACTCGATAAAATTTGTGGAAAAATCCTGTTTTCTTCATAAGCTGCAGGTGTTTTTAATTAAAAGTGCTCATTTCAATTATTCCCAAACAAATTCTCCTATAATATTATAAAAATCATGAAAAAATCCATAGATAAACCGCACTGCAAAAAGTTGCAGTTTATCATCCGGAAAATACGACAATTATGTAAAGTGAAGTCAATTACCTTTGCGAGCAATGCGGATGCAGTTTATTCTTGATTCCTGCAAAATAAAGAAAAACAACACACACAAATGGATGAGTGTTATTTCATATCAACACAACACATAGACACCCGCAATTATCATGTCTAATGTTAGCAACTTTGAGTGGGCCGAAAAATTTTTCTTTGACAGTTTGTTTTTCTTTGCAAATTAAATGCAGCTGAAAATGTCTTCTGACTAAAAAGGACAAATTACCGAAGATTTGAGAGTTCTATTTAACAACACGAAGCTGTGAAATCTCGGCACATCTGAGAGCTGCGTTAGTTTATTAAAGACACAGATAAGAGTTTTTTGCCGGAGGAGAAAAGATTAGAGTTAAAAAGGGAAGATGATTATGAGACAGTTCCAAACCGATGCACCACTATGAAAAGGAATTCATTCCATTCAAATTCAAGCTGATGACATCTTGAAGTTATAAGAAGGGACCTTTGTCAAATAACCCTAATGAAATTCGAGACGCTAATCCAATTCCAGCCTGCCACCTCTTGGAAGAGATGCATTATCAAATTAAAACTTACACATGCCAATCTCGCGATTGTGGGACACTTATGCAAATGAGCATATTCGGAAATGAGCAAAAAATGGACTTCCTAAAACTGACTAAATTGCTTATTTGAATTGAAAATGTACTCCAAGCTCCACTTAAAATACAGGCACCCACCGTGTCTTGTTATTTCCACGAAATTGCTAAATTTACTTCACATTTCTTCGTTTATTTACTCCAATATTGTTGGCCTTTGCAACAACACCTGCCTCCAAATGTGCAATTACTTGGCATGAGGTCGTTTTGTCTTTTGATGAAATTTGCATTTCTTTCAAGGAAGAGTGGGCAAGATGAGCAATGCTGAGGAAGGCTTAAATCGACACAATTAGTGGGCGTGTCTAATTCATTAAGCTATCAGCTATTGTACTTTTACCCTTTTGTTTATTTATCGATAACTATAATTACTTTTTAACTGATCCATGAACAAATACGTACAAAAGGTTATATACAAAATAACAGACTGGATTAGGTGAAAACACAGAATGTGCAATGCAAGTATAATATGTATAGAAACTACTGTATAGTAGTGTCTGTGCATGTGACTTAAAGAGGTGGGGCTTGATGAGAAGGCATGTGACATCAGTTTTTGCATGTGAGTGTGAGCTGTAGCCAACAGCAGCTCCTTCTCTTGTGGCTTTCCTTCCCTACACGCAAGGGTATTGCAGTAAATTAAAAAATAATCACTTAAATACAAAAAACCCCAATGGAGGAACACTATATTCACTAATTTGGGATAAGGAATTAAAGAAAATGGACAGATTTGTTTGTATAGGTTTATAAAATTGAAGTTGACTCTGTACCAAAGGCGTGTGCTTTATCACTTGCCAGTTTAGCAGAGTTAATTGGTAAGCTTGGCATGCAAGCTCACACTTTTACACATTCATTTAATTGTGCACAGTGCCAGTCATGCTGCAGGGGCAGGTGGGTCCTGGCACCTTCAAATATACTCCCTAAATGCCAACACAAGGGTCCAAAGCACATATCAATCCATGTGTGTGTGTTTGAAGTCTGAGATGTTGCATTCGCCAGCAAAGCTCCGGTCTTCTTCTATCTTAAGACTTTGAAGTGCCTCTTTCGACAGATCAATCAAAGCAATTACACAGGCTTGACAGTCACTCTCGAGATAATTAGAAGCGCTAAACGCTAAATATTATGAGGCCCCATACTGTTCAGACTACTCACACTGCTGCCACTGTTGCAAGAGTACCGTGTGTAATTTTGACTGTCTTAAAAATGACAAGAATGACACAAACCCGGGAAACTTTGATTAATGCGCGAGTCAATAATGTACGGCTACAGATTTTCTCTTGTGGCCTAATGCAGATATGCCAGTTTGTATTTTCATAATGTTGTCATTATAAACTTGGAGGAGGCAAGACGTTGGATCGTTTTTCATCACCAAGTGCATTGCAGGCAGGAAAGGTTTTTTTTTTTTTTATCCAGGTACAATATGAGATCACTTCGAAAAGACCAGATGCAGTTTTGCACCAAATTACCTCCATGATTGCTCAGAGTATGCATGCGCACGCACCCCAACACACACACAAAACCCAAAAATGAATTTTCCTTCTAATTATCCGTCCTCTTGTTTTTATCCTTCTAGATAGCAGCACTGTGGTTTAATGGAATCAAAATCCATTAAAGAATGTTATTATGATTTTTTTTTTTCCACTCGAGGCAGGTGAACTATTAATTTTCTTAGAACAAACACGCATTGATTAGCAATATGGAATGCATGGAAGATTTTTCTGAAGAAAATCAAAGGTGAGCTTATGGGCATGCATTGATGCAGCAATCTTTCATGACATTGAGTAAAAGCACAAAGTATGACTTTGTCATTATTATTGCTACAAAAGAACGTTTTCAACTTGGTATTAGGTGATATCAGGTCACTGCAAGTGTTTTGTGTATTTATGATATTGACACATGCCGACAATACCGCAGCATCTAGAGCTAGGTTGTCTTGGTCATTTTGTGTGCTCAAATATTACAATAATGTTGCATCTTATGCTACCCATTCTGTATTGTCCAGGCACACTTGACCAATTATTAGAAATATTTTGGTAGTATGTATGTTTGCAATACAATGGAAAGCGCTAATAGCGAAATTGAGCCATGTTGAACCAAACGGGTACCGTCACATATCGAAGGACTGTGCCAACTGTGTGATGCGGAACTGTATTTCTGCACTCATTGTGGGTCATGGAGTCTGGGCCACTGTCAAACTAAACAAAATCTAATCCCTTCCGCCAGTAAACCCCATTTAAGCCCACGCTTAGTACACTAGTTAAAATGAAATGCTCACACTGCATTCTCTCACTATGTTTCTCCGTTGGATTGTGGTAATGAATGAGCCAACCGCTTCTGTTCGTGGGACTTTATAGGACACGGATCTCCATAGTTTAAGAGAACAATAGCTACCAACCAGATCGAGATGACATCACAATTTTGGAAGTAAACTATTTTTTTTTTTTTGTCCTCACATGATTAGAATTTCACTGACTAGCTCTAGGCTAAGGCTCAGAGTGGGAGGGAGATTGTCAAACACAGCACTGTAAACTTTTACCTGCTTTGCACAATAAAATTCTTATTGCAAGTGTTGCACGGGGGGAATGCTTATTTGTTTAAAAAACAAAATCAACTGCACGTTCGATCGGTGCAGTATGTGCAATTCTTTTTCTTTGGTTGTGTTATTCTTTTGGTCAGTAGACAAGGCAACAAAACATAAAAAGGAAGAAGGAAATGAGTAATCGATATATTTAAATGTGAACGATTCCTGGTAAATCGGGATGTCAGTTTCTCAAGACTCGATGCCCAGACCCAATGTTCACCAAGTCAACAGTGTCATTTGTTAACACGATACCTGAAACGAGGTTGAATTACTTTCTCACCTTAACCGAACAATCGTTTTTCTTGGAACTCTATCAGATACGCTTTTGATCTGTCTTCCAGTTAGTTCGTTCACACCAAGAAAACTCCACCAAGGTGGGGAAACTAGAATTTGATTCAACACGTCAGTCAGGTGATCTATTCGGTGCTTCTTTAATCTTTACTAACCTTGATCTTAAACTAAACTTTTTTGATGAGAGTTTTGTGATTATATTTTGCAGGGCTGTTTCAAGATCCAAAAAGGAAACTAAAAGAAATCCTTCATGGCAAATATTAAAGCAGTGGCACTCTCCCTCTGATCATTTGCACCTCGGCCCAATTATCATTAAGTAATTGCTTCGTCCTGGTAGCGGCTCTTGTTGTAATCGAATTTGGAAAGGTAATGCCCTTTGGGTATGGTGAGAGACTCCAGGTGAGGGGGCACGGATGGGCCCGGAAACTCAAGATTGTGCTTCTCAACTCCACAACGAAGAATTTCTAAAACCAAGTTTCTGTGTTAGCTTATTCTAAACGCTCAACTTTCAGAGACGGGATGAATTAAGGACAAACATGAAATAATTTGAGTGGCGAGCATTTGGTCAAATAAAACAAACCCGAGCAAGGCAAGCATGTCAAATAAAAGCCAGACGAGGAGGACTTTGCTGTTGACTCACAGTAATTCCCGTTGATTACAACTTTGCTAGCCAAGAATAATGCCTGCGAGTAAAATGCAATTTCTGGCATCTATTGTTTAACAGAGATTCAAAGTGGTGGAAAATGCATCATATCCACATAGTGAGACGGCCAAGTCCAAATATCGCCATTTCCCCAACACTTTCACGGCATAAACACTCTTTTCAAATGTTGTGAGCCCAGACTGTTCTAACCCAGCATTAGCTCAAACAGATGATCATTAGGTTCGCTCATTGTTGGCTGCAATTGATTGTGTTTACTGAAGCCGACAACTGGACAAAAATGATGCCAGACTAGTGGCAGTCAAACACTCACCCCTCTGAAGTTACTCATAGCCTGGAAGTAGACAAGGTAGCTTTTGCGTGGGTCCAAAGGCGTGTTCCAGTAGCCGTTGTAAGTATGATTGTCCCCCACAGTGAAGGGACTGGCCTCTGGCAAGCTGCTGGGTGGTAGCTCAGCGGTGTAGTAGTGCGGGGTGCCCCGGGCCAAGGCCTCACCGTGGGACATCGGCAGAGGGAAACACTCTTGAAGCCCCAGCTCCCTCTTCACTTTCTTTACAGTCTCTTCCTCGACCACCACCTGGTATGTGCTGGACATGAACAGATTAGAGCGTAATATAAATCATGCAGTTTTTGGAAGGGGAACTTTTCATTTGAGATGATTTTTCTTCACCTGACTGGTGCGCCCCTTCCTTGAGCAGGGCGCAGCACGACAGTTATTGTGTTCTCGGTTTCACTCAAGGGAGATGGAATGTCTCCGTAATCGAATGTAGGCGCTGGAAACACATTATTCAATTCAGATTTATGACATATATAAAGTACTGTGTAAAGTGCTTTAAATGACAATCTCAATATCACAATTTAAATATTTATATATATTTCTTTTTTTTTTTATATATATATAAAGAACCCTGAGATGGACCAGTTTTCTAAAACTGAAAGCATCCAAGACATGTCAGAGATTGTAAGTTATAGTTTTATCAGATAAACTCAAGGCCCGGGGGCCAGTTACGGCCCATCACATCATTTTATGCGGCCTGGGAGAATAAACTGTGACTTCATGTGTCAATACTAAAATTACACTCTTCACTTTTAAGAAAATAGTGACATTTCTAGCATTTTCTATTATCTTTCATCTTTTTAAAATATTTTACTCGTCAATGATTTTATAACTCGCGACAAAAATGAGTTTCCCACCCTTGCCTTAATACGTCCAATTGTAGAACTGGCACACCAGTATGCCTAAAATGGCTAGCAGAGCGAATATAATAAATAGCCATATCCACATATTCAGCACATTCTTCAACTTCCCCATCAAGCTTTCCTGGCTACGGGTCCAATTAAAAGTCATGGTCTTGAGGCTAAATTGCTTGGGTTTTTCATTTAAAAGGATTTGGCTCCTCCCTGGAGTTGTGGCAGCACATTTCACTTTAATATCACCACTCAATTAGCAAGGGAGGAGAGTGAAAACTATTCATGTAGAATAAATGATTACTATATTAAAAATGGTTGGCTTACACCAAAGCATCCACTAGTGAAATAAATTAGGTTTGGGCATTAATTAAGGGCAAAGGGAGTGACTGGCCATACATTTACTTTTCAAGCAAGGCTAATGTTGATGTCTTGACGGGTAGACTGACCTTGAAGAATACGTATAATCGAACGTACACGTGTGGATACGCGGCGATGGCTATAGTTTGCAAAAACGTTAGCGTCGCTAAAGTGTTCAGTGATTGCAAGCTGCCAAGTTGAGAGATACAGTACTCCGTTTAAGTGAATCTAGGGCCAGCAGAGGGAGTTGAGGAAAGCTCTACAAAGACTTTTGGGCACTTTTTACAAACTGGCTTTGTGCCACAGTTTTCTATGACATACAGCCAGGAGGTAGAGATTGTGCTTTTAATCTATAATTAAACAAAACGACCTCTCAGAAGAGAGATTTAGGCAGTGCGAGCGAGGCGCGGTTGGCGTGCCTTCTCCCAGCGTACCTAAGAGGTGCAATGCAATCCCTAAACAAGCACAAATGCGCCATTAAAAGGAGAGACAAAGAGCAAGGCCGCATTTCCATCAGCATTAATAAGCTCGGAGAGTCCCAGATGTGACTGGCGGTTCCCAAGAACACACGCAACATACTTCTTGATAAATAACATTCAGCTGAGTGCTCTTGGTGATGTTTCTCCACAAGTTAATTAATGTCGTGAGGACAAGATGACAGCCTGAGAGATGCTATGGAAAAATCGCTTCTACAATAGAAAAATGGAGTGGTCAAAAGAAAATTCACATTTGCAGTTGTTTGAATTCGGAGGTGAATTTGCGTGCTCCAATGATAAAAGTGATGGCACAAAGTACAGCCAATAGTGTTCACATTACTGCTTAAGGATGGGCAATTTGGCAAGGTCGGGTTCGCAAAGAATGTTTTTTTCTTTTTGGAAAATTGGAGGATGCTATGCTTGTATCTGTTCTGTGAATTTAATGTCAAAGAGTGAAAGTAGAGCAACACAAAAGGTATAACATGCAAACTTGTAATTTCCCGTGTTAACTGTTAAGTGCGTGTTCCAGTTACTGGTCACACTTTTCCTCAAAAATGGAAAGAAAAGATCTACAACTGTGGTGCGTGAGTATTTTCCCAGAAAGCACGACTGACTCTATGTCGCAATATTAATATCTATAAATAGCATTCTCAGTTGGCAAATAAAACAGTTTTAATTATCCTTCATTGTGGTTTATAAGTCTGCCTGGAACAAGAAAAGCAATTTCTGAACATGATGCCTTGTGATTCCATCTTTCAAAATCTGCATAAGATGTTTGTGGCCAGATGGTCCAGTGCAGATGGAGTAATACAATACCCGAGATGTTTGTGGTGATTTCAGTCAGGGCTGTCTGGCCAAAGCCCTTCCCCGTACGAGCTCGTACAGAGATCAAGTAGGTGGTTCCTGGGTGAAGATTGGAGAACATGTGATAGGTCTCGTTCTTTAGCTTGGAGACGGTTCTTCTTGGTCCTGGGACGTTGATGCCGGGATCAGATGACTCGATGCTCTGGTAACTAATCTGGAGGCAAACAGAAGTAAAAACATGACAAGTCATGGGACTGTCAACAGCTTTTAAGTTGGGAGAACTTGACTATTTAATTCCCTTGCAGAAATCTGACAAGGATGAGCAAGAAGACCTTTATGAGCTGTAAAGAAGTCTCGCAAACACAAATAACATGGTGGCCATTGGGAATTTTGGGATAGTCCAGTCCCGACAAAAAAATTGTTGCACGTCAGGACTCCTTATTTTTCTTCCTTGACAATCTTGCCATGTTTTTGCGGGTCATTAAGAAAACAATACACGACATGGAAACCTCAAAACCCAATTCAGGTTTTCTTGTTGCGGCATCTCGGTAGATGTGAAGAGTTGCCAAGAGTTTGTCACCGCCGCAACAGTCCACTTCAGTTGCTTTTGGACGCATCGCTCAAGTGTGCGGTTGGCTTGAGATACCACTCGAGCCACAGATTTACTGATTATCTCTAGAAGAGCTTTTATTGGTGCTGGAAAAAAAATCCTGCTGAGCAAGGCGCATTTGAAGGCTTGTAATACAGTCGATGGGCACAGGCAAGAGTGGACAATGGTTTAGTGCGAGTAAAATGAAGAAACTTTCTATAGCTCTGTATATCGTCAGCTGAGGGAGATCCACAAGCAACAATCGACTGCACTTCCAAGTTATTGTGCAAATGATTGTGAAATTCAAGAAGAAGCTGCTGAAAAAAATTGTTCAATAGATACAAGAATACAAAGTCGCTATCAGAGTTCCTCTGCTAAAATGTAACTATTCAAATTCAATTATTCTCTAACAGTTGATTAAGTTAGAATTATGCCGAGGGCCATTTGCAATTAGACAATTTAGAAAAATCTGGGAAAAACATAATTTGCATAATAATTTGCAAAGTGGTCTGTCATAGCGCAAATATTATCTTTGAAAGAACGTCACAAGGAAGCCGAGGCAGGAAAACGTTGCTCGACAACATGGCCGACAGCATCACACATGTATGTGACATGTGTTATCTATTAATGAGGCTGGATCTGGTTTATGCTTCGAATCCAATTTTATGATATATTGTCAGTGAGAAAGAATGAAGACAACTAATTCATACAAGCTCAGTGAATCAGATCATCACTGGTACAAAATGTGCATAAATTTTTGATAACTCTTGTTCTCATTACATCTCAGCTGATTCTGGGCGGGTCAAACCTGAGGACTGATTCCCAGCCAATCACAGGGCCTTCTAGACAAACAATAAATAATGATGAGCGGCATTGTACTGAGCAGCCAAAATGAGTGCGAGCATAATTCACATCCACTGCTTATCACTTTGTACTCATTTTTAAGATCTATGGTCTTTGTAATCGCTGGTCCCCTTCGGTGGTACTAATTC
This sequence comes from Syngnathus leptorhynchus, assembly GCF_054491065.1. Taxonomy (NCBI): domain Eukaryota; kingdom Metazoa; phylum Chordata; class Actinopteri; order Syngnathiformes; family Syngnathidae; genus Syngnathus; species Syngnathus leptorhynchus. Next base: position 4,334,024 of record NC_141202.1, read on the forward strand.
TTTATCCAAAAGATGTAGATTGAATTCCAAATTGTGTGTCCTTAAGGTTTTTTTTGTCTTTGGCAGCTCCACTGTAATTAGTTTGTGTTAGGAAACTGGTGATTTTGTCTTTTCATCTGCTGTATGTCAGGAGTTAAATTCTGGATGGTGCAAAATGTGCAATAATAGATAAGTCGCCATCACCGGTTGCAGCAGAGCAGTCAAGCATTGTGTTTCTCCAAATGAAACCATGTGCAGGAGAGTGATACTATGGAAGACGTTGGGAGTGTCAGGAACAGTTCCAGAAACAATTACAAAAATAAACAAAGGGAAAAATAATTGGATCAAACAGTGTAGATACACTGTTCGTTCTTGCCAATGGTGTAGTAAAAATTAGTTCACCTAGTGTTGAACCAAAATAATAAAAGTGCTTTACCCTAAAGGACATACCAGCCAGCTGGGGGGAAAAATAGTTACCCCTATTCAGCAGAAATGGCAGAATCTTTTTTCAAACACATTTATCATGTGATCTTACAAAATGGAGTCAGCAGATGTTTCTACCTATAGTGTGTGTGACATTTGTTTTATAATACTCACCTCATACTGGGTAATAAGGCCATTGGGCTCAAGTGGCTCCTCCCATTTCAGGAAGATCATGTCATCCAATGGAGTGAAGGTCAGCGACTCTGGTGCTATGCCTCCTGGGACTGCAAGACATTGTTATCAAAATAAACTCGGTCATATTCATATTGATATTCGGGGAAATAGAAAACTGTTTTCTGCCTTGCAGTTGTTCATTCCCCAACTGTTTTGCCTTGTTAGCATGGGGGAAAAAAAAAGTGATTTGACCTCGGTTATGGTGCCAATAATGTGTGAAAATATAAAGTATTACCCGCGGATGAGAAGGAAGCAAAGAGAGAGCTATCGAAGGGTTATTGGGGTGACAGATATATTTTTTGAATTATGAAAAGCACCTTTTATTATGCTAATCCAGCCTGCTAGAACGCCATGCTCTGAATTAATGTATCAGGGGGAGAAAAAAAAGAAAGGAAAAGTTACATAATACTCTTCATCTTCACATCATAACCAGCCTATGATGGATGAAATGTGTCGGCAAAGAGGAATGTGATGCACTTTGTATGGTGACTTGGAATGCTAAAGCAACCGTTTCAACGAGCTGTAACAGTCTCATCTGACATTCAAAGTGAAATTAGCTATTGAACTAATTGATGCGATCCATCAAGACGATATAACAGTAAGTGTGGGTGACTGTGAAGAACGAAACGGCGGCGGCGGATACGTGAAGCTGGCCGCCAGCCATATCCTTTTGACTCGTAGCGCATTTGAAAAACAAATACTGTGCTGCCAGCATTTAGTAAACAACAGATGGTAATCACTGACAGACAAGCTAATATATGATTCACTTTAGTGGGAGAAATGGAATGTAATGTGCTTCGCTCAAGCAGACGTCGATATACGACGGGAAACAAAAATGCTTTTAAAACCATGTATGGGCGGGAAAACAGAAAATAAAAACACATTTGTGGAAAGCAAATTCTAAAATAGCACAAAACAGTGTTGATGATTATATGCTGTCATCTTGTTTGTTTTGTTTTGTTTTGTTTTGATTCTTTTTTCCCCCAACCTCCTCCCTGAGACTTACTGTCTTCCTCAGTCTGGAAGGTGACCTCTCTGCCCTCTTTCTTGCCCTCCGGGTTGGCCAGTGACAGACGGACATGGATGCCGTGGTAGGGCGGCAGATCACGCAGCGTGAAGCGTGAGGCGTTGTGCTCCACGGCCAGGCATTCACGCACGGTGGTGTTGTGGCCGCCGCCGCCTCCCGCCGTTGTGTAGCGGTAGCAAAGGGACACTGAGTAGGTGTGGCAGCGTGTCACGTTGAAGGCTAAGTTCTCCCACAGTAGGGACAACTGCCTGGGTTGGATGTCTGTGGCTGTCAGGCCTCGTAGTGCACGCATGGGCTCTGGATGGATGGGGGGAAAAAACAAACAGGAAGCATGAGATGAATTGATATACAGTCTTCATAGAAATGGAAATTATCAGGGAAAACTTTTCCATTTAAAAGTTGTTTTTTTCTCATGGCAATTTAACTTCCGACTCACTAGGTGGCCATGTGCCTTCTTCCGCTGTTAGCTGTTGGTGCTGTTTGATCAATTCCTTGCCATCTATTCTACATGAGAAAATTGTTTTCTTCAACAGGCTTTGACTTCTCGTACATTTAAAAACGGGCACAGTGAGACGTCGCTTTGGCCCGGATTTGTGTTTTTTTGTGTCTTGAATTGAGCATTCAAATATAGACATACATTAAACAGATCAAGTTTTTATGTCCCACCAAAATTCAATTTCTGACAATTATAGTTAAAAACGCTTAAATAGAAATGTGATTTTATATGTTCGGCCTATCAATTTGGAATATTGAGTTGATCATGAGAGTTCGACCACACGTTACTTAGCCTGACCCACTTAAAGTGTATTGGAAGGTTACTACTGAAATGAATATTTGTTATTCCAGAGCATTTTTAAAGATGTCATTGTTTTCCACAGCCACTTTGGCAGTCCTTTAGATATTTCCGTTCTCGAAACAGCTTGAGCAACAAACGCAACAGTTGCTTGCTTACAGCTCCTTCTTCAGCACAGCTAGAACACATGACACTTGTGCTAATTAAACGGACAGTGCGCTGCTTCATGTTACTCTCAACTGGTTTCATTTTTAACTAGTAGTCCTCATTCTTTGCCCTGTGGTTTAATTCTCAAAAAAAAAAAAGAAAAATCAGAACTATCAAATTCAAAGGCGCTCACTTGACGACTCATTGCGTATTTTTAGAAGAAAGCTAGTTCATTCTGGTCGTATCGGTGTTAATGTTGCTATAAGAATGACAACTCTCTTTTTTTCCATGAATACTGAAAGATACACAGAGGCTTTTGTGGAGCAACGGACAGAACCTCCAGTGTTCAGGAGGGCATCCCAAAGCCAAGGACATCCTCACCATCAATGGGGGCATTCATCAGTTATGAACACAGTCAACGCCTTTTTTTATGCCAAACAACGTAACGTTAGACAGTTTTTAATTATCATAAGACATATGGGGAATGGGCGAGGGGGCGGGGCCTAACAGCAGGTTGATAGCAGGGTTTCGCGCAAGTTAAGATGAGGTTATTCAGCCTTTTTTTTTTTTTTTTTACTGACTAGTGCACGGAAGCTTAATAAGATGGCAGGTGCATCATTAAGCAGAAAGTTGTCGACTAATTTAATTTGAAAGATGCTCGCGAGTACACTACATGCAAATAGCCCATCTTTTAATGCCCTAATATACATAACTTTCTTTCTATATTGCTGTGCCACTTCATCATCTCTTCACTTGCTATTTTATGCAGGGTGAAGCACTACAACAAGCGGGAAATAACATTGTATACAATACCCAACTTCATTTGCATTTATTACTGCCTGTGGTAGCAATTATATTGAAGTAAAATGCTGTGACACTTCCAATCTACACAGAGGGCTAGCTGCAGTCACTGGCCGCCTCTCTTCATTTGCTTTTGTACAAGATAGAAAAATGACCAAAACATTGGCTCCAACCTCGCGCAGATTAATGTGGTGGAAAAAAAAAAACGATTCGTAAACAACAGCATACATACAAAAGTAGCAGTGTTGAGAGTGGCTGCAAAGTATTTCAGAGGTGTAATTGAGAGTCTGCACAGTCCGAATCAAATAAAGAGTGGCCTTTAAATGGTGGCTTGATAAAAAGCGGCAGCAAACAGGCCACAGTGTGTTCATTGTGGCTTTTCTCAAAGTGGACATCGTGCCAAGCCTTGCCTCGTCCTATTTGTTGCTGTGCCACGGGGCGGCTATTCGCTGACACCCCGCAGCCGCCCCAACAAGCTCGAAAAGCTCAAAGCGTGGTGTTGATCCTAAGAGATCCGACGTGAGATTGGAAGTGACAGGTTCTGTTTTGTTGTCTCTGCTAAAACTGTGACACGGGACAGCTACGTCGCGGCTGAGGAGGTGATTTGGACTGACTGAGTCAGACGAGGGAATAAACATACGAGGACGTTCGTGTCTTGTCTTTCATTCGGTGTACGTGAATTCAAAACATTCCAAAAGTGCATTTACACACGGTTAAGTTCAGAAGTATTCGGACAATGTGTGTAGAGTCTCTTTTAATAAATATGTGTGTAGCGATTACGGTTATATTCCTCAAAAGATGAAAAGGTTGATTTAATTCTGCTAACATATCAAATGTTTAGTTTTACTTTGACAATATTTTCCATGCATGTTGATAAAAATTGTAGCAGCGACCTTAACTCACTTCATAACAAGGCAGCACTTTGGCAAATTTGGAAAGAAATCTTCAAAAAAGACTTCAAGCTGTTTACTGACACTCTCAGTAGAATTTTATTGTCAAAGTAAATATGAAATAAGAGGAATTAAAAGAAATTGTGTTTTCAACAATCAAAGACCAGCCTAAAGCTAGGCCCAAATAGCTTAATGCTAACACAATGGAAAACTCCATTGACATTCTATTATATTAGCGGTTTGTTCATATATATATTTGAAAATGAACATTTAGTTGGAGATTATTTAAATTTTACTTTATAACTGCATAACACTTTGTACTGTGATTGATCCTTGTTTGCCGTCAGCCGTCGCACTGGTAATTTCTCAAATTTCTGTCCGGCTTCAGTGTCGGGTCGGCCCCATACAAAGTGGCGCTAGCTCCAAGAGCGGCGGGGGCATCCATGGGCACCTTCAGTGACCCAGAAGCAGTTGGAGGTCCATTACTGCACAGTACTTCAGGGACCACCTGGAGTACAAATGTTCACCTATCCTCCGTGATTTACTTGAGGCGTTCCGGGCTGTGCTCATACACTTTGCTGATAATTAAAGAAATGGCTCATCAAGCATACCTGGGTAGCAGGTAGAGACCCATGTTCACATTCACGGAGATTAGTTTTACAGTACCCGCCCGAGGAAGTGGATTGGTGTGATGGAGCCAGCTACCCAAAATGATTGGAAGGGAGAAGACTCGGCATGGCGGCAGATTAGTCACAGTGCTGGAGCTGCAAAACGTGCTTTCCCAAAAAAAAAATCCCTTATGCTCACTAGATAATTACCAGCTCGCCACAACAGCCCCACCGTCAATTTTCTCGTGCTCAAACTTAATCAGGCCAACGGCAAGGGGGCGATGAGGATTGGGAGATCGTATGTGGGGTCAGCAAGGGGTAGTGTCGACCAGATGGTTGAGACGGTGGAGCTCTGAGCAGTTGGTGATTGCAGTCTGCGGGAAGGTCAAGAAGGTGAGTTGCACCAGGTGGAGAACTTTTTGCATTGTTATATCTCACTGTGACAACAATGAGTGGATCACAGAAACGTGATCCACTATAAATACACAAACAAGGTTCATGGAACCGAGTCTGAAAAAGCAGCACGACAAGCGTGTTTGATTTCACCAATCCTAGTTCCCTTTTTTATCAGTGTGCAGTAAAGCGCATAACATTACTCATCCCACATGGTTGAACAAACCAATGGCAGCCATTGAAATGTAAATGCTCATTAAAGGAGTTTAATGACTTTCACAAACACTGACACCAGCAACTATGAAGCCCTTTTATTGCTTCACCTTCCTCCCCATTCACTGTGCACATTAAATGTCACAAAGAGAAAATAACCTCACCCACACATCGGCCTCCTCTCCTCCTCTTTTGTCCGCCATCCAGTTTTTGGGCTGCTATTATCTATTGTTATTTACTCTGTTTCATGTTGTGAATGTTGGAGATGTGCATGTGAGTTCAATCATGGTTACTGATGAATGAGGTTGTTTTTGGCTGTGGGGACACAAGGACGGTTTTAATATGTCATTGGGGAAGGTGGTGGAGGGGGGGGGGGGGGGGGGGTTCGGTCGCTGGAGCGCAGGAGAGATTTGTGAGGGATGCTGTGTGGCAGGAGGAGACTGTTAGGCACAAAAAGAGTGATGACCATGAATGACATGACGAGTGCCTTTGGGCTACACAAAGATCTCCGTTTAATGCGTGTCTGCGACGTACAGATATAGGCGGTCTTCATTTGTGCGTGTGTGCGAGTACGGTGACATTACGATGGCACACCGTGCTAGCTTGAAGCATGACGGTGGACTGCTGCTCATCTCCCCAGGTGTTTGGTGTCTACATTGACAGATGAGTCGGGAAGAGAGATGTTGGCAGGCGCTGCAAAATGTTCATTTTGAAGGAAGCCCAACTGGGGGCAACCCGATTCATTTTGCGATATGATCGACGATTATTCAGAATATGCGCAACAGGTTAATCGTTCTGCCTCGCAGTCAAGAGGTCCCGGTTCGAATCTCGATCCAGAAAATATTGTGCAAACAAGATAAAATATTTGACCAACTGGGGGCAACCAGATTCATTTTGCAATATAATCGACAATTATTCAGAATATGTGCAACTAGGCAACACTGTGTCTTAGAGGTTAATAGTTCTGCCTCCCAGTCAAGAGGTCTAGGTTCGAATCTCGAGCGAGAATATATTCTGCAAAGGAGATAAAAAATTTGATCCATATCCAAGAGAACAGCTGCTCGAATAAATACATTCAGCCAAAGACACTGGGCTTAATGTCTTTTAATTCCTCATTCCCCAAACCATCAAACCTGGAAATTCTCCAAATGTTGCTAGGGTGTCATTTATTTGACTTAAAAAATTGTCCTTTAGTAGATAGCAAAGGTGACCGCTTTGGGTCGACTAATATAGTCAGCCAGCTCTTATCTTTCAAATAAGCGTCAAATCGATATGCCCGTGCTGCCAAGAGGAAGTCTCCTATTCTGCGCTTTCAGCTCCAGAGTTAGGAGAACGTTAGCGATAGCAAATGTAGACTTTTCTAAGACGATAAGTGTGTCACAGTGAATGAGTCCAAACTTATCAATCACTTCCCCTGATTGAATTTTACCCGATGGTCACAATACAGCACTTTAATTTTAGATATCGGTGGGGAGCTGGTTTTGAGCTGATGATCTTGGCTTTGATTCTTAAAATCAATCATCTTTCAGAAAAATGACACAGATACTGGAGCAAAGTTTAGGCAAGGCATATTTTGTGCAAATATAGCTTTTTTTTTTTCTTGAACCAATTTATGAGTTGGCAAGTTCCATTTGAGTCACTGTATGATATCAAGAACTCAGCGTGGTGTGTTTTATACACCATTGAAGCCTGGTAAACGAAAAAAATTACTCAAAACCAACACTTTTGTCAATAAATCATGGCACAGAACATTTATCATTATCTAGATAATATGCATGATGACATACAAATAAAATGTAACTTTTGTTTGGATACTCCTGCCATATTAAAAAGTGGGCATGAAATTCAATAACATGCAAAAAAGTCTGCGTTGGCTTTTGTGTTACCAACGCACGCGTTTATCAGCCGTAGCAGCTGTCAGGAACAACGGCAATCCCGTATTTGTATTCAGACATAAAAGTCAACTGATTTGCAGTAGAAATACCTGCGCGTGTCATTGCAACTCACTCCTGAACTTTCTTTCAGAGATCACAGAGGCATGACTTCAAATTATAAGATGTTGGATGAACTCACCAGCACACTTGGTCCTGCTAACTAGCGGAGGTCCAGGTGGGCCTGTGCCGCCTTCTCCCGGCCGAGTCAACAGCACACTGATGTGGTATTCGGTGTCGGGATCCAGGTGCCACAGCTTGTAGGTCACCATGTTCACTCCGTGCACCTCGGACCATGGAGACTGACTGGCGCGATACTCAATCTCTTTTCGAATAATGGGCCCATCTCCAAGGATGGAATTGGTGTTGAGCTGGACGATTAGGTAAGTGGAGCCAGCACGCAGCAGCTGAGGTGGTGCGATAGGAGAAGGTGGTACTGTTTAGAAACAGAAGAAAAGATCAATTAAACTGGTGAAAGAATTTTGACGCTGTTTGGCTAATTGAACTCCTCATCAACGCCGGTGAGAATTACTAAATGGGCCCTAAGGGACTGAAGGATGTGAGCATCTCATGCTAAATTCAAATAGCAAATTAGTCACAACGGTTAACAAGGCCTTCACATACCCGCATATATTAAGCGGAACGTGAAAAAAAAAAAACTGGTGTGAAAACAATCAAACAACCTTTGCCACAGAAAATTTAGGCGCCCTTCATCCATTTCACCATAAAAGAAGAGTGTCTCCTTACTGTCAGTTGAGATTGCCAACTGGGGATTAATTTCAAGCCCAACGGTCAGTTACTCGCACATCTAAGCTGCTGAACAATTACACGGGCGATGGTGTAAGGAAAGGAAGGGAGCGCAAAAGGGAATGAGGACAAAGCACAAGAAAAGATCACAGTGAGATGTGTGGCTGTGACTAATCTGTCATTCCAGCAGAGGCGCCCCCTGTCTTTTGAGGGCCCTTTCTTAACAGGATTTATACGTCGCTAGAGAACCCCATTTTTACTCCTACAGCTCCTCATCTTTGAGGCGTCAATATCTGAACCTAAATGCAAAACCAAATTTCATCCGCAGACAGTGCCGTATGAATAACGGGAAAATGGTGTGGGCACGAAATCACTTTGATGGCTGCAGACCAGATAAATAAATCTATATTATATTATATTATATTATATTATATTATATTATATTATATTATATTATATTATATTATATTATATTTAGACCAGCAGCACTGTTAAAAATAACAGAGAAATACAAAAATTCATAACGGGTTCTAATCTTTGTTGAGATTTTCAGTGTGGAGTTTTAGTTTCTTCCCAAATTGTCTACATCAGGAGTGTCCGAACCTTCTCAAACTGAAATCTACTTCTTGGTTACTGCTCCATGTGAAGTCTGACCACTTTGACACACACTTCCGAAATTTGGTCTCAAAAAATGTAGTGCTAAAGGTCAGCAAAGGGGAAGAAGAGTGAGAGTGTGACATTCTTATTTCCAAGTTCTCATTGTCCCCCTTTGCTGAGGCTTGATATGTTTTGCCAGCAAACCACCTCACAGCCATGTCATTACTATGCTGTCAAAGTGGTGTCAGGCTGTAGGGTTGGAGTGACTAATGGGACTGAGGTCACCATCTGTGGTACATGATATGACAGGACTGCAGGAGACCAAGTCAAGTGAGCAGCTTTATGACAGGAGATGACGACGGGTAGCCACTTTGATACCAACTCAGACATATATGTCCGGGAGACAGAATTTTCCAACCGACGACAAGTGGCACAATCAAGTCTTTGAACATGTTTTCAGCATTTCCAGACTGGAACTTCAATGAACTCATGTCCAACATCTTTTAAATCTCTATATTTTATATACCAACCATCATTCTTTCCTCTCAAACACGAGAAAGGAAGAAGAAAATAACATTAGAGACCCCAGGACAAAGGAGATAAAGCTTTACCTTTTACAATGAGTTCTGCAAAGTTCGAAACCCCCGATCCCTTGGGGGACTGAGTGATGCAGCGGTAAAGGTCTTGATCTGACCTCTGGACGCTGTCTAGCTGGAACGATACCACAAAACGCCGGTGACTTAGGTGCTTGACCGTCGCACTGGTTATAATCTCCCCGTTGTGTCTCTGGAAAACATGAACGGACAAGGTCAGACAAGTTCATCTACTAAATGCCATAACGTGACTGTTTGAAATGGGAAAGAATTTTACAACCATAAAATGGAATGGAGAGCAGATAACAATATTTAGTTGTGACCATTGTATTTACTGCAAAGAATAAATTCCTGATGACTAAGAAAAGACAATGTTAAAGAATAGATGGCTATCAATCAGTTATCGCATCAGTCATAAAAAAAAACAAAAAAACATTGTCAAATATAAATTAGAATGTCAGTGGCATTTGTCTAATTTAATCCTGACAAAATATCACACATTCCAATGGTGGGAATTCACTCATTAGATAATTAGGCATGCTTTATTAACCGCAAACATAATCCTATTGAGATCTTAGTAATTAGTGATGCATCAAAAGCACCATACTTTTGGAAAACCTATCATGATTAGATGATAAAAAATTATAGGGAATTTCATTAACATCAGACATTGCTCTCTTAGAGAGAAAAGGTCAATTGAATGCTTTGTATTGATGCTTATCTTATGCTAGCATTAGCATGCGAGCATGTGGAGAGCAACACAAACATTTTGGTTTTTGCTTCAGCGGCTCTTACACTTAAGTCACGGACCACCACACAACCACAAGACGACAGTCACTGTGGTTCTATGAAGAAAAATATTGAGACCGGGAGAAAACAAAATATGGCTGCCTCGGTAGGCCCGCTGTGACCGTCGCACTATACATCAATAGCTACAACGCAACCCCCAAACAAAAAGGGAATTTGTTGGAAAAATAAAACAAGAAAGTAAAAGAAGTTCATTCAAAGAAAGTTAAGATTAAAGTGCAATTTCTTGTACTGCTGGCGAGCTATTATGGACTGAAATTAAAAAGTCTCCTTTTCTTGTGACATGACTGCTTGTTCTGTAATGTCACTTAAGTAACATGAATTACAAGCCTTCTTTATATTATAGATCAAGGTGCTGTAGGGTCAAGCACACAAAACTGATGCATAATGGCACTCAGCGAGCAATGTGAGGGGAGAAAATAGGACTACTTTTGATGTCAGGACTGAATGAGTATTATAATGGATATCAATTATGCACAATATAACGAGACGCTATATATGAAGAAAAAAAAATCAGCTTTAATAGTTCTACAAGACCACACTTTGTGTCTAAGAAAAATATAAAGAATTTCATTTCGAGTCCAAGTCCAACAGGTAGCATAAATTCATCGGTGGATAAATGAACCACTCACCTCCAGGAGAAATTTGTCAGCCTCGGAAGCCTTTCCAGCAGCCACACACTGGAAAGTTGCATTTTGTGCAGCGTTCACCTCCTCGTCCCCAAGCCTGGAGAAATGCGGTGCCTTATCTAAAAAGGCGTATGGAGGAGAGAAGGGAAAGAATTACCTTTCGGCCACTCGCAACGCCAGCCCGCCACCGAGGACACGTACTTATCGGGGCTCAAACACAGTCATTTTCAGTTAGCGGGAACAAATCATTCTGTTTTGTGATGCTGACACTTTTTCTATGTACAGCGAACGTCAAGAGTTTTTTTTTGTGTGTGTGTGTGTGTGTGTGTGTGTGTGTGTGTGTGTGTGTGTGTGTGTGTGTGTGTGTGTGTGTGTGTGTGTGTGTGTGTGTGTGTGTGTGAAAACTCCTTATCCTTTGGTACAGAGACATTTCTGGTAATGTCCATTAGGAAAATAGAATAGAAAACACAACTGACTTCTCACTATGGTGTTACGGTGCATACGCTTTAGATCAAGTGTAATCTGTTCAGAGCAGAGTGTAGGAGGGGAAATGTGTGAAGGGGAAGCCACAGCGTGAGCGTCAATCCTCCACATTTTGACTAATAATGTCCTGAGCTGAGCAGAGCTGCCAATGCGTAGGAGTACGTAACCCAATCTGACCCAATTTGATGATTAACAATAGAGCAGTGAGGAGGAGAGAGGCCCCGGCGAAACAAATGGCCGTGAAAATGCCGGTCGCGTAGCCTGCCATGTCTGAGAAATCGGGGAGGACGTGTCGACTTGTCACTCCCGATGACTGACAGGAAAAGATGGCAGAGCTACAGCCAAGCCGAAGCAGAAGGAAGGGAGGCTAATGTTTGTTTCTCAATCACCACTGTGCACTTTCTGAAATACATCAAGAATATGGTGATGGGTTTTGATCTTGTTTATTTACAATACATAATGAAAGAAAACACATAAGTAATAATACTGGGAAAAGGAGACCTTGAGAATCTGGCGGAAACCCTGAATAAGTCTCTTTAGACCAATTACAAGTAAAAAAAAAAATATATATCCCCATTATACAATGATGATCGAGAAAATTAACCATTGAAACATTCTGAAACATTTTCCCGCAGTGCAATCATCATCCTAAGAATAAATAATGCTCCAACTGTTATTCATGAGTAAACAGTAGAAGCTTAACAAGAAGGCTGAATAATCGGAGTTTCTGAGAGAGAGAGAGAGAGAGAGAGAGAGAGAGAGAGAGAGAGAGAGAGAGAGAGAGAGAGAGAGAGAGAGAGAGAGAGAGAGAGAGAGAGAGAGAGAGAGAGAGAGAGAGAGAGAGAGAGAGAGAGAGAGAGAGAGAGAGAGAGAGAGAGAGAGAGAGAGAGAGAGAGAGAGAGATTTATATAAATATTTTTATTGCTGATGTGTCACTGTATAGTGCCAATTACAGCCGAGGAAGATTTACTCAAATTTGTTTTGCCATCTATGTTTCATAGTTGGTATCGGCAGTCTCCATAAGTACCCGATTCCTTAAAATATGACCAGCAATATATTTGTACCTATTCAAAACAGTTTCACACTGGACTTGGCTCCCATCAGTTTGATGTGTTTCAATTTTTATCAGTAGCCATTCTAGAACAAATTAGTCAGCTATGATCTAATTGCGCTTTGCTCTGATTGCTACGAAGCTGATAAATACACCAATTTTCTTAATAAGGCTGATTGACGATGAATTGTTACAACTCTCCACATAATGAGTCAAAATTGATCTAAAGACAGTTGAACAAAAGTATTTTTTAAAAAACCAGTGAAAAGTGCCTCATTTGCGAGAGAACAATTAATATACAATGTGATTCATGCAGAATTTACTTTTTTTTTTTGGTTCCCAAAGTGACTTGGATTTCCACTTACTTCTTCCCTCACTCACTCACACTGTGTGCTGCCAAATCCTGCTTACTGGATGTACGCCACATTATGAAGCATGCACAGGTCTTGATGAGATTCTTAACTGTTTAATTGCCACAGTGGGAGCCTTCAAAAGACCATCTGTGGTCACTGAGAGGAAGCTCGGTGTGTGTAGTAGCATGTAGCGAGAGTGTAAACCAAGCTGTTGTTTTTTAAAAACAACCCAACGTACAATCATGACTGACTGAACCTTCCGACACGAATCTTTCAGAGCAGGTCACCCCGAACGAGCGGACGAGAATTTTCGCGGTACTTGGAGCCGCGATGACCTTGAGAGACTACGTCCAGTTGCTCAAGGGTCTGAATAAATGTTTCAACTCAAGTCCCCACGGGATGACAACACACTAAACCGGCGCCGTTACTTCCTCACCTCGGGCACAAAAAGTCACCAAGTATAAGGGGAGAGACATTTTTATGAATTCCTTCAAAGGCTTTGAAAAGGAGATGTATGACCCGAAGCTTTCGACTTTGACAGCCAAACAAGAGATCATGAAAGTGAGCGTTTTTCACCGTCACAGTAGGCCTTCAAAAACGTTTTTAATAGCAGCCGTCGTGGCGGTATCCCTCGGGATAACCACGATGATCAACCGTGACTTTTCTCCGTCCTATTTACGTTCCACGCGACTTTGAAGTACATTCTCCCCCTCCAAAAGCGTTACATTTTTATTTTTCTCTTTCAGCTTCTCCTCCCCCTTTCTGTATTTGCAACTTATTGTCAGAGGTGTCACTTACAGCAGGGATAGTTGAGCACCATGATGTCATCGATAGCAATGTACCCTTGTCGCTCGGTTGAAACTGTAGCCTCAATCAGAACCTGCAAAAAAAAAAAAAAAAGACATCATGAGCACCTTTTAATAACACCCGAGGCATCTTTTACATTCAGCCATTTTCAACGGACAACTGACATTGCTCCCTTTTCGGTGGCAGATGCATTAATTACAAATGACCCTATAAAAACTTTGTTGGGCATCTGTTGACTCTTCCAAACAAGCCAGCAGGAACATAAGAGAGGCAAACAAGCCAGAAAAAAAAATGGATAAGATTTACCCGAGTCCGGAGGGCCGAGGGAAATAATAGCTTTATCAGCAAGCACACAATGTGGCGCATGAGTCATTTTACATCCTGAGCAAAGGCTGCTGTAAAGCCGTAACAGCACATTGTGCAGCTGACGCTAGGGAGGACAAACGTCTGTAGCTACTAACCTATAGAACCATAAGCTACGTGAAAGCCAATCGATATCAAATCACCGTCCTCAATAATAGTGTGAGTTATGAGACACGAGGGTGATCTTTGTTTTTTTTTTCAAGCGCCAAGGACGAGGTTTTTTTCTTTCATCCAAGGCGTTTGATGGAAAGGCTGGCTTTGACTTATTGTTTCTCATAATCCTCAGACCGAATGATTACGTTGTGGCTGATATCACTAGCTTTTGACATTTACTGTGGTCTCAAACACAAAAGCAAACTATCCTCCATATGGATGTGTCGCCGCGCTAAAATATGTCTTAAAGTTGAAGCTCAATCTGCTCAGGGATATACAGTACGATCACAAAAGCGTCAAATAAAAACAAAGAGGTTTATTGTCGTGGAGGTATTCTGTAATAATGATACCAAACTCATTTGATTGAGCTTTTAAATGTATCCTCCACCTTAAAGGGAACAGTTTTCAAAGTTCAGAATGTTTGATTGAAGCGACGAGTCATAATACTCACTGCTAAGTCAAAACGTCGGATATCAGATTGATTGTTCGGTTATTTCGCTATTAAACAGGAAACCACCAAATTGTTATTCAAAGTCACTTGCTTCACTTTTTCATTCTTGGCTAAGAGAAATTCAGGGATCATCGACTAATAAAACAAAAATACAAACGATTGATGTGAATAACATTTTGGAACCATTGGCCCGTAATGTTGACTTTTAAGAAAACCTATGATTTGAATGAACCGAGTTTAAGCCCAAAAAAAAAAAAAGACTGGAGACAGTCCGAGACACAAGATCTTTCACCCGACATTAGACCTGCCGTAGAAATATGAAGTCAACTAAATATTATAGACGAAAGGTCATGTGCCAAAGTCAATCTGCTCAGGCAGAAAATGCCAGAGGGTAAGAAGACAGTAGCAAACAGTCTTTTGATAAAAAAAAAAAAAGTATTTGCTGAAGGGCCTTTTCATAGCCAAAGGCTCAGCACAGAGAAGGAAATATTTTCAGACAAAGCGAATGCATTTAAATTATTTTCACGCTGTCACGTAGAACCAAGAATCCAGTGATTTTCTTTTTTCAAAAACATTTCATCGATTTTCCTAGATGCCCTCAAATAGCAACTTCACTACACAATGACGGCCCGCTATTAGTAAGTGCACGGTTTCCCGATAAGCCAAAGAACACAAATGGGTCCACTTGAACAAAATAAATCCTTTCCCCAAACAGATGGCCTTTTCCTATCAGATAAAAAAAACCAAGTGGTTCCAGTTCGTAGCTCTAATTACCTTTCTTATCATCATACTTCCCAACAGCAGTACAATTTGCTATGCTACAGCTCCATCAATTTAATTTAATTTAATTTATAAACAACAACTGCTGTGGTGGACATACTTTGGATAATATCAAACTAAAATACAAGGTAAAAACAAAACAACAGAGGAAATACAGTTAAGTTGAAAAACCGAAGACAGGCTTTAAATAAATGGACAGCGAGGATGACTAATAAACGCAACGTATACACCAAGTAAACGAAAGCTTCGCTGATATATCTGGCTGCACTTTCCTGATAATATTTTTTATAGCACGCCTTTATCTGAACAGACGTTTGTGCTCGGAAATTGAAGTAGCCCACAGTCAACAGGTGGTGAAAAAAAAATAAACGTGCGGTGTAAAGCATAAGGTAAGAGAAGAAACGTTTAAACATGGAAGCATCCTGTCTAGTTGGAAAACTTGGAGGGCTGGATAACATTGTAAATATTTGATGGGATGATTCTCTTGGTAGTTGAAGGGCCGGAAAAGAGGGGAAAGGGTGCATGCTATCCCAGATACATTTTCTGGTCAAACTTTTCAAGGTGAGCTTTATATTTCTCCCAGAATAATATACCAAAATCAATAATGCATAGTGAAAAGGGAGAGAAGTTTATAAAGACCCAGACTACACGAATCTACGCAGAGATGGGTATCATATTCTTTTGTATAAAAAATAAATTGTGTGGAATTGACTGTTACAATCGTGTCAATTATTTAAGTCATTACTGGGGCCCAGTAGAGGTGCTGTTAATTCCATCCAACAATATTATAAAAACATCACACACTGCTCGCTCAATTTTAGAGCTGTGAACCCTCAGTGCAGCCTGATTTTTTTTAGGTATTATCATGAGCAAAGATTTGAGTTACGAGCGTATTCTACAGAGCTAGCTAATTTAATAAATTGACTATAGAACTGAAAATAACATTTAAATGCTCTAGATTATATCGTATGAGCTTTGTTTTAGCAAACTTGACTGGTTTAACATGCGAGCATTAACACGTACAATGCAACGTAAGTAAGGAACGGTTTCACAAATTTAACAAGGACCAAAAACAAACGCACAGGGCTTTTTTTTTGTCATATATTCCTCAAAATCCAAATCATAATCATCTTAAATTCTGTGATTACAGGAAAAGTATGATGGCCATTTAACCTGAATTTGCAATGTCATTTTAAGATATAACCACTGATTGAAACAGTTTTTTTCAACGCATCATGAAATACACAATAAATAAATAAATATTTTATTTTTTGTGCAGTGTAAATGGCTGTGAAGACAAGAAACAAGGCAGCAACTTGTTATACAACCTAAAAAAAATGAAAAGATGAAAATTTAACAGGCAGCCAATGATAAGATGCGGCCATTTCCACCTCTCAGTACTTTGCTTGTTTAATGAGAGGGTAGTGCTCTCGTTGTCACAAATTCAAAGCGAGTGCAAAAACTTAAAACGTTATGCAAGCTGCAGTGAATACGCCATGGAGACAGTTTAGCGAAAAATCTGAAAAAACGTGTTGGCCCCAAACCCAGGGATTGGTAACATGTATCCTTTTAAGGGGCCACAGAAAGTTTTCGGAAAAATTGTGATGCATTGTGATACAGAAATGGTCATATAATAGTGTTTGAGACTTTTAAAACAGTTACTCTGGGGTTTTATTTTATTTTAGCATCGACCAGGGCATCACAGCTGTCATTTTCAGCAGTGTAGAATTGCACCAAATTACAGAAAGCTGTTTCAAATCATTTACTCCCCTTATTTATAGGATTGTGCACGAACTGTAGTGACTTGATTTGGGATTGGAGACAGCGAGGAAAAGCCATCAGCAAATCCAAATTTTAAATCAGAGCAAATCTCAGGATGTCATTAAGCTCAAGTATAGGAAAGTGATCGTTTAATTTCCAAATATGTACCGTGACATTTTTTTTTTTTTTTTTTGAGGACGAACTTTAAATTTGTCAGCCCGAACAAGCGAGCCGCACAAAAACTGTGACCATGAACAGTAAAGCTCAGAGAGAAAATCCTCCGTTCCCCATTCGTGGGTGCATCAAGAAATACACTCAAGCATGCAGTGTCTTGATCAAATGAACCGTTTGGTTATTCAGAGTGCCGGAGCCAAGTGCGTCAGGCAGTACAGATGGAAACGGTTCAAGCACAAGCTTCTTACTGCTTGAAACATAGGCTGAGTTGGAAAATTAATGGCAGGGAACGCTCTGTCTCCCCGAAACACACGCACACTCTCAGCGTGGCGTCAGTCTGACACACAAATTCAAGCATGTGAATTATGAAAGGCGATACAAGATTTAAAAAATGTGTGGGTGGCAAAGCCATTGATAGATTTGTGACAACATCTGGCCTTTTATCAAGTTTTGACTGCATTGTAATTGTAATGGATGAATAATTTGGCTATGTATTACAAATTGTGCAAGCCTACGCAACATTTCAGAAATGTGAGGGTGGCTAACATCTGTCCTTTTAAAAAGTTTCCACTGTTGAAGAAAGAAAGATTTAACAACTTACAATCATTCTACGACTTTAGAGACAAAAGGCCAGATCGAAAAAATATGTTTTTGGCGTACGCCTTAAAGCAAATTGCCCAGTCTTAAAAGACTTTCACTCATCGTTATATTAATCATTCTCTTTTCAATTGGCAGCCATAGATCAATTCTGACTCACTCGCAGAAGAAGTAATAACGATATAAGAGGAGCAATTCATACAAAGCCAAACGTTCAGAGAAAACTCAGCTACAATACATAGATGTTACTTTTTTTCAGTATGAAAAGTAAATGCATTGGAGTACTTGCATTGTTGATTCTATAAACAGCCAATCAGCAGTGTAGATTTGTTTTGATGTGGTCACTTGTTACACAGCCAATCAGGTGCATGTGTCCTATAACACCTAAAAGTGTGTCATCCATGTTCTTCAAGTATTACCACAGAACGAATATGTTCGGCTGGTGGTATCAGTGCGTGTAGTATCGGATCTTTTTTTTTTTAACAAGCGCTGACACCGGTCCACCCCTAACCAGCATATTATTAACGCATTCGAAGCGGCCCTTGATATGTTGAGAAAACAATAACAGTTTGCAAAAGACTGATCACAACTCAGCTCTGTATTCACTGAGGCGATCTTCAACAAGACACTACACGGTTCAACTCATATTTTTTACATAGGGTAGCTATTTAAATCCTTATGTTGCAAATATGGGGCGATTCACACTGCTGATGCCATGAAAAGATAAATTAAGCAGCGTGTGCTTGTTT
Source organism: Syngnathus leptorhynchus (assembly GCF_054491065.1). Lineage (NCBI taxonomy): Eukaryota > Metazoa > Chordata > Actinopteri > Syngnathiformes > Syngnathidae > Syngnathus > Syngnathus leptorhynchus. Next base: position 4,352,558 of record NC_141202.1, read on the forward strand.
AAAATAAGAGGCAAAGCCATTTCCCTGACACTTTACTAATTAGTTACTAGTTACAAGTCTGACTGGAGCAGCCATTGAGTAGCAACACCTTAAAATGATAATTATCTGGAAATAATATAATAATATTTCAAATTAAATAATTTTTCATTGTGATTTCCGCCAGTCAGTGTCATCCTGGAAATGTAGTCAAACACACATTCTTAATCATAACCACATTGATATGCATCTCACGGCATTTGTGTTCCATTGTTTGACCTATCACAATCGTGAAAACAACAAACAAATCTGATGGAAATCATGCACGTCCATTCAAGTGAATGCGTGTTTTATCAGTCTCAAAATGTCAGCTCCAGCGAAATGCGAGCAAACCGTCCAAGGCATACCTCCACACCAAGCACCAGCCCCACTGAATAATGTACATTTCACAATTTATTATGGCCAATTGATAATACTTTAGAAATGAAATATTGATCTGATTCTATGAATGAATCAAGATTTGTCCATTCTCTAATGTCAGGCTGGAAAGACTCCAGGTCCCTTGTACCTCAAAAACTGTTAAAATAATAGAAGGATGAATATTGATCTGATCCTTTTTCATACAGGCACAGCAGCTAACGTAAACACAAACATCAATAGCGTCTGATTGGCCTGATATATTGCTTCACTAATTTGCAAACAGTATCTTGTGTACTCTTGTTTATTCTTCATGAATCTGATCAGATTATATTCAGACATGTTGGACTGAGCCTTTGTGACAACGGATGGGTAGCAACGCGCTACGGTTACTAATAATATATTTACTACTCAAGCAACTTTTGCGATGAATTGAATTTGCCAGAGAAGATTTGATGAACTGTAACTTGAGTATTTATATTGGCACCTCAACATCGTGCCTAAGGACTACAGCTGAAAACTAATTTATAGATAACACTGGCCCATTTACAGAAATGTTCATTGATATGCACAGTCCCTGTTTGAAATAAATAAAATAAAAAATAAATAATAATAAATAAAATAAATGTTCATAAGCGACAGTACTTGAACTAAAGATAAAACAGTTACTCAAAATGACTGCCCTCTTGAAAACCATGCTCACATTTAAGTGTAAAAAAAAGTTTGTAATAAAAAAAGTCTTGTAATGTCTGCACAAACATTTCAGCCAAAGCTCGACATCTGACTTGTTGAAGGTTTGCACAAATATATTCTATCTATCCATCAATACCTATGACATTGTGTGTCTTTGGATGAAATCTGTCATTTTGAATTTAACATTTTTAAGATCGGGACTTTAAATTTAAAAATCGCTTTGAATTTCAGTGTGGACATCACAGCGTTGTTCAGAGTGTTTGTTTCATTCCACCCGACACACTTTACCTCATTGTCAGGCTACAGAATGGGAAAGAGTCACTCTAAATCTCGCCCCTGTTTGTACAAGGAACTACTATTTACAAAGTGAAGGTCAGTTCTTGTGGGGTTGAACACAATTCAATTAAGTTACAGCCGCTGACAGTTCATGATAAAATGCACACTACTCAACTTAATTGCTTTTTGACAGTTCCACTGAGTTTGCAGAAAAATCAAATTGAATCAAAAGATAGATCTACTTTAAAAGCACCTGACAAACCATCTGCAAACTAACAGGAAAATCCTTTATCCAGATTTGATGCCAGTCAATAAATCAATACAGTAAATAGGCTATAAAGCAAGATGAGCATTATTGTAGCTGGCAGTAATTAGGCCTGACAGGGTAAAAATCACAGTTGCGTATATGAGTATAAATAAAGCGTTGAAATGAATGTTGGCGGAATGCTTACATTTTTACAGGACAGTGATGAGATTTCTGTTTGATAAGTGACTTTTTTTTTTCCTTCGGAGTATAAACACATCCAAGCATAGATCATATAAACCAGATGATATATTTCATCTTTGACGGTTATCTCGATTGAATGGCAAACCATCCAAATCGCTTGTATAATGTCTGATTAAGCGATATAAGAATCCAGCGAGGTTGGTCACAAGAGAATTGACAGTAAGCAAATAGGCATTTATTTTTATAACATCCCTGTCTTGCCAATTCACATGAAATAAATTTACATCCCAAATATTGACCTGATCCTCCAAAAATGAATTGAAGTTTGTAACCCAAAAAATATAATTGGACAAAATTGAAGTAATTGATCAACAAGAAAGCAAACAAGGATAATTACTGCCATCTTTACCTGATATTCATTTGGCCAAAAGGTGCTGACAGCCAGCTCCATCTGATGCCACTGTTTTCCGTGAGATCCCGACATGTTCCACACCGGGTTGCCCAACGGACCGCCATTGACACGCACGTATGCCTTTAGGCTCCCTGGACTGTGGCCATCGCGACTGTACAGGAAGTAGCTGAACTGGACGCAGTGAGTGTCGTTCTCACTCAGACTCTGCAGCAGCAGCTGAGCGCAATGGCCTGCTACGTGCTGCGAGGAGTTAACCAACATGTAGGAACCTAAAATGAAGAAAGAAAATGTTAGTCTGAAGAATACATTTTGGACACATTTGTGGATTGATCAGATTTATAGGATTATTGGATGGATTGGTTGGAAAGAAGGACAAACAGGAACTGAATGATTTACACTGTGTGAATTAAAAACCGCACAGCAACATTGAATGATTTATGCTCTAATATTAATCATTTGTGTTGGCTTTCTAGTCATTTGTGCCCTTGATTGAAATATCGGTGGTTACAATTATTATGTTATGTTAATGTGTGTTCTCAAACACTTAATACAGAGAACCTCATTAGAGGCTTAGCTCTTTTATGTCATCCAAATAAGCCTCACACCACATGAGACGTAGCCACAGAGTCTTGCCGCTCTCTCAAAACTCATAAAGCTTTTCAAACTGATTTAGAGATAACTGTTGGGAGCTTGTACACGATGCTACAGAGATTTGCGTTAAGCAGACACTCTGCGAACTAAGGCACACATATCACAAAGGATTAAATCTGATAGACTGCTTTTAACCATTTTTAGCTGTTCAAATCCACATGAAAAAAAAAAATGTAGGTTGTTCTCAATCAAATCAAAAGTGTGTGTAGGTGTTTGATAAAATACCCTGCTGAATAAAAAAGACATCATAGTTGCTGTTGGCTAAGAACGACATTTGTACAAACGTAGAAAGAACAGATCTGGTAGAGAAAAATAAATACATAACAGTAAGCCCAGTGGAAGCTTTCTAATAAGGACCCCCCCCCCCGTTGCTCATTCTTAGCATCTGTCCCGCCTTCAGATTCTGTCCGTTAACCTGATTAGCACAACAATGCCGGAGACCTTACTGTGTGCTGGCCTGTCGTCATTGTACTCCGAGTCCTCGCCGTTCTCTGTCACTCAAAAGTCCTCAGAGACCACATAGTTGGCGCCAGGTGGCCCGATGACCGTTATTTACTACTCGCAAGCGAAAGCTGATAAAAAAAAACACCAAACCAAATGACTTTTAACAGTGAATAACCTCCAGCTACTTTTCTGATGTTCCATTATAAAAACACTACATCTTTGCCTTGTCAGATTTAGGCAACAAGTAACTTGAGAAACCACCGATAATCCATTTAGGTGCTCAGTGGGATTGAGATTCACAACCCATCACATCCAAGTTGTAAAGAAAGTTAAACAGGGGCCCATAGACAAGAAGGGATGGTCGTTATCTTGAGGCTACAGTACTTATTTTACTGCAAAGCCCAATTGCCCTGCAGTCTACTGTCAACAGCCACTGATTTGTGTCTTGTCCGGGGCCGGGGATCACTGCACTCTCATATTGCTCTGTTTAATTAGATCTTTCACAATCCTGTCTCCTATCGTGCATCCTGCAGGCTCACCGGGGACTCATAAAATCATAGCAAAGGGCCGAAGCTGTACAGCTGCACTGTCCTCACCGGCGGTTGGACCCTATATGTGCCTTTTCCGTAATATATCGTATCGAGACGTTATTAAGACCTGTGTGTGGACCATACCGTTGCTGCATCTATAAAACTATTGGTGAAGCAGCCACAGAGAGATTCAATGCGAATGTGAAGTCATGGCACGTTTTAATGAGGTTCTCGATAAGGTGGCATGTGATGTATGAAGAGCTCATGAATTAAACATTGTGACAAATTAAAGAACCCTGGGATATATTTTGTACTATAATCATGATACAGTGTGAGATAGTCCACAGTGACACATATAGGATGGATAATTCATTAGGTGTAATTTTAGTTCGTGTCATTTGGAAAGTACCTAAGGTACTCAAGTAATTAAGCCATTGATAAATACATTTCGCCATTGATACTGGTTTGAATGTGAGACATATGATAAATATAACTGTAAAGGCCTTTTTTAGTGCCCCAGTTTGCAAACAGCAACTCATAACAGGTGCTGATTGGTTAGCGTCACCCGTAACGAGTAGCATGCCGCTTATGCTATTTAATCTCGGTGCGAGACGAGGGGCGACACCATTTACAGTATGTGTCAAATTGTAGAGACAACAGATTCAGGGTCCGTCTGATGCAAAATAACGGCGCTTCGGCGATAACGTAATCGTGTTGTCAAGAATCGCGATTTCGATCAAAAGACAATAAAACGTTTAACCCGAGCGTACCGGCCTCACACGAGCATTCACAGCATGACTGAGCAAAGAAAACCAGAGTCGCATTCCATCAATTCTTTGCCTGCTGTCAAGGGCAAACTAACATCCGTAACAGGATTACAAATGATTGAGCACATCATAATTCATATAGCGTTCTTCTGGACTCGGTCACAGGCTGGAGGTGACATCAACTCTGGCCAGTAAAGCAAAAAAAAAAAAAAAAAAATGACAAAGCTACATTTGGACAATTCAAAACACAGGAAGGAAGAGCGTAATGGTAAACTTGTATTTTCCCTGTAATAAAACTTGTGGAGGACTAAAGCTTTGTCCCTGTGACATCCAAGGCCAAGCAGTTATCTCAAATACAAACTTTAATGGGATTTACGGCTGTGTTTGACTTCAAGGGGTGTCCTCGATGATGCTCGCAATGCCATTACTGTTACATTGAGCTATGGTTTGCTCTTGGCACATCTTCTGTCTAATATTATAGTCTGAGAAGGTCATGTAGATTTTTGGACTCCATTTTCATGCGTTGGCTGCAGTTCTCTTAACTCTGTATTTATTCACTGCCACCCGTAATATCCTTCAGCACATATCCAGTAAATAAGTTTTTCAAATAGAGGGCGGCCATTGGCCTGAGAGCAAAATTAGACTTGTTAGAAGAGCAGCCCAGGGATGGAAAATTACCTCATTATGTCGTGAAAGTGTCACAGAGCATTAAAAGTTTTCACGAGACGAGTCAGCCATCAACAACATCAATGGCTCATGATAAGACTTTAATGTGTGTAAATAGCCGCGTTATTCTTTCAACTACTTCACTGTTTGAGCTTGTCTAATTTCATGCATAATTCTAGGCAGGTCTGAAGTTGTGTAATAAACATTTATAGAGAGGGTGTCTGTCCTCTTTCCTGGGAACAACTTTAATAGGGACAAAACAATAATGTGAAATTAGACCGACGTAATTGACTTTTCATAATGACACACAATGTCGGTCTTACTTTTGAGGCGCCTGCTTAAACGGCGCGACAGCTGCGTATCCCTATTCCTTCAACAACAGTGCGTCGTCATGACGACCATCATCAAATTATAATTATTTAACAATCAGCAGATTGAAAAATAGTGTGAATCTAATCATTGCCACTGATTCGGTCAAACATACCGTTTTTGAATTGTATCGTACCTCAAGTATCGGGATACGCGTCGAGTAGTCTTTTATTGGTGAGATGGACATTTTTTTCCATTTTTTTTTCAAACATTTTGGGAGGTTTTTTGTCTCCGAAGTCACTCTTTGCCCTTGCAGCACTTCCCTGACTCCTCTTTGGATGGTTGCAGCATGTCAATGTATTCCGCCGTGTCTGTAGTTCTCAGATGTTGGAGGGAAGTTTGTGGTGGTGGTGCCACAGGGCTTCAAACACATCACACAAACTGTCGCTGCGGTTTTGGCAACTAAAATAATTCCGCCATATGACGGTGTTGGCGTTCAGCCATTTCAAATGCCGTTTCTACTGCCGTATCAGTTCTCTCACTTGATTTATCATCGACTGACAACCAGACTTCTAATTTGCATGAAGATGACAGTTTGTGGTAGAAGAAAAAGTTCCTATGAACACCGTATTACGACGGCAATAACTTGTAGCTGAATTCTATATGTGTCAGGATTATATAACGCGCACATAATTTCATTGGAGTGACTCAAAATTAGGGATGAAATGGTTTACAGATAAATCGGGAGTGTCAGCATTCAAATGTTAATTATCATTATTGGACATCTGAGAGAAATATTCTCTAGACTTATTTGATGAAGCAGAACTGTGAGCGACTAAAAATGAGAGTTGTACAGGCATCAACGCCACATTTTGTAAATAAATTCTTGTTTTTACCACAAATATTATGTGGTAAACAGCTAGCCGACACAGTCATGCTTGTTATCTCTTTTCATTTTGTCTGTCATTGTCACAATGTCTCGCAGAACTTTAAATTGCGACAAAAAAAAAAACCGAAAATCATTTGCAGTCTGTATTGACATTTTCTTTCTTTGAAACAATGTACCCCACCGGTGGTGATATATATATATATTTTTTTTTTTATTGACCAAAGATCATTTTAAAATGGCATTTCTTGTCATGCACGTTGAATAATGGAAAAGGCCTCATTCAATCTATCAGAGCTGCAATTTTCTCTCTGTATACAATCTATTCGACAACATTTTAAAGTATTTCAGCCGTCTATTCACATTGTCCTCAGTTTACAGCTTGGGTTTGCTATAAATGAAATGCAAAAACAAACCTAAAAGTGAAAGAGTAGAAAATTAGTCTCCCTCACCATGGGGTACTCTTAACCTTTTTTTTTCCTTTACTTAAAAAAACACAAAAACACTTCCACCATTTTTTCTTTTAGCATTCTAGTATCCCTTCATTTCTAGTAAGAGTTGTGATTGGTTTCTCGACGGGGCTTTGCCGCCCTAAGCGCAAACCAAGGAGACCATTACCAACACCCCGGGGGACTTTTTGATGTGTTAAGGCTAGAAAAGTACGAGAAAGAAGCAGATGGCGTATTGGCTGATTTTAGGGTGGGGAAAATAAATTTAATACAAGTAGTGATTTTGTCAGTCGCCTGTGCCTTGCAGCATTTGAGGGAGATAAGACAACGTCGGCGAGTGCTGTCGTCTTTGCAAAAGAGAGAGAAGAGATGCACTTTCTCAACAGACTGCCTGCGCTGACCTTTTGAATTGTCCTCTAAGGCAGTTCACGATCGACTGTCCTATGTGCCCGGAAGGGAAGCTTCGGTGGAAGGATGAGTGGGTACAAGGGAGTTAGGAAAGATTTTGTTTTAAAACCTTGTCCTTGTTGGCTCTGTGACAAAACGAGACATGACTGAGGGGGATAAACACAGTATAATTCAGATTGGAATAAAAATAAAAATAAAAAGATATATTTTATATTTCAACGTGTGAAGGACAGCCTCAGATTCACAATGCACTTCATGGCTCAACAGACATGTTTTTTTTTTTTTTTTAAGGAATTCACTGCAGCGTGTTGTGTATTTGCGTTATTAGGAGGAAGGTTACGCGTAATCAAATTGAAGTTCCTTATGGAGGGGTTGACCTTCATCTTTTTGTGAATTACCTTAAAATAAAAGGAAGAATATGGCTCAATAAAGGCCATAAAAAGTAATTTTCATTTTAAAAAAAAGCTGAGTGAGAAGAAGGAAGTGGGGACAGAGATTAAATCTTTACCTACAATATTAAGAGACATGATAAACGATGGAATTTTGTTGTTGTCAGAGTTTCATTTTGTTGAACATATTACAAATGAGTTTTATTTTGAAAATCAGGAGCATTTCTCTGTGCGTCATTGCTGGCAAAAATGAATAAAAACTTGTTCGAAAAGGAGTAAAAGGTCAAATGATATAATGGAAGAAATAATTCCTACAAGGAGCTAATCGAGCTTTAACCTGATGAATCGAGGTTATTGTAATTTTAGTTTCTCTGCTCAAAAATAGTCATTGATGCAAAATATGGTCTGCATCACTATTGGCGGTGAACTGCCAAAATGGCACAGATTTTAATCTTGTGTTAAAAGCCTCTTAAACTTTCTAGCACACATTTAATGGGAAAATGTATTCCAACTGTTACACAAAAGGAATTTATGTAAACCATCCACGGGGGCGGGATAAACCGTACGCTTTATTTAAGCAGCGATGACTCAGCACCATATGTCCTTCAGAGCCAGCTAGACGATGTCGCTTCAGAAAAATATGTGGAGAATTCTTTTCACGCCACTCCATATTTGGATCTATGGCAGAAATGCTAAAAGACAGCATTGGCAACTAATGTGCTCAAAAAAAAAATCACCATATCGACATATAAAACTGAGCAGCTTGCTGATGCCAAAAATGTCATTTTGCAATGGTGTCCCAGGTGTGATGTTGTTACGTCCTGTGAGAGTCGCAAAGGCCACGACACTTGCACGTCGCAATATTGCGGTACAAGCAGGCCATATGCACTTCAATTAAATGTGATGCAAAATGAGACTTTCACTTGTCCCCAATGCGGTGCGCTAATTGCATGTCAACGTACATAAGGACCATTTTTGTGACTCCGCTAGCGCTAAGACATGCGTACGCACGCACAAAAACAAGGATAAGCTCACCTCCAGGGCTTTGCCGGTCACTGAGAAAAATAATCAACCGGTTTTAACCTCTAAGGTAACCAAAAACGCAATTTGCAGGAACACGAAGCTGCCTGTCGCCATGGAACGCCTTGGAAAACATGCAATGGAAAGTGTAATGTGATAACGATGATGCAACACTGCTGTTTGTATTCTACAGTATGTTAGACCAGAGTGACATTCTTCTGTTGAATGGACTCAAGGTCAGGAGGCTGACAAAGACAGTCTGGATATGTAGACAGAGACGAGGATCTTTTTGTCTCTGAAATTCATGAACCATCTGTACTCAATGATCACCCGATGAGAACGATTTTTTTTTTTTACAGAGCTGTCATGCATTTATAAATGCAATTAATAAAAAAAACTGACTGTTTTTACATGACAGCCTTGTAAAATCAGGAATATTCTATATATAATTTTTGATATATATTATTTTCAGACAAGAACATCAAAACAACTCATTTACTGTACATGGGCTTGCAAAATACGTGTAAAAAAAAAAAAACTAATTCGCGAAGCCAGATGATGGCAATGATGTCACTTCCAAACATACACAATAAGCCTATTAGCGATGCAACAGGAGAAGGATTAATTTGGGCAGTGACCATCCGACATTTTTAGACTCGATTATTCTACCCGTTATTTTATCGATTAATCGGAAAATAATTTATTTCGCATTAAAACATATTTTCCTAATGAATGTCTATAAAATGTTTTTTTTTATTATTTGGTACTCACGAAACAAAACAACATTTTCATCTCACCAAGATTCATGGCTGACTTCACACACATTGCTCACAAATCAAAACCCGATTCATTGCATCTAGTCCTTAAGGTAATTTATTTTAAAAAAAAAACAATTATGACTATTCCAACACGATTTTATTTAGCTAAACACAACTGTGCCCTCTACTGTGCTTTTACAAGCACCTGTTGCTGCTCTACCTTTGTTTGGATGGTGTAATATTTTTCTCCTCAGTCTTTTCTTCTGGCATCTCTCGACCATGTGTTGAGAAGTACACAAAATAGACCCTCGCTGTTTTTCGTCGCGGTGTCTGAATATGACTGATTTGTTGATTCAATTTCCTACCCTACATGCTGAGATCTGTAGCTGAAAAACAGAATTTCCAGGACAGAAAAAAGAAAACACCTACATGTCAGTGGCCTTCCTTTACAAAATGTCTTTTTACATTTTTCTTCTGGGATTGAGTATTTGAAGCTTTCTATAGGGTTTAGTCCTGACCTATTCTTTAGTCCCATCTCTCAAGCCCCCAAATGGAAGATGAAATAGAATTAATGAATAGCAGCACGTTAATTCATTTCCTTTCTGACCTGGAAGAATTTGCGAACGTCTCCCATCTCTATCCGATCCAACCTCAGTCTTGCTTCTTGCTTCTATAAATGGGACATTTTTCAGAATGACACCGCAATGAATATCAGCTAATGAGACTTGAGATAGAAATGTTTCTCACCGGACATAGAAGAAGCAGACAATCCACCGACAGGCTAGTTTTCAGATTAGATTTTCATTAGCGCCCTGTTATCAGTGACTGATTCTATTAACATGTCAGCCGCTACGACATGCCCCGGTGGTAAACAGCGATGGAGGCCACCGTCGCAAAATAACTCACGCCATCCTTTGGTCATCTGTTCTGACATGAATTTAATGAGCACAGCACAAGAAGAACCGAATGGCCCTTAGCAAATACGCACGTTTGCATGATTTCCTATGCATTGGCCCTTGTTTATTTCTTGTGGAAAAAAAAAAAAAATCCTGTCATATTATATGTTTGAGGAATATAGTCAAAGGTTGTAAAGCTCTACTCAATGTCAACATTGTAGTGATTTAACAGCATAGCTCGAGGCATTATGTATCCCAGGATATTAAAGTCAGCGGAGATATATATATCAGCATAATAAGCCATTCAAGCAAAACAATCTTATATACAATCTGCCCTTTTCTTTCTCGACACAGCCACGCAATCCTACACTGATCACGAACATATGCGGCTGACGCTCGTGTCAGAAATGTAAACCGGCGATGCTTGAACGGTCTTCGCCAGGCACTTAGCTAACTAAGTTGTCCACTCACAAAAGCTATCATGTGCTAGTTAACACAAATAACTCAAAGCCAATTATGGCAAATCATTTTTTTTTTTTCACCAATGCGGATTCAGACTGTCGAGTGGTAGCATCAAGCAGAATTTATTCAATGGAAGTGATTGAACGAGCAGAGTAACAATAGCGTCGGCATGCGGCGGAAGCCTCTTGAAGAGAAAGAGGCTGTCGGCACTGTGTCACACACAAACTTTGGAGATTGATGGATGGATGGGTGTCGAGCTTTGGCCGAGACGAAGCCGCATTCTACCGCCAGATTGATAAATCTGAGGCAGACACTGATAGGCTGCAGTGTCATCACCATGACAGGCAGGTGGGAGCTAGCGTCGGAAGGCTTGAGTTACGCCCATCCCAGCGGTGTAATATGTTTGTGATTAACTGTCAATCCAACCCCTCCCCCACTCCCTCCTGTTTGCTGGGCAAACATTCTATCTCGGTTGAAACACTTGTCATTGAGAGGATTCCTTCAGCCCTGACCTTGGCCTCCATCAGGATGGATAATTTAGGGGTGTTTTATATAAAGTGATACACAATCAACAAGGGGTCATTTGAATTAACTTCTTTAGGGAAGGCCATGAAGAGCTTAGAAATATAAAATCCCAAAGGAATACTCGCCTTTTTTTCCCGTATACTGTACTACGAACTACCGTATTGTCGTATTTTATTTTACCGTATTACAGTTTGGCTTATCTATGGATATTTGTGATATTTTATCATTTGTGTATTTTCTCTTTCATTTCTAAATTAAACATTAAAATACCTGTGTCTTATAGTCCAGAGTATCTTCTATATGAACGAAATAGGATTTTACCCTCATTTTAGCTGGTGCGACATATTCAGGTGCGGCTTATAGTCCAGAAATTACTGTAAATACTTTCATTGCAAGCAGTATTACGTCTCCGTTGTTGAAATGTGGCAACAATAACACAACACTATGACTGTTGAATAACTTCGACATGTCTGACTTGAATTCACAGGAAAATTCTAAAAATGCTTTTCCTTGGTAGTGGTTCGGGTAGGCTACAATCTTCCCAGAGAGTGAAAATAGGGGCAACTACTGCCGATGCGTCTCCAGTCGGGGATGCTTTGGGGTAGATTTTAGACATGTTGGAGGGACCATATCTCGCATCTGAACCGGGAATGTTTTCGCCTCTGGGAACTCAACATGGTAGCCGATTACAAGGAAAGCGTAGGCTCTGCAGTCTGAATACACAGATGGAAATGAAGATAGAGAATTCATCATATCTAGCCTTGGTTGTGACACACTTGAAACGCAAAAAAAAAAAACATTATTAATCCTCCTGGGAGAGGCATAAGAGAAGATAACAGCCACACCAAAAACAGCCCATTATGAAACAAGGCAGTTATCACACTCCAGTGCCATTTATAAAGTATGTGGCTCCATATGGAAAGACAGATGAATTTCATTTTCACAACAAAAGCATTCTCAAGGTAATTTATGCAAATTAATGAAGGCTACGACGTGTCATAAGCATTCCTCAGTGAAAGTGGTTGTCACACGATGAGAAATGCCAGTTATTTGGAGACCAACCAACCAACACCTGCTGTTTCTCTCAATAGTGTAAAAATACGATAACACTCCAAAAACTATCTGGACAAACACCGCCGTGTCCAAAATCGGATTGCTAACCCTTTGCTACGTTCCTTTTTTACTACTCATTGTAATTTAAGTACAGTGCGAAATAGGCGTGATACACGGCAGGAAAATGGAACCACTAATGTTTCAGCCCTCAAGCCTTTGGCACTTTTTTTTTTTTAAGCTGATGGTGTGTGTGTGCTTTTCCTGCTCTGTTTTTGTTAAACCTTCCATCAATCACCCCTGTTGCCTGAGAGAGGATTCTTTTTTATTTTACAAGCTTGCTTTGTCACCAGTCTTTGACATCTTTGTCCTGACACCAGGTCCAGTAGAGGGGACCAAAAAAAAACAACCAAACAGCGAGTGAAACTGACAGAAATGCACAAGACGCAAAAAAAACCAAAAAAACAGAAAACTATGAAAACCAAACACATAGGAGTAATTAAAACAGACAAAAAGTAAAGGCGTCAAGCATGTTATTTGTTTGCTTCATATTTCTGCTCTGACAAGATTACATTTTTGTTTTTCTTTTTATCATTTGGGGAATTAATTAAATCTGGCCAGTGACTGCAGGACAAATGAATGCAAAGAAGGAATTATTACCATTAACGCATTTTCAAAACAATTTCAAAATGATCGTGCGTGTTCCCTTCCTCGCTTGACTCACTTCGACTAATGACGGACGTGAGCCTGTGCTGGTGTCAGTGTTTTCCACCTGTGCTTTTCCAGCTGACAAATGCATAGCGCTGTGCCCTTGTCAAAAATATGGAGGCAATCACAGCTGAACACGTCAACGCTGCAGTCTTGCACCCGGCAATATACGCCGTCTCAAATTTCAACACACAGAGTCATCTCGACTGACAGTCGACAAGTAGTTTAGAGGAATGTTGCCTTTTTTTTTTTTTTTAATAAATGTACGTATATATAAAAAACTCTTGTCATTTTGAAATCCCTCCAGACAATTTGGGCGACTAGACAAACTGTGCTTCCTCTTTTTTTTGTATGCCAAGGCTTTTATCTGTAGAAGGATGAGAACGTGTCAACTGACAAACTCTGAAGGGAAGCAGCATGGCCATTAGGCAACCATGGAGACCGCTGTGCTCACTTTCAGAGGGTCTTTTGAGAGCGAGCGCCACTCAAAAGCCCTGCCAAAGCCTGGCCTAGGGGAGCAACGGGGCCCTATTTGTGCCACTCCAAGCGAGCCGCGCTCATCAGACGGGCTGTCTGCAATCAACAATGGAGCCAGATGGACGATGACCGAAGGCTTGGGATTGTACTCGGCCAAGAAACAAGTCTGTTAAAGCGCACGCGTGTTGGTTTCATGGATCTGAAGGAGGGGGGGCACACTGGTGGAGATGCTTAGTTACCCGGAAAAAAAGTTTTGCTAACTCCACCGTGGCTCGTTTTAAGTTGTGGCTCATTCTGTTAGGAGATCACAATGGAGGAATTTACAGAACCTGTCGCAGGGTAAAATTCAGTTCTTGCACTTGTGGGGTGACTTTGAGGAAAGCCGTGCAATGAAGTCACTTTACTGTTTGTTTACATGCCGGTTAATTAGAAGCACCAGTGGCTAAAGCCAAATTGTGGCAGGATTTCTACTTCCTGGATCTGGATTTGATTCCTCCGATTTTATGTGAATGGATTCCCTTGGTCCCCACATGCAATAGTTTTTCTTTTATTTTAAAAGTAAATAATAAAGTATTTTTTTCCTCCCATAGTAGAAATATAGGCGAATGCCCATCGCTATGCTGGAGTTCAAAATAGCAGCAGTGCCAAGATAGATTGCTTCCTAATAAACCAAACAAAGCTACTCAGCCATCTGCTTGCCGGTGTGTTATTACTTGAAAGGTCTTAGGAGACCAAGTGCCACGCATAGCAACAACTGAGATAACAGACTGTACATTTCTGACCCGCCCAGCTTCACAATGTCCAAGGTCTCTGTGAGAGCGAACCTCACGGAGCCTTGGATAAAGAGAGAGGGAAGGAAAAAAAACATAAAATAAGCACAAAGCCAGTAGAGTTAGGCCTTTTGAACTGAGGATCGGGCTAAATATTCACGTTTAACATGTCAAGGGCAGGATTTTCTTCTGCCGCCACGACAACCAACCAAAGCAAAAAAATAAATATAAATATAAATATAAATATAAATATATGGTTTAATCTAGCCTTGCTTCCTAATTAATTATCAGGATAATTGACAAATAGAACTTAATGCAATCAAGCGCCAAAAATGTGCCGCTTCATTAGTTGCTTCAACTTTTAATTAATAACTTTTAATCCTTGATCTGCTATCAGATTGTGGTTTTCTCTAGCAAGACTGTTTCTTAACATACAATATAGTGTTGATGTTAATTAGAAAAGACCGTACAATCCCTTCCCCAAAAGGTCAAAAGAATGATTGTTTCGCTCTAGTATAAACATTCACACCTGGAGGCATACACAGTAACAGTGTTGAGCACAGGTCGGCATAACAGCAGCTTGTGTTTGACGCTCGTGCGCTGCCGCACACAATTTCGGACATTGTGTATCTCTTGTGAGAAGCCATTAATAATACACCAAGCACGTCTCATAAACCCAACTACCACCTCATGTCATTCCTACTACAATGCTTCAGCTTCAGACGTGGGGCGGTGTAGAATGTTCCAGAAAAACCAAAAGAACAGGAGATTAAGAAAATAGAAGAAAATAGAATGGTGGAGCTGAAGATCAGGTGGAAACATGCTATAGCCTGTCATCGTAATGACACGCGGACATGTAAGGGAAATTCTACGGTTGTTAAAAAAAAACGGTGAATGCGTTATTGTTATGGGACAACCGAGAGTTATCAAATAAATCCAACAAAAAATCTCAAAGAGAACCCAACAGACATAAAAACAAGTTCAGATTCACATAAGCTGGATTTTCAACTCGCCTGTTTGTCTGCAATGAAAAACATAACAAGCTCGAGCGTATAAAAAGCCAATGAGTTTCAACTCAAGTTATGATTATGACTTTTTCTATGGCTCCCCTTAGAGAGCGTGGCCCTTAGCGAGGTGACGAGGGAGCGGCCTCCACGCTGGGTCGAGAGCTGCTACTTCATAATTAGACTGTCACAATAAAAGAGATGCACTGCCTCCAGATTTCACTTTATGGCACGGCAACAAAAGCGACACGGGAGAAAATAAGATGATTCTGGAAGCATGGATGCTTCTTGTTTCTGAACATTAATCATCTCATGTATATCCCCAGCAGAAGTCAGCAGATTCCAAGCGTCTCACGTTGGCCTGGGCGCGCATTCAAGCGTGCGTGCCAAGTTTATTCACGCAAGTGTTGCGTCTGTGTGCCGCTAATTTATAGAGCATGCCGTGCCCTCCTTCTCATCCTCGCATATGAATTTCCAAGCAAATGCTGTCTGACAGCTCCGAGTGGAGGACCCCCAGCAGTCATTAGCCGAAAAAAACCTTCGAGTGTTCCTCGGAGGGACAGGCCCCGCATTGCGATTACAAACAACCTCGAGGAAGGGAAATAAGCTGGTGATGGGTTTCATGATTCCACGACTGAGCTTGATGGATTTTTTATTTTTTTTTTGCTAAAGAAAATAAGAGCCCATGGAATGTTTAGATTTCAGCCAAGGCATTTTTCAGTGATTGAAAAGGTAGAGTCAAAAATCTCAGACAGGTACGACTTATATCTGGCATCCTCAATCGAAAGAGAGATCCAGTTCAAGGAAATGAAAAACTAAGTACAGATTTTGTTGTCACAACTTTATATTGGGAAGATTGAAAGTAAGGCTGTCAAATATTTCAATATAAATATTTTAAATATTAAAAAAATTAAATACATATAAAAATATTGAATTATTATTATTATTATTATTATTATTATTATTATTTGTTTTATGGCTATTTTTAACTTTTACATCATAATAAACAATCAAGTTTACCTTTTCATATAATCATCACTTTTTAGTTCACCTACAATTGGCAAACTATTTATGCCATGCACTCATTAAAAGCCGAATATTTTTATTTCAAAGACAGTTGGGAGAAACCAGTTGAACAAATGACTTTCTTTTCTTTGGGAAGACTACTAAGAATAAAAATGTACCTTGATCAATCAAAAAATAGCAGTCTGGAAGCAGCACACACAAACAAAGACAAACAAATAAAGCCAGACTGACATTCTCCGTTGCAGAGTTGGATAGACAAAGCTTCAGCAGACACAATTTCATTATCACATCATCATAACAGAAGTCTGTCACCACAGGATAGCCAATCGATATATTGAAAGTTGCAGATTTGACTAAGGCAGCGAAGACAATGATGAATGGGATTGGGAGAGAAGAATCCCCACAAGCGATGAAACAAAAGAAAATTAATAATCGTTTCAAAAGCGACTACAAATATTTCCAATGTCTTCCAAAATTCACAGAAACAAAGTCGTGAAAGACAAAACAATTCACACCGTCTCTGGGAAAAAAAAAAAATCAGATGAGAGAATCACTACACCATCTCTGACTGTAGTCCATTCTAATTATTCAAAATTTAATTTCATTCTTGACAGACACCAAGGATGAGAATAATCACCTGGTATGGAACCGCAGTGTTGTACGGAATATTTATAACATGCCAGTTTGTGTCGATCCATATAAAGACAAGGTAATAAATGCAAGAGGGGGGGGGGGGGCAACGGTCCCGCGAGATCCGATTTAATATATTACTTATTGCAGCTAATTCAAATGGCCATCAATCTTAACTTTGGCATTCTGCTGGCATCAGGTCTTTCGTGGTCATTATCATCACAATTTAATGCAAATGCCCCCACCCAGAAGCACGAGTACATATCAATTACTGACAAAGTGTTGGCCATGACAGGAGTTATTATGGGAACAGACTGCACCCGTGAAGGATCTTAACCAGAGAGAATGACAAAGGCGGGGAAAAAAAACACCGCCGGATCTCCTCGTGTGAAGTGCCCACTCGCTGCATGCTGATTCTTCAAGCAAATGCGGCCTCAAAAGGGTCCTACATCTCCAATCAATGTTATTCCAGAGATGAAATAAACGACACTCAAGATGGCCTCCTTTCTTGCCGATTGCTACAGCAGCTTCTTCCATCGAGAAAACGACAAATCATTCCATGGCGCCGTATTGGATCAATGAGCGAGCTCGCACACGGTGCGATTTGTGTTGCTATTCAGCTCAGACTTTCTATGTGAGCTTATTGAGTCATTTTGAATCCTTCGCCTACAGAGTAAAAAATTCCGGGGGATTCAGACTGACTTTTTTTTTTTTCACCTCTCGGAATACAACGGTCCCAAAATATTCGGAGAATTTCCCTTTAATCATGGAAATATGGATCACAAAGTGTGTTTGAAAAGTAATTAATCACAAAATGGGGAAAATGACTTTTTTTTTTTTTCAAAATACATCCTGAGGCATTGAATGAGTCATCATTCATGTGAATTCCAAGCATTTACACCATCCTTGAAATTTAAATAGAACTTTGTAAATGCTCTTGTGGCAAAAGGAGACATTTTGTGAAACCTTCTAAATATAGTCATTATCCCCTCATGTGCCAACAAATGTGCTGCATTGGAGAGCAAATGAAAGTGCTTTCATGTTCCCGCATGACATTTTGTTCACCATTAAATAATGTGAACTTCAATGCAAAAATAGATCCCAAGTAGATAGATCCAAGCACTGTCGTCCGCACAAATGTATATGTCGACAGATTTGGGGATTTTTTTTCAGACTGGCATTTACAGCTAAATTTAGCAGTCCTAATCTTTTCCAAGTCTCTCCAAAAAAGAAAGCGCAACATATACTAATACTGATACCAGAGATTAATTATTGCAAATGTTTTTGAGTGTAACGTGCAATTATGTCAAAAATTTGGTGCAAGAGTTTCTGGCTGAATATAAATTTTTTTTTTAAATTTTTATTATTTTTTTTTGGGCGGCCTGGCTCAGCCATTGGAGCAGGTCGCTCAGTAACCGGAGTGTCGGCTGTTTCTGTCTGAGTCATGTGTCGTCATGTCCTCAGGCAAGACACTTCCTACACCTTGCCTCCAGTGCCATTCACGCCGCTGTATGCCAGTATAGTGGTGGTCGAAGGTGTAGACTAGCAGCCAAGCCATGGGGGGCACTTTGGCCTTAATTCAATCATTAAAATTCATGTATTATTCACAGAAATGAAAGAAAATATGGAGAATTACAATTAGAATTCCATTATTTAAAAGCAAACAAATAAAGTTGAAAAATATATTAATCTTTACTCAAACTACAGTTTTGTGGATATCAACTAAGTATTTTTATTTTTTTTAAATAATCCAAAAACAAATACCAAAAAAAAAGTGTCAGTTGCAATAGGCTAAAACTACAAATAGATTGAAGGATCAAGAAACAAAAAGACACTTGATCTGAAAGAAACCAAAGACGTAGAGCGCTTGTCAAACTCAAGGCCTGGGGGCCAGATGCGGCCTGCCACATCATTTTATGTGGCCCCCGAAGACAAATTGTGCATCGACTTCATCTGTCAATACTTAAGTTACAAATTGTCTTCACTTTTAAAAAAAATCTACAGACGTTGCTCGCAATTTTTGTTACCATTGATCTTTCAAAAAAATTTGAACAGTTTTTACTAGTCTCCGGTTTCAAACTTAGTTATTTGTCGTAATGGCCCTCCGAAGGAAACTATGACTACGATGCGGCCCGCGACAAAATTGAGTTTGGCACCCCTGATGCAGTAACCTGACGTATGCAAAGCGAACGGGTAGAAAAGATCATCTTACAACTTGTGTCTTGAATGAAGGGCAGGAGCCTGGTGTCAATTTCAGGTGCGATAAGTTACCCATGACAACGAAGTGAACCGCCACATGCAATAACACTGACCTGTGCCGAGGAACTCAAACTGAAGGCTACAGCATCCACAAATCTGCGGTGAAATATTATATGTGCAGGCATTGACGTCTGACACCCGAGGACCGCTGATTAATGGACACGTCAGCCATGTTTACGGCTTTAACCGCATCAAAATGTACTTTGACGGTTTGCAGGTATTTGAGCGAAATAGTTTTCCTCTTTACAACGCCGTCGCTCTATTGTTGCTGTTGTGAGGAATGGCGACACAAGCTTAATTGCTGACACAGCTTTTGTATCTGTTCTCATTAGTTCTGAGGTCTTGAGTCTGGATCCAGGCGCAGATGCTTCTCTCCAGAGATACGGACTTGACTTAGATGCTTGAAGTTTCCCTAGCATGACTTTTATGGCAAATTTATACAGATAATATAAAGTGATATAAGATGGTTCAAATCCTAGGTTTCTGTGATATTAAAAATTGAAAATACGGTCAAGTCACATGCTATAATGTTAAATGCTAACTGCTGAAGTAAAGTTCGTAAATGCATTTTTTTAAATTATCATTATTGTATTATGTTGTTGACAAGAAATGCGAAGCTTGGACTTATTTTTTGTGTTTTGACTCATTGGAGAGTTTCGAGGCATGAAAATATTTGCTGCCATGCACAAATTTAATTAAAAAAATACAAATCATTGGTATCTACAAAAGAAAAGCAACTTCAATATGAAGTGAAATCCCAGATTTTATCTTTTTTATATATTGTAATTACTTTTCAACCAAGCAAAAATATATTTGATCCATAAAGTAGATTCCTAAAATATTCAATACCCACAGCCCTAGTGAAGAGCAGTGTTGTGTTTGCACCAAACATACTTTATCTTTTCTTAAAAACATTTTTTAATCTTGATTTAAAAAATTTGTGAAAAACACACTTGATCTTCAATGATGTTTAATAATTAAACACAAAAGCTCTGTCATTGTCCCTGGACTCATAAATTCATTTGCAAGTAAATTCTGACTATATTATGATTGAGTATTTATACTTTTGTGAAATCTTTGAATGATGGTGTGCTGTGAGATCTTGGGAAACATTGCTCTCCAGCTCTATATCACCAAAAGCAAAAGAGAAAGCTGAGTAAGAGGTTGATTCATTGGCTATAATTTAGATTTAGATTAGCTGTATTTGTGAAAAGCTTGCGATCCTATCGACTTGGCCTTAATGAGTTGTAAGTTATCATCCCGGCGAGCCGCTGGAGTCCACTTGTGGTCCTCTGAGTACTATATATCATTCTGACCAATTGGCTCACTCCACTAACTGGTCTTTCCAGCTCACTCTGAAGGTGTGATAATTAAGGAAATCAACAGACAGAATGTTTATTGAAAATGAAAGCTTTGAAACTCAAGTGACTTTATTTATCTATGGCAGCAAAGATGCTAAGGCAAAATATCAATTATTTTCATATTATGCACACAAAAAAAAATGCATCCCCAACATAATTTTCATGTTTCAAATAGAAAATGAAACATTTAGTGTGATTGGACAAATAGTGGGTGAGACAGAAGGACTTAAATGGCCGAATCGATATTTTAAAAGGAGGTGGTCATAAAAACCCAAGGAGTTGCCGTTTTAATTATGACTGACATAATTAACTGTGTCTTAACAAGCTGTAACAAGCTTGATTTCTGTGCTAAGCCCGAGACTTAATTGTCGCCATTAAAGTTATTCGACTGTAGCTGATTAAAGCTAATTCTGCGGCTTGGCAAAACAACAAACCAAAAATGTCAGCGTCGTTAACATGAGCTCGACGTTCCGTTACCTTCGGCTTATCATTCGCTTGAAAATGCTGCGGGGACAATGACACTATTAGGTATTCATTTTCTACTCAATAAAAACAATGTGGTAAACCTCAATGGTAAAAAGTTCATGTTTACATATTACACTGCTGAGATCCTCCACAGTCAAATTCCAGTTGGCAGTCCAAACCAAATATTTTTAAACCTATTAAGAAATTTTGACCAAAACGTTTTTTACCCGTGCAACATTTTAGCGATTTATATCAGGACCCCGAATAGAAAAAAATCTGAACATACCTGAAATTGACCCCCAATGAAATGCATTGAAAATGTGATCAGTATTTTTATAGTCTTATATAAGTGTCATTTAATGAATTTCATTATTTAATGCAACATATTTAATTAAGTCACTTTAAAGCTGGCTCAGAAAATACTTACTGATTTTCTATAAGGGATGACCAAGAAAAAAAGCCAGGGGAGGATTATTAGGTGTACATTGTGAAGTGAATGCAGCACAAGGCCAGCACTGTACTGTAATAGCGTATTAAACCACAGACGGTGGCTGGTCACGATGATAACTGCAGATGTCTCAGGTTACTGACGATGACACAAACACACTCACACATGCATTGTGTATTTAGCTGATCTAAAGTGTGTGTGGCCTGGGGTGAGAGGTGACATACTGAGAAAGCGAGAAGGTAATGTTCTCAGCGAGATGACTGCAACAGGATGGAGATAGTCTATAGTAAGGTTATGATACTGAGCTGGCAGGATGTATGTATGTTTCAGTTGACCAAGCCCCGACCCCAAGATAGTACTAAAAGCCATTTCAGTCGGGACCAGTCTCATCTTGTGCAGCAATTTACTTGCTATTAAAGAGTAGGCTACTTTAAGATCATCTTTGGTAGAGCAGCTCAAAGTGATGGGCTTCTGTTATTCGGATTGCATGTGTGAAAGTGTATCAAACTGCAGCTTCAGGGCCGGTGGCAGACATTTAACGGCATTTCAAATGGATGGGGAGAATATAAAGTATAAATATTAAAACAGTAAATTCAGATCAATATGACTTGAGCATCTTTTCCATCAAGTACAGAAGTTGGGTCCCAATAGTTGGTAAAGATTTACTCTTTGCTAGCAGTGCAGTCTTACAAAAATATAACAGGAACAATTGCTATTGGATGAGCTTTTTTTTAAAAAAATGTTTTTTAATTGCATATAACCAACTACGAATGTGCATTTTTATGAACAATTTGGGTTACACACAATTTTTGAGGGAAAAAAGTACTTCTATGTACTATTTTCAAAATATAAACGTTTTTGCAAGGACAAGATCCAACGCAAGCTAACTCCACACACAGTCAAGATGGACAGAAAGAAGTGACATGACCTTCCTGCGCTAATCCAAAGCCTAACTCACATCATTTAATCAAATTTGTCGAGAAAGGTTCCACTTAAATCCACAAACATGCTCTCTTTGAGCAACACGTTCCAGCTTGTCTTTGTCAAGTCGTTTACGCTGGAGATGGTGTCAATCGACCTCAGCGTGACCTCTCAAACTCAATCAAAAATATACCGAACTTTACCCGTCAAAGGTTTGACGGAATTTTCAACGAAATTTGCCAATGTTTACGGTATCCCCCGACCTTGATAATGCAAAATCGTGACTTTTCTCGACAAGGTCATCATCCGGCAAACTAACACTTTCATTAAAACAGAACAAGAACAGAAGCTTATCAGGCAGTCTGAAGTCACTGATCTCATTCCAAATAATGGAGAATCTGATGATAAATGGGCCATTCTTATTAAGACCTTGCCGCATTCTATCTTCTTTTTCCCCCTCTTGTTCATGGAAACAGTAGTCTTTTAATTTCTCTCGGGAGCCACAAGCTGCCGCTGTCTTAGCTGTGTTTACTAATCTTCCCCCGACACAAATGTTTCAACCGCACAAAGTAATACGGGCGAAATGTAAATAGCCTTATCTCATAAAGTCTAGTTATCCCTCGTCACCTCGGTTGTCCGCCGTGATACATGGTTGAAAGTCAACATGGGGGGGATTAAGTAAGAAAAAGCGAAGCGAGAGTAACAGACCGCCTCTGCCAGGGATCAGCGAGAGAGCTATACAACTTCAATTATGTAAAAAAAACAAAAAAAAAAACAGAAGCGACATGACTCGACAAAATGCCACAGAAGTGGACGAAACTTGAGATGGTTGCTCAGTACAGCCACAAAGTTGACGCTAATAGTACGGCTTGTCTTGCAAATTTTAGTACCTGCACTCCGAGGAGAGTCCTCATTCAATAGCTGTAAATGGCATGAGACTGAGTTTTAATTAAACCCAAAGGGAGAAGTGTTAATTAGCCCATCGCCTGCTGTGAATGGGCCGCTAGCTACGGGCAGATTTACACTTGATTGCTGATGACAAAAAAAAAAGGAAATTACCATGGGTGCAGTTTAAGACTTTTGAGAAAAATGTGTCATGCTTAAAAATTGAATTATATGGTGACAGATGTTGAGAAGAGAACATTGACTGACTGATTAAGGACATTATTTTACAAGCGCTGTAAACGGTGGCCGTTTTGTTTTATCCACTCTGACCTTGCTTGGTGGCCATTCGTGTCATCCATTTTCATCGACTACCGCAGTTACTGTTAGCTTAAGAAAGATGAAAGTAAAATTCCGTTTTTTCTTCCCATGAACATGGAAATACATATTTTTATTTAATTTGTACTCCGCTAATGGAAACTGCTGGACTGATCGTTATGGCAGAAGGAAGTTGATCCTTTCAACAAACAACTGCAAGCTAACAGTCACTGCTGATATTTCTGGTGGGAATCTAAAACTACATCATTCTATTTGTTAGTTCCCAGTAGGAATTTTTAAAAGCAAGGATGGGATGGCGGAGGGCCTTATAAAGTATGCATGCCATCTCCCTCTGGCAACCACCAGCGGAGAGGATGATGGCGGGAAAATGTTGGTTTCCATTAGTCTGGAGGCTGGTTAACAAAGTTATCCTTGGGCTTAGCAGGAAACAGACAAATGTGGGCTGACTGCTTCATTAAAGCTGATGCGTAACGGAAGCTGGACGATAAAGGCCGATCGGCACGCTTTTTTGATAAGCG
Source organism: Syngnathus leptorhynchus (assembly GCF_054491065.1). Taxonomy (NCBI): domain Eukaryota; kingdom Metazoa; phylum Chordata; class Actinopteri; order Syngnathiformes; family Syngnathidae; genus Syngnathus; species Syngnathus leptorhynchus. Next base: position 4,376,798 of record NC_141202.1, read on the forward strand.
AACTGCAGTCAATGCTACAAATGATACGGTGGATATTTTTTTCCAAAGCCTAGCAGATGTTGTTATGATAATTAAGTTATATTTTGGGATATTTTTGTTATGTGGCATGTGTTAAGAGTTTCTCTCATGAAAAACAAATGCCTAAGAAATGAAGGTTGGATAACGTTAAAAAAAGAGCAATGAAGGTTTCAGGGAGAGCTGGGCAATGTGGCTTAAGAACTAAATTTAATATCAGTCAATGTCACAAAATTGGTTTTTTTGATGAAAAAAGAAAAACAAATTGATTTAAGGTCAAATAAATTACAGTAAATTACAGAGGCAAATAACATTGAAATGGTTCGTGGTTGATCAACTGTGGCTAAATCCGAACTCTGGCATGGATTCTACTTTCCGGATTTGACACCTCTGCTTCGAAACACTTACCGCGCAAGAGGTCCGAGCCGGCGTATGGCGAATTGTGCGCCCGGAACAACTGCCAATCAAAGTCATCTTCTTCACTCTGTGCGAAGTCACACAGACTGGGATCGGAATCCTCTTCAAATGTGCATCCAGCTGCTAGAAGGGAAAAAAAAGAAGAAAATTATAGCTTTCAGTGAACTACATGACATTAAGACTTGAATGGAGTCTAAATTTCATGCAGGGATTCAGCAATTTATTTCGACAGTTCCATTCATGTCCTCTCCTTGGTATCCTTCGGGGTACTTCTGGTCTGGATGGCTTATTAATTTCAGCGGGACATTCTGGTCTTGGCAGCATCCCTACGGTGCTACACTTTGTCCAACTATTGATGAGTCTTTACTATTTTTATCTTAACTATTGTTGCCCCTCTCCAGATGAGCCCTTTCAATGATTACATTCCAAATATCTTTTTCGAAGCTCCTTGGTGATCCCACCAAGAGAAAGTGAAGCTATTTATTTTCTGAAAGCCAAAGATCACACCTCACATTGCTTAATGACAACTTCTCTTCTCACTCAAGCTGATCTTTTCACACAAATGTTGCAAAAGCAGAACCCAAATTACAATACAACAGTTAGCATATTATTAATCGTGCGTGTTAGCTAACATCTTGAACAGAACGATCGGTTATCTGTTTATCATCGCGTGTCGTGATTTGCAAACTTGATTGCTCAATAAACACGTTCACAACACCTTTCAAACAAAAAAAGCGATGACTCCACTCGCACAAGAAACCCACAAACACCAGCAGCAATTACGGACTGAGTATCCAAACGAGAATTTCCATTACAAAAAAGGAACATGCACAAACTACATCGTCGAGACTAAACACCCCAAAGCACATTAACAAAGGCAAATGCAAACACTAATAACAACTAGTGAAGGAAGGCACCCTGGGGTGTGGAGTGATCATCATTACACCTCACAACCTGCTATTCCGCGTGCCAAAAAAGCCCAAATTTTCAAATTATCTTTAATAGCGGCAGATTTAATGACCCCGAGGTCTCAAATCATCACGCTTCAGTCATTGCACTTGGCATCTGTTGCCATATTTCACATTGAGTCCATCAGTGGGAGGATTACACGGCGCCGACGGTGGGCAGTCGTAAGGGCGAAGCCTGCCTCGGTAATAATAATCCCGGGAGCTGGACAGCACGAGATGCCACCACATGCTAATGACAGGAATAACCACAAGCAGGTCCTGAAGGTGACCCGGCTTTATTACCGCTCGTTCTTTTTCTTGACTTTGCCATTTAATAAATGACAGGCTGCGGAGGAAGACGAAAACGGCTTCGCTCCGCTGAGGATTTATAAGTCTCATTTTCAAAAACGGTGTAAAAGATAGCTGCAGCTTCCAGCTATTAGGTGGTGATTGGATGGATTGATATGATACAAGCTATAATATAAAACACAAAAATGGCCTCTGACGAAGGGAATGGGAGATTGAATCTATTGGATATATTTCTTCTCACAACACGAGTACCAAAAAGCCAAAAGCATTTGTCGTTTTATGATTGTCATGGTTTTGTGTCCCTTTGACTGGATACACCAGGGTCGCTTTTTGTTTTTTTCCCAGCAGTATGGGGGCCCTCTTCGTTAAGAGAATATATATATATATATATATATATATATATATATATATATATATATATATATATATATATATATATATATATATACACATACATACATACATACATACATACATACATATACATTTATATGTTCATTTGATTTTTTTCAAACACGATCCACAAGTAGAAAATGTATATTTGACCTGACAGGGGCATAAGAGAGATCATCCAAGTCTTATACTTTACATGAAAACCAATGTAAATTCCTAATTTAGTAGTCTTATTATACTTGATTTAATTAATGAAACTGTTGACCTGAAAAATCCACTAGTAAAAATAATGGCTATAAAAAAAACTTTTACAATGAACATTGAGTTACTTGCATGACTGACCATTATTAATCACAATTTTGGTCCATTTGAAAATAAATCATTTAACACTGTGTAAATGGACAAGGACCAACGACAAAAAAAATTCTATAATAAAGAAGTATTCAATTTTAAAACTGACGTTGTGGCGCTACATGCTTACAATCCACAAAGTTCTTTTGTTTGGTCCTAAAAAGTTTGCCCAAGGTTCTCTCCAGGTTAATCACTGGGGTGACATCAAACTTTTGCATGTCGGCGGCTAGAATGAGAACTCAAATGTACCCTGATGTTTGTGTGATTCATTGAGCAATAGTAACCAGCAGGGGAGAGAGTGTTCCTTTCTCCCTCGAGGTTTGATTTATCGGCCGGTGCTGGGCGGTTACTGCGTAGATCTGCTGCCGGGGCCACGAGGTTAATTGTCCCGCAATGGGGTCCATTTCTAATAGAACCGCCAGTGATATGGGACCTGACACATCTAAATGTTGGCACTATATTATTCCCCGCTGCTTCAGTAAATGAAGCCCGCAGACTCTCTTTCTCCAAAAGTGTCATCATACGGAGAAAAGTAGCCGGGTTTCAAGGCTGGCGGGGGGGAATGTCATCTCCTCAGCTGACTTTCAGCGCCATCGATCATAAAAATCACACATGGTAACGCATCTGGACGAGCGTAGTACGATTGGTAATTTTTTTACCCGAGTGATTGTGAAAACTTGATTTTTGTATCACAGGAATCTGCGCTCAATCTCTATATTGATTCCAAAACCAATTTTTATTGCTAGCTGACAATGAGAATTGTGGGGGATTAGTCGAGCAGATAAATGCCAAGTGCAGACAAACAGAAAGTTTATGTGACTTGTTCTTTGCGACTAAATCTACTAGGCAGGAAGAGCGAGCTGCATAATAGAGTTGCTTTATATGGGAGAAAATGAGGAGAGGATTTATGATATCAATAAATCAAGAAGCACTAGTGTCAAGGACGAGGTAACAGCTGAAAACGCTCACTAGAACCAGATCAGGAAAGGGAAGAGATTTGGTTTGCCGTTTTTTTTACGTTCTCACGGAAATCTCGTTGTTTCTGGATAAATATGACGTTAAAGCAGATGTGGCAAATTTGCCACATTTGCAGCAATTGAAAGAAAATGCTTCCAGTTTTATGAGCGTCGTGAATCAAAGAAATGACTCCACTTTCTTGTTGGAGAAGTTGTTATGCAATTCCAATTAAATTTACAATCTTATTCATCTGTTCATTTCTATAACCCCCCTACTCTGTAACATAATTGCACTCTTTGTAAAAGCTGAGTTTCATATCCAATCATTCATTTCTTTGTTGGTAACTCCTGCAGAGACATTGAGGCAAAAAAAACAACCCAAAAAAAAGATTTAATTAGCCAACTCACAAATGTTTCATCACAATGACCGGAGCTGTTGTAAAAACAAGAGCCGTGCATTTTCAAGAAAACTCCAAGCCATCAGCGGCATATTTGAAGCACGAAAAGATCCTTGCAGAGGAGGAAAAAAAAAAATGCTTGCGGCAGCAATATTTTTCGCCAATTAATCTGCTCTACGCTCGGCCATCGGTAAGGACACAAAACGTCCGGTGGGCAGTGGGGAAGTGTTGAAAAGACAGATTTGATAATTGCCCTCAGCAAAAAATATTTATAAGTGTAGCTGCTGATAATCAAAAGGAGCTTGCCAAGCTGTTCTACTTTTCCACATAGACAGGGAGGCTCAGTAACATGTTTTAAGTGCCTGCAACTTCCCACACTTATGTGTAAATGTGTTTTTATGACACTTGCAAAAATAAAGTGCACTTGTGAAACTGTAACCTCCACCCCTGTGAAAAGAAACATCTCTGAGGTTTAAAATACAAGTTCCTAAATTTGATTGAAAAGAACCCTGAGAGAAGTTCATCGTTAAGTACTTCCATCCCTTCTCTGTTGCATTTTACTTCACTTAGAGGGCAACCAAAAATACCATTTCAATTCTCCATTTAAAATGGGAGTGGCCAAACTCAATCGTCCAATGATTGTATGAAGGCTAATCTCGGTCAAGGTATTCATAACATAACTCTCAGTCTTTAATTATCAGCAAGTAATAAACACCAAGTAAAATCCTCGGGGGGGGGGGGGGGGGGCAATGCATCGTTTTTCTTACGACAAATGTGAACCAAACCACATAAGTGAGGAGAGCCAAAATCTGCTCTCCTCACGGGTCGCCTTAATCTCAAGTCGAAAGAGGCTGGATTCAGGTGGGGAAAGGTTGAGTAATGGCGGAGGCAGTGCGGGGGAGGAGAGTGGTTGATCTGCATTGCAGCGAGTGGGGCCAGATACATCACCAGGTGACAGGTATATTTATTCTCTACTGAGGCTCCCCTCCCAGCACTCCCCTGGCTGCCTCTGAAAGCCATCCATCGCCATACCTGAATACGCAATGAAATCATCTCTCTGCACCCCCCCCCCCCCCCCATCTCCCCTTCCAGGCATTAATAACTCAACCCTGCTGGTTAGATGGCCCCGGGAAAACATGGAGGACCAGGAAATAGATTGTGAGGAGGAAGCAACAGAGATTCGGGGTGGATTATAATGAAAGAGGCTCTAACAAGGCTTCGAGAGGCCAATGAAATGGGGCTATGGTAGGATTAAAGAGGGTTCAAATGAAAATTGGTGCTCAAAATATAAATAAACAATGTGGTCAATTATTTTTTGGGGAAACAGGCAAGGGCAAATTATCAGCGAATCGTTTATAGCAAACTATCATCGGTGAGCTAGCCACAATTGAAGAATAATCAATTACATAGTGGACTCTAAACCCCTAAAAGAACAAAAGTCTTACAAAAATAGTAGAGGAGAAAATATGGTCAAAATTTTTGTTCCGACTCCAGAACCAAAATGATATGACGTGATTAGCTAGCTCTGTTGCAGGAAGTGTTTTTATCTTTCCAGTTTTTTTGGACCGCTACAGTATCTGTGTGTAAAGTATATATATTTTTTCCATTACATTCCATTACTGAACTAAATTACAATCATTTTTAGCAAAAAAGGTTCAACTGGATTATTTCCATCATTTCTAATGGGGGAAATTTGCATCAGGGTTTAGCATCATTATTAATTCAGAATCTGAACAATTATTGTGTGGACAGCCTCCCAAAATATAAAATAGTACAGTGAATAGGAGCCAAGCCACATAATAGCTCAAATCTGCATGAAATTGACGCCCCCCTTAAGAGGTTATAACGGCGGCAAAGCAATACTTTTATGGAGGGTGAGTTAGAAAAGTGTTAATTTGTAGACCACATGGGTTCACTGGAGAGTACATTTTATAACTGTATCTTAAACCACAGCTTTGCAAATTGAGATAATACCAGGCACCAGTTTATCTTGACACTAATATTACTTGAAAAGTTAGATTCCCACTTTTCACCCTCAATCGTGATTTGATGATGAAAGCGCATCAGAAAATGCAATTCAAACAGACTTTTGTATTCATCCAATACGAGCTCATTTTCTGAGAACAACTTGCATGAGTAACAAAGACTCCTAAATAATTTGAGCTGAAAAAGGAAACATCAATTATTCCACATTCCTGCTCATTTGGGCTTTTGGTGTGGAATCCCATCGCTGATATGAAAGTTAGTTTTTAATTACCATGTGTTTTTTTTTTTTTCAAAAGCTTGGTTTATTTTGAGTGGTTGTAGTTTCTCAGGGAGGAGTAGATGGCGGTTTCTATTTAACATTCACCAGCAGTTGGAGAAAGAGAGACTTTTTGTTCATCTTCCCATCCACCTACCCACCCACAGAAGATGTGATAGAGGTGGATTCGTGACCGCAACTGAATATCTAAAGGCCCATTGAACAAATCGATTTAATTAGCACGTCTGGTGGCTCAGTTCTCAACGTCTGTTTCAGTTCAAAAGACTGCTTTTATAACCCTCCTTAAATTTGAGTGAGAGAAAAATGTGGAAAGACTTTACAAAGGATCCAATTTGCAAATCTCATTTTCAAAGCAGGGGGCGCATTATCCAGCGTGTGCCTGCAGAGTCATGCACAAGAGGCGCTTGACATATGGAACAACAAGTCGCACATGCGGCAACTTTAATACAGTTTGTCAAAAGGTACGTAAAAGTATGAACATGAATTTTGAAATTCCTTTTTTCGCCAGCATGACCCTGGGACACATTTGTACAAGCCTATGATGCATCTGAGACATCTGGAATCAAATTTCCTGCCCGATGAGAAAATATGAGCTTTTGTGATATCTTATGAGTCAAAAGAAATATTATGCAATTAATTACACAGCAACGCATTCCATAAATACAATGTCACTAATGTGCAAAATGGTGACAGTAATACATCCTGGCCTGATTATAATTTATGATCCATTACGTACTATCATTATTATGTTTTATACACTGTTGCATAACTTAAACTTAAACTAAAGGGCTTTGTCAAACTAAATTTCACAATAAATATTTCCTCCAGGTGCTCGTGTTGTTTTCTCTCCCACTTGCTAACACTTGAGTTGTTGCATTAGCTTTGCGCAAATATTTGATTCACTTGCATCATTCACTTATCAGGCAGTGGGTGTCTTACCAAATTCAGGTTTTAAATTCAAGACATACCAAACCTCTTACAGCACCAAGCTTGATTGCATTATTATTTTGCAAATCTAGTTTCCAATTATTAATTGATCAATACATTTGACGCCTGAGCCTGACCAAGCGACATTGCGACTGGTCTGAGAAAGAACTGGTGTCTATCAAGCCTACTAAAGCACATATCCCATAGCAGCTTGGCCACTCAGCTGCCTGTCAATTCTACTAAACACAGAGGCAGCCAAATGTTGATTCCACCACCTGCAGCCTTTCAATTCCACCAACCCACATTTAGAATCGAATGAGGCGGAAGAGAAGTGAGTGTGTACTTCAAGGCTTTCCAGCTTCCCCAATATTGTTCCAGTTACAGTACAAAAGGATTTCCAAATGCGGTTTACATAAATAACACGGACACAAAGGGCAGGTAATTTTCAATGAAAGTCAATTTGGCTGAGATGGTTAAACGCCGTTTTTGGAACAATGCCGTTCTTCCACTGCTACGCCCAAAAATCATGACAAGTCACGCAAATTAGTTTCACTTCAAAATAAAAACACAAAGTGACAAAGACATCTCACTTTAAAGAGAGATGAAAAATATACCTTTATTTAGTTATTTATTTTTGTCTCCTTGCTCTCAAGCCTACGACTTGCTAGTTGGAGAGAATCCTAAAACCTTTTTATAGGAAAAATACTTCTGGTAAACACAAGATGAATAAAGTATCTAATCCCTAATATGAGGTGATCTTTATGAACCCATGATGCTGCCAGCACTGATAACTTGTTGCAAAAAAAAAAATGTTTAAGCTGACGTGCATCTGACATCCTTGAATATTTCCACAAAAAATACGAAAATATCATAAAGAAAACATTCACCCATAAGCTTTTCGCCGCAACAGCCTCGGATCTCACCAAAAGTGAAACTGAACCTGTGAATATTTTAAAGTCCCCTTAGTTTTAATTCATGAGTCAGATTTTCTGACTGAGTGAGCGGCTAATAATCAGGATGGCGAGGGCGCGGTTTGATCACGTTTGATTTATAATAGAGGCCCGTTTGATCGGTGGCCCATTTAAAGCATGCCTCGACCGTTATGTTAATAATAAATCCTCACTCCAGGAAAAACAAGACAAAAAAATAATAAATCAATTCAAGTCAAATAGTCTAATCTTGTTTTCAGTTATGCATAGTGAAATGGCATTGGCATTTCTATCCCTCATAAGACATAAGTCATATTTATGTTAGTGCATGAACAGACACTGACTGGCTTTACTGGACTCACACTTAAGATGGCTTAAGGCTAACTGACAGAGCAACAAACCATGAAGTTGCATCATATTACCAGAACAGTATCACCAACGAGCTATTACTTATTTAACGAGCTAGTAGGGTGTTTTTTATTTATACATCAGGCTAGTTCTCAAAAGTGTAATCGAATTGCATTGTGAAACGCTTTGAGAGTCATTATTGCCTTCCTTTTACTCCAGATTTGACTGCTTCCTATATTATAAAGTAACTTAACTGAGATTTGCATTGTCATTTGTGTGTAAAGGTACATTTATTTTACTTACTTTGGGTGGTGAAACTTCATGAAGCTTCTTTTGCTAATATAGCTTAGCATAGTTTGCTACCTGCATCACTTAATCGTAATTATTATCACTTATTATTATCAATATCACTGATTGATTATTGTGGCAGAAATAAAATATGTGAAATATTTTAGTCAGATTAATTGGAAAAAGTAATTGACAGATGTATTAAATACTAAAATAATCACGACATTGTTACCTGTGTGCTGAAAGGCTACCCACTGCTCCAGAGTATCACTAATGGTGTGTGCATGCTGAGAAAAATGTCACACGACGGATGTACAAAAGTGTGCATGACATTAAATTTGAATCAGCAATTAGTCTCGACAAATGTTTTGTAAAAAAAAAAAAAAAAAAAAAAATCTCAGCAGAAATTACAGGGGGGAAAAGACTTGTGTGCACGTAACTAAAAACGACCTCAGGTATAACACAATAAAAAGAAATTAAATCGCACACATTTTACAATATCTTTCCAAGTCCAAGTATCCAACCCTAGTGAATTTCCAAAACTGTTCTTCCAAGAGGATATATACACAAAAACTGTCCAGGGGGGTTGATATGTTTGAACAAGAGCCAATCTAAATATCAACAATGTAAACTAGCATGGAAGTCAGCGGATATGTTATAAGAACAAGCAATTTCTTCTGGTGGTCTCAAGTCAACATTGAAATCTCTCAGGCCAAACATAATCCGTTTCGCGATGCGTATTTCTGCATGTTCACCTTTGGAAATGACTTTATTGATGATACTGGTTGTATCATGTATATTTTGTGTTTGACACCACACACAACATTTAATGGAAGAGGTTCCTCATCCTTGTTTGCTTTCCCAGCATGTAGGAGGCATCTGTCAATGCCCACCTGATCATCTTATGGCATCCAGGAAGCCCTTATTGCCACATGGTCCTCGGCCTCCCGTGGCCAACTTCTTGATGCAGCTGCCACCTGCCCGGTCGGACGGTGAGTCAGTCATCAGTCTTAACGCAACGGGCTGCCAAGTGGCCGCGCTTGCTCTCGTTGCTATATGCATGTGTCATACTGTCGCTAAGAATTAAATGTCCATGTGTGTCACAGGCTGCAAAAGCTGTAGACAAGCTGTCACTAAGACAAAAAGATGGACAAGTCAAAAAATAGGAAGAGACGTAAGCATACATAAGCATTGCTTTCACACTCAGTCCGAGGAATGATCTTCCCTTCGCTACAATTTAGCATCGTATGTCCAGCTGTCGCGGCTAATAACCTTCGCCGTTTAGAACGACCATTACATCTGCCATCGACTCACCGGGGAGCAAAAAGAAGGCAAAAAATGCCGAATCAGTTTCTATTTAAAGTCACCACTTCTGTTAGTAACAGTTATTGATTGTTACAAAAGTGTTCAACAATTTGAAATTGTTGCTAACAGTTTAGGGGATAACTTTTAATGCTAGCGCGGAAGAACGGAAGGAGCATGACTTCCTAACATTTTTAAAGTGACCAGAGGCGAAATGGCGGACTTTGCTAACCTGCAACCAGCAGGGGCGCTGTAGAGCCGGCCTAATATGTTTGCATTCTAAAAAGCATGATGCTATCTGGGATAAAATTAGCGACATTTACACTACTTTATGGCAAGTATCAAAATCAGACTGGAATTCAGATTCAGAGAAAAACTTTCATCCCATTAAAATAATACAAATGTGCACCCCATTGATGAGTTATCATTCATTTTATAGTTGATGAACAAATTTGAGTCAAAGCCCATCTCTAATCTGTATGATGTATGTGAGAAGACAAAGGAGAGGATTGGAATGGATTAGAGGGCCCATGTTTGACCCACTGAGATGGAGTCGAGAACAATAGGCCTTGTTTGAGGTGATTAGGCAGGCTTCAAACAAAAACAGACTAATCTACATTCCCATTTTCTCCCCTTTGTTCAGATCCGTACATATCATATATCCATGAAAATTATAAACAGACATTTTGTTACGCAGACCTACTTCAAATCAATTTTATTCAGAAAGGTGACAACACAATCTGAAAGGGTATGGCATTCTATAAAGACTTGATTAAATTCTAAAAGCCTTTTTTTCGGGGCGGGGGGAGGCTGAGACTTAAACCGAGCTCAGGAAACGTCTCTTGCATTTGAGCAGCCATGCACAAAAGTTCCATTGTGATCACGTGAAAACAAGGCAGCGACGACCTTTTCACCCCTCTTCAGATCTCCTCTCCTCTTTTGGTAAGCTTCACAATGAAATGGTCATTACATGAGAAAAAAATACGTCAAGCCTGATAAGACTCTCATGACTACTTTTAACACAATATTTACACTTGCAAGGTCAGTCATCAATAAATAAATAAATAAATAAATAAAATGTAAAATATTAAATAAATAAATAAATAAATAAATAAAAACTGACCATCCTTTCCAAAATATTCAGAGAGGAGTGGGAGTTGTATAGAGGTTACCTGAGGTCACAAAGCCACAGACTTGCTGAGAATTTGAGCGCTGAAGTGATTGGGAGCGTTACAGGCGTGCAATAATTTCACTTACACGCTGAGCCTCCACTTCTTTATCGGACTGAACTGGTTTTATCTCCACTCGAGTTGAAGCTGACCATGCAAAGATGAAGCACCGCATGAAATGTTATCTTTTTTTCCCCAGTCTTAACTTTGCAATGTATTTAACTGACAAAAATTTAAGACAAGCAAATAAATGTATCAACTCAGAAATGTAGCTGTTGGACATTTATTTTAGAACAGCCTTTTTATGAATTCCAAGACATACTTGCACATATATTTGCACAACCTTTCAACTTATATGACATCAAAATGGAAAAATGTTTTTTTTTTGTGATTCAGAGAATATCTTTGGCTGGAAAAAAAAAAAAATCAAGGGTGCACATATTGCGAGTAAAATCAAAGGTCTCTAGGCCACCCATCAGCTCAAAATAGGGATCATTTCCCACCAGCTAGAAATGTAGCTGAAAATACTTTTGATCATGATTGTGAAAGGACTTAGAGCTGCAGTCAAAGGCCAATGCTGTTTTATATGTAAAAAAGAAAAAAAAATCCAGTCCGTTCCAGTAGGATTCTTTTTAAATTCTTTGAAGTCATTGTCTCAACATAGTTTCGACATTTTGTCATTTTTATCAAGTGTGCAATCAACTGTAAATTTCGAGACGACTTTTTAAGCATATGTGAAACATAACAGGTTGACCTTGTCTGAAGAGTCATTTCCACTTTCTCAGGCCGCGACTGACAACATCTTTGCATAGCTTAACTTAAACAAGTAGAGGGTATTAATAAAGGACCAAGGACTTTTTCATCATTTATTGGGAAGATTAAAGTTGGCATTTTCCTCCCATCTTCATAACATTCATTTTTTCTAATACTTCTTTTGCTGCTATCTTTCATCCACCAGAATTTCACTGCTGGTACACTTCATGTTTACTTTTTGTATCTGTCTGGCCTATAGAAAGGAATATATTCAGAATTCTATTTGTGAAATTGTATTGTGTGTCGACTATGACTTAAAATTACAAATAGATGCAAGAATCAACTATTGGGCTTCTCTGAATAGTTAATAGTGTTCTAGCATGAATCCCTAATTATGTGTGAAATCTCAAATATTTGTCAACATTTTGGGAAAGGAAAAATCTCATTTTGAGGGTACTGGACAGACGCAAAAAATATGAGAATTGCAACTCATCCCTGAGCACAGCACTGTTCCCTCACATTTCTATTAAAAAATATTTTGATTTTATTATATATTTTAGATTTATTATATTTAATATATTTATATTTTTTATGTAATATTTAATATATATTTTACATGGTATATCTTATATTTTATATGAATGCAAAATGTCATGAACACAACAGAGGGAGCTTGATGAAAATGAGATGGTATCTTCATCTTAAAAGCAAAACAGTGACACAAATTAAAAAGTTCACTAACTTTGTGGGTTATCTCTCAAGGTTAATTACTCGAGTGTGGGTGCGCTATATTTGCGTCTTTCATTTGCTTAAACGTGCATATTTAAGGCTTAAGTGTAAAACCTTGAACATTTAAAAAAAAAAGATCAAATAAAGTGATAATTATATTCCATGCAAAAAGGGAAATCTCACAAACAAGCACAAATTGGATGACAAACGCGTGGGAGAGGACCAACTTTGAAGGATGCCACATTTCAAAGTGATGTCAGCAACGAAAGACGTTTCCATCATGATGTCCTTTGACAACATAATTACGCACTGTAACTCGCTTCATACGACTCGCCAAACCACATCAGCTGCAGCCCTTGGTCCCGCATCCCAGCAGCAGCAGCAGCAGCAGCAGCAGTGCCGCAGGAGCAGAGGGATGGCGGTGGGCGGGCGGGCGGGCGAGCGTGTGGGGGTGGCATTGGGGGGTGCTGAGGCTCCCAGCCCGAAGCTAAGCAAATGGAATGCAAAGGCAGTAAATTGGAGAGCAGACGCAGAGGGCGCTGAACGGGGACATCGGCCGAGCGCCAGTGGTCCATCACTTTGCATCAACGTCACATTAAGAGCGCTGGCATGAAGAGCGGGCACAGAGGGGAAAGGGTGGCAAAAGAGTGTGCCGAGTATTAACCCTGAAGATAGTAGCAAAGGCCATTTTTGACACTGGAAACTTGATGAAAAAAAATCATCAGGAGGAATTTGCTTCAAACTGGGAACGTATCTGGCATTGTTTTTCCAAAAATAACAAATATCCAAAATTCAAGGAAAATGATGGAAAATGATGGCTTTTATTTTGAAAATTTGTTAGAGATGTGTTTTTATTTTTCTGTAACTTTTTTAATGTTTGTTCTGAACCAAAATTAACAACAACAAAAAGAAGTTTTAAAGTAGCTATAAATGAATGGCTAAATAAAATCAGGATTAGCAACACTGAGAAATAGAAGCAACTTTGAAAATTTGGTTAATGATTCTGATTTCATTTTCGAGAAAAATTTGATTAACACCAATCTTGTGAAGATAACGAATGTAACATTCTCAGAAATGTTTTTACTACTCTGATAACATTTTACACAACACTTAACAGTTTAATTCCATCAAAAAAGTGCTACGTATGTTTCCATGGCACACAGTGTTGAGAAAAAAAAATCTTGGATTACAAAAAATTATTCATCACACAATCTTTAGTGAGTTTGTGTGACAAAAACTGGAAAAGTAGATACTAAAAACAAGACAGATGTAAATCCAGAAAAGTTAAAAAAAACAACCTTAAAATTTACACACAAATAGACGCACTTAGCATAAAATTGCAAGAAACCAATTGAATGCCATGTCATGTCAAAGGCTTCGTTTTTACTTGAATGACTCAACAATGGCATTAAATACCCCTTCAAAATTGAAAAAAAAATGCAATGCCACACAAATCATAATAGCACATCACATTTTTGGCTTCATCCTTTTCGAAATAGGACAGCGGGTGTTTTTTTTTCCTGGAACAGGACCCTTTTGTCCAAAATCATTATCATGGAAGTGTAAACGTCCGTGTCATCGAGTCAAGGCCACTCACGGAAGCTAGGTAAAGGGGGCGGCAGCTAAAAAAGGGGGTCTCCTTCCAACCTCACCTCCATTAATCACACTTTGCACCCACCGTGGCCCAGCGAGCTGTGTGACAGTGACAGCATAGAGAACGATTAATACTTAATGCAGCGTTTAAAAGAATGATTTATGCCATCTGTTAGTGGAGGACATGGTGCAGAAGTATGCTGCAGCTCCCGCATATACTTGTCAGCAAAGATTAAGAGAATGATACATAACTTAATTTCAGGAGCAGCGGGTCACCTCCAAAATTAGTCGGATTTTAGATCATGAACACGCCGGGGGTAAGGGGGGGGGGGACATGGAGCATTGCCTTAGCGTTAGATTGATCAGGGATACCCAGGAGTAGTCCAATGCTAAGCAGGCGTAGAATCCTGAACAAGCAGGAGCGCAGTGCTGGCTCAGTATGTGCATGCATGGAGATATTGCAAAGCATCCATTTTTTGTTGTTTTTCTGGGCTTGACGTGCAAGGCCGGGGGCAAGAACCCAAACCAGATGCCAGCGCAACCCCAGATGACTTCTTTTTAGATGAAGCATGAGCAGTTCTATGGCCATTTTCGTTTCTGGACATTGGGGTTATAAGCATTGTCTCACTGTGAGGGAAATTTAGACAGAATGATGTGACTTAATATGTTTGCTAATGCTAATGTACTAATTGTAATTGTTGTTTACATAAAACAAGGACAAATAAAGTTGGGTAACAGAATAAGGCAGATCTGATTTCATTCAACTTTCTTTTTTGGTCGTGAACTTGAAGTTCCCTGACATTACACGGCCCATCATCAATATTACTTATGATCAAGTCGGTTTAGATTTTTGGAAGCAACTCACTTTTCATCCTGACAGTTTGCTAAATTGATGACATTCCATCCAAAGCCGCATGGCTTCCCACGTCAATCCCCAAACTGTCAAAACTGAATTTGAATAGTACGCTTCAGAAAATATTTCACGCTGAATTTTAAACATTGTAATGAATGCGCTATCTAACTTTGTTTTACAGATCAAATTAAATATATAGGGGAAATCACTTGGCAGTCTTTGGCTATTTGCGTGTCGTACGATATCGTAAGTGAAGACGACAAGTATTCAGATTACGCTAAACTGGATGAAAACTCAACGCGCATCGTCACATCAAGACTTGACTGCAAATGAGCGGCATTATCTCCGCCTGTCTTTCTTCAATCCCATCCTTCCCTTGCCTCTCGAAAAAATATTTACATATTCAAACTGTCAAAGGCCCAAAACAAACAATTTGTTATCCGCCACAGCACGGCACGGTTCAAAAATACTCTGCATGTCATCTGCATAAAAAGCAAGAGCCTTTTGTCAAAGATTACCGGCCCGCATTTGACACGACAATAAGACAAGGTGAGCACAAGGGTAATCAGTTTAGTTAGTTCTTTGATTCGACTCCGCAAGGTTAAATAGTCCCATACAGATTTCCTTTATGTACGTCAGTCATATCAACTTAAATCTTTAATAACCTCAGTAGGGAAATGTTAACACAACTGGAGGGGTTGGTGTTACTTTGTTTTCCAACTCACCAAGGTCTTTGAACGTGACCCGTGGGAGTTTTGACGGAAAGTAAAAAGTGAACTAAGCGAGGACATGTTCTTCACTTGATTGGTTTGTATGTCCCCACCCTCTGCTCGCTAAAGCCATTATCAGGGGTGATTAAAGTTGTTCCCCGGCTCAGAAGGAGATTCCTGGGTGGAGCGGGTCCTTGAAAGCGACACGAATGCTGACGGGTTGCCTGCCTGTCACACACAGACAGAAAGTAATCCCTTGTCTCGTGTTTACAACAAGGAGCTACTGCAGCTGTAATCACCAGAAACCTGAATCCATCACAGGTCGGCGGTGATCTTGACATTTTAGATAACTGCAACTTTTTTTTTATTGGTCCAACAATGATAATTACAAATCCCTGGAGAATTTATTTGAGCACGAAACATTGATGCTTATGAATAAAGTAATAGAAATTGTTGGGTGGGATGACTTTTACAGCAAAAAAAAAAATAAAAATGTTGGAGTGAGGCATTTATGATTGAAGGTAATAACATGCTGCCATAATCACCATTAATGGACCTATCTAGTTTGAGCTCACAATCAAAGACATTCCAGTGCCTCTAAACAGCAGCAATCATTTTTAGTAGCTTATTTAAAGCACGGGTTTCAAACCTGAGGCCCCGGGGCCAGATCTGGCCTGTCATATCATTTTATGTGGCCCGTGAAAGCAAATTATGTCTGTCAACTTTCATGACCCTCGCTAAAATTTGTACCAAAATGTTTGTCGTGTAATAAATAACGTTGAGATTTTCCAAGAATTAAAAAAATATGTATATATTAACATATTTACACTAATTTCAACAATAATTTAACAGCCATCTTTCGAACCAGGTAATCTATTATTTTGTATGTTAAGAGTTTAATTTGTTTCTTGACTATGCTCATCATAAATGTTGCCAAGTTTGTCACCATTTAGTGTATGTTCAGATATCCGCTGATTAAATGGTAACACCAGCAGACAGATGCTAATTTTTACAGTGTGCCTATGGCATTTCCAATTGTAGGTTACCAATCAGCTAAGTGGAGCCTTTGTGATTACTTTAAAAACACATGTAATTCAGAGAAGTAATTCTATGCTTTATGTTTAGTTTGACAATGAACTTCAACTGAGAGAGGCAATAAACAGCTTGAAACAGAATTGATAACAGGCCCATCAACCATCTGCACAAAACGTTCTGTTCATTACGCAAGATTGCAGGTATCTTGGTAATTAAAAGAAAATGATGGTGATTTACTTTCATCTTGCCTTTTTGTGAGTTCACTCTGAAGTGAATGTGTGCGTTTTAGAGGGCAGTTCTGATGGCAAATTGAGATAACTCATTATGAGGCTGAAATCAAGATACGTGATATCTGAGAGGACTGATATGTGGAATAAAGTAATTAGGGATTGGCATTTGATTAAACTTCAACAAAAAAAAAGTCTACGCTGCAGCAGGCTACTTCCGTTTTCTTCAGAAAAGCTAAGACTGAATAAACAGCTGCTCCGTAGCAATTTTCCTCAGTTGCTTTAAAACAAACGATCAAACATCTATTTAACACATTTTTTTTTTCTTCTTTGAGTAATTGATTATCGACAACCCTAATAAAATAGTTGTTTGGGTTATAATCTTTTTTTTTTTTTACTGTATGCTTGAAATGAAACCTTATTTAAATTAAAAAAATATATCTCCTTTCTGTTTCTGCTAATGAGGACTGAAATATACAAAGGATAACTGATGGGCAACAATTTTGTACAATTATTTACTCAGTTAAGTCATTAGCATGTACCTCCCAATAAGCTGCAAAAATATTGCATTATTAATGTTTGATCATTTACATATTTCCATGGCCATGCAAAACCCCTCCGCCCCAAAATAAGACTCCTTCATTTCCATTATGGCAAGCTTCAAACTGGGTCATCAAATCTCCAGGCACAATTATGGCCCAAACCTCAGTGGGACAAATTTGCCGCCAGTTGTTGTGCTTCTCTTATGTTTGTTATGAGAGGCCCAAAGATAATTTCTTATTCTCGAAAGGGAAGTGTTATAGATCCACTCAGAAGGCCTAACGGATCAATACAGGACAAACGTATACTAATAAGCCAATGATGAACCTGGAAGGGGGTGGCCCAAGCCAGCTTCTGACAAATGTGTTATTGACTTCACACAGCAACCAGGTAAAGCAACACCAGGCATCTGAAGGGGAGGTGGAGAGGAGAAGACATGTGAAGCTTTTTTTGTATCGATCACCCAATCTTGTGTCGCCTCCGGCTAATGATGACCGCGATGTAACTGACACATTAGGAGCGTGACGACATGAAATCATTGGAACGATTCTGTTCAGTCTGTATTCTTTATGATAGATGTGTGCGGCAGGGAAATCCTAACAACTTCTAATACAATTAGAGACACTACATTGTTCTACAAAATGGGAAATCAATATTCACAACAGACTATTTGAGCCAAGCTTGTATCTGCTTGCCCTGATTTACACTACAGGGAAGACACTCAAGTGAATACTTCAATTAATGATGAAATCTAAAATCCCTAGAAAAACATATTTTTTCTATATGAACAGAAACCTTCATCTGAGATAATAAAAAATAATGACAATGAGACAAACTTCTCAGAGTTTGAATATTTCATTAAAAAAACTACAGTTGAACAAAAATCATTGAGAATTCAGAGAAGCGCTTCGGAATTTCTGTCTTATGCTAGTTTAATATTCGCGAATAACACGATAGACAGCCAGATACAAATAGCAGTAGATAATCTTTCATACAGCCGCCTAAACGCGTCAGAGAATAGGCACTCGCATTTGAAATCATTTAAATAAATGAATATCCGCACATTACGCTAATTTGTTATGAAGGAATGATGAAAATTACTATAAAACTTTGTTAATATTACATTGGCATTATGTAATTGACGATTGTGCCTGCTGAAATCTGAGCCCGGCCTTCATAATGCTTCCTGAAGGCTTATCACACCCGGGCGACAATGAGCCAAGATCACATTAGAGCCATTTTTATTCTGCTGTTATTCATCAAAGTGATTCAGTAACATTAACTAGTGCTTTGCACTTGCATGCTGGCATTATGAAAATGACTTATGGCGCTGTGAGCCTGAATTATAGCCGCGTCATCAAGTCTACTGAGTAAGACGACAATACTTCACCTACGTGTGTGTGTGTGTGTGTGTGTGTGTGTGTGTGTGTGTGTGTGTGTTTGTGTGTGTTTGTATGTGTGTATGCGCGCGTAAAACTAGCTAGCTAAGCTAATTAAGCAAAGAATACATTGCTTGTCATAGTGTGCGTGTATATACAGTATGTACTTCTCATCAATTAGATTTTCCTACTATCTTGGCTCAACCTTAGTGTATATCCGTAATGAAATCCCTTCACCTCAATAAATAAGTGCTGCAACTGCATTGGCTCTCTATAGAAGATTAATCAAGTCAACTTATTCACTACCCCAATGAAATGTCTGCCTTTATTCTGTAACAGGAGAATTAAGTTATTTATTACATAGTTGATTCAATCAGATTCAACTATTTAGTAGCCAAAAGAAAAACCTGATGTTAGTAAGGCGCAGTTAAAAATTGATTGAGGTATTTCAGTCAATTGTCTGTGCATCACCAAAAACTAAATATTCACCGGCCTTTCAAGATATTCCAATTATAAACATACCGTCACGCTTCACTTCACACTAATCAATCAATCAATCAATCAGTGTCTATTTCACAGAAAGATTACAGGTCTTTCTTTCTAATTAGTGTCTTTAGTGGCCTGCCAATGCATGTATGTGTAAATGTACGGAAATTCAATTTCCGATACGGTCAGTCACCGTACTTCTCGGGATAGCATGTTTATTTACAAGGTTATTGTGAATAGCAAATATTTACTTTCGAGTCAGAGCTCATCTCTACTCAATATTTATATGTTGATACGCCGCATTTGTTTTTGGAAGCAACTATGCACATTTCCACGAGAAGCATACAAACGCTGTACAAAGTGGAGTGTGTGATGAATGTCATGTTTTGGTGCAGACGAAGCAGTGATTGAGCTGATGCTTTCGGAAGGCGTTACACACATCCCGGGGGAGGACCACTGTCTTTCCCTTCTGCCTTGGATGACAACGGTAACCCACATTCGAGGACGACAGCAAAGCTCCATGACAAGTATTACCACATGACGACGCTAATTAAATAATACATTATTTTCAGCATCAAGGGACACAATAATCTTCTGAGGACTATACAGTGGGATTGCATTTCTATCATCTTAAAATCAACAATGAATACAAAAAGTGGTAAAAGTTAATAGTGAATACTTTTGTAACTTTTAGAGGTGCCGCAATTAACCAATTGATAGACAACTAATAATCGATTCATCATTTTGAGGCCTTGAGATTTTCCAACTCTTCAACCTTTTGAAAATAATCTCAGATTTCTGTAGTCCTCCGTAAATAAAGGAAAGTAATTGAATTTTTTATTGATCGACAAACTAACCAGCAGATTAATTGATTATTAAAAATAATCGTTGGGTGAGGACCTTGAATGCTGTCTTATGAAGAGGAAAATGTGATCATTCCAATAAAAACCTTAACCAGTGAATTAGTAAAATACAAAATGTATGAATACACTTCATGCTTTATTGCGCTCGTGACAATTTTCCCATCGTCAATATTTACATTTAGGATTAGCCCTGATACTTTCGTAGACACTCTTGCGTTTACCAAACATTCGTGATGCAAACTCCACCAAAGCAAAGCTGATGCTGCCTGCCTCGCTAGCGCTTCTCCCAAAGTCTTACCCAACATCCATCCCTCCATCCTGCAAATGATGAACACACACGCTTAGGCAAACACAAAGTGCAGCGAAGCGGAACGCATCTGGCGGCGCAGCCCGTCAATCTAGTTGGCCTTGCTGCGGGAGGACACTGGCTGTGCCTAGTTTTGCTGCTGGTGTTGATGCGAGGCGTCACAGAGGACCAGCGTGAGATCTTACCCAGCCACATTTCAACCATGAAGGGGTTGAGGCAGGAGAGGAGGCAAGAGAGAGGGCACAGCAGCAGGAGATTCCATAATAGGCCAAGTGAACGAAAGCGAAGAATGGCGAGCCGCTCGGAGAACAATTGTGATTTCTCAGCTCTCACAGCGATGAGCGCTTACACGGTGCGTCCTGATTGAAGCAAGCTGCGCTTTGGCTTACAGACGGGAAACCTTTTCATTCAAGTTTTCATGGCCTTTCGCATATCTACGGATAACCAGAAAATAAAGATATCGGCCTGAAAGTTTGTCGACGGTGCTTCAAAGTTGTCAAATGAATATTAGATGGAGGATAAAACAAACGTTGCCTGTAAAGCTACAAATCGAGCAAACACTGATGAATTGTAAAACAAAAATTGGCACTGCGGAGATAGAAGATGGAATAAGATGTCAGGTCAAGTGGAGGAATGCGAGAAAGGGCGAGAAAAGCACACCACGGTATTGCCGAATACCACTCACAAATTTCATTTTGGCCACAAAAGACTAAAAATCAATCTGCAAACCCCTTGAAAAACACTTTGTGATGCCTTGTTGCTTCAGCTAGTCTTTTTTTTTCTAATTCTAGATTATTGCCTAACTTTGGGAGCATATTTCCATTTAACGATGAACATGAATAAAGTTTGTTCAAATACATTCCCACTATCGGGTTACTTTGTGCGTATCAGATTAAATCTGTACGTACACGTATAAAGACCAAAAATTCAAAAAGTAATGATTATAATTAACCATGACTAATATTGAAAAAAAAGTTTTTCTTTTGCCAAAGTATTGTTCAATTCAGTTGAGTGTTTTTGAGAGACAAACCATTTCCTTAACGCATTACGAAAGCCATAAAAAGTATTTAATGTGCCTTTAATAACACTAAGAAGTGTTTAGTTGGGCTCAAATGGGAGATAATGTCACATGACTAGAAACATGGCCTTAAATAACAAATCATTACTACAACCGTGTTACCGCACCATAATATCACAGATCTCGAAACATGAATGACCAATGCTGAAAATCTTTTCAGTGTTTCGGCATGCTAGCCTTTTTAAGGTATGTATGCTATTTGATAAGGAAGTGGAAAGGAGGGGGGGGCAGAATTTCTCTACCTAGACTGCCTTCCGGAAAATGGTGTCTAGGAAAACAAGACCTGTGACAGGAAGGGCTTACCCTATGTTTAGCTGCGCGTCAAAACATTGCGAGTCCCAAGGCGGCGGGCTGTAATAACATAGATTGATGCATTTCATGTTGATGTAACTTGTGATAATATACCTGGATGTGTTTTTTTCTCTTTGAAGGCATCTGAAGGCAAAGATCCATTCGATGGAGTCATGTTGACTCGTGTTCCTTTAAAGCTCCAATTTCATGAATATGTAAATGCTGACACAGCATTTGGTAATAAATATTATTTGACAGATGAAAGTAAAACTTCAAAACACCTTTAGCCAATCGTTGCCAAGCTTATTTAATTTTTGCAGTAATTGTATTTGGTCAAGCCAGAGGTTGCAGTCAGTATGGTTTTTTTTCAATTGGGAAAAATACATTATCATGGTGGCAGCTAGTTATAAAGCGAGCAAACGGGGCCTGTCAGTTCAAGTCTGAGAATAACAGGACAGCTGTCAGGAGGTCACGGGAGATGGTGTTTTATAACCCTCATCTCCATGTGTTTGTATCATTTTCACCTTGACCAGGAGGTTGTATGCGATTGGGGAGCAGACAAGCTGAGGCTTGTGTGTGTTTTCAAAAGCATTTGTGGGTCAGGAAAAAAAAAATGGCCTCAGTGGGAGTCTGAGGAAAGGTTTAAAAATGTGTTTTGGTCTGGAGTGCCAGCAAAGTTTTTTCAGATATCGTGAGAAGAATAAATCATTTCATCTATACAGATTTTGCTTTGATGAATCAGTGTCATACCAGTAAAAGCTACTTTGTGATCTCTAATGTAAGTCATGTATGCTTGTTTAAGGGAAATATTGTAAGATGGATAACATAACATAACATAACATAACATAACATAATATAATATAATATAATAAGAATAGTCTATGGTTTGTTTATTGTTGTTTTTTCTAATCAAGTAGAGTCTTGTGAAGGTGAAAACCAGCGTGAGCATTGACGGTAAAGCACATCAAAATTCTATTTAAGGCAATATTTACACTACCTTCCCTGCATCCTGGTTTGTCTGAACCTTTGAGCGCTTTGGGATTTTAGCCATTTTGGTCCCCGTATTCATATCTTGCTTGTTTTCTCAAGGTCTATTACGGTTTCCGTGACAGGCCATGCGGGGGGGGGGGGGGGGGGGGGGAGTTGTTGAGTCCCGGAGGGTTAAAGTATTTTGTTTCAGCCCACGAGTTCGCACAAATGCCAGTAACTTCCCTGTGACTGTCAGCTTTACTTGCCTACGACAGTCAAATAGGTTTCACGTCTGTACTGTGACTGCTGTGGTAAACGTTTTGACAATTGAAAGATCTTGCCAGGGCTTGAATGCCAATCACATCTTATCTCTCTCGCTTTGTTCACGATGGGCCCAAATGGGGCTTCGGTGCCCTGGGGTGAACAAAGCTCAAAATGGTTTAAGAAAGCATTCAAATCAATCTTGAATTTATATCAAATGGTTCGCAGAAATATCAAACTATTTTTTCCTTGAGATGTCCAACGATAGCCGCTAACCGTAATCGTCAGAAACCGTTCCGATGACTGATACAATCCTTGACTGCATCTTGCTACTGGCCTAAAAGCACCACAGGTCACTCACATGTCACCTAATAAAGACTAAGAGGTGCAGTATATCAATTCTCGTGAGCCGAAGGTTGCTTGGCCTTTCTGTAATTAAAGGCCAACTATGTGTAGGTAGGTAATGTGCCAGACGGACGGACTGACGGATATTAACAGAGAAAACGTCCAGACTGCAACGAGAATGTTAAACAGGACGACAGGGGAAGCACGTGTGTGGGCACGCTCGAAACAAAAGGAAGTGTGTGACTTTCATCAAGCAAATTATAGAAAGGAGTTTCAAGAGCAACACCGGCTCATTACCGGGAGAGGAGCCACTTTGCAAATTACAGTGCAGTCAAGCATTCCAGGTGTACCGAGAGGCCCTCCTTTGCTATCATCTTCACGCACACAAACACTATCATCTCATATAAATTAAAATCATGGCATGGGAGTAAAATAGGAAACATAGGTGTGTAACATTTACACCAACTGTCGCCATCAAGACTAGCTTGGGATAATCAAGTTAATCTCGACAGTGGGACCAGGCTAATGAAGTTAGCTTCTCGGGTTGCCCTTGGCGGGGAAATTATGACTCCGTCAGGGGGGCTTTTAACCTCTACATGCAAGTATGAACAGCCAAGCCCCCCCACCCACACACACACACACACACACACATATCTGATACACACACCTCCACACAGCGCCTTAATGAGTGCCCGGGGAGACGACGAGACAAGCATACTCAAAGACAGGTCCGCCCTGAGTCGGTGCTTCTGCCGCACGCCTTCCAAGACAGAAAGCTTCCCAAAAACACGCACAGGATGCTCTAGATCATCGAGACCCCCGAGGCTGAGAGAACGAGCGAACGCGGAGTCAAAACAGAAAGGGAGCAATGGCGCAAAGAAAATAAATTCAAAACAGAGGGGAAGAACAGGGGAGGGAATTACAAGTAGTATCATCGGTGCTTTCTGTTTACAGTGTTTTGATGATTTGGACTTTTTTAGGTTCGAATCACAGAAGAACCAATGGAAAGACATTTTATTAGCAAGCCACCAGAAACGTCAGTCATTAACTTCGACTACAGCACTCCAATGGCTGTCAGGCAGTAAAGTGTTTTCAGTTGACTGATGATTGTTCACCTCTATTATTCTTCTCTCGTAAACAAAAAAAAGGTCGTCCCAGGACAATGCCAGTATAGATCGTCTGTTTGGACTAAATTCAAATACTAGGCGGTAGTATGAATAAATATTGCCTATGGTATTCCACAATTATGATATGCTAGGACGGGGTTGACCGGTATTATTATACAATCCACACGTGCACGAGCGTCAGTACTGCTCAGGAAAGCGAAGACAACAGATGTCAGTGTCTGTGATTCAGCTCCATCCAGCTGCGCCACGATGAAAAACATTTCCTTCAAACAGATGGTGGTTTAAACACTTTTTTTTTTTTTTAAACAAAGAATCATTTATTCCAATGCCGCCTCTTCATAGAGAATCCACTACTAGTCTCGTCTTAATTGCCTCCAAATGACAAACTGCTCAAGTGCGATTCTAAATTCAAAGTTGAAAGTGTTACTAATTGTTTGGAACGAGACAAACGGAAATGTTTTCCAGGGTGCAAATTCATTTAAGCGTGCCAGACTCCAAATAGGGCCCAGCCTTTTGCCATGTTTGATTTGTTGCTACAAAAACATTTTTCTCCCAGACACCGACCTCCAGCTGTTTTCTGATCATCAAGGCTCTGCGCACTGTTGCGTCTTATAATCACACTGTCCTGCTTAAAAGTTACAATTCCCTTGATCATGAATTTGCAGTAAAAGTTGGAGACATTTAAAAAAAAAACAAAAAAAAAACATTCTTCTAATGCAACATATAAAGTGAACAATAAAAACGGGCATTTTAATTCAAAACAAAACATCACACCTCAACAGCCAATTACTTACATTTTATTCAAGCAAAAATGTATCGTTGAGCTAAGAATGAGAAAATCAAATGGACATTTTGGTCTCCTATCAGGCTCACCTTTCATCTACTCTGCTGCCGCTATTAATTTTTAGTCGCACATATCAACCGCTAGTACAGCAGCGGACATTTATTGCAAATAAAGAAATATCTTTCTTCCACATCTCCAGGGAGAAAGACAGACCAATCTTAAATGCTTCGGCAAGAGTTTGTGGCGCCAAAGGAATTCACTGGACTGGGATAAATCCTCACTTTCTTGACCTCAGCATTCATTGAGAGACGATGTGCCTGACCAAGCTAACAGATAACCGGTGGAGCAAGACACCATCACTCTGAGAGCTAAAACGTAGTTAATTCTTTTGCCATAATGGAGGTCTGGCCTGTCAAAGTATCTGTCCAAACAACCTCCATCGGATACACAGAATTCAACGCTGGCTTCTGGACCTGACTCGGAAAGGAATTAAGAAGTCTGGGAAGAAGGCTTCCATCGTCTTGCTTTGGGGCCAGGCTAGTCAGACAAATGCATTCCTGTCTGTTGTTTGTTCTGGCCTCGTTAACTCAACCGTGCCGGGTTTGGCTGGTCCTTTGCATGGGATTAGGACCGCTTAAAACTGGGTTCCTTTCTCCCATTCTCAGTATGGTCAAAATAAAAGCCCATTTTCACAGGAGGATTTTCATGCCTTTTTTTTTTTTTTTTTTGCCTGAGTCGTTTTTTTTGTATTAGCAGCACTGAGACATAATGTCGATGGAGAATTCCTTCTTCCTCGCAATGCCGGCACGCAAGTGTGCCGTGATTACACCCGACTTCTTCTTCATATTCACGCATGTAATCATGTGATTGCATACTGTCGTGTCACTTGTATGTAAGTTTTAACAAAGGAAATTAACTGCTGAACCAGGCGCAATTTCTACCAATCACAGGATATCTATTTCAGTAACCCCCTTTCTTTTTTTTCCTAAAGTAGAGAAGAACCCGAGGGGGATTTAAGCTTTTAGTTCTGCCATACACAGCTCGTTCACTCACTTAATGAGGACATTAATTACATTCTACTGAAACATTTTCAAAACAGCAAATGTGCACTCTCATGAGAGACAGGAACCATCTTTTCCTCTTTGGTTTCAAAAGGTGTTGCAGTGAGGCAGCAAAGTGCCACCAAAATACTCCAGGGTGTTTTGGAACCGTGCTACAAGATGGTCGGGTGTAATGTAACACACTGTGGGCAAACAAAGCCATCTGAAGAAAAGCCTATTAGCATTGGGTGAAGGTTCACGGCATCAACAGTGTCCTATCCCCGGTTCCTGATGTCGTCACATGATATCACTGCTAAGCAGAGTAATATCCATCTTAACCACCATGCTCCTAATGCCTTTTCTCCTGTCCCTTGTGATCAGACAACTTCCAACCTTAATCCCAAACTAAGCTGCTTTCTAATTACGCTGGTAGTCCAAACAGACAAAATATAAGGGTAAGCCGGGTCGACCTGCTGAGAGGTCTCACAAGGTGTGGAGCACCTGGCTATAAACAGGATGCAAAAAAAACAACAACCTGCAAATCCTTATTTTTTTTTCTTTTCTTTTTTTATTTTTTTTTCATCCTGGAGGTGCACTGTACTCGATTTACCACCAGGGTGCTAATTTGCACTTTCACACAATGCAGATGAGCAAACAGTCTGTTTTAATCCTCTTGGCTGTCATTTGTAAAAGTTCAAAATGGCCAAGAGGATTCAACAAATATTTACAGTTGCTATAATGAGGTGGTAACAATAACTAGAGGAAAATGGGCAGTGGGAGTACACACATACAACCTTGCCCAAGTAATAATTATCCGGTATTGAGTTTTTTTTTACCGAACAACAACCCCATGGGCCCCCTGGAACATTCTTGCATATTTCTGGCTTTGTGCTACTGTAATACATTTGGCCAAGCTCGCAGCCTTTGGCTACAGAGGGCAGAGAGGCGGAAATGTTTTCTATTCACGTTAGCTTTTCCGGCTCATTCTCTCAAAGTTTCCCATTAACACGAAATTACAAAAACAGTAGACTCTCAACAATCTACCCTCGGGAAGATCTTGGCAAGTCCCCCCCCGAGGCTCATGTTACAGTCATGGCGTCGGCACTTTTAAAAGATTTTTTTTTCCTCAGCCAACATGAAACATGAGAATTGTAGGATTTGTTAGAAAAGAAGTTATTTTTAATTGGGCAGTCCATTTCCAGCCTCAGCAGATGAATGCACCTGTAAAATCTACCGTTGGCAGCCCGGGTCATGTTGGCGGGACATGGGGAAAACAAAGGCCTGAAAAGCTATTCTTCAAATAACGGAGCAATCTTCTCGCGTATAGGCAGCGAGAGGGCTTTAGGTCAGAGTCACTGGCGAGAAACGCTACTTTGTCTCGGTAAGACACAGCAGTCCGCTTCTCTGGATCTCAGACCGTACTTAACATCAGTGCCAGGTGGAATTGTCCCCGTTTCCAAGCAACATGATAGCCCAGTCAAGTGGGAAAGAAAAAAAAAAAAAAGAAAAAGAAAAAAGGGCACATATTTCGGCGGTGAGGATTTCTCATCAGTAGCACCTCTGCAGAATTGAGAGATGAGCGTTGATGGCAGTTGAGTATCACAGTTAGACAATTTTGTTGTAAAATCAATCATCATAATGAGTTCGGTGGTATGAATGGAGAACACAGACACAGTTAAAAAAAAAAAAAAAAAAAAAAGTTGTTTCCAACATGCATGACGGTGTTATGAGGAAACTCCAGAGTTCCCAGGAGGAAATCGTGTCAACGTGAGGAGGTTTGTGATAGGAGGTCACGTCGGATCGAAAGGGGAGCATCAAGAGGAGGAAGACACAAGCGGTCCGGTGACAGGCGGCGTTTGAAAAATCAATAGGTGTTGCTTTTCTTCTGTCTCACTTTAACACCTGAGGCAGAACAAAGCAAAGACCCGAGTATCTCCCCCCCCCACCCCCACTATCAACTGATTCCATTATCCATTCATTCCAACCCATCTTGGGTTAACAAAGTGACTTGTGAGAAAATCATCTCTATATTTGGAAATCTCTATTTACATTCAAATGAGAATCAGATCTGATTCCCCTGAAGAATCACCATAACGAAAAAAAAAAAAAACTAACAGCGTGAATTTCCAAGACAAACTGATGAAACCGCAAGAAACCGCTCGTGTGAAAATCAAACTATCACGGCCTTGGGATGAACTCATATCGGCCGTCTCGTTAACGCCGCCCTCCCCGTGAAAAGGTCTGTAAACAAAGTGTTGTTTAATGACATCGACTTAAAATCCAAATTGTGCACGGTCCGATTTAGAATTCGCTGACTCGTGCGTTTGTTTCTCCAGCTGCCGTGACCCCGCCGTAACCTAGCTGAAGCAGCAGCGGCTGTCACCGACGAGTCGCGACGCCGCTACCGATCCGAAAAAAACGCAGGCGATGATTAATCCAAGGTAGCGAGGGCGTTTTATAAAAAGTCACAACGATTTCACGCTGCGAAGCCTTCAAACGCGGCGCTGTTTTAAATCACCACACTAGACATTAGCCATGCTCTGTTATACTTTAATGCCTTTCAATTTCCACTGTCGTAATAAAGTTTATAGCAAAGTGTCCGTCTAATGAGCCTGAGATAGATCAGAGTGATAAGTGTTTGGGTTCATGGATGGGTCCCACTGAAGAAATTTCTTTCCCCAAAGGGACTCGTCAGACCAGAAATACCACTTCCCCTGGAGAGCTTTGTATGACACCGAGACAAAAAAAAAAGCGATCTCTGTCAAACCACCATGAAAAGCATGTCCCTGAAGAGAATGTTTTGACTTTAACGGGAGTGTCGGCGGTTCGGATTTCACTGAGGCTATCGCATGCGTAGAATAGCCCAGCAACTGCCCCGTTGCTAACGCCGCAATCCGGCCCCTCATCCTCAACTCTGACTCGTTTGACCCCGGACATTTGTTATTCGTGTCACCGCAGGACGACAGGCCCGAGGAATGCGGTTGTAAATGTGTTGACTCCGGGGAAAGGCAAAGAACTGTGAACACGGTTGGCTAAATATAAACTTCTCCTTTGGGTCGGGATAAGGAGCGGCGGCTTGAAGCATTGGTCTCACAAGACCCACTTTTGGTAGTCTGGAACTCGCCACCTGAGGGAGGTGAGAAGGGAAATAGCCGGGCTTATTTCTTTGTTGGATAATTACACATCTTGTGAGTGTGAATGTACTCTCGGTCTTCTAAACACTCAGCCATCTGTGTACAGTGAAAGATTTCCGTGACCATCACTCAATTAAAGCGTGGACTTTTAAGTGATAATGGCTATTGTAGTGTTGTCATTTTCAAACGTACAGTCGGATATTTTTGTCGCCGGCTTCGGAATGCACACTGATGCTTTAGTTAATGAGACACTCGGAACATATTAACACAAAGGGGAATGTTCCGTCACACTTTTGCGCTATGTATAAATGATTGACAACGGTTTTTGAAACCATTAAGAGTGGGACAAAAAGTCATTCACATGCAAGGTCCAATAACTGCACACATAGCAAATGCTTGACCCAAAGCGGATTTTTAATATTCTAATCAGTGTACAACAGTGAACTAACTTTTTTTTTTAGTATTTATGTATAGTAATTCTGAATATAACCCCTCACGAGGAATTAAATTGACACTCAATAGCATTTTGTTTTGCACACTACCCCAAATACCAGGGGAGTCAAACTCATTTTTGTGGGGGGCATATCGTAGTCGTACTTTCCTTCTGAGGGCCTTTGTGTCCGTCAACACTTTATAGTATATCCAGAATAGGCTACAATAAAACCCTGATAACTAGTTTTGAAACCACAGACTAGTAAAAAGTGTTCAAATGTTTTAAAAAGATGAATGGTAATAAAAATTGCTAGCAATTTCTCTTTTTGACATGAGTATTGAAGTCCATGTGAAATTTGTCTTGGCGGGCCACATAAAATGATGTGTTGGGCCGTATCTGGCCCCCGGGCGTTGAGTTTGACACCAATGCCATATACTGTAGAATCAAATCACACACACAACTTTAGAAGTTGCCATTTTTATATTTTGTTCGCAGTGGGACTTGAACAGTCTGATTCAAATTGATCTCTTACATCAGACAAGTGTTTGTTGCCGTTGCTTGGCTTGTTTTGCCAAATGATGACTAAACTACATCAAAACCTGTGGAAACTCTTCACACCAGCACAACGGAACAACACTAAAGCCACAGTATCTACAAGCGCCAGTTCGTGTTGTTACTGGATGGATCCAGCGGCTAAAACACCGAAGCGCAATCTATTGTAGCAAAGCCAGCGGCTTACAAAGCCACGGATTTCTCATCAGCACATGCCAGGAGCAGGAGCGCAAGAGGCCAAGGAGCGTCGGCACTCGGCATGATGTAACTCCTCTGCTTTGATGTGCAGTCAAATGTTCATTGTTTTACACTTCAGCACGTTCAAAATTATGATGCAAATGATGTTTTTTCTCTGATTTTCATGAATAGTCTACACATCATTTTCTACTCATCAACTGTAAGAGAATAATGTTAACAGAAGCCCCTGGGAGGAATGCACAGATTTTCGTTGTTGTTGAATTTACTCAATTTGACTCAAATGTTTATTTTGTGCGACCGCTACACAAAATAAATTGAGTATATTCAACACAGCGTTTTTGTCTAGGTTCCACCATGCACTTGTGTCAAACTCAACCTCAGAATTGTCACTTGGGTCAAATGCGAGTAAAATTGACTTGCTGAAAGATCAATATCACATTTATATGCTTGGCCAAGAAAGCTGAAGAGCTGCTGATTCTTCTGCTGGGGAAAGGAGGAGACTAGCCATGCAAGCACGACAACTGTCAATCTGTCAGCGTTGGCATCGTTTCCAGAGCTGGAAGATGTCACCGTCAGGAGTGCATCGTGACGGCCGCGTCGGTAGCCTGGAGCCTTCAGACTTTACAGCTTGGAAGCTTGCGCTCACAGGCAAAGATTTTTTTAATTTATGAGGACATTGATCAACACAAAAAAAAAGCACCGTCGGCACATTCGAAGGCAGTATGCTAATCGATATAGCCAATCATTCCTTGCATATCGTTCCGAGAGCGTGTTTCAAATTAAAAGAATACAGAATGTCATCAACAGATTGTGATCATTTCAATAAAAGACCAGAAGATGTGGAAAACAGACAAATAGAAGTTCAATCACCTCTATGCGAGGAAATGGATAGTCGTCCGCAGTGCATCAGAGAGCTATTGACTTGATAATTTTCTCATTTGCAACAATTTCATATCGATTTAACTTTTCCGTGAAAAGTAAGATTGGGCTTTCTGTTTCACAGCTGCCGTTCCCGCAAATTCCTTTCAGCATTTAATCAATGCCTAGAAGAGACGTTGATGAGATATAATCATCTCCTGTCAACACACTTTCACTTGTGAGGACTTTGTCTGAGAGCTCCTGGTGGTCATTAAATATCATGATACGAGCGTCAAAGTCATCTGTTTTTATTTATCCATCTGTTTTGCCACTTGCTGTCGACTGAAAATGACCTGACGGTTGCTCAGGTAACGACCAATCACCTGTTTTCTGAGTTTGATCATGTGAGATTTGCAAGCTGATCCTTGATTGGTTGTTTCAAAAAGGTCGCCCTGCCCATATTTTGAAGAGCTTAATGACAAACTATTTGGATGCATCTTTAGTTACTGCAGTTGCTTCTATTATCATTATTGCCGGCAAAAACATAATATTGTAGTGCATGACAGGCCCAACAAAAAATGCTGACTTAGCAATTGTGGACAAGGCAGAAATATACACATGATTAAAAATGCACTGAGCTCTTGAGGACAAATTTCCCTCACAGTCCCTAAAATGCACATAATTTGTCATCCAAAGTAAAATCTTCAACATCTTCATTTTAATTGCTAGCTAGCTGCGCGAGGGGCAAAAGAGTGCTAAGGCAAAGTGGAGATGTCAGTGAGCCTACAGTGATGAAGTGCGCATTTCATGGAATTTGGCATGCAAAATGTTTTAAAGTCATAGTCAAGTCTACGCACAAAAGATCCGGCATAGAAGCGGAAAAAGGGCTGCCTCGACATTAGTAGTCTGCTTAATCACACACATTAATGCCACCACGAGTCTGTCAGTGAAAACAAAACTATCTATCTGTGTAAGTTCCAGCCCACTTCTCTAACTCACTGTCCCCCCTTTTGCATCCCACCCTCCTTGTTGCAAAGTTTTCCATCTGCTCTTTGAATTACTGCCCACAAAGATGGAACCCAACCAGCCTTTTTTAGGAGGAGACGGTCTGACCGGCCCAATCCCCCCCCCCCCTCCCACTCCCCCTCCGCAGATGGTGGCCTGGTTCCTAAAGTGAAAACTTTCACATTGTGGCTTCACTGCTACTTTTTCGCATTCGCTGCCACTTTTCAGCATTTTTCTTTTTTTCCAAATTAGGGACATCCTCCCCCACTAGAATGCTAATAATTCCACCCACTCTGTCAATTACGTCCATTATGATGGACACAAAATGGTCTCTTGAGAACCTGAGTGTAACAGGTACAAATGGCTGAAGTGTCGTGATGAATAATGCAACAATTAGCAATTAAAAAATAAATAAAAGAGCCCATTTCCAATAAGTATTCCTTTCAAGAGAAAATTATTCTATACTTAGTGTAAGTTGGTGCTCAAAAGTAGAGGCTGCACTTTATCCTCATTAATCTCTTTAGTGTCTTGCGTCTGTCTACTTTGCAGCATGGATCAGCTCCTGTTTAAGCCCAATCACTAATGATCTCGTCATGCAAGGGGTCCTACATTGACCCCCACTGCTGCTTTTATAAAGTTGAGTACTGCATTGCACATCACAATTTAATGAGACAAACCAGGCAGCTCCTTTCACCTTTCTTTTATTTTCTGAAAAAAGCCCCAAAAAAATAAAAAAATCACCAATGACGTCAAAGAGCGATTATCACCAGGGAACTGGATACACGATTTATTGCAACATGGGAAAAGTGTTGCTACTCAAGCAGTGCAATCACTAGCATACACAAATTCATTTACTGAGCAGATGCTAAGGATGCTATTTGGGAGAAAGCATTGAGGCTAATGACCAGTGAAGCTCAATAAAATAGCCCATCTTTGTTGCGTGTTATTTACTTCATGCCAGAAGTAACTATTTCTTTTATTTATTCTCTTCTCAGTGGAGAGAAAATGAAGGAGCAAAAACTGAGATTGGACTTAAAAATGATTAAACACCACACTGGAC
The DNA here is from genome assembly GCF_054491065.1 of Syngnathus leptorhynchus. Taxonomy (NCBI): domain Eukaryota; kingdom Metazoa; phylum Chordata; class Actinopteri; order Syngnathiformes; family Syngnathidae; genus Syngnathus; species Syngnathus leptorhynchus. The sequence continues at coordinate 4,410,420 of NC_141202.1, forward strand.
TTCCTTTGAGTCCCTTTTTTTTTTTTTTTTAAGATATAGTATTTTCTCTTATCAACGTGACTATAATCAGTTGGGCATAGCAGAGAGACTTAATCTTTCAAAGTCTGCTGATAATTCATCTTCCAGTGCACTGACAGGTGCGACCGAGTGCAGCAAGCAGGAGTTATGGAAAACATGGATTTGATCGAGTGGAAAAAAAGGCGAACAATCCCCGACGGAGTGCCGAGGCTCAACTGTTAGTCGACATCCAAGGTGAAGGTGTGGTCTTCATGCAACACCGTGTTAATCAAATGAGACGCGCAATGAACTGTGGGAGTCGAGGTTGCATTCACACCCCTTGTTTTCTCACCATGCAAGATATAGAAGCAGAGCGGGGTAGGGTGAGATAAGCACCAAGTTGAAAAAAAACAACAACAACAAAAAACAAACGGCAACGATTGCAACACACCAGTAAACAAACAAAACAAACGCAATTATGTCATGTACACTTTGCTAAAGCTTTTCTGTTGCATGTGCTTTTAATGTGATTAAATTCCTTCATGTAACTGAGCGTGCCCATTCCTCATCGGGGTTTTGGGCTCAAATGTAGAAAAATATCATAAATTAGCATGAATTTATGAATGGATATTGCGATTGTAGAATATGAAGTAAGGGAGAAAATTCACCTGTTTTTATCCATCTCGAAGGGGGCGGGGCATTTTGTTACTTGCGGTCACAACCAATCGTGGCACAGCTTCAGAAAACTAGTGAGCCGTGATTCGTTGTGACCTGCCAACTGTGATGTCATTTTCAATTGCCCGTGTGGCAAAATGGCCGCCACCTTAGATGGATAAAAACAGGTGGATTTTGCCTGTTTAATTCATATTCCAACCTTTTCAACTAGTTGGGCTGCACAGAACTTAGTATGACCAATAAGATTTTGGGCTTAACTTCCTCTTAACTACCCACTCTGGTTGAACTCACTCAATTCTGGGAGGTTGCTTCTGTCAGATACAATCTGGGCACAGCTTGTGACGCAATGAAGCTAGCGGCAACGCTGTGTTGCCAACTTGGCTAAATTTCTGACACGAAACAACTTTTCAAAAAAGTTTGTCATATTTAGGTCGTTAAGAGTCATACTGACAAAAACCGTGTCAAGGAAGCACATCAAAAACAATAACACATTTACACCCCCATGTCCTCTTTTACGAACATATGGTGACCTGAGCTTACAGCATTTTCCCCAAACAATGGCGACCCAGTAAAAAAAAAAAGAAAAAAAAAAGAGCCATGACCCATATTGGATCCTGTATTTAAGTTTGAGAAACCCAAGCTCAATCTTTTGGTCAACACCAACCATATTTGAACACCAGTGAAATATATAAACACATGAAGTTAAATAACTTAAATAGAAACATACTAACACAGTAGTTTACAGTGATAAAACAGAACAGTGCTGGATTGAATGCCGCACAATGCATGCTTAGTTGGCTTTACCACATTCTTGAAAAACATTTATAGACAATTTGGATTCTTTTTTTCATGCATAATTTGATTGAAAGACTTGTACATGTCCTGAGATGTGATTCTTTACCAATAACCATCAAATAAGTGATTTCACTCTAATTTTACAAATGTGTTTTTTTCCTCTCTAGAAAACATATGGCATTGGGTATATTTCACAAATTGTCCGATTTGGATTGTGTGCGTCAAACAACCAAGCAAAACCCGATCCTTATTTTATGATGATAAATGAGAAGACCGTACCTAATAAAGCAACAGTAGCAATAATCGCTGCTTTTCATCTTTAAATAGCACACAGTTTGATATCATAACAGCTATCATTTACCAGAAACTTTTATATCTCTATTCCAATGAGTAAGAAACACCTTGGAAGCTGAGCGGTGGTGCGCAAGCACAAGATGATGCGTTGCTTTATCGGGAAACGGGAGCTCCAGCCAGCCAGACAGCTTTTGCAATATATAACCATTGATGTCTCGATGAAAAGTTCTTGCACTTTTAGAAAGTCGATCGTTATTTTAATATATGTATTTATAGAAGCAACTGTCCTTTTAAATCGTAAGCACAAACAAGCATTTTAACCGCACGGTTCAAACTGTTCCTAATAAATTGTAGGCAGATGCATTTAACTGCAGACGAGCGCTATGGAGCATTGAGGTACAAAGTTGGCCATGGCCGAACTCGCTTCTCTTTTGCACTCATTGGAGTTTCATCCCCACGGACAAAGTTTACAACTACACGGAGGACATGCAAACACAAATCGGATCTTACCTGTTGGCCCCTCGATCCCATCGGCGGAGATCTGCACGGTGAGAATCAACAAAAAGGCGCAGGTGTTCATCGTCAAGCTGAACCGGGTTTTTTTTTTTTTTTTTTTTAGGAGGGGGGGTTGTTTTCTGTCTTTCTTTTTAAGTCCACTTTTAAATGCGTTGAGAGATCGTTTTCAAGTCGCTCCAGAAGTTTTGCAGAGTGGAGCTCATCTGGTCCCCACTGGTTGACTCTGACACAGACACGCAGTTTCCGAGGACGCGCAGCGAGACGGCCCACTGCTACTTGTGCAAACTGACGTCAGGGTAAACAGTTGAGGGGAGAGATTTGCCTTTTCCCTCCCAGCCCGAGACGCTCCGCTCCTGTCAGCATAGAAGCAGGAGTCGGGCGCCACCAAGTGGCCATGTCTAGTAAATCACAGACCATGAAAGAATGTTGGGAATCTTCTTCCCCCGCGTTTTTTGTTTTTGTTTTGGGGTTTTTTTTTTCACACTTGACGTGATCATATTTGATTGATTTGGTCAAAGTGTTGCTGCACTGCAGTTTTGCTGCAGTTTGCATCGTCCATAAAAAGTTACTGAATTATCACAAAGGTCTAAATTGTCCAAAATTAAAACAATATGCCTTGTAGCACTTAAAACAATTCAATTACGGTAAAGACAAGTTAAAAAAAAAATCTAATTAAGCCATTTGAACGCCCCCCTTGCATTTGTGTTAGATTTCAAAATGCATTTAAAAATGTAATTTGCATTTTTTTTTCAATGTGAGAAATCACGACATCACTTACAGAACAGTAAATACATTTTGGCCTTAAACCGGAGTGATGAGATAAACGGATTACATTCGTATGGCACTTTTCTGGCAACACAACATTGCACTTGGATAATGGAGACGCTGATGAGTCAGGTTACTTGGGGAAGCCCTTTAAGGTTAGGCAGGGGTCAAACATTCACCCTTCCCACTACATGCAAAGGAATATTTGACAGGTCTCAGAAGTCACAGCTTTCATAATGTCATCATGATTGGAATTATCAGATGCAGGGAAAATTATGGATCATTACTCACGTTTAAATACAGGATCTATTAGGGGAGGGACAAGAAGTAGACATGACTGACAGCAACTTGCCTAGTTTGTAAACAAACTGAACAAGCTAGCAGACATTATAGTTCGCAGTATGCTTGCAGCAGAATTCCAAACCGCTTGACTCATTTAAAATATGAATGCAGCGAGGAATTCAATTAAAAGGCGCCGACAGACGTGTTGAGGGCGTCCGACATGAGTCTAAGTCTTCAGACTCAAATGTCATTAGCTCTAAATGATGACTGGATGATGGAGAGCGCTGGAAATGATTTAATTTCACCCAGTGCTTCAGGAACACATGACAGGCTGCCATCCATACTTGCACAACACCTGCAACCTAGTTTTTAAACTGATTTAAACCATCATTAGATTATTCGGACCGCTGCTTGTAATTTAATAAGGACAATTGAGGGAGCGTCTTTGTTGGTCAATATGCAAATATTATGTATATACAGTGTGTGCAAGTTTCAGTGTTTTTTTTTTTTTCATGTACTCAAACTTTACCCAAAACAAGCTTTTTAGCTTCATTAAAAACTTAATCAGTCCAGATCTACATTTAAATACAGGATTATGTTCTATTTGAGATCCATATTTTTAACGTCACCATGTGTCACTGCTTTAACATTTACTGCATTTATTTGACATTTTTTGAATAAAACCTTTTTTTTCATTTTTTTTTTTAAATTGACAGCCGGTGACAGCAAAATATTTGGCAATTACTTTAATAACTGCTTTATTTTTTTACATTTTTTTTTTTAAGATAAGCAAAATATTCATTCTAAACACAGCACAAGCTTTCGTGCGCTGATAAATGACACAATAAATTCATTCCATGCCATCGCTGTCCATCAAGCAGCTCTGGCGTCGCATAAATTGAACAGAGCAGAGTGCACTTCTGGACAAAGCATAAACACAAACTTCAGATGTAGCAAAAACGCTTATTTGAAAGCAATGATCTATGCATGTGACCTCAAATGCAACATGCCCCGAAGGCCAATACTCAAAGGGCGGGTGGCTTTGTCGACGTGATCTATTATTGATTCAGCCTGAAGTCTGCCTAACAGCTTATTACACCAGACATGAAAAAAAAAGAAAAATGAATTTCACCAATCCTACTGATATTGTAGCTACTGAAAGGGAATGGAAAATTGACTTACTGTTATTGTTGGAAGTAGTTGGGTCTTCATTCTGCACTTTGACCCCACTGTTGATAACCACCATCACATGAGGATCTCCTCCCGTGACTTGGAAGCTAAGATCCAGATTGAGTTTTGTTGGGTAAACAGATTAGTATTAGCTCAAGGTTAGGCAACTCCGGCCTGTGAGGTTTCTGATCTAAATGATCAGGATCAGATAAGCTGATCATTTCAATCAGCTATGTTGGGGCTGGGGAACTTCTTAAGTCGGCAGGACAGCTGTAAGGTTTCGCTTACTTTTCAAATTGTCAGTCTGCCAAATTGCTGAATGCAATAAGATACAAAAATCAGCATCCACCGGCATTTTCATCACAACAAAAATAGAGCCTTGAGTCTCGGGCCAGTCTGAGGATTCTTATAAATATGTCTCAGCTCCATTGCATCGCGTTTGCTCGTGCGGGGTTCAATTGGGTCCCTTAATATGTGAAGAGCGAGACCTGCTCCATATGTTCAGCCTCTTGAGATGAACTCTGATGTGAATTGGGACGATATAAATAAAACTGAATTGAATCGTAAAGACTCGCTTGTGCAGTTCAGTCACCTTTTTTTATTTATTTTTTTTATTCAGGGCTCAAGCGCAGCCTAGTTGTCATGGTAACAGAATCCATACTTGTCATATTCACAACAAATTCACCTCATTTGAATGAGACAGGGCAACCCTCTCAACTGAATTCATTTAAGCAAGACAAGAAATAGGCTATGTAAATAAAAATGCCGAATGTCTCCACTGACTGCAGGTTGAAATAGAGATTTATTTAAATGTGTTCATTGATCATACAGGGTCATTTTTTTTTATTGAATGGCCTCTTTTGTAAATAAGCAAGAAAATAACTCATAGGCTTAAATTAAAGCAATGACAGTTCCAAATGTGATTGTCAAGATGTGTGTTCTCTTGTGAAATAGAACTTATTGTTGTCGCAGTCACTGTATCTCTAAATGTATGCTATTTATTAAAAGACCCCCAAAAATGATTTGAACTGGGGCTGAAAATAAAAACAACTTTGAGATATGTGATTTTTATAATCCGTCAGCAACATTATGCCTTAATATAAGCCTGAGTGAGACGTTGAGTTTGTGTTTTAAAAATGATTACCATATAAACCTCAACACTTAATAATACAATGACTCACAAAAAGTAATTTCAATTACAAATATCGTAAGAAATGTTTCATTTTTGCTTCCTATCCCGATTCTACTTTTACCACGAGGGAAAACAATCACCAAAGACTAACTCTGAACGTAGTGGCAAAGACACGTTTACAAAGTACTCTTTGACTACAAGTTGCCTTTGAATTTGGGAATGGTGTCCCATTTCATTTAGGTTTCAGGTTTTTGAAGCCTTTTCTCCCCAAAGCCACCAAACTCTCACCTCCCTCTACTAGCTCTTTACTTCCTAACTGAGGCTGAAGCGGGCACGCCCTTTGTCCAAGACCCTGCTTTAGTTCTTGTCCCGCTCTATGGGCCCTCGCCTGTTTGCCCGAGTAACAGAGCGCCCGTGTCCTCTCGTCCCTCCTGGCGGCCCGCGGCCCGCTAGGAGTGGGGAAGTGAGCGGCGTGTTGAGGATTTGAGTACGGCGAATCGGGTAAACCCGTGAGCGAGAGAGGCTGGATTACTGTGTTGGTGAGGGTGGGCGACAGCTGGTGACGTTGGGGTCGAAGGTGTTTGGGGGATGCGTGTTTGTGGTACGTGTTTTTAACACACATTTGCTTCCTCCGCTCCTTCGACTGCTCCTCCAGCTCTACACGGGGGAAACAGAATAGAAAGTCTGGGTGTCCCACAAAAAGATGTTTCATTTAACCCGGTCATCTCTTCTCTGGTACTTTGTTGACGCCAGTTGGTTGTATCGCCGTAAAGTTTACCTTCCTCACCGTAAGCGCCATCGTTGTCGTCGTCTTCCTTCTGGCTACGTCGCTGCTCCAGGGCTTGCTTGACTGAGTCTAAAAGCCCAAACATCTCACAAAGGGAATTCAAGATGATGACATCTGGAACAAAAAACAAATGCTTTGTGACTTGAATGTCTGAAGCTCGAGAGACCTTCTGCATGAAAGATTTATTTGATCAATATTCTATTCAGAGAATTTTTTTTTTCTCACCAGTCTCCTGTAGAGCAGCTTTGTCGCTGCGAATCTCCACTCCTTTCAAAGTGGCCAATAAGTGAGCCTGAAGACCGGACAGGACCTCCTCCATCAGCCCAAATTCAGCCACACCCTTCCATAAATTTAATACGCCATCTAAGCACAAACAAATTTGAGGCAGAAAAACATTTGAGTTTCATGATGTGTGGCAGTGGGATTATTTTCTTTGGTGGGGGTGTTCCCAAAATTAACAACAACAAAAAATACAAACCCAACTGGTGATCAAGATTTATTATATGCTTCTTAAGAGGGAGGGACAGGTGAAAATATGCTAAAGAATTCTCAGAAAAAAATACCCATGTTATCTGGCCTGGAAAATGGGGGGGCATTTATATTCTAGCTTGACTCAAACAAAAAAAAAAGGTGCATTTTATTTACCGGGCATGTCACTCCTCTTCCTTTTTGCATGTCCATTTGCTGTGGTGACATGTGTGGAGCTCCACTCGCCCCCAAATTTATCTTCCAAGGCTTCTGCCAAGTCAGCTGCATCATGGAGAGACTCTCCTGAAAGGAGAGGGGGGGGGGTCGACCAAAATGAGAGATACAATCTGAGACAAGTGATTAATTTATTCATAAGCATACACTTGTATAATAGTTGGCAATGTCAAAATATTATTTCATTTTTTTTATGATAGTGACACTTGGAAACTGAAATAAAATAATTCCCTTTGCTTTGAAAAAAAAAATCTTTAAAAAGGAAGCTGGATGGCAGTTGTGTCTTGGACCAGAAAATGTTGATCTAATTGCAAACTTTACAACCTCAGAAGCATTTGGTTTGAGCTTCCTTTAGAATCGTGAAAGACTGATGCGCCAATCCAATTATTTTTTTGGTAGCTTTCAAAGTATTTCATTATCTTGGTAGACAGATAAATTAAATCCTGGGGGGGGGGGGGTTGCAAACATGGAACAACAACCCGGGGGAGACATGAGCGATAGAATGCAGCAAATTGAAAGTGGCCAACTACCAGGGCAGTGTTATATATTATATATATATCATTTTATATGGTAATTTTGCACAGCCTGCTAATGAGTCATAGTGGTTGGGAATGGTGTACCTGTCAAGGGAGGCACCTGCCCTCCAAGAGATTCCAGAGCCAAAGATGAGGGGTTGGGCTGCACGGACGTCCCAAGGGGAAGTTGCGAGCTGTTGATCAGCATGTCAAATTTAGTGCTGCGGCACGTGTTGCTGCACACCGTGTCATGCTGGTAGAAGTCGATCTGGCCAGAGTCCATCATTTTCCTGCATGAAAAAGAAGCGGGTTGTACCAAATACTGTGATTGGTTTCAGCCTGATATTTGCTCAAACGTAGAGACCTCCGAAGGATAAAAGACAAAAACAACAGATATTGCCTTTGAGTCAGTGTATTAAAATAATGAGACTAAACATGAGAAAGTTGGCTTGGTGTTTAATCCTGTCCCCTTCATCATGCTGCTGAGCGACCACACGGTGAAGATTACGATCAATCAATGACAGGAATGATGCAGACAGATAAAAATCAAATGAACACTCAGGTTTACTGTCACAGATTGAGAATTGAAGCTTCACCATGCGAGTAAACAACTTCATGTCCAACTAACGTCATTCTTTCCCCTTTTAAAAATCAAATGTGCCACTTTTCTTATTATCTCTTTAAGGTTTTATCATTTCCATCAATTCGATAAGATTAATCATCAGACCACAAAACATTTCCACAGAATTTACAAGTCCTGTCCCCCCCCCCCAACACTGGCCCTCCTATTGTTCTTGCTAATAGGATAATTTTTTTCCCCCAGGGATGGCCTCCATATGTTTGCTTATGGCAACAATCTAATTCCATTCCTTTATTTTATTTTCCCAATGCAATAAAAAATTGAGATAACTGCATCCTGAGTAGAAGGCACTAAAGTCTGTTACATTACACAATCTGTCCCCACAAAGCCATGGAAAAAAAAAGCAGAGAAAGAAAAGTTTTCAAAATAAATGAATTAAGTCTACCTGAGCATAACCCCGCCTAGTCTGATGGCCCTTTTCCAGTCCTTCAGGGTGGCTTTACCCGCCAGGTGTACAAACTGCTTAGGACTGATAAGCTGGTCATTAAACTGGGAAAACAAGTCAACAGTGTGCGCTTATAAACAAACAAGCAAAGACATACACGACGTGAATTAAAAAAAAAAAAAACAATTTCGCTTACTTTGACACATCGAACATTGATTCCAGGGCACACAAACTTCTTGAAGAGTAAAACAGCTCTACTTTCTCCACAAGTGATTGGATAGCCATACTCCACACTTTCACCCTCGGATTTATTGTCATCTACAATGATAGAGTGTCAAAAAATTTATTAACAAAACCTGTTGATATTTTTCTATCTGTGCAAAAATCTGTTTAGTGTATTTTTAATAATGACGTCATATAGATGTAGGCTAAATAGTACTTACCATGTTGAGTCTCGATGGCCAAGACAGTGCTGCTTGTATCTGCAATATCATAATTTCCCCTGCAGAGGGCAACAAAATATGACGTGAAAAAAAGAATCCATACGCAATTACAGTTGGTTAGGCTCGTTGACCTTCAACAAATAGCAATTTTGCCTCACAAGCCAGAGATTCCCGGTTTGAATCTCAGTCCCGGGTCTCCTATTTATGTGGAGTTCTCATTCCATGCGAATAAAAATTCAGAATTTTCCATCTACATTCCAAAAAGCAGCCTTTCTCAAAATCTTTCTTAAAATAGCCTGGACAAAAATAAGGTAGCTTTAACAGTTTTTTTGTTGCACACCATTTGGAGGCAATCACTAGTCATATGAAAACTTTCAAGGAGATTTCTGCACCTATCAGCAATTTTTTTTTGCAGAGCAAACTGCTGCAGTTTCCTCATGTTTGAAGGGTGCTTTCTCCAGAGAGTAAGTTTCAGCTCCTTCC